>NW_028249262.1:0-724060 GCF_964263255.1 Lissotriton vulgaris
TAGACTTCTATGTAGTGCTCTGTGCACCTGCTTGCTGCCTTGTCCAGTGCTTGCGTAATATAGACTTCTATATAGTGCTCTGTGCACCTGTCTCGCTGCCTTGTCCAGTGCTTGCGTAATATAGACTTCTATATAGTGCTCTGTGCACCTGTCTCGCTGCCTTGTCCAGTGCTTGCGTAATATAGACTTCTATGTAGTGCTCTGTGCACCTGCTTGCTGCCTTGTCCAGTGCTTGCGTAATATAGACTTCTATGTAGTGCTCTGTGCACCTGCTTGCTGCCTTGTCCAGTGCTTGCGTAATATAGACTTCTATGTAGTGCTCTGTGCACCTGCTTGCTGCCTTGTCCAGTGCTTGCGTAATATAGACTTCTATGTAGTGCTCTGTGCACCTGCTTGCTGCCTTGTCCAGTGCTTGCGTAATATAGACTTCTATGTAGTGCTCTGTGCACCTGCTTGCTGCCTTGTCCAGTGCTTGCGTAATATAGACTTCTATATAGTGCTCTGTGCACCTGTCTCGCTGCCTTGTCCAGTGCTTGCGTAATATAGACTTCTATGTAGTGCTCTGTGCACCTGCTTGCTGCCTTGTCCAGTGCTTGCGTAATATAGACTTCTATATAGTGCTCTGTGCACCTGTCTCGCTGCCTTGTCCAGTGCTTGCGTAATATAGACTTCTATGTAGTGCTCTGTGCACCTGTCTCGCTGCCTTGTCCAGTGCTTGCGTAATATAGACTTCTATGTAGTGCTCTGTGCACCTGCTTGCTGCCTTGTCCAGTGCTTGCGTAATATAGACTTCTATGTAGTGCTCTGTGCACCTGCTTGCTGCCTTGTCCAGTGCTTGCGTAATATAGACTTCTATATAGTGCTCTGTGCACCTGTCTCGCTGCCTTGTCCAGTGCTTGCGTAATATAGACTTCTATGTAGTGCTCTAGCACCTGTCTGGCTGCCTTGTCCAATGCTTGCGTAATATAGACTTCTATGTAGTGCTCTAGCACCTGTCTGGCTGCCTTGTCTAATGCTTGCGTAATATAGACTTCTATATAGTGCTCTGTGCACCTGTCTCGCTGCCTTGTCCAGTGCTTGCGTAATATAGACTTCTATATAGTGCTCTGTGCACCTGTCTCGCTGCCTTGTCCAGTGCTTGCGTAATATAGACTTCTATGTAGTGCTCTGTGCACCTGCTTGCTGCCTTGTCCAGTGCTTGCGTAATATAGACTTCTATATAGTGCTCTGTGCACCTGTCTCGCTGCCTTGTCCAGTGCTTGCGTAATATAGACTTCTATATAGTGCTCTGTGCACCTGTCTCGCTGCCTTGTCCAGTGCTTGCGTAATATAGACTTCTATGTAGTGCTCTGTGCACCTGCTTGCTGCCTTGTCCAGTGCTTGCGTAATATAGACTTCTATGTAGTGCTCTGTGCACCTGCTTGCTGCCTTGTCCAGTGCTTGCGTAATATAGACTTCTATGTAGTGCTCTGTGCACCTGCTTGCTGCCTTGTCCAGTGCTTGCGTAATATAGACTTCTATGTAGTGCTCTGTGCACCTGCTTGCTGCCTTGTCCAGTGCTTGCGTAATATAGACTTCTATGTAGTGCTCTGTGCACCTGCTTGCTGCCTTGTCCAGTGCTTGCGTAATATAGACTTCTATATAGTGCTCTGTGCACCTGTCTCGCTGCCTTGTCCAGTGCTTGCGTAATATAGACTTCTATGTAGTGCTCTGTGCACCTGCTTGCTGCCTTGTCCAGTGCTTGCGTAATATAGACTTCTATATAGTGCTCTGTGCACCTGTCTCGCTGCCTTGTCCAGTGCTTGCGTAATATAGACTTCTATGTAGTGCTCTGTGCACCTGTCTCGCTGCCTTGTCCAGTGCTTGCGTAATATAGACTTCTATGTAGTGCTCTGTGCACCTGCTTGCTGCCTTGTCCAGTGCTTGCGTAATATAGACTTCTATGTAGTGCTCTGTGCACCTGCTTGCTGCCTTGTCCAGTGCTTGCGTAATATAGACTTCTATGTAGTGCTCTGTGCACCTGCTTGCTGCCTTGTCCAGTGCTTGCGTAATATAGACTTCTATATAGTGCTCTAGCACCTGTCTGGCTGCCTTGTCCAATGCTTGCGTAATATAGACTTCTATATAGTGCTCTGTGCACCTGTCTCGCTGCCTTGTCCAGTGCTTGCGTAATATAGACTTCTATGTAGTGCTCTGTGCACCTGCTTGCTGCCTTGTCCAGTGCTTGCGTAATATAGACTTCTATATAGTGCTCTGTGCACCTGTCTCGCTGCCTTGTCCAGTGCTTGTGTAATATAGACTTCTATATAGTGCTCTGTGCACCTGTCTCGCTGCCTTGTCCAGTGCTTGCGTAATATAGACTTCTATGTAGTGCTCTGTGCACCTGCTTGCTGCCTTGTCCAGTGCTTGCGTAATATAGACTTCTATATAGTGCTCTGTGCACCTGTCTGGCTGCCTTGTCCAATGCTTGCGTAATATAGACTTCTATATAGTGCTCTGTGCACCTGTCTCGCTGCCTTGTCCAGTGCTTGCGTAATATAGACTTCTATGTACTACTCTGTACACCTGTCTCGTGGCCTTGTCCAGTGCTTGCGTAATATAGACTTCTATGTAGTGCTCTGTGCACCTGCTTGCTGCCTTGTCCAGTGCTTGCGTAATATAGACTTCTATATAGTGCTCTGTGCACCTGTCTGGCTGCCTTGTCCAATGCTTGCGTAATATAGACTTCTATATAGTGCTCTGTGCACCTGTCTCGCTGCCTTGTCCAGTGCTTGCGTAATATAGACTTCTATGTACTACTCTGTACACCTGTCTCGTGGCCTTGTCCAGTGCTTGCGTAATATAGACTTCTATATAGTGCTCTGTGCACCTGTCTCGCTGCCTTGTCCAGTGCTTGCGTAATATAGACTTCTATGTAGTGCTCTGTGCACCTGCTTGCTGCCTTGTCCAGTGCTTGCGTAATATAGACTTCTATATAGTGCTCTGTGCACCTGTCTCGCTGCCTTGTCCAGTGCTTGCGTAATATAGACTTCTATATAGTGCTCTGTGCACCTGTCTCGCTGCCTTGTCCAGTGCTTGCGTAATATAGACTTCTATGTAGTGCTCTGTGCACCTGCTTGCTGCCTTGTCCAGTGCTTGCGTAATATAGACTTCTATATAGTGCTCTGTGCACCTGTCTCGCTGCCTTGTCCAGTGCTTGCGTAATATAGACTTCTATGTAGTGCTCTGTGCACCTGCTTGCTGCCTTGTCCAGTGCTTGCGTAATATAGACTTCTATATAGTGCTCTGTGCACCTGTCTCGCTGCCTTGTCCAGTGCTTGCGTAATATAGACTTCTATATAGTGCTCTGTGCACCTGTCTCGCTGCCTTGTCCAGTGCTTGCGTAATATAGACTTCTATGTAGTGCTCTGTGCACCTGCTTGCTGCCTTGTCCAGTGCTTGCGTAATATAGACTTCTATATAGTGCTCTGTGCACCTGTCTCGCTGCCTTGTCCAGTGCTTGCGTAATATAGACTTCTATATAGTGCTCTGTGCACCTGTCTCGCTGCCTTGTCCAGTGCTTGCGTAATATAGACTTCTATGTAGTGCTCTGTGCACCTGCTTGCTGCCTTGTCCAGTGCTTGCGTAATATAGACTTCTATGTAGTGCTCTGTGCACCTGCTTGCTGCCTTGTCCAGTGCTTGCGTAATATAGACTTCTATGTAGTGCTCTGTGCACCTGCTTGCTGCCTTGTCCAGTGCTTGCGTAATATAGACTTCTATGTAGTGCTCTGTGCACCTGCTTGCTGCCTTGTCCAGTGCTTGCGTAATATAGACTTCTATGTAGTGCTCTGTGCACCTGCTTGCTGCCTTGTCCAGTGCTTGCGTAATATAGACTTCTATATAGTGCTCTGTGCACCTGTCTCGCTGCCTTGTCCAGTGCTTGCGTAATATAGACTTCTATGTAGTGCTCTGTGCACCTGCTTGCTGCCTTGTCCAGTGCTTGCGTAATATAGACTTCTATATAGTGCTCTGTGCACCTGTCTCGCTGCCTTGTCCAGTGCTTGCGTAATATAGACTTCTATGTAGTGCTCTGTGCACCTGTCTCGCTGCCTTGTCCAGTGCTTGCGTAATATAGACTTCTATGTAGTGCTCTGTGCACCTGCTTGCTGCCTTGTCCAGTGCTTGCGTAATATAGACTTCTATGTAGTGCTCTGTGCACCTGCTTGCTGCCTTGTCCAGTGCTTGCGTAATATAGACTTCTATATAGTGCTCTGTGCACCTGTCTCGCTGCCTTGTCCAGTGCTTGCGTAATATAGACTTCTATGTAGTGCTCTAGCACCTGTCTGGCTGCCTTGTCCAATGCTTGCGTAATATAGACTTCTATGTAGTGCTCTAGCACCTGTCTGGCTGCCTTGTCTAATGCTTGCGTAATATAGACTTCTATATAGTGCTCTGTGCACCTGTCTCGCTGCCTTGTCCAGTGCTTGCGTAATATAGACTTCTATATAGTGCTCTGTGCACCTGTCTCGCTGCCTTGTCCAGTGCTTGCGTAATATAGACTTCTATGTAGTGCTCTGTGCACCTGCTTGCTGCCTTGTCCAGTGCTTGCGTAATATAGACTTCTATATAGTGCTCTGTGCACCTGTCTCGCTGCCTTGTCCAGTGCTTGCGTAATATAGACTTCTATATAGTGCTCTGTGCACCTGTCTCGCTGCCTTGTCCAGTGCTTGCGTAATATAGACTTCTATGTAGTGCTCTGTGCACCTGCTTGCTGCCTTGTCCAGTGCTTGCGTAATATAGACTTCTATGTAGTGCTCTGTGCACCTGCTTGCTGCCTTGTCCAGTGCTTGCGTAATATAGACTTCTATGTAGTGCTCTGTGCACCTGCTTGCTGCCTTGTCCAGTGCTTGCGTAATATAGACTTCTATGTAGTGCTCTGTGCACCTGCTTGCTGCCTTGTCCAGTGCTTGCGTAATATAGACTTCTATGTAGTGCTCTGTGCACCTGCTTGCTGCCTTGTCCAGTGCTTGCGTAATATAGACTTCTATATAGTGCTCTGTGCACCTGTCTCGCTGCCTTGTCCAGTGCTTGCGTAATATAGACTTCTATGTAGTGCTCTGTGCACTTGCTTGCTGCCTTGTCCAGTGCTTGCGTAATATAGACTTCTATATAGTGCTCTGTGCACCTGTCTCGCTGCCTTGTCCAGTGCTTGCGTAATATAGACTTCTATGTAGTGCTCTGTGCACCTGTCTCGCTGCCTTGTCCAGTGCTTGCGTAATATAGACTTCTATGTAGTGCTCTGTGCACCTGCTTGCTGCCTTGTCCAGTGCTTGCGTAATATAGACTTCTATGTAGTGCTCTGTGCACCTGCTTGCTGCCTTGTCCAGTGCTTGCGTAATATAGACTTCTATGTAGTGCTCTGTGCACCTGCTTGCTGCCTTGTCCAGTGCTTGCGTAATATAGACTTCTATATAGTGCTCTAGCACCTGTCTGGCTGCCTTGTCCAATGCTTGCGTAATATAGACTTCTATATAGTGCTCTGTGCACCTGTCTCGCTGCCTTGTCCAGTGCTTGCGTAATATAGACTTCTATGTAGTGCTCTGTGCACCTGCTTGCTGCCTTGTCCAGTGCTTGCGTAATATAGACTTCTATATAGTGCTCTGTGCACCTGTCTCGCTGCCTTGTCCAGTGCTTGCGTAATATAGACTTCTATGTAGTGCTCTGTGCACCTGCTTGCTGCCTTGTCCAGTGCTTGCGTAATATAGACTTCTATATAGTGCTCTGTGCACCTGTCTGGCTGCCTTGTCCAATGCTTGCGTAATATAGACTTCTATGTAGTGCTCTGTGCACCTGCTTGCTGCCTTGTCCAGTGCTTGCGTAATATAGACTTCTATATAGTGCTCTGTGCACCTGTCTCGCTGCCTTGTCCAGTGCTTGCGTAATATAGACTTCTATGTAGTGCTCTGTGCACCTGCTTGCTGCCTTGTCCAGTGCTTGCGTAATATAGACTTCTATATAGTGCTCTAGCACCTGTCTGGCTGCCTTGTCCAGTGCTTGCGTAATATAGACTTCTATGTAGTGCTCTGTGCACCTGCTTGCTGCCTTGTCCAGTGCTTGCGTAATATAGACTTCTATGTAGTGCTCTGTGCACCTGCTTGCTGCCTTGTCCAGTGCTTGCGTAATATAGACTTCTATATAGTGCTCTAGCACCTGTCTGGCTGCCTTGTCCAGTGCTTGCGTAATATAGACTTCTATGTAGTGCTCTGTGCACCTGCTTGCTGCCTTGTCCAGTGCTTGCGTAATATAGACTTCTATGTAGTGCTCTGTGCACCTGCTTGCTGCCTTGTCCAGTGCTTGCGTAATATAGACTTCTATGTAGTGCTCTGTGCACCTGCTTGCTGCCTTGTCCAGTGCTTGCGTAATATAGACTTCTATATAGTGCTCTAGCACCTGTCTGGCTGCCTTGTCCAATGCTTGCGTAATATAGACTTCTATATAGTGCTCTGTGCACCTGCTTGCTGCCTTGTCCAGTGCTTGCGTAATATAGACTTCTATATAGTGCTCTAGCACCTGTCTGGCTGCCTTGTCCAGTGCTTGCGTAATATAGACTTCTATGTAGTGCTCTGTGCACCTGTCTGGCTGCCTTGTCCAATGCTTGCGTAATATAGACTTCTATGTAGTGCTCTGTGCACCTGCTTGCTGCCTTGTCCAGTGCTTGCGTAATATAGACTTCTATGTAGTGCTCTGTGCACCTGCTTGCTGCCTTGTCCAGTGCTTGCGTAATATAGACTTCTATGTAGTGCTCTGTGCACCTGCTTGCTGCCTTGTCCAGTGCTTGCGTAATATAGACTTCTATGTAGTGCTCTGTGCACCTGCTTGCTGCCTTGTCCAGTGCTTGCGTAATATAGACTTCTATGTAGTGCTCTGTGCACCTGCTTGCTGCCTTGTCCAGTGCTTGCGTAATATAGACTTCTATGTAGTGCTCTGTGCACCTGCTTGCTGCCTTGTCCAGTGCTTGCGTAATATAGACTTCTATATAGTGCTCTAGCACCTGTCTGGCTGCCTTGTCCAGTGCTTGCGTAATATAGACTTCTATGTAGTGCTCTGTGCACCTGCTTGCTGCCTTGTCCAGTGCTTGCGTAATATAGACTTCTATATAGTGCTCTGTGCACCTGCTTGCTGCCTTGTCCAATGCTTGCGTAATATAGACTTCTTTATAGTGCTCTAGCACCTGTCTGGCTGCCTTGTCCAGTGCTTGCGTAATATAGACTTCTATGTAGTGCTCTGTGCACCTGCTTGCTGCCTTGTCCAGTGCTTGCGTAATATAGACTTCTATATAGTGCTCTGTGCACCTGCTTGCTGCCTTGTCCAGTGCTTGCGTAATATAGACTTCTATATAGTGCTCTGTGCACCTGCTTGCTGCCTTGTCCAGTGCTTGCGTAATATAGACTTCTATATAGTGCTCTGTGCACCTGTCTCGCTGCCTTGTCCAGTGCTTGCGTAATATAGACTTCTATATAGTGCTCTGTGCACCTGTCTCGCTGCCTTGTCCAGTGCTTGCGTAATATAGACTTCTATATAGTGCTCTGTGCACCTGTCTCGCTGCCTTGTCCAGTGCTTGCGTAATATAGACTTCTATGTAGTGCTCTGTGCACCTGCTTGCTGCCTTGTCCAGTGCTTGCGTAATATAGACTTCTATATAGTGCTCTGTGCACCTGCTTGCTGCCTTGTCCAATGCTTGCGTAATATAGACTTCTATGTAGTGCTCTGTGCACCTGCTTGCTGCCTTGTCCAGTGCTTGCGTAATATAGACTTCTATATAGTGCTCTGTGCACCTGCTTGCTGCCTTGTCCAATGCTTGCGTAATATAGACTTCTATGTAGTGCTCTGTGCACCTGCTTGCTGCCTTGTCCAGTGCTTGCGTAATATAGACTTCTATATAGTGCTCTGTGCACCTGTCTGGCTGCCTTGTCCAATGCTTGCGTAATATAGACTTCTATGTAGTGCTCTGTGCACCTGCTTGCTGCCTTGTCCAGTGCTTGCGTAATATAGACTTCTATATAGTGCTCTGTGCACCTGTCTCGCTGCCTTGTCCAGTGCTTGCGTAATATAGACTTCTATGTAGTGCTCTGTGCACCTGCTTGCTGCCTTGTCCAGTGCTTGCGTAATATAGACTTCTATATAGTGCTCTAGCACCTGTCTGGCTGCCTTGTCCAGTGCTTGCGTAATATAGACTTCTATGTAGTGCTCTGTGCACCTGCTTGCTGCCTTGTCCAGTGCTTGCGTAATATAGACTTCTATGTAGTGCTCTGTGCACCTGCTTGCTGCCTTGTCCAGTGCTTGCGTAATATAGACTTCTATATAGTGCTCTAGCACCTGTCTGGCTGCCTTGTCCAGTGCTTGCGTAATATAGACTTCTATGTAGTGCTCTGTGCACCTGCTTGCTGCCTTGTCCAGTGCTTGCGTAATATAGACTTCTATGTAGTGCTCTGTGCACCTGCTTGCTGCCTTGTCCAGTGCTTGCGTAATATAGACTTCTATGTAGTGCTCTGTGCACCTGCTTGCTGCCTTGTCCAGTGCTTGCGTAATATAGACTTCTATATAGTGCTCTAGCACCTGTCTGGCTGCCTTGTCCAATGCTTGCGTAATATAGACTTCTATATAGTGCTCTGTGCACCTGCTTGCTGCCTTGTCCAGTGCTTGCGTAATATAGACTTCTATATAGTGCTCTAGCACCTGTCTGGCTGCCTTGTCCAGTGCTTGCGTAATATAGACTTCTATGTAGTGCTCTGTGCACCTGTCTGGCTGCCTTGTCCAATGCTTGCGTAATATAGACTTCTATGTAGTGCTCTGTGCACCTGCTTGCTGCCTTGTCCAGTGCTTGCGTAATATAGACTTCTATGTAGTGCTCTGTGCACCTGCTTGCTGCCTTGTCCAGTGCTTGCGTAATATAGACTTCTATGTAGTGCTCTGTGCACCTGCTTGCTGCCTTGTCCAGTGCTTGCGTAATATAGACTTCTATGTAGTGCTCTGTGCACCTGCTTGCTGCCTTGTCCAGTGCTTGCGTAATATAGACTTCTATGTAGTGCTCTGTGCACCTGCTTGCTGCCTTGTCCAGTGCTTGCGTAATATAGACTTCTATGTAGTGCTCTGTGCACCTGCTTGCTGCCTTGTCCAGTGCTTGCGTAATATAGACTTCTATATAGTGCTCTAGCACCTGTCTGGCTGCCTTGTCCAGTGCTTGCGTAATATAGACTTCTATGTAGTGCTCTGTGCACCTGCTTGCTGCCTTGTCCAGTGCTTGCGTAATATAGACTTCTATATAGTGCTCTGTGCACCTGCTTGCTGCCTTGTCCAATGCTTGCGTAATATAGACTTCTTTATAGTGCTCTAGCACCTGTCTGGCTGCCTTGTCCAGTGCTTGCGTAATATAGACTTCTATGTAGTGCTCTGTGCACCTGCTTGCTGCCTTGTCCAGTGCTTGCGTAATATAGACTTCTATATAGTGCTCTGTGCACCTGCTTGCTGCCTTGTCCAGTGCTTGCGTAATATAGACTTCTATATAGTGCTCTGTGCACCTGCTTGCTGCCTTGTCCAGTGCTTGCGTAATATAGACTTCTATATAGTGCTCTGTGCACCTGTCTCGCTGCCTTGTCCAGTGCTTGCGTAATATAGACTTCTATATAGTGCTCTGTGCACCTGTCTCGCTGCCTTGTCCAGTGCTTGCGTAATATAGACTTCTATATAGTGCTCTGTGCACCTGTCTCGCTGCCTTGTCCAGTGCTTGCGTAATATAGACTTCTATGTAGTGCTCTGTGCACCTGCTTGCTGCCTTGTCCAGTGCTTGCGTAATATAGACTTCTATATAGTGCTCTGTGCACCTGCTTGCTGCCTTGTCCAATGCTTGCGTAATATAGACTTCTATGTAGTGCTCTGTGCACCTGCTTGCTGCCTTGTCCAGTGCTTGCGTAATATAGACTTCTATATAGTGCTCTGTGCACCTGCTTGCTGCCTTGTCCAATGCTTGCGTAATATAGACTTCTATGTAGTGCTCTGTGCACCTGCTTGCTGCCTTGTCCAGTGCTTGCGTAATATAGACTTCTATATAGTGCTCTGTGCACCTGCTTGCTGCCTTGTCCAATGCTTGCGTAATATAGACTTCTATGTAGTGCTCTGTGCACCTGCTTGCTGCCTTGTCCAATGCTTGCGTAATATAGACTTCTATGTAGTGCTCTGTGCACCTGCTTGCTGCCTTGTCCAGTGCTTGCGTAATATAGACTTCTATATAGTGCTCTGTGCACCTGTCTCGCTGCCTTGTCCAGTGCTTGCGTAATATAGACTTCTATGTAGTGCTCTGTGCACCTGCTTGCTGCCTTGTCCAGTGCTTGCGTAATATAGACTTCTATATAGTGCTCTGTGCACCTGCTTGCTGCCTTGTCCAATGCTTGCGTAATATAGACTTCTATGTAGTGCTCTGTGCACCTGCTTGCTGCCTTGTCCAGTGCTTGCGTAATATAGACTTCTATATAGTGCTCTGTGCACCTGCTTGCTGCCTTGTCCAATGCTTGCGTAATATAGACTTCTATGTAGTGCTCTGTGCACCTGCTTGCTGCCTTGTCCAATGCTTGCGTAATATAGACTTCTATGTAGTGCTCTGTGCACCTGCTTGCTGCCTTGTCCAATGCTTGCGTAATATAGACTTCTTTATAGTGCTCTAGCACCTGTCTGGCTGCCTTGTCCAGTGCTTGCGTAATATAGACTTCTATGTAGTGCTCTGTGCACCTGCTTGCTGCCTTGTCCAGTGCTTGCGTAATATAGACTTCTATATAGTGCTCTGTGCACCTGCTTGCTGCCTTGTCCAGTGCTTGCGTAATATAGACTTCTATATAGTGCTCTGTGCACCTGCTTGCTGCCTTGTCCAGTGCTTGCGTAATATAGACTTCTATATAGTGCTCTGTGCACCTGTCTCGCTGCCTTGTCCAGTGCTTGCGTAATATAGACTTCTATATAGTGCTCTGTGCACCTGTCTCGCTGCCTTGTCCAGTGCTTGCGTAATATAGACTTCTATATAGTGCTCTGTGCACCTGTCTCGCTGCCTTGTCCAGTGCTTGCGTAATATAGACTTCTATGTAGTGCTCTGTGCA
Organism: Lissotriton vulgaris; assembly: GCF_964263255.1. Lineage (NCBI taxonomy): Eukaryota > Metazoa > Chordata > Amphibia > Caudata > Salamandridae > Lissotriton > Lissotriton vulgaris. The sequence continues at coordinate 11,126 of NW_028249262.1, forward strand.
CCTGCTTGCTGCCTTGTCCAGTGCTTGCGTAATATAGACTTCTATATAGTGCTCTGTGCACCTGCTTGCTGCCTTGTCCAATGCTTGCGTAATATAGACTTCTATGTAGTGCTCTGTGCACCTGCTTGCTGCCTTGTCCAGTGCTTGCGTAATATAGACTTCTATATAGTGCTCTGTGCACCTGCTTGCTGCCTTGTCCAATGCTTGCGTAATATAGACTTCTATGTAGTGCTCTGTGCACCTGCTTGCTGCCTTGTCCAGTGCTTGCGTAATATAGACTTCTATATAGTGCTCTGTGCACCTGCTTGCTGCCTTGTCCAATGCTTGCGTAATATAGACTTCTATGTAGTGCTCTGTGCACCTGCTTGCTGCCTTGTCCAATGCTTGCGTAATATAGACTTCTATGTAGTGCTCTGTGCACCTGCTTGCTGCCTTGTCCAGTGCTTGCGTAATATAGACTTCTATATAGTGCTCTGTGCACCTGTCTCGCTGCCTTGTCCAGTGCTTGCGTAATATAGACTTCTATGTAGTGCTCTGTGCACCTGCTTGCTGCCTTGTCCAGTGCTTGCGTAATATAGACTTCTATATAGTGCTCTGTGCACCTGCTTGCTGCCTTGTCCAATGCTTGCGTAATATAGACTTCTATGTAGTGCTCTGTGCACCTGCTTGCTGCCTTGTCCAATGCTTGCGTAATATAGACTTCTATGTAGTGCTCTGTGCACCTGCTTGCTGCCTTGTCCAATGCTTGCGTAATATAGACTTCTATGTAGGGCTCTGTGCACCTGTCTGGCTGCCTTGTCCAGTGCTTGCGTAATATAGACTTCTATGTAGTGCTCTGTGCACCTGCTTGCTGCCTTGTCCAATGCTTGCGTAATATAGACTTCTATGTAGTGCTCTGTGCACCTGCTTGCTGCCTTGTCCAATGCTTGCGTAATATAGACTTCTATGTAGTGCTCTGTGCACCTGCTTGCTGCCTTGTCCAGTGCTTGCGTAATATAGACTTCTATATAGTGCTCTGTGCACCTGTCTCGCTGCCTTGTCCAGTGCTTGCGTAATATAGACTTCTATGTAGTGCTCTGTGCACCTGCTTGCTGCCTTGTCCAGTGCTTGCGTAATATAGACTTCTATATAGTGCTCTGTGCACCTGCTTGCTGCCTTGTCCAATGCTTGCGTAATATAGACTTCTATGTAGTGCTCTGTGCACCTGCTTGCTGCCTTGTCCAATGCTTGCGTAATATAGACTTCTATGTAGTGCTCTGTGCACCTGCTTGCTGCCTTGTCCAATGCTTGCGTAATATAGACTTCTATGTAGGGCTCTGTGCACCTGTCTGGCTGCCTTGTCCAGTGCTTGCGTAATATAGACTTCTATGTAGTGCTCTGTGCACCTGCTTGCTGCCTTGTCCAATGCTTGCGTAATATAGACTTCTATGTAGTGCTCTGTGCACCTGCTTGCTGCCTTGTCCAATGCTTGCGTAATATAGACTTCTATGTAGTGCTCTGTGCACCTGCTTGCTGCCTTGTCCAATGCTTGCGTAATATAGACTTCTATGTAGTGCTCTGTGCACCTGCTTGCTGCCTTGTCCAGTGCTTGCGTAATATAGACTTCTATATAGTGCTCTGTGCACCTGCTTGCTGCCTTGTCCAGTGCTTGCGTAATATAGACTTCTATGTAGTGCTCTGTGCACCTGCTTGCTGCCTTGTCCAATGCTTGCGTAATATAGACTTCTATGTAGTGCTCTGTGCACCTGCTTGCTGCCTTGTCCAATGCTTGCGTAATATAGACTTCTATGTAGGGCTCTGTGCACCTGTCTGGCTGCCTTGTCCAGTGCTTGCGTAATATAGACTTCTATGTAGTGCTCTGTGCACCTGCTTGCTGCCTTGTCCAATGCTTGCGTAATATAGACTTCTATGTAGTGCTCTGTGCACCTGCTTGCTGCCTTGTCCAATGCTTGCGTAATATAGACTTCTATGTAGTGCTCTGTGCACCTGCTTGCTGCCTTGTCCAATGCTTGCGTAATATAGACTTCTATGTAGTGCTCTGTGCACCTGCTTGCTGCCTTGTCCAGTGCTTGCGTAATATAGACTTCTATATAGTGCTCTGTGCACCTGCTTGCTGCCTTGTCCAGTGCTTGCGTAATATAGACTTCTATATAGTGCTCTGTGCACCTGCTTGCTGCCTTGTCCAATGCTTGCGTAATATAGACTTCTATATAGTGCTCTAGCACCTGTCTGGCTGCCTTGTCCAATGCTTGCGTAATATAGACTTCTATATAGTGCTCTGTGCACCTGCTTGCTGCCTTGTCCAGTGCTTGCGTAATATAGACTTCTATGTAGTGCTCTGTGCACCTGCTTGCTGCCTTGTCCAATGCTTGCGTAATATAGACTTCTATGTAGTGCTCTGTGCACCTGCTTGCTGCCTTGTCCAATGCTTGCGTAATATAGACTTCTATGTAGTGCTCTGTGCACCTGCTTGCTGCCTTGTCCAATGCTTGCGTAATATAGACTTCTATGTAGTGCTCTGTGCACCTGCTTGCTGCCTTGTCCAGTGCTTGCGTAATATAGACTTCTATATAGTGCTCTGTGCACCTGTCTCGCTGCCTTGTCCAGTGCTTGCGTAATATAGACTTCTATGTAGTGCTCTGTGCACCTGCTTGCTGCCTTGTCCAGTGCTTGCGTAATATAGACTTCTATATAGTGCTCTGTGCACCTGCTTGCTGCCTTGTCCAGTGCTTGCGTAATATAGACTTCTATGTAGTGCTCTGTGCACCTGCTTGCTGCCTTGTCCAATGCTTGCGTAATATAGACTTCTATGTAGTGCTCTGTGCACCTGCTTGCTGCCTTGTCCAATGCTTGCGTAATATAGACTTCTATGTAGTGCTCTGTGCACCTGCTTGCTGCCTTGTCCAATGCTTGCGTAATATAGACTTCTATGTAGTGCTCTGTGCACCTGCTTGCTGCCTTGTCCAGTGCTTGCGTAATATAGACTTCTATATAGTGCTCTGTGCACCTGTCTCGCTGCCTTGTCCAGTGCTTGCGTAATATAGACTTCTATGTAGGGCTCTGTGCACCTGCTTGCTGCCTTGTCCAATGCTTGCGTAATATAGACTTCTATGTAGTGCTCTGTGCACCTGCTTGCTGCCTTGTCCAATGCTTGCGTAATATAGACTTCTATGTAGTGCTCTGTGCACCTGCTTGCTGCCTTGTCCAATGCTTGCGTAATATAGACTTCTATGTAGTGCTCTGTGCACCTGCTTGCTGCCTTGTCCAGTGCTTGCGTAATATAGACTTCTATATAGTGCTCTGTGCACCTGTCTCGCTGCCTTGTCCAGTGCTTGCGTAATATAGACTTCTATGTAGTGCTCTGTGCACCTGCTTGCTGCCTTGTCCAGTGCTTGCGTAATATAGACTTCTATATAGTGCTCTGTGCACCTGCTTGCTGCCTTGTCCAGTGCTTGCGTAATATAGACTTCTATGTAGTGCTCTGTGCACCTGCTTGCTGCCTTGTCCAATGCTTGCGTAATATAGACTTCTATGTAGTGCTCTGTGCACCTGCTTGCTGCCTTGTCCAATGCTTGCGTAATATAGACTTCTATGTAGTGCTCTGTGCACCTGCTTGCTGCCTTGTCCAATGCTTGCGTAATATAGACTTCTATGTAGTGCTCTGTGCACCTGCTTGCTGCCTTGTCCAGTGCTTGCGTAATATAGACTTCTATATAGTGCTCTGTGCACCTGTCTCGCTGCCTTGTCCAGTGCTTGCGTAATATAGACTTCTATATAGTGCTCTGTGCACCTGTCTCGCTGCCTTGTCCAGTGCTTGCGTAATATAGACTTCTATATAGTGCTCTGTGCACCTGTCTCGCTGCCTTGTCCAGTGCTTGCGTAATATAGACTTCTATGTAGGGCTCTGTGCACCTGTCTGGCTGCCTTGTCCAGTGCTTGCGTAATATAGACTTCTATGTAGTGCTCTGTGCACCTGCTTGCTGCCTTGTCCAGTGCTTGCGTAATATAGACTTCTATGTAGTGCTCTGTGCACCTGCTTGCTGCCTTGTCCAGTGCTTGCGTAATATAGACTTCTATGTAGGGCTCTGTGCACCTGTCTGGCTGCCTTGTCCAGTGCTTGCGTAATATAGACTTCTATGTAGTGCTCTGTGCACCTGCTTGCTGCCTTGTCCAGTGCTTGCGTAATATAGACTTCTATGTAGGGCTCTGTGCACCTGTCTGGCTGCCTAGTTTTGTTTTTATTGTTTTATATAGTGCAAACTAGACCCGAAGTGCTTAATATGAGCACCAGTTGTTTTTCAGACAGACAAATTTATTTTGTTAGGCATGGGGAGATTACGTGATTTTCCCAGAATCACAGGAAGTTGAGCGTCTCTGCCGAGACTCAAACCCTGTTCCCTAGCTTCTAGGTTGACAGCTCTAGCCATTAGTCCACATCCTCTCCCAGTCTTTGTCCAATGCTTGTGATATGGACTTTTCTAAAAGCATTGACATGTAAATATAAACAAATCCAACTAGGACCACAAACCCTTGGCGACAGCTAACTACATGGGTAATAATATTGCATTCCAGGAGCGCATATGAAAAAGAGGGATGTGCGTGCTGTAGAGCGGATAAGTCTTGTTGGATGAGAAGTCACTGTTTGTTATAATGTACAATATGCTTAGTGGCCAGAACCTGCTGTAAGGCAAAGCCATGTCATCACATACAAAAGGATAAAGCGAGGTATAGATTAATGAGAAACATCGCAATTTTCTTATATTCAATACATGTCACATTACGCCCACAATTTGTTGATATCGTGTAAATAACTGTTCAATATTCCGATAGAGCTTTTGCACATATTGTTATGAAAAAGGCTGCACCGGGCCTACCTGTGAATATCAGAGCCAGTAGTTATGCAGGTGGATTTGGTGATGGTTGTGGTGATTTCAACAGTGCTTGTGGAGGTCATGGTGATTGAGGACGTGCTTATGTCATTGGTGGTTGTGTGACTGAGGTACTGCTTTTGGCGGTGCAGGTTATTGTGATTGAGCTAGTGCTTGTTGCAGTTGAGGTATTTGGTTCTGAGGTACTGCTTTCTGTGCCAGTGGTCGTTGGTGTGATTGAGGTATTGCTTGTGGAGGCAGAGGTTATGGTGACTGAGGTAGTGCTTATTCTGGTGGTGGCTGTGTGATTGAGGTAGTGCATTTGGTATTGGAGTTATAGTCATTGTGGTAGTCTTATGGTGATTTTTGGTGTGATCATGGTGGTGCTTGAAGAGTTGGTGGTTATGGTGACTGCTATGGTGACTTGAGGTGAAGCTGATGTCAGTTGTGGTTGTGTGATTTCAGGTAGTGCTGTTGGCAGTGGAGGTTATGGTGATTGAGGTAGTCCTTGTTGCGTTTGAGGTTATGGTGCTTGAGGTAGTGCTTATGGTGGTGGTTGGTGTGATTGTGGTGGTGATTGTGGCACATGTGGTTGAGGTAGTGAGCGGACTTGGGGTGGTGGTGTTGATAGTTAAGATGTTCATGGTCCTATCCAAAGTGAGGGTTTCTTGTAATAGTATTTGTTACCACATTTTTGGTGGTGTGCCTCAGGATAGCACCTCTTTCAAGACATACGTACACTTAAACTTTATTTTTCGTATAGAGCATGAGGCTATCACCCAAATCGTACCACGTATCATCAAAGAAGATGGGATGGCTCATTCAATTGGACACAAGGACTCCGGCACAAGAGGCAGCATTTATGCTCCAGCAAGTAAGTAGAGGGAGTTTGCCTCATTTGAAATTCTGAAGACTGATGTCTTCCTGTGTATTACAGCTGTACCGACAAATGTGCTTCTGAAAAATCAACATGTTAAGGTGGGGAGGGGGCGGGGAGGAGGGGTGCTGAGAATTCACATATTTATAAGAACATAAGAATCACTGACCCCATTATTTTTCTCAGTGTTAGTGTGTTCCACTACACCATTTGTCACATAAAACACTTTTATTGCTAATCTGCCAGTTCATTCAGATGTGAGATATATTTTCAGAATGTCACCTGATAGTTACAGAAGTGGACACATAAACAACACTGTTTTTCATAAGTGTTTTCTATTGGATTTTATACATTTACAAAACAGAATCAGCCAGGTGTAATGTTTTTGGTGACATTTTTCAATACCAGCTTATATTAAACTTGTTTACATATTTCTATATCTACTTACTTCCATAGCGGTGCACCAGGTAGAAGAACATACATTCTAAAGTTTTTTAATCCTCAATGAAGATAATTCAAGAATAAAACTTCCAAGAATGTTTTGAGATCCCTCAAAGGTTTCTTTATTTTTTTTTAGGTCTCGCCTGTCAATGCGCTTGCGCATTGAGCTTGCGAGAATATAGGGGCTTATCCAGAGGTTAACCAAACTGGTGATTTCATCCAGTGCCCGTGAAAAGCAAGCTCAATGCGCAAGCGCATTGACATAAAGCGCGTGCACATCAAAGCCAGCCATCTGTTCCCCAGCTCCTCCCTCCTCCCCTAATTATTCACGTCCGGCCGGCCGTACTTTCACTTTCACGGCCGCCAGGCCGTGTCTCTCGTTTCTCCTCCCCCCTTCTGTCACAACAGTGACTTAAATCTGTAGGCATCTTTTTTTTTGAAAGTCTAAGACGGCTGTAGTTGTTGCCAGAGTAAGTTTAAGCATCGCATTTCACCTTTTCGTTTTTCTCAGTTCCACAGGTTATTAGAGCATTGGCGTGGTCACCAGCCTCCCCCATTACCACTCTCCCAGCATCACACATGACGAGCACATAACTCAATGCAGAGCACTCCAGCACAACCAGCTAGAGCACAAATGTCTCAAAAGCGCATGTACACTGGTAATATTTGCCGTAGCAGTGATTTTACCTTTATTTGGACCCTCTGTGCACGTGTTGCTGCCAGGCGGTGTCTCTCGTTTCTCCTCCCCCCTTCACCCCTCCCCACAGCAATGCATTTTTCCTCCCCTAATTATTCACGGCCGGCCGGCCATACTTTCACGGCCGCCACTGGTAATATTTGCCGTATCGGTGATTTCACCTTTATTTGGACCCTCTGTGCACGTGTTTCTTCAGTCTTCTGCCTTATCTTTTCTCGTCTGTAATCTTCATAAGCAAACGGCTTAACCATTGCCTTCACCTTTAAACACAAACAAGAGGGAAATGTAGATGAGCTGCAGCTTGAAGTTACATCCCCTCAGTGCTCAGTTACTGCAACAAGGTGACAGACCAGTCAGGCTTTATTTGCCTTTTCCCTTACTTTATGATACAATCGTATGTCAATAAAAAAGCCATTCATGTATGCCTTGAGCATCGGCGATCCAATCAGATGAGCCAATCCTGAAAACAGAAAATACAGCTTGAGCAGGGATTCTTTTGTTTGCACTCATGTCCTTTTGCAGTTGAAGGCCCAGCAAGTCATTGCACTGCATTGTGTAAGATACCTTTATACAAGAATACCTGAACAGCATTTGGATCGTAAGTCACGTACATACAAAACATGTTGCATTACAAATGCTATAGGTGTCACATTTGAAAAAGTTAAAAGTATTGGCATTGTAAATGACAAAGCTATTAATTTTTGCTATATTCAAGACCAACACATAAAAAAATTGTCATTTACAAAACCAATAGCTCCAACTTTTCTAATGCGAGACCTATTGCATTTCCAATGCTTGTTACCACTAAGATTACTTTTTAGGTCTCGACCACTTCCAATGCCTCTGGCATTGCAGATGTCGAGACATATAGAGGTGGAAACAGGAAAGCTAAACCAGGCGGATTGCGCCAAGTGCATGTGCCCGTGCACGCGCTTGCGTTTTGCTTCCCGAGCCCCCTGCCTCGCATTATTGCATCAGACCCGCCACAGCAATGCAGAGAGCTTCACTTCAAAGGGATCCGCTCCCGAGCCCCCTGCTTCACACGTCCGAGGAATGCGCCCCCGCCCCCGCAATGCCGAGAGCATTTCCTGGCCGCTTTTAATTTAATTTTTTTCCCTCTTAGCAGCTCCCACATTTCCTCCCTACTCCTCCTACCATCGGTGTTTAGCAAGCTTTTGCACGTACCCGTCACTAATGTGTTCTCTTTCCCTCTCCTCCCTCCCCCACCTTACCCCCTCTCTCTGCTATTCCTCCCCCTCCCTCCAATGCTGTGTGAACGACCTCTGGAGCTTTTGTTTACCTTATCTACTTGGATCGGACCCGAGTGGTCCCAGCATTTGTGCACTGTGCTCCTCGTAGTGATACCTTTTTTACGTTAACAGAAGCACACAGGCTTGACGCTACGAAACTTGATAAATACAAAACCATTCAAGTCCCCATGCATAACAAATTACAATAACAATTGATGATACCTTTAACTTTAGTACAAGTACGGCATCATCAATTGATTTACTTTTAAAATAAAGATCTGCGCTTTTTCTTAGCGCCGCCTGTGGCCGCTCTCATGGACTTAGTTCATTATATTGCTCACTTTCCATGGAGAGTTTCAGGTTACACTAACCAGAGCTTCGGGTTTGGAAGACTCCGGTCAATTTTTGGAGGGGTCTCCACTCGCTACTGATTTTCTCAGTCTCTTCAATACGCCATAGCTAACATACCAGACATTAAAACTCCACTGTGCAGACTTTCAGCCCACTCCGGCACCAAACAGCCATTCCTACACTGCATCACGCACTTGCGCAGGCACAAAAGCGGTACACTACAGCTGCAGCACAGCTCGTGAAAGCTTGAATAGGGGGCGGTTACGCTCACAGTACAAGAGTCGACTCATTTAGAAATAACAGCATGGATCCTTCGCCTTGGGGCATAACGTCATACCCCACTCTCTCTGCTGTTCCTCCCTCTCCCTCCAATGGTATGTGAACGACCATTGGAGCTTTTGTCTACCTTATCTACTTGGATCAGACCCGAGTGGTCCCAGCATTTGTGCACTGTGCTCCTCGTAGCCAAAAACCGAATAAAGCAAGACATTACGAACAAAGCTTTGCTATGTTTTAGGTTCTTAATTAGGCAATGGCTCGCGTAGACACCAATATATTTTTTAAGCTGCTGACTTTTCTGTTTTTGACAGCGTAGCATCTTAAGTTTTGTTCTGGATAAAGCTTGAAAGTTTAATTATTTGCACCCATTGGGCTTGAACACAAAACACTGGCATCATTTGCTCAAGCAAACATTTTTTTTGTCTTATAGCAGTACAAACGTGGCTTCTTCCACCTCTGTTTTTCAGCGTTCACCATATTGCTCCGTCAGCAAGTGTTGTTTTATCACATCTGCAGTTTGGGATCATGACAGTTTTAATGTTGAACAATTGCATGCTGTTTCCAGCTGGAGCAGTGTTTTTGTGGAACTCCGGTCACATTGAGCCTCCGGAACTGAAGCATGCAAGGATGGTGGGGGTTAGTAACCATAGACTGCTTTTTTTCTGAAACTTATTGTGTTTCTGTGTTTACCTGGGTAAATGCTCCCCAGTGGAAGACGCTGTAAGGATTTCACGTTTGTGAGATGGGCATAGTTACACTTTGCAAAAGAGACTCTTTGGTTTTACCATTTACATGTTGTGGTCTGTGACTATTCCAGTAGGAGTGTTTGTAGCCGGGTGCCCTTCATGTAATTACACTGCCAGCAGGCTGCTTTCTTCCCGTCATTAATGGGGGGCAGGGCTCTGCGTGGGCCCCAAGTGCTAAGTACATGGGACCTCTTCTAGGGCTCATTCAACCCACTTAATGGCTTCTTTTCAGCATGCCTGCCTCATTGCGAGCCGCATTATTGAAACTTCCAGTGTTATTTATTTTATTTTATTTATTTTATTTTAGGTTTTTGTAGAGCGCATAGTCACCCTTGAGTATCCCAGCGCTGAGCCTCGTACTCCTAAGAGGGGGGCAAGGAAGACTACGAGTGGATCAAGGAAAGAGGAGGGTTTTGAGGGATTTCCTAAATCTTAAAAGGTTTGGTTCCGCTCTAAGGTTCGGGGGAAGAGCGTTCCATTTTCTGGCTGTGTTTACAGAGAATCTGCGGCCGCCAACGCGGGTTTTCTTCACCCTCGGGACCACAATAAGGTTTCCCTGTTCAGACCGGAGCGCTCTCGGTGGTTTGTATGGGGTGATCCATGTGCTCAGAATGGGAGGGCCAGCGTTGTGCAGGGTCTTGTGGGCCAGGCAGAGGGCCTTGAATGTAACTCTTTCCCTCACGGGGAGCCAATGAAGTTTCCTCAGCGCTGGTTTGGCCGATGTTCTTGATGGGGTGTTTGTGAGCAGGCGGGCTGCGGCATTTTGGGTTTTTTGTAGGATCTGGTAGGTGGCTTCCGGTGCGCCGAGGTAAATGGCGTTGCTATAATCTAGCCTTGCTAGCACTAGGCCTTGGATTAGCAGGAGGCGAGATTTGAATGGTAGTAGGGGCAGTACCTTTCTGCATGATCTTAGAAGCCCATAGCAGATGCCCGCAGTTTTCCTAGCTTGAGTCCTAAAGGTGAGGTCTGTCTCAAGCCACACTCCTAGACTCTTGACCTCTGTTTTGGGGGAGGGGGGGTCACCCATACAGGCGGGCCAGATGTCAGGTGGAAGACTCGTGGATTTGTGGCCGAGGAGCAGGATCTCTGTTTTTGGCCCGTTGAGCTTTAGGTCGGAGTCGCTCATCCATTGGTGGACGGTGGAGAGACAGTCATGCAAGTTGGAGGGTTTTAGCTTGGGGTGTGAGAGAGTCACCACCAGCTGGGTGTCGTCAGCGTAGCTGACGATCGTGACTCCGAATGGGGCGACCAGCTCCTCCAGTGGGGCCATATACACGTTGAAAAGCGTGGGGCTCAGTGAGGAGCCCTGGGGCACTCCACACCGGAGGGGGATTGGGAGGGAGCGGCTTTCTCCTTCCCAGACTTGGAAGGAGCGTTGGGAGAGAAAAGATGTGAGCCATCTCAGCGCACTGTCTTGTATACCTGTGTTGTCTAGGCGCTGGGCTAGGACCTGATGGTTGACAGTGTCGAATGCCGCGCTGAGGTCCAGGAGGACCACTGCCACTGATCCTCCTGTGTCAATGATCTCTCTCGCTTTCTCTACTGCCGCCAGGAGGGCGGTGTCTGTCCCCTGGCCTGGTCTGAAGCCGGTTTGGGAGTTTTTTAAGAGAAGGTTAGCCTCCAGGAAGTGGGACAGTTGTTTATTTGCGAGCTTCTCCGCAACCTTCCCTATCCAGGGGAGGAGCGAGATGGGTCGATAATTGGACAAGTCCGTGGGGTCTAGAGATGGCTTCTTTAGTAAGCCCTTGACCACGGCCTCCTTCCAGCTTAGAGGGACTTCTCCTTGGGAAAAGGAGGTGTTAATGAGGGCCGTGAGTCTAGCAACGATGGTCCGAGCGATGCTTTTTGTGAACCGTACGGGCACTGAGTCGCTGGGGGCGCCGCTTTTCGTGGCTGCTAGGGTGGTTGCCACTTCTTCTTCTGTAAATGGTCCGAATGAGGGTAAACGTGGGAGTTCGGAAGCGTCCGTGAGATTTCTTGAAGTGGAGATACAGTCCTTGGCTGATCCGGGAAGGGCCTGATTGGTGGTGGGTAGGGAGGAAAGGATTTTCTTTATTTTGTTATCAAAGAAGTTAGCCAGGTTGGCGCATTTTTCCTCGGCTGCTTTGGGGTCCAGGGCTATCTGCGGGGGGGCTGGGACATGGAGAAGCTCTTTAAGGATGGAAAAAGTCTCCTTAGCAGAGCACGCTGAACTCTTTATTCTTTCCTCAAAGAAGGAGCTTTTTGCGCTGTGGAGGGCTTGTTTGTATGCCTTCATGGTTGTTTGGTAGGCGTTTTTGTTCGTTACCGATTTATTTTTCCTCCAAGTCCGCTCCGTCCTTTTGCACTCCTTCCTGAGGATGTTCAGGGCCGGAGTGTACCAGGGGGCATGGTTAATCCTTTTTGCATGCTTGAGGGCGCATGTAAGTGGGATGAGGCTGTCTAGGGGGTTGGTGAGCCAGCTGTTAAACTCCCTAGACAGAGGGAGTTTATGAGTTATGCCTCAGAGAGGTTGTCCCAGCTCTCCACCAATAGACATGGACTTTGTACTTAGGCCCCTGAGTCTTGCGCCAGCACAGCTGTGTGAGCCACGGCATCAATGCATGCCACCTCTCTTATTTCGAGGGAATCTTCAATTTTTAACTCACGAAGTTTTACTTCCAACTGTATTTTACATTCTAGGTTCTCTCCCTTAAAAATATCAATGCTTCTAATTAAAGTTAACCGGTAAAGGGTATTCCCCCAAATGTTTCTTTTTTTTTTTTTACTCTCCCTCGTTTGTGATTACAAAATGGTGAACACTAGGCAGTCCACCAGAAACTGCAGTACAGTATCTTTTCAGAGATCTTACTGGTGTACCCAAATACAAGTTTGGGTTAAAGACACATAGGTACGAAGATACCTTTTTAAGGAGAGACGTTCCATTTTAGCACTTTAGTAGGTACATATTGAGTCGTTTAAACAAAATAAAAAAAACTCTGTTTTAGTGGGACGACTTGCAGTAGAAAATGTTTACACACATACCACTGAGGGCCACACAATTACACGCCACATAATTACACTGCACTCAATGTAACATACACTCCAAATACCACTCAGTGCCACATAATTACATGCCACATAATTACACTGCACTCAATGCAACATACACTCCAAATTCCACTCAGTACCACATAATTACACGCCAAATAATTACAATGCACTCAATGCAACATACACTCCAAATACCATTCAGTGCCACATTACACACCACATAATTACACTGCACTTAATGCAACATACACTCCAAATACCACTCAGTCACATAATTACACGCCAAATAATTACAATGCACTCAATGCAACATACACTCCAAATACCACTCAGTGCCACGTTACACACCACATAATTACACTGCACTCAATGCAACATACACTCCAAATACCACTCAGTACCACATAATTACACTGCACTCAATGCAACACACACTCCAAATACCACTCAGTGCCACAGAATTAAATGCCACATAATTACACTCTACTGAATGCAACACACACTCCACACAAAACCAATCAGTGTCACATAATTATATGCTACATAATTACACCGCACTCAATGTAACATACACTCCAAATACCACTCAGTCACATAATTACACGCCAAATAATTACAATGCACTCGATGCAACATACACTCCAAATACCACTCAGTCACATAATTACACGCCAAATAATTACAATGCACTCAATGCAACATACACTCCAAATACCACTCAGTACCACATAATTACACGCCACATAATTACACTGCACTCAATGCAACACACACTCCAAATACCACTCAGTGCCTCAGAATTAAATGCCACATAATTACACTCTACTGAATGCAACACACACTCCACACAAAACCAGTGCCACATAATTATATGCTACATAATTACACTGCACTCAATGTAACATACACTCCAAATACCACTCAGTGCCACATAGTTACACGCCACATAATTACACTGCACTAAATGCAACATACACTCCAAATACCACTCGGTGCCACATAATTACACGCAACGTAATTACACTCTACTCAATGCAACATACACTCCAAATACCACTCAGTGCTACATAGTTACACGCCACATAATTATACTGCACTAAATGCAACATACACTACAAATACCACTCAGTGCCACATAATTACATGCCACATAATTACACTGCACTATCTATCTATCGCCTTCACTCTATCGCCCCTCACTCTATCAATCTATCTATCGCCCTCACTCTATCTATCTATCGCCCTCACTCTATCTATCTATCGCCCTTACTCTATCTATCTATCGCCCTTACTCTATATATCTATCGCCCTTACTCTATATATCTATCGCCCTCACTCTATATATCTATCGCCCTCACTCTATATATCTATCGCCCTCACTCTATATATCTATCGCCCTCACTCTATATATCTATCGCCCTCACTCTATATATCTATCGCCCTCACTCTATATATCTATCGCCCTCACTCTATCTATCACCCTCACTCTATCTATCACCCTCACTCTATCGCCCTCACTCTATCTATCTATCGCCCTCACTCTATCTATCTATCGCCCCTCACTCTATCTATCACCCCTCACTCTATCTATCACCCTCACTCTATCAATCTATCTCCCTCACTCTATCACCCTCACTCTATCTGTCGCCCTCACTCTATCTATTGCCCTCACTCTTTCTATCCTATCTATTTATTGCCCTTACTCTATCTAGCGCCCTCACTCTATCTATCTATCTATCTATCTATCTATTGCCCTTACTCTATCTATCTATCGCCCTCACTCTATCTATCTATCGCCCTCACTCTATTTATCTATCGCCCTCACTCTATTTATCTATCGCCCTCACTCTATTTATCTATCGCCCTCTATCTATCTATCTATCGCCCTCACTCTATTTATAATAATAATAATAATATCTATCGACATCTATCTATCTATCTATTTATCTATCTATCGCACTCACTCTATCGCCCTCACTCTATCTATCTATCGCCCTCACTCTATCTATCTATCGCACTCACTCTATCTATCTAGCACACTCACTCTATCTATCTATCGCACTCACTCTATCTATCACATCACCACAGCATCACCCAGCACCCCCACAGCATCACTCAGGGGCACCACAACATTACTTTGCCCTACCACAGCATCACTGAATGCCTCAGCATTACTTGTTGCCACCACAACATCACTCAGCGCCACCAGTGCATCAATCTGCGCAACCATTCAACAACAACTGGTTCGAATATGTTTTATCAATGTTTCAAGCTTTATTGCAAATGTCACAAAAAGATGTTAATATTTCAGTTCTGTTCTTGGATTTTCATCACAATAAAATACACTGAACATAATCTTCACAACAGTTATTTACAAAACTTTAAGCTATTGACATTATAAATTACAATAACTTTTATTTATGTATTAATATTTAAAAAAATGAAAAGCCATTGTTATTTGTAATATCAATACATCTAAGTCACGTAAATACAACACATATTGCATTACAAATGCTATAGGTGTCATATTTGCAAAAGTTATAACTATTGGCATTGTAAATGACAAAGCTATTAATTTCGCTATTTTTCAAAACCTACACATAAATAAAAAATGTGTCATTTACAAGATCAATAGCTCAAACTTTCCTAATGCGAGACCTATTACATTGCAAATGCTTGTTTTTATAGTAGCTGGGTTAGACATTTCCATGACCTGGTGTTTCACATCTATAGACATTACGCTTTTTAATTTCCTAAACATTTTCAGTTTTTTGATCATCTGTATTTCTTGCCGCACTATTAAATTAATTATTTTCTGCACTTGACAACAGCAATCTGCAATTGTCGAACTCCTCAGTAACATATATATATATATATATATATAGCTACCCTGCGTAGGTGCCTAGGTCAGTTACAGATATAATTATACAAATGTCCTAGTCCTAATCTTTCAGAGGATGAGTTTACTTACCTCAACAGGGTTCATTGTACAGCCGGTCGGTTAATTGCTGGCCAGTTACAACCGAGCTTCAAATATCTTGGTTTGCTTGATTGGGATTACTTGCAAGTTTTTTCAAGTCACATATCTTGCTTTCGTCTAGCTTGTCTATAAGACATGAACCAGAATTATTGTCATGAGCATATTCTGTACTGAAATACTTAACCAATGAGAGTAGCGAAAGAGGGTGTGGGTAAGGGGTGCAGAGACTGTGGCACAGTTAATAAGAGGGTGCAATCCTCTGGGGTAAAGGATCCTAAAAGAACTAGGGTTCAGCAGGGTTCTGAATGGTTAAATTGAACATGTCCGGTCTCATGTAATACCCCACATAACTTTGTCATCAGGCCTGAAGCTAGAGATGTGTTTCAGGATCTTTTTAGAAAGCGGTCCATCTGTCTTGCCCCAAATACTGGTGTTTTTTCTACTTTTGTCATTCATGATAAACTTACGAGATGAGGAGTGGTATGCTCATAGTCATCTCTTGTATTTTTTTTATACTGATCGGTAAACAATAATTTAGCTCCAATTTCAAGAACTGTACAGAAGCTACAACTATTGAATCTTGTAGGTCCTCTGCTGCAGAACCAGAGCAAATCTGCAGTTACAATGAAAGCAAACTGCTGCGGGGATTGAAAAATCCATTCTCTCCCTTATTAACATAGGTAATGCATAGGCAACACGTGACAGCTGAAGCTCACTTAATTTATACGATTTGTCTAAGGCTGAATGTTTCATATTAGAATTAAAGCAGTGGGAGCCTTACAGGGGGTAAGGACAAATCCTGGGCACTCTAGTAGGCACCTTGGTGCGTAAATATGTTCAATAAAGTTCTGAGTCCAAAGTTGAACAAAACTGTTGTTTGATTTATTTCAACATATTTTCATCGTCATGGTAGTTTGTTAATCATAATTCCATATTTTCATAATCATATTCCAGTCATATGATCAAACATAAAAATTTCAATGTTTCAATGTAGAAAGCCTTTTACTTTCTAGATTCCCCCTGAAGAAGTGCATCCTTGCACGAAATGCATCGGGGACAATTTTGATTGTATAATCCAACAAAAACATTGAAATTTTGACGTTTGATCATATGACTGGAATATGATTATGAAAATATGGAATTATGATTAACAAACTACCATGACGATGAAAATATGTTGAAATAAATCAAACAACAGTTTTGTTCAACTTTGGACTCAGAACTTTATTGAACATATTTACGCACCAAGGTGCCTACTAGAGTGCCCAGGATTTGTCCTTACCCCCTGTAAGGCTCCCACTGCTTTCATATCGAACGCACCTTTTGGACCTGGAAGGTGACTTCCTGCGCACCTATCTAATAGATTATCTACATTACCCAGTTTAATTGTTTTTACCTTGGAGTGCAGCGGCCCTCATATATTGTGTTCATATTAGAATTAAACAGGCTTGAATTCTAAGTCTTACACTACTGCCGTGCTCCGCTACGTTCTAACCATAAACAAAAAATAGCTGTGTTAACATATAAGAAAGCCGGGGGCGTGGCTTGGACGCCGATCGGGATGGCGGCGTGAGCTCGCAGCTCCGCGCGGAATCCCGTTAATTCTCCTGTTTTCGGGACCCTAGGCGACCCGAAGACGACGTCCCTGCCCTCTGAAGTGTGAGGGGACAGCTGGGCACAATTGGAGGGTCGCTGGGGGACTGCTGGCCCCGAGAAGATCGAGAGAAGAGGCGGCCGAGGTGTTGCCGAGGGTGCGAAGAACATGGCGGCGAGGAGGTCGGACGGCCCCGAACTCCGGCCCTGAGCCAAGCTGTCGCCGAGTGGCAAGAGCTCCTGCACTCGGCTGCCCGAGGCACTAGGATCGGCGGTGCTGTGCCCTGAGACCAGGGGACGCTGACCTGACTCGCCCAGGAGCTTGGGGACCTTCGTTGGCCGCCGCCCTAAGACTCATCCTTCCCCCCTCAGGCTTCGGAGGGGGGTGACGGAACGGAGCTAGTCTACCTGGCCATTGCTCCTGAGAACGTCGCTGGGGACATTGCACTGCCCGGTGCCCGGAGACTGGCACGGAACCACGGGCGTCCACGCAAGACTGGACCTGTGACGCAGCACCTTGGCATGGCGGCGATCGGAGGGCCGATGCCCGGGAGTCGCGAGGGGGACTCGGCGACATCTACTCGGCTGAGCGAGAGTCCCTCCCCGGAGCTTGACCAAGAACAGCGGCTGAACCGGCGTTTGGATGCCATACTTGAGGCGATCACCTCCACTAAGGAAGCCTTGCACCATGACATTGCCCAAGTGGCCACGGGCCTGGGGCTGCTACGCGCGGATCACGCGAAGCTGGCGGACAGGGTCAAGGACCATGACCAACTGTTGCTGGACCTGAAGCCATCGGTGGTGACCGCGGAGCACAGGATCACGGACATTTTGGCCCGACTGGACTCACTGGAGCGGAGGGCGGAGGATGCCGAAGGCCGCAATAGACGGACTTTTCTCAAGCGTTTTGATGAGTTCCTCTTTGCTTCCTGTGACTGATGCGTTGTGTCCCTGTCTATAGCGCCATGAAGCCCCCGGGCGAACGAGCGCTTTATAAATACATCTCAATATCAATATCAATATCAACAACGTGCGGGCCGTAGGCCTGCCGGAACGAATTGAGGGGGAGGACGCGGTGGCCTATATGGAGAACTGGTTCCGCACTGTGGTGGCGCCGGAGGGGCTTACTCCTTTTTTCACCCTGGAGCGAGCCCACCGGGTGCCTGCTCGCCCGCCGGGGCTTGGCCGCCCTCCCCGACCGATGGTGGTGCGGCTCCTCCACTACAAGGACCGGGATCTCCTCATCCGGCGGGCCAGGATGTCGGGCTCGTATGAGGTGGAGAACAGTAAAGTCACGATCTTCCCGGACTACACTCAAGCGGTCCAGAAGAACAGGGCATAGTTCCTTGCGGTGAAGAAGGAGCTCAGGGAAGAAGGCATCCAGTACTCCTTGCTCTACCCGGCTAAGCTGCGGATCATAATGGATGGCTCTACACACTTTTTTCAGACTCCGGATGAAGTTTGGCAATGGCTGGAGTCATATAGAGCGGGGACGGACAGATCGCATAAAAGTAGGTGAGACCAACCCAAGCAGCCCCGGGTGAGGCAGTCACAACGCATCAGATCCCGCAACAGGCGCCAGCGGGAGAAACGAGAGGCTCAATGGCGGCGGAGAAGAGGGATGCGCTCGCAGCGACGGCGGCCATTGCAGGGTCGCAACAGAACAGTGAACGGGCAGAAACGGACTCGGGAGGGGAAGGCAGCAGGACAGGAGAGGAACTTTCAGAGGCGGAAAGCTCGAAGGGGCCGATAGTGACCCCACAGACATCGGATGGTATTTTTTGCGGCTGAGATAGAATTGGGACTAGATCGAGACTTCATGGTAGGGTGGTATCCTGTTGCTGGAGGGCGGGTTGCCGGGAGGGGGAGCTGTGTGCTTCGGAGGGGATGAAGGCGCGGGGCGCGGGCTCCGCTTGCTGGGGTCGGCGGTGACTCACCCCCCTTGGGCCCTTAAGGCCGACTGTGGTGGAGACCACAGGGTAAGAGTACGAGAAGTTGGTTCAAGGTTTGAATGGGGGCGGCCATTGGGTTCGTGTGCTCTGTCCTGGGGAGTGGGGTTTGGGGAGTTTTTCAGTTTTGGGAATGTTCGGGGGGGGGGCAACTGCATTGGGGGGGCTATGAACCTTCGTTATTTGAATCGGACTGTGCGAAGTTGGAATGGGGACATTACCTAATTTGAAGTGCCTGACGTGGAATGTCCGGGGGCTGCGGACTATGATGAAACGGCACAAAGTACATGCATATCTAGTGCGCAGGGGGGTTCAGATTGCTATGCTCCAAGAGACTCATCTCACCAAAAAAGAGTGCGCTGCCTTGCAGAAAAGATGGCGGGGCCAGGTGTTTGGCACCACTTACTCAGCGTATGCCAGGGGGGTGTTGATCTGGGTGAGGGCGGGGATACCCTTTCAAGTGCTGAATCAAGTAGTGGATCCGGATGGCCGGTTTGTGGCGGTGGAGGGGAGGTTATATGGACGGGATGTGGTTTTCTGCTGTGTCTATGCACCGAACACTGACCAAGCTCGATACTTTGATAGCCTCTCGGGGTCCTTGGCCTCTTTCCTGGCGGGTCCGATAGTGTTGGGGGGGGACTTCAACTCGATCACGGATGTAGCTCTGGATAGGTCCCATCCCCCCCTGGTGGACTCCCCGGTGCGCAGGCTGGCCGCGCACAGGAAGGACTGGCAGGAACGATGGGGGTTGCTGGATGTCTGGAGGGAGCGGCACAGGGGGGCCAGGGATTATTCCTTTTATTCTGCTCTCCATGATCTGCATGTCAGGATTGATTCGGTGCTCTGCGGTGGATCCCTAGCCCCATTGATTTCCCATGCGGAGTACCTGGCTAGGACTATCTCCGATCATAACCCCCTATTAGTACACATTCAGTGGCAGAGAGAGCGCTCAGTGATACCAACATGGCGGCTTCGGCCGGAGACGCTTGAGGATTCTGTGTTCAGCGACGCGGTTCGGCAGGGCATTGATAGCTATTTCGGAGCGAATGAGGGCACGGCTACGAGTAGGTCCACTGAATGGGATGCAATGAAAGTGGTGGTGAGAGGGGTGTGCTTGGGTAGGTTCTCGAATGCTCGCACGACTGTATTGAATGACCTAATGAAAGCGGAAGAAACTTTGAGGGACTTGGAGCGCCGCAGGCCGGCTAGACCAGATTTACAGGCCCAGTTATTGGAAGCGAAGGAAGTGGTTGCCACCGAGACGGAACGTTTAAGGTGTTATGACTACAGGCAGTATATCCTCAGGGCACACGCAGAAAGGGACAAGGTGGGTACCCTCTTGGCCAGACTAGCTAACCCGGAACTTAGGGGCTGCCCGATCCTCAGCATTAATAATGCGCAGGGAGAAATGGTGTACTCCCAGGCTGCGGTATTGGAACGTTTTAGGGGGTATTATGAGGAGTTATACCAGAGTCAGCTGAGAGGGGGGGTTCAGGACATCGCGGAATACCTGGGGGAGAGGCAGCTTCCGGTCCTGGACGAGGAGGACGCGAAGGAGCTGGGTAGCCCGATCACGCTCACGGAAAAACGGGTGGCCATCAAACATATGGCCCGCAACAAGACGCCCGGGGTGGACGGACTGCCGATTGAATTGTATCAACAGTATGTGGACAGCTTGGCTCCCAGGCTGCTGGTGGTATATGCGGAAGCTTTCGAGGCGGGGGCATTGCCTGGGTCCATGCGGGAGGCCTTGATTGTACCGCTCCTAAAGCCTGGCCGGGATGCCGCGGATGTGAGGTCTTATCGTCCGCTATCCATGCTGACGGTAGATTATAAGATCTTGAGCCGAATCCTAGCCACCAGGCTGGCCCCACATATGGCCTGGTACACAAAGACCAGGCCAGGTTTATACCCACGAGGAGCACGGCGCTGAATATCCGCCGCCTGGTGGGAATAATGGACGCCATCTTGGACGGGGAGGGAACTCCGGCGGTCCTGTCTGTGGACATCGAGAAGGCCTTTGATAGTTTGGAATGGTCTTTCCTGGATGGAGTGTTAGAGAGGTTTGGCATGGGCGAGGGGTTCCGAAGGTGGACGAGGGTCTTATATACCTCGGCAACGGCGAGAGTGCGTTTGGGCGGCCTGGTGTCTGCGGCATACCCGGTGGGCAGGGGCACACGACAGGGATGTTCTCTCTCCCCCCTATTGTTTGCTCTGGCGATGGAACCCTTGGCGGTCCATGCGAGGTCAGGTGACAGGTACGAAGGGATGGTCAGCGGCGGGCAGTGGCATTATATATCGCTATATGCGGATGACTTGCTTCTGTACCTGGCTGACACCTCGGGGGCGTTGGTCGGAGCGATGGATCTGTTGTCTGAGTTTGGCCGGCTGTCGGGCCTTAAGGTCAATTGGGCGAAGACTTGTGTGTTCCCGCTGCGAGCGGGCTTGCCAGTCCCTGGCAGCGATTTGGGTGTGGTGTGGGAGCCCTCTTGCATCACCTATTTGGGTGTTCGCATCTACCACGCGACTGCGGACCTATTGGAGGGCAACATTGGTCGCTGTGTCCGGGCACTGCGGGGCAGCTTGTCTTTCTGGTCGACCCTCCCGCTGACGGTTCTGGGTAGGATTGCACTGTTGAAAATGGTGGCGCGCCCCCGCTTCCTCTATTATTTCCGAACGCTGCCTGTCTGGATTCCCCAGGGGGTATTTATAATGATAATTGGCTTCCTGTGGGGCCAAGGCCCCCGTAGAGTGGCCCTGAGCACGCTACTTCGCCCCAAGCTAGAAGGGGGCATGGCTGTGCCCGACTTCGAGCTGTATTATCTGGCGGCGCAGTTGCAGGTCCTTACACAGAACGTAGCTAGGGTGTTTCGGGGTCCAGAGGAGGACCGGGATCGGGGGATACAACGCCACGTGCTGTCCTACATCATCATGCAACAGAGGCTCGAGTTACGGGCCCTCACCATGGAAGAGCGGACGCTCCGGCTGTGCTGGCAGAGGAGCCTTCGGAGAGCGAGGGCATCGCGGCCTTATGCACCGGAGATTCCGATCGGAATGCTGACGGCTTTGCCGCACGGGGGAGATTGGTCCCCGTTGCTGGTTTGGGAAGAGGCGGGACTGCAGGTAGTGGGCGACTTGTACATAGACGGGGTTTTGGCGCCGTTTTGGCGCCGTTCGAAGTGCTCCGGGATTAGTTCGGGCTGCCTGATGGGGGTTTCCTATTACACGCGGCAGTGGTGGCTGCCATGCAGAAGCACTGGAAAGGGGGGCTCATGGAACCCACAACGACCATGGCGTGTCAATATGTGGTGATGGCGGCTGGTACGTTCAAAGCTGTGACGTGCCTCCATAATAGGATGCTGAATGAGGGACTGGAACCACTCCAAGGACTCAAGGCTAAATGGGAGGTGAGCGTAGGCCGACCCATACCGGATACGGCGTGGGGCCACATCCTGCGGCGCACGTGGAAGGGCACGAGAAATGCGCGCTTTCAGCAGGTACATTTCTATGTGCTTCATAGGGCTTACTTAACTCCTGAGAAATTACAGCGGTACTTTCAGGTGCCGGATGCCCGATGCCCACGGTGTTCGTCTCTGGGAGCGGACATGGACCATTTGTTTTGGGGGTGCTCACACCTGGGGACCTATTGGGCGGAGGTAGGGGAACTCCTGAATGAAGTGACTGACAGGGAGGTGGAATTCGATATGGCGGCGTGCCTGCTGCTCTGGTTCCCGCATACTAAACACACCAAGGTGACAAGCAAATTCATAGACCTGGGTCTGATATTGGCGCAGAGGGAAATATCGTGGCATTGGAAGTAGATGGAAGAATGAACTGCTGCGTTGGTCTGACTGCGAGAGTGTGCCCCGGATGAAGCAGGCTGTCAAGATGGGGAATGAGAAGGCATTGGATGCGGCGCGTGCATGGGAGTTAGTGGTACAGGCTTTGCGTGATTCTTTGGTAGAGGATGAGGATGATGAGAACTAAGCCGATGGACACCGCGGGGCGAACACAGAAGTATTATACCACGCGCTGTAGTGGATCCATCCAATTCGACAGGACGAGGCACACACCTTAGCAGTTGCCAGGGGAGGGGGGGCTTTGGGGGGGGCTGGTTAACGGGAGTTTGGGGGGGGCCGGAAGCCATTAGATGGTTGCTCGTTAGGGCACCTTGGATCTACTAGGACGGTGGGTACTGTGTGGAGTGTGGAATGGCTGGGGAGAGCGGCCAGGTGTGACAACCCATAGCACCTAGGGCAGGTCCCGACAAGGGCGGTACCACTGATTATCACTGGGATGGCTGACGGGAGTGTTGTTGTGGGTGGGGGGGTAAAAGCAGATACGCAAAACGATGTTTCAACCATGGTCCCTATGGGACGTGCACCGTGATGTTTTCCTATTGAACGAAGTAATATGCCGCCCGGCCTCCGGGATGCGGGCTGAATGGCTGTGTACGACTGGGATTTCTTATTGGACGGGGGGATATCGCGAGTGAACTGGCTGATTAATTGTATCCTGTGGTTTATAACTCTGCAATAAAAATATATTTAAAAAAAAAAAAACATATAAGAAAGCCTGTACCTTAGGGTGTATCACATACGCACATAATAAAAGTCATGCCACACACCTCACTTGGGCTTCTGTGCTTTGCTTGCCACAATAACTCGAGGGCACCATTTCGGGACTTCTGTTAATATTGCAACTTATGAGCATAAAGTATGATATTTTTTACGTCAGCAGTTTTATTCCAGAAGGAAAGCTAATTTATTGTCTTTCATTACTCCTGCAGATGATCGGGGTTTTAAAAGGAAAATGAACTATAAGGAGTCTGACAAATGTACAAAAAAAGCATTGTTAATAGGAAAAGTAAAAAGAAAGGGGTTCCAGCGTGCTCAGAAAGAGACCGGCATGGTAGCAAAGATGTTTCCTGGAAGTAATCAAGAGCTGGCAGATGAGAAAAGCACTACCTGTGGCAGCGTGTTTGTGAAAGACACATATACTAATTTATATCCAGGAATGGTTAAAGAGGTGACACTGGAAAGATATAATGAATGTGAGAGTGAGGCACACAACGCAGCACTTGTTATGTACCCTCAAGATGGAAGGAAAATCACAAGTTCAAATTGTGAGCAAAACATCAGCCATGTTGAAGATCTTGAAAAGATGGACGGGGGATCAGGAATAGGAGATGTTAGTTCATTGTCTAATCAGTGTGCGGTCTACAACAAAACCTTCGATCAGTTGGAAAGTCAGATTGCCTTGGAGAGAACACTCGGTGTGGACAGACCCTATGTATGTGTTAAATGTTATAAACGCTTCCGCAATATGTGGAAACTGACTCGACATCAGGCCACACACAGTAAAGAAAAACCATATATCTGTGCCGAATGTGGGAAAAATTACAACCGAAGTGACAGTCTCTTAAGACACCAGAAATCACACACAGAACGACTTATAGGACCGTGCGAGATGTGGCCTACCAATGTATATGAGAACCAGAAGTGGGCTGTCTCTGGTCATACACTTGAAGCCAGCGTGCCATCAAGTGTGAGTAAAGGTTAAGAGGTACGATGCCCCACGCACAATAAACACAGTGGAGGAATGTTGGGCGACCAGCAGTGACTACTCTGCTTTTATGACCATTAGGTGCTATTGTAAATATACGTTGGAACAGATTTTTAGCCACTCTGGGCAGTGTGCACAGCAAGGTCTTGAAAGAAGACTCAAACAACAAGCATGAGGTATTGGATTTTTACACCGTTCATAAATAATGCCCCACACTGCTCCTAAATGGTAATAATATGAAACGGGACTGCTGGTACAATAAACATAACTTTAAACTAACACCACACAAGTGTTGCCACAGGTAAGGAGAACATAATATCATTACCTTGTTACTGACACTTATAAAAAGATGTGATTTGTGGAGCAAATAGGACGATACTCCGTTCTGGACGTATTGATAATTACTAGGGCACAGATCAAGATTATTGCCACTGTGGGATAAATGAGCACAAACCAATAGAAAAGGTCGTAAGTGCCATGAGGCACGGGTTACATGTATGTGATGATAATAATAACTTCTTCTTTTATGTAGTATTGCATATCGCATCTTTGCCATTTGCAAGTGCTTTAAATAACATGCAGGTTTTACCCAGTTGAACTGGCGACCTTGAAAAGATGGAAGGTGGAGTAGTGTGGCTCACTGGTTAGAGGCGGCAGACCCAGAAGCAGAGGTCGGCCCGGGACCAGGGTTCAATTCCCGACACGGCAGGGTGTTGGGCCAATGTCAGCGGGCTCGATAAATCTCGCCTTCGGTGCCACTCTAACCATGCGTTCCACTCAGCAACTCTGGGCAATAGCTTGCTTAATCTCCACAAACGGCCCCATCAACGCTGGGGATGCCTGGTTTCACCTTGGGGGTGCCCAATAGGGACCATCTCACAGGGAAAGCCAGGACGGGTTCCCCAGCGTTATACAGCGCCAGGAAACCTACGGGTAGCAGTGCGCTTTACAAGCTAAAAAAAAATGTGTTGGACTAACAGGAGACTATCACAGCTTGCTCCACCCATTGTCACTTCCAGCGCTGCCAATGACAGTACCCACATAACAACTAATCATCACACTCCTACAGGTGTGACATTTGACTGTTTGAGGCCCCAAAACTATCTATAAGAATGGCTTGGGCATCTGGTATCAGTTGTTTTTAATGTATATTGAATTCATAAACAATTGTTCTGCTCATCTTTTAAAACTACAACACGTGACAGCTGTCATATGTTCCGATGTCGATAATGAAGTGCTGGTGCTGAGCACCGGAAATTACCAGCTCAAATTTAAGCAGGGGTGACCTATAAATCATGGCGGAAGTTAGCAGCAAGTTCTTAACTCATTGGTCCGTCTTACCAGTATTTCCAACACAATTTCCAGGCCACACTGCCACATTGTATACTGGTAATTGTAAGTGGCTGACATCAATTCAAGTGATCCGCTCATCACTTTTTTCCAGTGGTGTGATGCCCTAAGTGCGACAGGTATACCCGGACATGGGTCTTGTGCACATTGTACCTCCGGACTCAGGCTCTACCTCATTGGGCGGATCTAATTAGACCAAAACCAACATGGGCTTGTTTGTGTTCCCATCTAGAAGGGCCCCAGCCTGGCCGTTTGGGCTGCACCTTTCCAATTAGGGCAGGGCCAATACTTATTTGCATAAGGTGAATTTCTGTCTAAAGTGGCACTGTGGGTGAAACAATGGCTGGAATGTAGTCCAAGCGACTACCAGTGGCGGAGATGAATTTCAGCATACCGCCATTACCGGACTGGGTGTTACAGTTGTAACTCAAGTGTTACACTGCTGTGTGCGAGTTTTCTGTTCCACAGCTGGCCACACCTCTTAATCAGGGTTAATTAATGAAGGTATATGGTTACCCAGCATGGATGCCTGTGTGTAGTTGTTAGATATTATCACATGATTAGCAGACAGAAATATGTCTTTCCTTCTCCCTCTATCACAAGTTCCTGGCATGTCAGAAGAGTTGCAAGAAGCAAGTCCTACATTGTTCGAGAGAAATACGTTCAGCTCTAGGAACATTACTCTGGGTTCTCGAATGTTGCTGCTGCTCTTTGACTTTCGAGGACAACAGTTCCTACTCTGGATGTTTTCTGTTCTGACCTCCACCTTCATTCATTGTTGTGTCTTTTGGGAACCACAGCAGGAGATCGCTCTACACTAGAAGTGAAGAGGAAACCAAGGAGGAAAGTCTTTCTAACTCTAG
The DNA here is from genome assembly GCF_964263255.1 of Lissotriton vulgaris. Classification (NCBI taxonomy): domain Eukaryota; kingdom Metazoa; phylum Chordata; class Amphibia; order Caudata; family Salamandridae; genus Lissotriton; species Lissotriton vulgaris. The sequence continues at coordinate 37,947 of NW_028249262.1, forward strand.
TGTCTTCGTGCTGAACTAGGTGCAGTTGGAACCTCCTCCAGTCCGGCCGGCATTTATGCCTCCACGCATAATTAATGGTACCTATTGCAAGCTCTGGCATCTCCAAGGTGCGGACAGTTTTTGTCTTGCAGTACCATGATTCTGTTCTGATAATAAAATGCCTTTTCTTCTATGAACTGACATGGAGTCAGAAACCCTTTCACAGTCTTAAGAGTGCTAGGTAAAGATGATAAAAGCTCCTTATGCCCTCAGTCTCCCTCAATGGCTTGTGATTAGGGATAGACATGGATTGCCCCTCTGTCAAAGATGAGCAGCTACTTCTGGCATCACTTTAGTGAACATCTGAGGTGCCACATTTACGTCAAAGGAGAATGCAATGTACTGTTAATGTAATCCATCCTCCCCACCGCCAGCTATAAACTTGACGTACTTCCAGGCGGCGGCCAAATTAGGAAGTGGAGTGTGCCTGCTTTGAGGCTCTGTCATCTTGATGTTCACTAATCAGTTAGGAAGACCCTGTTTGTAATATAGTCTCCATTTTGTACGAGAAAAATGACATTTGGAAATAATGCAGGCTAGGGATTTATTTATTGTAAGTGTTTATTGTAAGTGTTTGATGTAGCACAAACTGAGCTCCAAAGGACAATGGCATGATTTGCAGAGACGAGGGAGCAGCACAAACAAGAGGCATGCACTGCATTATGTAAGCGTGAATCCGATATTGTTTTTCGGATACTTCTATGGTTCTTATGGTTGTAAAGTTGTCTGTAAGTGCCATTCAGTGTTCGAGCTGCCTAATTGAGACCTAGGACAATACATGTCCAACAAGATCACACAAACTAGGATGTTATCGGATGGGGTGGATAATGTAATCGGACTGAAATAAAAAGCACAATGTACAGCTTTTTTCTCATGCACAAAGAAATCTTCCTCCATTTATGAGGAGCCTAGATTAAATGATTTGGCAAAAATCAAGTAATTTTTGGTGAGTCCTAAAGGTGGGACTACAATTTATAGTTGACAAATGCAAGGTATGCAGCTGAGTCATTAAAGTAAGACCCCAAATAACCTTGAGGTAAACCTGAATTTTAAGCTCTAACTGAGAACCAGTTCCATTGCCCCTAGCAATCATAAGTTCCTTGCCACCGTCTGGAGTTTGGGAGTAGCAGGTCATGGTACCGCGGAGAGGAGGGACAGTAGAAATATCTCTTGGGATTTCTCTGGATCGTGAGTTCTGCTTCTCTGGGTTCTGATGTCTGGAGAAGGGAAAGACCCAACACTGGGAGACCTTTCTGTTTTTCCTCCTGTAGTTGCTTGTGAATGTGGTAGGGCATTGCTTTCTTGTTAGTTAACATACATTGTGCATATCTGAATCCTTTACTTTGAAATCATGAGGATTTGGCAATCTCGCCTTTTGACAAAGGCCTCGATAAGATTACAGGACGTTGGAATCTCAGCCCTAGCTTTACAATTGTCTGAGATAAAACCTGTGGTAAAGAGACCAGTTGCATCCCGGGAAAGGAAAAATCTGTTCCTGTCTTTTGTGAGCTTGGACGATTCAAACCACGTCAGATGTCTATTACATACTATGCCTGCAGAAGTGCTGGAAGGACTTGACTATACCTCTGAGGATACCAGAGCTGCTGAACGCTATGGATTGGCATCTTAGCAAATGTGGAATCGAATCACCACATGTGCCGTCTGCAGAGCACGCCTTCTCAGTGACCCAGCTGCAGGGTCCTCTCCACCTAGACAGTGTAGACTGCTTCTGGGGTTACTTAGTGCTGGACAACCATCCTTTACTGTTTTCTAGGGAAATTTGCTGTTTTTATATATTTTTTAAGTTGAGACAGCATTTTTAACTGTCCTTTAAACAGATGAAAACATATTTATACACAAAATTGATATTGCAAGTTGGCGTGTTGTGAAACTGGAGTCTTAACTGAACTGCAGCTTAATGCTTTGTAATCGTTTTATGTAATATGTTACCCGTGATTTAAAGCCACCGTTTTATGATCTGAAATGAATTACGAAACAGGGGCGATAATTAAAGCAACTATATGATCTCTTATGGTTTTACTGATTTCTATCTGAATCAATACTGTGTTTCACTGAAGCATATTTATTTATTGATTTGTACTCAATGTTTTATAAAACACTGACCTCTCACCCGATGGACTTCAAAGTGCTCGAGGACATCAGACTGTTTGTGTCAGGTTAGTCCAATGTTATGTTAGGTTTTACGGGTGCATGTAAATTCCAAAAGACTTTTCTCCGTACTAGAATGGGCGGCAGTTATTTAATATGGGGTATGATCAGCATTTAACAGTCAGACCAATGGTTATTAGTCCCCGCGGATGTCGGGGAGGGCACTCCCGAACAGCCTGGACCAAGAACAGTCTGACACTTTTTCTAACTCTCCAGATGAAGATTCTTTACCACCACCAGGTATAAGATGTGGTTTCTTTTGGTGACCGGTACCATAGGTTCTACTTCCTATAACATGTGGGCCACATATGCCGTTTTTTGTCCTTGAATCTCCTGTCAACCCTGTTGTCAAGCAGTGAAAATCATTCTAAGGGGTGGCTTAGGGTTTGGGTCTAGGTGCGGTATGGCACATTTCTCACACCATGAAGGCCAATGTCCAGTCCATGGTATTTGTTTAAAAGAAGAAATTACTTTATGACCAAGTTAGAAATTTAGAGCAGGTTTGGCTCAACACAGAAAACTAGTAGCTAAGAAAATCAAAATAAGACTAGGATGACAGTGCATGGAACACAAAAGCAGGAAGAACCAGTGCATTCAGTGGAAAATGGAATCCTGGGGACAGACGATCCAGATCATCAGAAAGTCTTAGCTGGACTCGTGACTGCAAAGCTTTCAGTCAACAGGACTTTGGCCTGTGGTAACCTGAGGCACTCAACCAGTTAATGAATGGTTACAGTTTTACCACAGGTACCAGCCTAGCCTCTCACCCTTCCTAGCCCTATCAGTAATTAGCCCCAGATAAGGATAGTGACTTGATCCAAGATTGTAGCATCAATTTTCCATTAAAAGGACGGGTTTTTGAAACCAAAAAACAACATTGGTTTTCGCAACATTTATTACGAGAGTAGTTTATTGTATAGCTCAAGTTTGGTTAATTATCGTTGAAGTACAGTCTGAGTCGGTTATAAAATTACTAAGTCATCGGTGTAAACAAATAATTCACTCTTTTGCCTCCCAATTTCATGGATAACCCATCTTCATAGTTGAAAAGTCCTGTGAGATCTGCTATATAGAGTGAGAATAAAAGAGCGTCTAAATACTCATTTCAGACCAATGACTGTACTGATCTTCAAAGAGAGACCCACATGATACAATAATGTGATATGCTCCTGAGCATTTGTATAAAATTCAATCAAGAAGTGCAATTGTGTGTTATCAATCCCCCCTATTGTAGCTGGAGCTGTAGGTGATTCCTGTCTACCTTATAAAAAAACAAAGAGTAGTTGACTACTTGACTACAATGTTCCCTCTATTTTTTTCCCTCTGTGGGCGGCAGTGTAGGGTCTATGTGCGCTGCAAGGAAGACTATGTGCGCCAGGAACCAGACCGGACCTGGGGGAGCAGCGCCAAATATCACTCTAAACCTTTGCTTAAAACAGGGAAAAAACTGCATTTCCGCACATACAGCGCCACGTTAAGGGTCTTAAGGCAGGTTTGCAAGTTGGATACACACCATGACATGAATTGGTTACACAGGCAAGTACACTTCGGGTTTAGAAAAGCACAGGACTCCCAACAGTGGTACCATCAAAGGATTTTACTGCTGTAGGTATAATGTTACTTGTTGTATTGTATATCTTGATGCAAAAACAGAAAGAAGCAGCAAAACACCAGTCGGGCGACACACAAGCTAAGCAAAGATTTCAAACTTATGTGTTACCTAAAAGTAAATCCAGCCAGTCCTAAAGCACGACCTGTAAAGCATGATGGTTTGCAGACCTGTCCAGGCAGCCACCTCTGTTCAGGGGGCACAGGAGCTAAATTATTGGCCATGCTGGAGAATTATTTCCAGGCAGCCCAAGGCGGCCGACTCCAGTCCACTGGGCATGGGAGAGTGCACTGCTGCATCATGCGGTCAGGAGACAGCAGTGAGAGGGTCGGTCATTACCAGTAGAGAGTCAAGGTGCTGAGGGGAAAAAAAAGAACTACAGAACGAACACAGTAAGTATAACCACTAGCCACTGTCAGTCACTGTATTAACAGTCACAATCAAATTGAGTTAATTTTGGGAAAGAGCGTGATATTCTTTCTTTGGAAGTTCCCGACCACCTATTGAGGAACATCTTAAGCAAAGCCGTAAGCCATACACAGGGTATGGTAGCATGCCCGACTTATTATCGGCGATGTAAACTTTGGAACACGAGTTGGTGAATTACCTGGTGTGTATTCTTGCACCAAATGTTAACGTTTCGCTGAATACATCTGTTTTTTACAGAATTACTGAATAACGCAATCCACAGTAGGAACTGAGCTACACTTATGCAAGGGGCCCTGTAAGAAGCAAAAACTGCTGGGAGCCAGAGTGAGAAACTCCTGAGGAGAACTGCCTGTGATCAGCGAGACGACTAGGAAACAACTGTCATAACGTAAAGTGAAAATCTCTCTGGGAATCTGACCCCTCTCTCTGTTCCTGTCCATGGTTTCTCTTCCACTTGGACAATATGTGTGGTTTGAATACGCCAATATTAGCCTGGCAATACTTCCTCCCTGGAAATTGTAGTTTTATACCCCGAGGATGGATCTACCCTCATCACTGCACACTTCTATAACATAGTCCTTTCACAAAGGCAACAGATGTTCCCATGTCTGAAAAATGGCAAAGACATATGTCAAAGTGATAAATCAGCCACAGGGCAGATGCTAGTTGAAGAATGTGGGATGAGCAAGTGTAAGGTCTGACAATGCCAAAGCTCAAGATCAACAAGCATTAGAAATGCAATAGGTCTCGCAGCATTAGAGTTAGTGCTTTTAGAATTGTTTATGGGTTTTTTTGTAAATCTTTAGCATGAGGTTGAGGGTGAGTGAGGGTGAGTGAGGGTGAGGGGTTGAGGGTGAGTGAGGGTGAGGCTGAGGGGTTGAGGGTGAGGGTGAGTGAGGGTGAGTGAGGGGTTGAGGGTGAGTGAGGGGTTGAGGGTGAGTGAGGATGAGTGAGGGGTTGAGGGTGAGTGAGGGTGAGTGAGGGGTTGAGGGTGAGTGAGGGTGAGGGGTTGAGGGTGGGTGAGGGGTTGAGGGTGGGTGAGGGTGAGGGGTTGAGGGTGAGTGAGGGTGAGTGAGGGGTTGAGGGTGAGGGTGAGTGAGGGTGAGTGAGGGGTTGAGGGTGAGTGAGGGTGAGTGAGGGGTTGAGGGTGAGTGAGGGTGAGTGAGGGGTTGAGGGTGAGTGAGGGTGAGGGGTTGAGGGTGGGTGAGGGGTTGAGGGTGAGTGAGGGTGAGTGAGGGGTTGAGGGTGAGTGAGGGGTTGAGGGTGAGTGAGGGTGAGGGGTTGAGGGTGTGTGAGGGGTTGAGGGTGGGTGAGGGTGAGGGGTTGAGGGTGAGTGAGGGTGAGGGTGAGTGAGGGGTTGAGGGTGAGGGTGAGTGAGGGTGAGTGAGGGTGAGTGAGGGGTTGAGGGTGAGTGAGGGGTTGAGGGTGGGTGAGTGAGGGGTTGAGGGTGAGTGAGGGGTTGAGGGTGAGTGAGGGTGAGGGGTTGAGGGTGGGTGAGGGGTTGAGGGTGGGTGAGGGGTTGAGGGTGAGTGAGGGTGAGTGAGGGTGAGTGAGGGGTTGAGGGTGAGTGAGGGGTTGAGGGTGAGTGAGGGGTTGAGGGTGAGTGAGGGTGAGGGGTTGAGGGTGGGTGAGGGGTTGAGGGTGAGTGAGGGGTTGAGGGTGAGTGAGGGTGAGTGAGGGGTTGAGGGTGAGTGAGGGTGAGGGGTTGAGGGTGAGTGAGGGTGAGTGAGGGGTTGAGGGTGAGTGAGGGGTTGAGGGTGAGTGAGGGTGAGGGGTTGAGGGTGGGTGAGGGGTTGAGGGTGGGTGAGGGTGAGGGGTTGAGGGTGAGTGAGGGTGAGGGTGAGTGAGGGTGAGTGAGGGGTTGAGGGTGAGGGTGAGTGAGGGTGAGTGAGGGTGAGGGTGAGTGAGGGTGAGTGAGGGTGAGTGAGGGTGAGTGAGGGGTTGAGGGTGAGTGAGGGTGAGTGAGGGGTTGAGGGTGAGTGAGGGTGAGCGAGGGGTTGAGGGTGAGTGAGGGTGAGTGAGGGGTTGAGGGTGAGTGAGGGTGAGGGGTTGAGGGTGGGTGAGGGGTTGAGGGTGGGTGAGGGTGAGGGGTTGAGGGTGAGTGAGGGGTTGAGGGTGAGGGTGAGTGAGGGTGAGTGAGGGGTTGAGGGTGAGGGGTTCATCCCAAGCACACAAAAAACAGTACCTTGAGTTCGTTCAAGTCGGTCGTGTTCTTTGGCAGATGTTGGAGGGTTGGCCCTGCCCTGCCTCTTCCTGGCAAGGACGGGCCCGCCCTTGGCACAGGCTTCGCTCGGGTGCGGCCCGCGCTGCAGTGTTACAAGGCGCTATTAAGCGCGGCAGTGACGGGTGGCTCCTCCCTCTGGGCAAAACAGCACCCTGGGACTTGGAGTCCCCACTGGCAGCTGTGTGGTGTCTGGTGGCAGTGCGTCCTGCGCTGTGGTGTTACAGGGCGCTATGGACTGTGGCGGTGACGGCAGGCTCCTCCCTCTGGGCAAAGCAGCACCCTGGGACTTGGAGTCCCAACTGGCAGCGGTGAGGTATCTGGTGGCAGCGCGTCCCCAGTTATTAGTTTGCCTCTTTGTCAGTCTCTCTTGGCTCAATCCAGTAATTATTATCTCTCACTTGATGCTATTGGGTTTTTGTGTGTATCCTTCCACCTCCAAGCAAGTTTTTGCATTTAACAGCATGTGGCAGTACTTTAGAACTATTGCCCTCTCTGTTCTCTCCTGCTGGCTCACTCTAATATGCGAACACTGATGTGTTAGCAAATTCAATCCAGATCTATTGTATTTGCCAAGGCTGTTACTCAACTGTTTGCATGGTACACGAGAGGGACCATAAGGCTACAACTTGGTGCAATATAAACACAATAAATCGAAGCTAGTGTGTGCAATCCTCCCACATGGAGCACTGGAGTGCTATGTCTATCTCTGCCCTCCACTGCTCACCCCATGATAAACCTTTATAGCTGCATGTTATGTGCATAAATCTCTTTATTTAATAGAAGCTTTCAGGCCAGGAGATGTATCTTCTCAAGGCTCGTTAACTTAACCATCCGGAAAGTGCATTGGTTAAACCAGCCGCCGCTTTAATCATTCCGCCAAGAGCACCTGTCATGGAGGCATTACTGGGGGCAGGGGGGGTGACAAAGGGGAATACGGTGAGGAGAGAGATTCATAAACCTGCAGCCATTACATGCCTCTCCACACGGAGTACGCAGTAATGGGCAATGGAAAGGGGGGTTGTTGAAAATAAGAGGGGGAGAAAGAATAGGGGGTGTGAGACATTAGAGCTGTTCATAAGCATGCAGCCATTAATTCGTCTGCATGACGAGCGCACCTGTTAAATTGCATTGGGTGTTACATTGCATTGGGGTGACCTTACCGGAGCACAGAGCAGCAGGTGGTGCTGGTGGGGGGGGGGGGGGGGGGGGGGATGGGGAGGGGGATGGGGAGGGGGAGAGAGAGAGAGGGCAGGAGAAAGGGAGAAAATAGACCTGTGGCGAACTCTGGCCGCAGCTTCTATCATCTTCAGAAATATTGGCAGAAATAGTCCGCTTTATCAAGGCAAGGGGCTAGGGTGGGGGTGGATGAGGAGAATTGAAGAAGCGATCCATACTTTTGCCGTTCTAATGCCCAAGTTGCTCCGTCTGATTGTCGAATGGGTAGCGTTAAGTAAATTTTTGGTTTTTTCACGTACCTGTGTTAGTTTCGTCGTGAACCTCCGAGAGCAGGTCTGTGCAGGGGAAGCTGCCTCGGGCTGGGGGTGCTAGGGGGAGGGGGCGGGAGGCGGAGAGTTGAGGCAGGCAGGCATGGGAGGAGAGGAGGAGGGGGGAGGAGAGTATGTGTAAAGGAACAAATAACATTATGGTTTCGTCGTGAACCTCCGAGAGCAGGTCTGTGCAGGGGAAGCTGCCTCGGGCTGGGGGTGCTAGGGGGAGGGGGCGGGAGGCGGAGAGTTGAGGCAGGCAGGCATGGGAGGAGAGGAGGAGGGGGGAGGAGAGTAGGGGAGGCACGGCCGCTAGGCCGTGCAATCAAGTAGTGAGGGGGCGGAGTTGTGGGAAGGCTGAGAGAGAGAGTAGGCGGCTGGGTGCATGTGCACGCGCATTTAAGCTCAATGCGCATGCGCATTGAGCTTAAATTTATCGTGCACTGCAAGGAATCGCCACGATTCCTTGCAGTGTGGATAAAGAGCGGATAAGTGCCAATACTCTCGCCTTGCTCGATGCGCATGCGCATCGACAGGCGAGACCTAAAAATAGGCAACAAAATCAGCCTGCATTGCACTGTTTAGTGCATAGCTGATCTTGGATGATTGTACCTCGGAGATTAAGAAACATGACAGAATAGAAATATTTGTAGCATCCAGAAAAAAAATTCAAGGAATTCATAAGCAACACTGGACCCATTATTAGAACATTGGAAAGTTGGGAGCTCCATTGTTATCCCTGCTTCTACGGGCCGGTAAAGGCCCGGCGAGCAATATTCCAATGTTTTACAAAGTCATCTCGGAGCTCGAGGGGATTTAAATCCTCTCGAGCTCCAAGATGCCTTTGATTTATTTGTTAGAACATTCTGCCCTCTAGTGGCAGAATGTTCTAATAGCCTTATAGCCCTTCGTAGCAGGGCTATACCGGCTATTAAAGTCCTGGTCCCTTGTTAAAGCCCCTCGCCTTCGGCTCAAACTTTAACGCGGGAGCGGGCCTTTAATAGCCGGAATAGCCCGGCAGGCTATAAGGCTATATTAGATATCAAGTCATAAGAGATCCAGAGTACAATAGAGGTGATATCTCAAGTAAAAGAGTGTCACATAATACTGAATAGCTGTTAGTGAAGAGAAAAGTGAAGCAAAAAATTGAATGTGCAGGAGGCAAATGGAGAGGAAAATCTCAACTCTACCAATGTAAGGTAGTCAACGCAATAGTACATACATCTGTCCTTTATTAAGAATTGGTATAGACCTCAATCGAGATCAACAATGTAACAAATTAATAGTCATGAAAAAAAAACAAAGTCCAACTGATAAAAATTACCAATCCATCAATTTAAAATATCAAGAGATAGGAGACTTATGGTTGGATTTGACCAAATGGAATATTAGGGGTAAACCTTTTTGATATTTTCAAGTTGCCACAGTTTTCTATTTCTCAAGAGAAGTGTAACCTAACAATTCGGGCTTCAAGATTATGAGGCAGCTGCCCTGGAGTCTCCAACCTAAGAAGACCCGTATTGCAGCCCAAACTCTCAAGTGTCAATTTTAAATTTCTAAAAAGAATCATTTTATCAGCAGGTCCAATAACGAGGTTCACATTGTATGCCAAGTGGATTATATTTGTCAGCGCTTGCACGAAGAAGCTAGAGAGCCCAAGTTCTAGGCTAAGAATTTGTAACCATATAGTAGAGCTAAGGCTACAACATTTTCGTAAGATCTTCCCGTCAGATAGATTTAAAAAATACCAGTTAGAAATAGGAGTATATTCCAGAGTATTGATAAGAGTATGTGGTATCTTTGTTTTTATAAACATATAATAAATGGTTAAAATGTTTTCTTTCCACTGATTTATATACATTTTGAAGAGCACCTGCGTGGGCCAAGGCTTTATTCCTTAGATTTGTAAAGTGCATCTAATGGAACATGGTGCTAGAAAAGCTTCTGCTTAAATAGACACAGTTATCATCCTCTAGTTTTTTATGTCCCACTTGCAAATTATATGATAAACCTCTTTGAACCTTTGGTTTTGCAATACAAAAACATACCTGTACCATAATTACCTAATCTTCGCAGGTTTCTTTTGATAGCCAATGGCATTAAATCAAGCAAGATGATATTGCCAGTGTGCATGAGAGTATACAATGATTGGGACCCCAATTGAGGTAACATGTATTCAGTTGGAAGTTTTTTAGTTGATGAGGACGTTTACCCACAGGGTGTTGATACGTAATGCCACTTTGCTTCACTCCAGCTGCCTTAGTTGCCCCTAACCCAGTTTATATCCATATGCACCTGTCAATCACTTTATAAAGAGCAGGCTGCTGGGCCCTGTCCAGCTGTATGCAACACAAAAGGGGGGAGTGAAAAATGGAGTGACTTTCACATACAGGCAGAGTTCGGAAAGCTGTAGTTTGCGCCCCCAGCCAATCAATGTAAGTCAAATGTCAGAAAGGAATACAGCCCAGACATCTGCTTACAGCGGACACCGTGGCAATGCCAATGTAAATCCTCACTGGGCAGCTTGAGATTTTAGTCTTACATCACATTGCTGCAACAATGCTTCTCTGGACAAACCAGGCCCCCAGTAATTGCTGCTGCAGCTCAGCACTGGTTGAGTTAAATTACAGGAAGACCGATGCCGGTCTTCGACCTCCTGAACTTGACACACAAGTGCGTGTTTGTGCCCTTCCATTACTGGTGCTTTACAGCAGTTAAAATCTTTTTTAGGTTTATGTATGCAGTCTAGTTATCTCCTCAGGTCTTGTCATTCTACATGGCCCTCCAGCATCTTCTGAACCCAGCAACTTGAGTCTTTGCAGCTACAAGAACCATCTTTACTGAGGCCACCATCTGCAGACCTCCTATGGCCCTGCGACCACACTTTCACCCTAACAACCCTCGGCTTCGAGACACCCATTCCATTTCTCTGTCCCCTACTTGCTTGGTCTGCCTTTCACAAATAAAAGCTATACAAAAGGGGATGATGGACGAAGCATTTGAGCAAATCAAACATGACCCCCAGTCAACTGATCTGGGTTTAATCCATCACCACTCTTTAGCTCACTCCGCTACCCCAGTTCAGACATGGCCATATGCAAATCAGTCTGACCCTGTGCCTCATTGGAACAGTCCAGCCCGAACTGCCAAGCCATGTCTTTCCTGGACCAGAAACAAGCATCCTGGGACCGGTTTCGGGTTCATAACCCTTATCAGCCAGGCTATCTTGAATCCAGTGGCAAAGTGAGCAAGGGACCATCAAAATCCCCATCCCAACCGAGAGAGGAACGAGAAATTCACACATCTCTGATGAAAAGCACTATTGCACAATCAATGGGGTGAAAAAATGCACCACAAGACCTCGGAGCTCATGTATTTCTTGTGTCAGGCAGAGAAGGCAACATTTCATAGCCCTGGTCCTCACAAACACATGTACTGTGTACTTGCTGGAGCGAGACTCCTGCACCGCAAATAAAGCACAGTCCAAAGCACAGTCCGAGTGAGCCATCAAGGAAAAAGCAGGCGTCGCTGATAAGATGCAAGAAAACTAGCACAATGTATTTCAGTTATGCCAAGCAGTAGGTAGAAATTACGGTGCATAACAGGGATGACCTTCACAGTTAAGTCAGGTAGCAGATCCTGCCCCCCAAAAACAACATACAGTATGTGACAGGTTAGACACAAGTACAGTGATTCAGAGGTATGTAAGACAACATTAAACTGTAACACTGGGAGCAGAGTCACAGTTGTATTAGGCATCTTTTACAGTGGCATTTGGTTGCATGAACGGTATGTGATAGGTCAACCACATGTACAGTGCATCGCAGTGACTTTAGACTGGAGGACCTTAAACAGTAAGCGTGTGGCACTGTTTTATCAGTCATAAGGTACAGTGGCTGTCCATTGTATGAGTCAGCTTGCACAGTGTGCGGCACAGCTATGTAGATCTACATGCACAGTATCTGTTGTCATTATGTCAGACCACATACACGGTATGAGCTTACAATATACAAGTCAGAAGCAGTATGCATTAAAGGTATGCCTGGATTTTTACCAAAAACACCACGCATCTCATTTGTGTCCGGATCTAGAATTATAGCATGAGCAAAATAAGTAACCAAATATTCACAGTGATAGATGAGCTGAATATGCTACATCCACGTATACGAAAAAATAATACGTTGTACTATACCAATGTTTTTCTAACAGTTGGTGAGAACACAGTTGCTAGTCTGAAATATGCCAGACTACAGACTGTTCTGAGCAATAGTTACGTCAAGGCTACTGAAGAAAAGACCCTAACACATAATGTAATACATTATTACACTGGCAACTCAAAGTGGTGTATTTGATAAAACCTCTCAAGATAACTGTCATCCTCAAACCTTTATCCTCAGGTTCTACCACCTTCTAAACCCAATGCATTTTCTCGTTTCACTCATGTCTCTCTCCCCGCAACCCTAACTTTCACCAGTCTCTACAATCTTTGTCCCCAGCCCCTGATCTAGTGTCACTTGCCCGAGCTCAAAGTCTCGCTTGGCATAACCCCACGTTCAGCTTTGTCACCTTTCTCCGCTTTTTTCATGCTGCCCGGCATCCCTCTTTCCTTTCATGCCTAGTAACTCATCTGCCTTGTACACTTTTCGCCTCTTCCCCGCCCATGCACTCCGCATATATTTCTCTTTAGCTCTTACCATTACCATTACTTCTCCCAGAGTCTCTTCTATTCCTGGTCATGCTCTCTTTCCTCTGCTCACTCCCACCTAAATGCTGCCTCTTACCTTTCTCTGCCACTTCCATTCCAAACCTTCCTCATCTCTCCACTCACCCAATCAGCCAGCCATTCATTTTCACTTTTTAATGCTGTGGGGGTAGAGCATGTCCTCTTTCACTTTTCCTTGCTTTCACCCTAACAACCCTCGTCACTTTTTCACGCTTTCACCCTCGGCTTCGATACACCCGTTCCACTTCTCTGTCCCCTGCTTGCTTTGTCTGACTTTCACAAATGAAAGGCAGCAAGTCTACAAGCACGACGTGGTTGTAGACATGCTGCCTTTCATTTGTCAATAGGGCACATCACTGAACAGCAGGGCAGATTCTGTGCCTTTGTTAAACTAATTATGTTAATCGCAGCGCTTGACGGGCGCCGCGATTAACATGATTACTTACAAAAGGGGACACAATTTTACCGTTTTCGCGCCGCACGCATTTTAAAAGCGGCGGCGCGAAGGTCCTCAGTTCCCAGTGCGCGCTTTGTAATTTACAATGCGCGCTCCAGGCGATAGATGTGCGCGCCCGCGCATCCGCGCAGCTTGGAGGGAACAGTGCTTGACTACCATCTCCACATTGACACTAGCAGACGAGGACAGGGAGACCTTAAAGGAGGACATCTCAATACCCGAAATCCGGGAGGCCATCGCCAGATTGAGGCCGGGAAAGTCCCTGGGCCCCAACGGGCTACCGGCGGAATTATTCAAAAAAGGAGTTGACTTGCTGACACCCCACCTATTAACATTGTTCCAAGATGCAGCCCAGGAGGGTATTCTCCCACTGGATCTGCGAATGGCCACGATTATACCCATATATAAGCAAGGCAAGCCTGCTGAACACTGTGCGTCCTACCGCCCGATCTCTCTCCTGAACCGGGCAGTGAAGCTCCTGGCGACGATTTTGGCTCTCCGCCTGCGTCAGGTGATTTCGGGCCTGGTGCACCAGGACCAGACTAGGTTCCTACCTGATAGAGCGACGAGGCTAAATTTGAGGCAGACCCACAATTGGCTTATGACGGTAGAGGGACGGGATGCCCCGCACATGCTCCTCTCTCTGGACGCTGAAAAAGCGTTTGACGCTGTCCATTGGCCCTTCCTAGAGGCGGCGCTGATTGTTTGGCATTGGCCCTAACTTTTGTAAGTGGGTGGGGCTCCTGTATGCAGAGCCTGAGTTAAGGTGAATGGGATCCTCTCTGAGAACTTTCCCATCAGGAGGGGGACACGGCAGGGATGCCCTCTGTCCCCGCTGCTTTTCGCCCTCACTATTGAAAAATGGCCTCTGCGGTTCGGCAGGAGGCAGAGGTGAGGGGATTTCCGATATCACCTAGGGATACCCAGAAAGAGAAAATTTCGCTATACGCAGATGATATACTACTTTATATCACCTGGCTAGACACTACAGTCCCCGCTCTGTTTAAACTCTTGGATCGGTATGGTTCCTTTTCAGGGTATGTGATAAACTCGCACCAGGTAATTCTGTATAGTCCACGGAAGGAAGTATCCTGGTTCCCCCTTGCCTAGGGCTCTCCCGGTCACTCAAGCAGGGTTTACATATTTGGGTATTTACCTGACAATCGACAGGGCCGTGTCCTATCAAAACAACATATTGCGTGTCCTGGCAAACTTTGTGGAGTTTGTTCTTAGGTGGAAAACTCTACCTCTCACGATACTAGGCAGGGCCGCAATGTTTAACATGATCACGCTGCCCCGCTTGCTGAATGCCCTGCAAAATTAATATTTTCCACTCCCCCAACAGACATTCGCAACCATACACGCATAATTGTGCTCCCTACTGTGGCTGGGAAAACAACCTAGAATAGCTCTTGCCACGCTCCCGAGGAACCAGTATAATGGAGGGATCTTGCTACCGGATCTGGAGGCCTACTACTGGGCCGATTAATGATAGGCTTCATGCATCAGCTGACCACCCTACATACCGTTTGGAAAGGGACACCATGGCCAGACGTACCAGTTTGCACTACTTATATGGGGGAACAGGTGTGAGACGACTTCTTCCGGCCACACAAATAACCATAGGGGTCTTGCACAGTGCAACAAAGATGCTGGGGTGGGTGCACAAACCTACAAAACAGACACCGATATGGTCCTGCTCTTGGCTGAGGGAGTTACACAAACTCAGGGGGTTTAAGGGGTGGGATGATATTGGGATCTCCACTCTGGGGGATTTGGTGGCGCGAGGGGTTCTTAAATCTTACCAAACCCTGCAGGTGGAGTTTGGCTTCAGTCGCACACAGTTCCTTAAATATGCACAGCTACGCCATGCATGGAGGGCTGAACCGACGCTCGCCTCCCCCCTGCCGGGGTATGCTCCGTTAGAGGGGCGTTTGCTGCAGGAACGGGTACCCAACAAACTGGTTTCCCTGACGTACAAGACCTTGAATAATAATGCACTGGATGGACTGGGTAAACTTAGGGCAGCTTGGGAACAGGATGTGGGTGAGATGAACACGGTGGACTGGGAAGCAGCCCTAATGCACCACAGGGAGGTGGCAATAAAGTCACGGTTAAGACTCATTCAATAGAAAATATTACATAGGGCTTACTACGATAGAGTCAGGCTGCATCGTATGGGACGGGCAGGTGACTCTTACTGTCTTAGGTGTAGACGCCCACAGGGGGACTTTTATCATATTCTATGGGAGTGTCCTGTTATCCGAACTTACTGGACATGGATACTAGTAGAGCTAGGGGAGGTGCTCTAGACTGAGCTTACCTTGGAACCCAAGTTTGCCCTGCTAGGAATCACTAATGATGTGGACCTGAGCCGCCCGCACCTGATTTTTACCATGTTGGCCCTGGTGGTGGCGAAGAGAGATGTAGCGAGGGGGTGGGGAGCGCAGTCACCGCCACAGGTGAGGAATGGAGGCAGGGTATGGATCTGTATATGACGGCGGAAAGGGTCACCTATAAGGCAAGGGGCTATCCCAGAAAATTCCGACAAGTATGGGGAAAGTGGAGAAGTTGCCATGGCCTGGATGGGGGACTTGGCTCTGACTGATGCACTGTGTGTCCTGCTGAAGGGGGCCGGGCTCAGGGGTGTAGAGAGGTGGCCTGGAGCCCTGGACTCACGAGGGGTTGAAGACTGTTTAATGAATCACACGAACAGCTGTACGGGGGTGGAGGCAGAGTCCTGGGATGCTATGGATCCTGGTATTGTTATTATGATGGGGGGTGAGGGGTTGGGGGAGTGCAGAGGATTGTGGTTCTTCGCTGGTGACATGCCAAATGTGTTTATGTTGGTTACAAATGCAAATAAAAATATTTATATTTAAAAAAAACAGAGTAGTTGACAAAGGTGGCAAAAAGTTTGCTCCTGCTTGAATGATGGTGCAGTTGACCAGGATGCCATTATTAATGGTGGTTCACCCGGGATGAAAATCAGTCTGAGAAGATGTGAACAAATCCCTTTCATGTACCCATTCAGATAGTTTGCCCAATAAAAATGCGGCAAACTATTTGGAATCAAAGTCTAATAATGTCAATAGTCTATAGTTCTTTTAAATCCTAATGTAAGTCTTGCTTATATAGACCATTGCAAAATGGATCCTTCCAGTTTGCAGGTATAACCCGAGAGATGTATATTTTTTTGTATTAAAAAAAAAAACACTTCAAATGCTACTACGTAGTGTTAAGTTTTAATAAAGCACATCAATTGAAATACAGTTTGGGCTAGGAGTTCTAGACGAACGCCAAGATTTTATTAATGACAACATGTTATTCTCAGATGTCAAAATATGGTAGGTAACCCATGATGGACAAGTGAGATTAGTAGTCTGATGAGCAGAGTACATTTTTGATGTACAGGGCTCCCAGACACCAAATGTAATACTACCAGTATAACCGATACAGCAACAGTTCATGCCAGATCCTATTAAAAGCCAGAAGCACTGGAAGTCTGTTTTTAATGCTTTCAATCAGTTGTGATCAAATATGATCAGGCCTAATTTTTTTTAATGTCACACCCTTGTCTATACACAAGTTTCTTTTTTTTTTTTTTACAAGTGTAGCTCTGTTTACACCGTTTGGTGATTTTAAGATACTGTGCAGTATCTTCCTTTCAGTTTTGAATCATTGATTGACAAATCAAATCTTGTTTGTGTATTGCAGTCCGAATTAATAAGCTTGTCATTAGCGGATAAATATTTAGAGAGAATCTCAATACAATTCCAACAAAAATGACATAATCCATAAGTTGCAAAGATATATTTGTCATAAAATCACAAGACTTGAAAAGAGTCAAACTTTCTGTTAGAAAAGGATTCCAATGAATGTTTCTATTTCTAATTGCGAGAGTAGAAGTAAGAGAGGCTGATTTACTAGCAAAAGCAGAATTTGCCCACTCTTTAAAAAATAAAAATGTAGTCACTTTCTTTCCATAAATAATTTCAAAAGTAGAATAATGATGGAAAGTAGATATATGTAAAAAATCATAATCTAAAAAAATGAATGATGGCCTTAAGAAATGTGGGTACCCTTAGCATGTCGATCAGTGCTATTGCGACCATTTGAACAGTGGAAACCCAAGGCATTTAGATAAAAAATATAAGATTATCAACCGCTGATTGAGGTCTACTGGTAAATAATAGTTATGGTATGCTATACTGATGGTAAATTGATTTTGGTATACATACATTGATGAAGCGAATACTTACTAAATAAGAATTAATATCTCCAGTATTAAAATATTTATCAATCAGATATTCAATTTCGGACAAGACTGGTTTTACATTTTCATTATTCTTACAAAATTATAGAGTGAATAAAACATTAAGAATTAAATTACTTTCGGTTAAAATATTGGTTCATATAAGGACTCATACAAAACGGCAAGTATGAATTTTGAGTCAGTACTTAATTTTGACCTGTGTATACATGATGAAGAATAAACCAATGTGACCACCACTGGGTCTGCCACTTGAAACTACTGATGCATAGGTTTCAAATGTAGCAAAGTTGTTAAATGTAAAATTACAACGTTGCCCCTATGTTTTAGTTGTCTTTCAATACCAGCACTATTCCAGGTACCGGTTTTAAGATGCGAATTAGAGAGGACAAAATTCAGTGTGTTTACATCTGGATTCTTGAGAGCTGGTAGGACTGGTTTCAAACTCATTGAACTTTGCAGAATCAGTTTTAAAACATGCATCATTTAATTTGACTTGCTATGGCCATGCTAGCCACTAATTGGCCAGTTTCATTAAAGAACGAGAACTTTTATAGGGATATTATGCCTCTGAGAGGTATTGGCTGATGATACGTTTTTATGTCTTAAGATCAAAGGATAGCTGATTTTAGGGACCTGTGTTGCTAAAATTCCCATAGCTAACAATGCTTAATATTTCTCTTATATTTTGTCTATCCAGATTTGGGATGTTCAAGATAGTCTGATCGTATAGTTATATAATGACTGAGTTGATATACAAATTATCATTAATAGATCTTTTGATTTTCAGTCTTTGAACTCAAAGATAAGAGGACAACAGTGTTAATACGCTAAATGTAGTTAGGACATCTTGTGGTTCTTAGGATGAATACAGGAGAGTGAGACCACATTAGGTGCTGCCCCAGTCTCCATCCGCACTCACGTTGAATGATGGGGCATCAGGATCTAAATTACTATAGTTGGTAAATTGGTCATTCATGCGGGTAGTGAGCTCAGGATTAATCACTAGAACTGTTGAATAAAGCTGTTTCCCAGATCCAGGTGGTAGTTTATTGGTACTTAGGTCAGCTGATGTTATAGCCTCATCCCGGCTCTTATCGGACTCTAGATATTTTACCAAGTGACCATACCAACAAGGATTTTTTCAATCATATTATCTTATTGACCAGCCTTAGTCCAGAAATATGTGGTCAATTTGGACCCATTTACACTGGCACTGTTAAAATTAGAATTAAATATACCAACCTTATTGCAATGTATTTCCTTTTCCTTTATTGGGGAGCTGATCTTCACAACTGTAGTTCTGGTATGCAAATTGTTGTTATTAAAAGAATTCTTAGATTTTGGGCTTTGCATCTCAGACTCTAGCTGAGTGATAGACTGGGCATTAGTCCCCTTGTCACGTTTAAAATTGGATACAATTTAAGAGTTGAGGTGGAAATGGTGCGTTTTGCAGTAAAATAAACCATTGCCTTAGTTATCCGTATCTTCATTTAGTTCGTTCAGTTATCTGCATTTTTTTGTTTAATTTTCAAAGCTTAAGTCTACGTTTACTTATAAACAGGTAAAAGGGGGATGTTCTCTTGTTCACCGTGAAGAGATATATATACTTCAAATGCTAGTTCCTGTTGAATGTTCCTGTCGGAGATTTAATCATCCAAGGTGGAATTAAAGATTAATTTAAATCACTTTATGAGTCTCATGTTGATTACTTGGTTGAGGTATGATTGATTTCCCAATAGCAGTTCTCAAGTTGATGTCAATAGTGGATGAACTAATTTAATTGGGTTTTGAATTTGTTAATTATTTTTCACATGAAATCCCCTTTATTACATGTCAAAATACAATGAATAACAAGTGAGACGTGAGCATTCTTACACTGAATTAACAACACTTCACCTACATTATCAGGAACCCCCAAGTTTAAATCAATTTCACACATCATTAAAGGCTATCATTGGCTGTCGGTAAGGAATCGAATAAAGTTTAAGGCTCTATGTATCACGTACAAAGCCTCCCGTAAGACAGGTCCCCAGTTTCTAATCAATCATCTGACCACCTACACTCCCAACCGCTTACTGCGGTCATCTAATGCTTTCCACCTCTCTGTGCCACGCACAAGTACCGTCTTTTGGGGCGATAGGCGTTTTGTTGTCACAGTGACTAGACTCTGGAATTCCCTCCCGCTTGAGATTAGGTCATGTCAGCCACTGCTAGTCTTCATAAAGATGATAAAGACCTGGTTGTTTAATCAATAACTTTCTTATAGACTTTGTCCGCTGTCCGCAGTGCCGAGACGCCCCGAGGCATTTGTACGCTTTATAAATGTCGAAAATAAATAAATAAATTATATTGCATTCGATAAATAACCCTCTAGTCACGAGGGGTGAGACATGAAAAGTGCAGATTGGCAAGCAACATTTTTGGGTGCAGTTTTTAGGTCTTGCTAGAGCCAGGGCATGCACTGGTCTGGCGAGACATTTAGGGAGTGGTTTTTAAAAGTGCCACCTGAGGCTTTTGCTGGCCACCAGCTTGTGGTTACGCTCGTGAGCGCAGCCACCAGCTTTCAGCGCCTGATCGCGATCAGTTTCACTTTCGCGCGCACACAACTCCCGCTTCTCCCCCTCCACCACCACAGATCGCCTCTCGCGGCACCTTGCGCCCGCCCTGCCAATGCTTGTTCTCCTGATGAGGTGGAGTGCACGCAGTTCGGGAGCCAACTGCGTTTTTTTCGACAGGTCAGATAATAAACTACCACTTCTTATTCAGCACGTCAATGTAATACCTGTTAGAGTTCCTGATAAAGCTGAAACTTCTTTGTGTTTCGGTTGAACAGAAGTAGTTAGCAAATTGCGAATATTATTCTGCACATAAAGGAAAAACGGGCTTTAGACTTCTTTTTTTGCCGAGGCGCAACTTAAACAGTATTTTCGTTCTTAATGGCTTTGTGATTAATGAGTGAGATCGGCCGTTGCACTTCCCTTCTTTGAAGCCTCTTTACTCGACCAGGGGGCATTTAGTCTAGGCCATTTTCCAAATTAGACTTGTATTACTGAAACAAAGAGTGAAGCATTGTTGATCACAATGTGACCGCGTTAGTTTAAATTATTCAGCCGGCGTGCATGACAGCATTGCACTCACTTCTTTGCTGTCTCTATAGTCGACTCGGGAGCATCTGGTCTAGGTCAATTTCCAAATTCGACTGGCATTCTTGAAACAAAAAGAGACGTGCTGTTGATTCAACTCACTTGTTCTCTGAAATCTTCGCTGCCTCAGGTTACATAAGGTTGCCTATACATAAACAACGTTTTCCTGTCATTCCCGACAGTGAACCCATCACACATCACTTAATTCTGTAATGCCAGAAACCGGTCCCCGGAAGCTTGTTTCCTTTCCAGTAAAAGAATTGGCTTGGTAGTTTGGTCTGCCCTGTTCCCATGATGCACTGGGCCAGGGACAGACTAATTTGCATGTAGCCAGGTTCTGAGCTGGGATGGTGCAGTGAGCTAAAAAACAGTGATGGATCAAGCCCAGATCTGTTGACTGGGTAGGAGTGTTCTGCTTAATTCAGATACTCTGTCCACCACCACCCCCTTTTCTGAATCGTTTTGGCCACCATAAGCGTGGAAGGGTATACTCAGACACGAGTCCCTTGCTCACTGCACCATCAGGATTCAAGCAAGCCAGGCCGAAGACGGCTGTAATGCCTGAAACCGGTCCCTGGAAGCTTGTTTCCTTTCCAGTAAAAGAATTGGCTTGGTAGTTTGGTCTGCCCTGTTCCCATGATGCACTGGGCCAGGGACAGACTAATTTGCATGTAGCCAGGTTCTGAGCTGGGATGGTGCAGTGAGCAAAAAAACGGTGATGGATCAAGCCCAGATCTGTTGACTGGGTAGGAGTGTTCTGCTTAATTCAGATACTCTGTCCACCACCACCCCCTTTTCTGAATAGTTTTGTCCACCATAAGCGTGGAAGGGTATACTCAGACATGAGTCCCTTGCTCACTCCACCATCAGGATTCAAGCAAGCCGGGCCGAAGACGGCTGTAATGCCAGAAACCGGTCCCCGGAAGCTTGTTTCCTTTCCAGTAAAAGAATTGGCTTGGTAGTTTGGTCTGCCATGTTCCCATGATGCACTGGGCCAGAGACAGACTAATTTGCATGTAGCCAGGTTCTGAGCTGGGATGGTGCAGTGAGCTAAAAAACGGTGATGGATCAAGCCCAGATCTGTTGACTGGGTAGGAGTGTTCAGCTTAATTCAGATACTATGTCCACCACCACCTCCTTTTCTGAATCGTTTTGTCCACCATAAGCTTGGAAGGGTATACTCAGACATGAGTCCCTTGCTCACTGCACCATCAGGATTCAAGCAAGCCGGGCCGAAGACGGCTGTAATGCCAGAAACCGGTCCCCGGAAGCTTGTTTTCTTTCCAGTAAAAGAATTGGCTTGGTAGTTTGGTCTGCCCTGTTCCCATGATGCACTGGGCCAGGGACAGACTAATTTGCATGTAGCCAGGTTCTGAGCTGGGATGGTGCAGTGAGCTAAAAAACGGTGATGGATCAAGCCCAGATCTGTTGACTGGGTAGGAGTGTTCTGCTTAATTCAGATACTCTGTCCACCACCACCCCCTTTTCTGAATCATCTCTACAACGGCCCCCCACAGACGCCGGGGATGCCTGATTTCACCTTGGAGATACCCAGAAAGGGCCCGTCTCACAGGGAAAACCAGGACGGGTTCCCCAGCGGTCTTCAGCGCCAGGATACTCCATGAGGTGCAGTGCGCTTTACAAGCACACCCACATTTACATTTACATTATTTCATTAAGGCCCTTTATTGTACTCTGGAACTTGAGTATCAAGTATGCCTCTTTCCTCAAACCCGCTGTTTCAGTGTCACCTCCCCTTGGGTTGGGTTTTATTACACATATTATGGTCCATTTATCATTTCAATTAAATGGTTGACCATGGGGCAGTGGTTATTTTTGTTTTTATCCTTAATCGGTGTTGCACAAGTCTTTGAATTATTTCCTGATTTGTCTTCCCTAGGTCTAATTTTTGGCATGGACATATAACTGCATATATCACGTTCCTTGTTTTGCAGTTTGAGAATTCTTATTGCGTTCATTTTATGTTCTGATGTACAATTTCGGTACCCTCAATTGTTGTGTTGCATACTGAG
Source organism: Lissotriton vulgaris (assembly GCF_964263255.1). NCBI lineage: Eukaryota > Metazoa > Chordata > Amphibia > Caudata > Salamandridae > Lissotriton > Lissotriton vulgaris. The sequence continues at coordinate 60,533 of NW_028249262.1, forward strand.
CAGTTGCTGCACTTGTGATGCGCTACAATTGGTTTCAGGTTCCACTGTGTTATAGGGTCTTTTTTCCCCTTTGTTGGGAAAACATCTGCTCGGATACTTTGTTGGCCTAACTGGCATTCTTTTTCAACGCAAACAGTGGTAGTTCTAATAGTTGTTCCATATTTAGTAACAGATGCCAGTTTTTGAGTATATTTGCTGTTATTCTGGCTCAGTAACACTTTACCATCACTAGGAGGAGGACTGGTCTGGTCCCCGTAGTATAAACTTCAATACCTTTTCAACAAAACTCATATACTAATCCTCATCTGTTTTGCCTCATTAGGCCCATATTGGGCGTGCCTGACCCTCTGCAATGGCTAGGAAACCAGCTTTTTACATATTGGAAGTACATGTTTCTCATTCCACAATGGATCAGTGTTCCATTGTGCATATCTTCATTTAATTTGAAGTCACAGCTAGGCGTAGCCAGCTTTCTTGACCCAGAGTATACAAGAGAGGTTTTGTATGGTACACACTTTAACTAAAGTACTACCAGGTGCTCTCAATTGAGATGAATGTTTTGAGGTAATGTAGTTTGCTTACGATCACACAATTGATCTGGATTGGAACCCTTGTTTTCTCATTACAGTATGTGCATTTCAGCCACCACAAGGAAGCATCTTTTTTGTTTAAAAACAACGGACAATGTTTTGTGTTTAAATATTTGAGGTGTTCAATTATACGTATTAGTAAATAAGTACGCATACAATGGTAAACCAATATGACAAAAGAAACTGTTCTAGAAAAAAGTGCAACTTATGGTAAGGGAAGGCAGCACACCCTGTTTTCTGGTCTCGCGTACACATCGGTCTGTAAATATTATGAATTCTTACATAGAAGGTATTTATTACCACTTTTAAACGAGCATTGGCATAGCTAATAGGTCTTGTACTGACGGAGCCACCCGGCCCGTCCACACACGCACACACGCATACACACACCCCAAGGGCGGGCCCGCCCAAGGGTATAAATAAAAGGGCACGAGACCGCTTGTGGTCTTCGGCCTATACGTGCAGCCAGTCTCCGTGTGTGTTTTTACCAGTGTTAGTTAGGCCCGACTCTGTGACATAGGTAACCCCCACCCCTGATTTGCCCAGACTCTACATTGGCGACGAAGCGGGATACCACCACGCCTCGCCCCCGCGGACAAGCACGGGCACACCGGCTCGGTCCCCGCGACGCTCACGCTCGGTGCGTTTGAGCTGGTGAAGATGATCGACCGTCGCAGGTGCCCACCCCGCAGTCGGACCTTCCAGGCCGGTGTCCTAGAGGATGTAGGAGCTGCCCGGGCCCGCTCACTTCCACAGTGTCATCGTGCCTGGCTCGGCGCCCAGGAGAGCCCTCCCGCAAGGGAGGCGTCGGCCATATTCACCTGCGGGTCCTCCCCAGCGCTACATCGCGCTTGGCCTACAGGGCCCGCCCCCGCGTCCCGGCCGACCTCGCGCACACCTGCGCCCCCGTGCGTGCTGACTGCCGCCTCACTCGGGGGGACTGGATCGGCCCCCGCGAGGCCTCCTTGTGCCTGTGGGCGTATACCTCGTGGCTGCTGCCCTCCCTGCACCACGTCTGGGGCCCTGCCGACGCCCAGCACAACCCGGGAAAAAAAAAGAGAGAGCAACGGTTTGGCCTACGCTGCCACGACCTAATGCGCTAGTCAGCAATGGCACAGGCAATCCAGGGGCAGTGACTGCAGCACCGAAAGGAGGGAGAGAGCGCTTCATATAAAGACCGGGTCCCTGCACCAACGCCCAGGCCTTTGGCAACTCTGCAGAGCCAAGGACATCCCCTGCCCTGCTTACTTCACCCTGCTCCAACGTGTGGTCGCATCTGTCAGAGTCCATCCACCACACTGATGCATCACACCTGCTGAGCCTACTTAGGCCTCAGGAGAGAAGGGAGGTGGTTACGCAGGGGTGCAAGCACCTCGAAGACCCCCGCTGGGCCACGTGTCTGGCCAACCAGCAAGATGAACACGGCTGCCGCCACTGGGGGCGTTACATCAGCGCCAGTTCAACAGCAAGCAGGACCCCAAAATGCCGCAACACAGCAGGGTGGCGCCAATGCTTCCCGCCACGCCGCGGTCAACACGCCAACTCCCCCGGGCCACGGGATCGCGGCTCCCCTCCCGCCTTTCAGCGAACTTTCCAACCCCTCCACCGCCGCGGCACGATGGAGCATATGGATCGGCCGCCTGGAGCTCTACTTCGTCGGTGTCAGGGAGACCGATAGAAGAGTGAAACGTTCCTTACTGATGTGTTATGGCGGAGATGAGCTATATGAGTTGTTCGAGACGCAACCGGACAGGGGTGAAGACGATGACTACACAGCTGCAGTCAATGCACTGAATAGCCATTTCGACCCACAAGTTAACCCTGACTATGAGTGGTTCAAACTGCGCCAAGCGCGTCAAGGAGAGGCAGAGTCCATCGACACCTACTATGCTCGGCTCAGAAAACTTGCGACAGACTGTGAACTGCCTGACCAGAGAATTGAAATTCGTGCACAGCCCATCAATCAATCAATCAATCAATCAAAGCATTTATATAGCGCACTACTCACCCGGAGGGTCTCAAGGCGCTGGGGGGAGGGGGTCCACTACTGCTCGAACAGCCAGGTCTTGAGCTGCTTCCTGAAGGCGAGGTGGTCTTGGGTCAGGCGGAGGTGGGTCGGAAGGGAGTTCCAAGTCTTGGCTGGCAGGTAGGAGAAGGACCTTCCCCCTGTGGTGGCTCTTCGGATGCGGGGGACGGTGGCGAGGGCGTGGCTGGTCGACCGAAGCTGGCGTTTGGGGGCGAGAAGTTGAGGCGGCTGTTGAGGTATCCTGGGCCTTGGTTGTGTAGGGCTTTGTGTGCGTGGGTGAGGAGCCGGAAGGTGATTCTCTTGTTGATCGGGAGCCAGTGCAGGTCTCTCAGGTGTCAGGAGATGTGGCTGCGGCAAGGGATGTCCAGGATGAGTCGTGCTGAGGTGTTCTGGATCCGCTGGAGTCTTTTCTGGAGTTTGGCGGTGGTTCCGGCGTAGAGGGAGTTGCCGTAGTCCAGACGGCTGGTGACGAGGGCCTGGGTGACCGTCTTCCTGGTCTCGGTGGAGATCCAACGGAAGATCTTACGTAGCATGCGCAGGATGTTGAAGCATGACGAGGAGACGGCGTTGACTTGTCTGGTCATGGAGAGGGAGGAGTCCAGTATGAAGCCCAGGTTGCGTGCGTGGTCTGTGGGTTTGGGTGCGCTGCCCAGGGCAGGGGGCCACCAGGAGTTGTCCCAGGCGGAGGGTGATGATCCCAGGATGAGGACTTCCGTCTTGTCCGAGTTCAGTTTCAGGCGGCTGTTCGTCATCCACTTGGCTACGTCTGTCATCCCTTCGTGCAGGTTGGTTCTGGCGGTGGCGGGGTCGTTGGTGAGGGAGAGGATCAGCTGGGTGTCGTCGGCGTAGGAGATGATGTTGAGGTTGTGCTGGTGTGCGATGGCTGCGAGGGGGCTCATGTAGACGTTGAAGAGTGTTGGGCTGAGCGAGGAGCCTTGAGGAACGCCGCAGATGACTTCGGTGGCCTCTGATCTGAACGGGGGGAGGCGGACTCTCTGTGTCCTTCCGGCGAGGAAGGAGATGATCCACTCCAGTGCCTTCTCCCGGATTCCGGCGTTGCTCAGGCGCTGTACTAGGGTGCGGTGGCAGACAGTGTCGAAGGCCGCGGAGAGGTCCAGGAGGATGAGGGCCGCTGTTTCTCCGTTGTCGAGCAGGGCTCGGATGTCATCGGCAGCCGTCGCCCCACCCCCGCGGCCAGAGGGCCCACCCAGGGCGTACGCCAGCTGTCGCTCGAGGACCCAGGGCCCTGCAGTGATGTGTCGTGTTCGGCGTTCAACTTGGAGGATGATGATGACGATGTCTTCTTCATGTCGATCGTCGGCAGGGAAGGCTCCAGGAGGCGACCGCCACCCATGTGTGAAATAACCATCGCAGGCTCCCGGGTGAAGGCCTTGATCGACACGGGGGCCTCGGTTAACGTGATGGATAGTGGCCAGTATGAGTGACTCTCTCCATGCCCGCCCCTCTCTCCCTCCAATGCCAAGATCTACACTTATGACAGTGATGACCTGCTTCCCCTACACGGAGCAATGGAGGTGGTGGTGGCCAGCAACGGCCAGGAGGTGAAGACGTGACAGTAGGGAAACGCGGAACACTGATCAGCTGTCACACGGCTGAAGATCTCCAGCTGGTCTTCTTCGCAAACCAAGTACATGAGCTGTACACAGAGATGATGCTGAAAGATTTTCCCGCGCTTTTTCAAGGCCTTGATCGCCTCAAAGGCAAGACCTTCAAGTTACACGTGGATCACACAGTTCGGCCGACGGCGTTGAGACACAGGAGGGTACAATTCCACTTGCGGTGGAAGAAGAGCTTAGAAAACTTGAAGAACTTGGAGTCATCGAAAAGGTGTCAGGCGTGACTCCCTGGGTATTGTATTGTATTGTATTGTATATTGGATTTATATAGCGCTTATCACCCAGGGGTCTCTAAGCGCTTGCCTTGGGAACCCGTCCTGGCTTTTTCCGCTCGCCTCTAGTGGTTGCCTCGTAGCCCAAACAACCCGGCACCATCCGCTTATGGGTAGACATGCGCCTCCCGAACAAAGCGTTCAAGAGAGAGAGGCATTTGACGCCCACGATGGACGACCGCATCGCGGATCTGAACGGGGCCCGCTGGTTTACGAAGTTGGATCTCAATCCGGGGTACCACCAACTGGAGTTACACCCAGACAGCCGCAACATCACCACGTTCTCAACGCATGTCGGCCTGCGGCGTTACAAGCGTCTAAGCTTTGGCGTCTCCTCGGCCGTTGAGGTCTTTCAGAACGCAATAAGGGAGACACTCTCCGGACTGCCTGGAGTCATCAACCTGAGTGACGATATTCTAGTTTTCTCCAAAACACTCGAGAAACATCACACTCAACTTAGAGCCACTCTACAGCGCATAGCCGACCATGGCCTCACTTTGCACCAAACCAAATGCTCTTTCTACCAAGAGTCAGTGGACTTCTTTGGCTACATTTTCTCTAGAGAAGGGTTGCACGTTGATCCGAAAAAGCCATAAGCGATCCGCTCGGCGCCCACACCCACGTCGGCAACAGAGGTGAGAAGATTTTTAGGGATCGTTTCATCCCCAACCTGGCCTCCCTTTCTGAACCCTCTTGAGTCCTGACCAAGGCTGGACAGCCATGGACCTGGTCGGAGAAGGAAGACAATGCGTTCACAGCAGTCAAAAGTGCGCTCATAGATGACAAAGTCATGGCCTACTTACAACCCAACCGGCGCACGGAGGTCGTCGTGGATGCAAGCCCGGTCGGCCTCGGAGCTGTTCTCATGCAAGAGACGGAGGACCGAGAATGGGTGCCCACCGCCTAAGCCAGCCGCGCGCTGACCGCCACGGAAATGCGCTATGCGCAGATCGACCGCGAGGCCCAATCAATCAAATTGTCGTGTCAACACTTTCATTTGTACCTATATGGCCACGAGTTCCGGGTAGTCACAGACCACAAGCTGCTTGCGCCTCTGTTCGCAGGAACCGCCAGACTTGCTCCTCCGCAAATAGAAAGGTGGGCCGACCAACTGCAGACATATTGCTTCAAAGTTATCTTCAGACCAGGGGCAGACAACCCGGCGGATTTCCTGTCACGCCACCCGAATGCCACCTCCCCCTCCCTTGGGCAGGAGGATGCAGAGGAGGTCAAGGAGTTTGTGTGCATGATATCACAGGAAGCATGCCCCGTCGCACTCACGCTGGAAGACATTGGGAAGGCCACGAACGAAGACGAGTGCCTCAGTTGGGTGAAATCCAGGTTGATGGACCAAAGCTGGAAACGTTTCTTTGATGGTGTCAGTGCCCTCACCGCAACGGAACAGGCATTCCGACAACAGGTCTGGTTGGTCCAGAGTGAACTCAGCGAGGGCCCCCATGGAGTGATACTGCGCGGCAGGGCCATCGTGATCCCCATGAGTTTGCAGAAAGAGGTAGTGCGCCTCGCACATCAAGGGCATCAAGGAGCATCAAAAACCAAGGTACGACTACATAGCAAGGTTTGGTTCCCTGGAATGGACCTAGCGGTGGAAGATGCGGTGCGTAACTGTCACTCATGTACCATCACGAGCCAGGATCCAGCGCCACACCCGGTGATCACAGAGGACCCGTGTCAGGAACCATGGCCGAAGCCGAGCATTGATTTTGGATCATCCCACGATGGGAGGAACACGCTCGTGCTCATAGACTCTCACTCACGGTTCCCGGTAGTGGAGGTGGTGCCCTCCACAGCGTTCAGCCATGTCAAGATGGTGTTGAATCGAACCTTTGCGATGATGGGTTTACCTGAGGAAATACGATCGGACAACGGTCCGCCCTTTCAAGGCGAGACTTTCACAGCGCCATCATGTAGTTTTACTCCTCAACTACCAGGCGTGTTTTTAATCTTGGCACCCACACTTGTCCTCATTAATTATTATGTTTAGTTTGGGTAGTTAATCTTAATTTAGCACCATTATTAGAGCACTGCACTCATTCAGCATTACCCATCGAGCAATACTGTGGCTAAATGCGTCGCTTTCCTCTTCTGCACCGTCAACAGACAGCCTGGCGGCAGTTGGAGCGAATGCTTATTCCCATATGATGTAACTCCGCCACGAGGGTGGTCTGATGGGAAATTTAATAGCCCAGTACGACTCAATTATTGTTACACATGCTTCCATGTAATTCTGTTTGCCGCAGATCACAGCACACCACAATAGACCTGGTCTTCTTTTTTTGTTCTTGTGTTGAGACTTTCAGACCTACCTAGCAGCAAGGGGCATTCGCCACTGGAAAATCATGCCACATTGGCCGCAGGCAAATGGGGAGGTCGAGAGGTTTATGCGCACGCTAAACCGGGCCCTTAGGATTGGGGTAGAAAAAGGGGAGGGAGCAGAGGAATGTCTATCTCAATTCCTGAGCGCCTACCGACAGACACCCCACTGCACCACCCGATGCACCCCAGCCCATCTGCTATTTAGGAAGGCCCCTCCTGGCACCCACTGGAGCTGGATCAAAATGCCACCCAAAACAGAAGCCAGCTCACCAACGATAGAGCCAGCCGGGCTAGAAGAGCTCAGCCCATGTCCCTAGTAGTAGGGGACAGAGTGGTCATCAAAGACAGACACCCTAACTGGAAGTATCGCACCGCGTACGAACCAGAAATATGGGAAATCGTCATCATCCAAGGCACCATGGTATCAGCAGCCAGAGGCACGAGAGCCGTCACACGGAATGCGTCATGGTTCAAACGAGTCTCTAGAGAGTGGGAAGCCACTGGACGAACGTCTGAGAACGAGGAGTATGACGTGGAGAGCCCTGCGCACGCCGAGACGCCAACATATCACCGCGGAGAAGAAACATCCTCACCAAGGCCCGCACTAGAGCCGCCAGCCAGCCAGGGGAACGCCCCAAGAGGGTCCAGAGGCCCTGCAGAAAGATCTGAAGAAACGGACAGCAACGTAAACCATCGGAGTCAGAGATACAATCTCAGACCGAATCCGACTCCCAGCCAGAGACTGCAAGACTACACTTGGGGCCTGTGCAAGACCCAAGGCCCCCCCTAGTGTGGACTATGTATCCGTGAGTTTGGAGGGATGTACTGACGGAGCCACCCGGCCCGTCCACACACGTATACACACACACCTCGAGGGCGGGCCCCCCCAAGGGTATAAATAAAAGGGCGCGAGACCTCTCGTGGTCTTCGGCCCATACGTGCAGCCAGTCTCCGTGTGTGTTTTTACCAGTGTTAATTAGGCCCCACTCTATGGCATAGGTAACCCCCACCCCTGATTTGCCCAGACTCTACAGGTCTCCCCTTTGGGACCTTATAAGTGTTTAGCCATGCAACAGTTGATGTTGTTGCACCAAGGACATTGTGCTGCATAACTAAATATTTATAAGGTCCTAAAAGCGAAACCTGTTGGCTATGCCAGTGCTTGTTTATAGTGCGAACTCGCCAAAACAATACTTGGATACTAGTACGCATGCTCAAAGCAAGGTACACAACCTCGTAGAAAGTATGGGTGCTAGTGCGCATGCGCACATCAAGGTGAGCTCATTAGTACGCATGCTCACAGGAAGGCACTGCCACTAGTGAGCATGCTCATAGAAAGTGTAACTGCTAGTGCGCATGCTCAATGAAGAAATGGCACGAGTGCGCACGCTCACAGCAAAACTTTGCCACTAGTGCGCATGCTCATAGAAGATATGGCTCCTCGTGCGCATGCTCAATGAAGAAACACTACTGTGTCGACGCCCCGGCCTTTATTGGTCGAGCACCGTGTGTTTGCACCTCACCGTAGCGCTGCGCAGCCGTAAGGCGAGGAGCTTTCACTGTAAACGGCCGGCGCTCATCCGACGTCTTTGTTCCATATTTCACCCTACTTTGCGCCCCTCCGGGCAGCGTCGATCTCTGTGTGGGCGTGGCCTCAGAAACGTTCTTCGTGATGTGTCCGCGCTGTGAGCATGCGCAGTTTCCTGACGTCTCCTGACACACGCATGCGCAGACGGTGATCCCGGAAGCAGGGTTTGTTGTCACCGGAGTCCACTAGCAGGCGCCCAGCTCTGGATCCCACTGCAAGCTGCACCCGAGAAGCACCCGAGAGAGATGTCCTGGCAGGATCCGGCGGAGGTGAGGCCTGGCTGCGTGAGGGGCATCACTGAGGGCAGTATGTGTCATGAGAGAAGGCATCACTGAGCACAGTATGTGTCATGTTGTGTTGTGTTACAATGCATGCATAAAGTGCACTGACACACACAGATCCTGTAGGGGTGAGGCCTGGCTGCGAGAGGGGTGCATCCTTAAGGACGTTATTTATCATGTGTTGTGTTACAATGCATGCATGCATAGCATGCACTCATACCCAGGAATCCTGCAGGGCGAGGCCTGGCTGTGTGAGGGTACATACTTGTGGACATTATATATATGTTGTGTTACAATGCATGGATAAAGTGCCCTGACAGCCACGGATCCTGCATAGGTGAGGCAAGGCTGTGAGAGGGTGCATATGTGTGGACATTATATATGTTGTGTTACAATGTATGTATGAAGTGCCCTGGAGAAACACGTTGATGGACAGTTATCCTTGTTCTTGGAAGCGTCTCAATTTCTGCACAACTCTCAATCAGGGTTTAGAGCAGGGTTCTCCACGGAGACCACTTTGTTGGGCGTTACTGAGATGTTACACCAGCGCTTGGACGCCGGCGACACAGTTGCCCTTATTTTATTAGATCTAAGTGCCGCTTTTGATACGGTTTCTCATACCGTATTACTTGAATCTTTACAGGCACTGGGTATTGCTGGGACGGCGCTTGGTTGGGTGTCTTCCTTTCTAGCGGAACGAACATTCCAGGTGTTCTCCACCAGGGCCTCGTCTAAGTCTTATTCCTCCCCGTATGGTGTGCCACAGGGCTCTATTTTGAGCCCGTTGTTTTTCAATATTTATGTGCAACCATTAGCAATTATTGCGGAAGCGGCAGGGGTTGCATTGTTTTCCCATGCTGATGATACACAAATCATCTTTTCATTATCAGCAGGGGGGAAACAGGACCCTTCTAATCTGCAACTAGGCTTATGCAGGATTGCAGCTTGGATGCAACTAAATTTGCTCAAGCTTAACGGGAAAAAGACGGAAGTACTCATTTTTGGGGAAGAGTATGAATGTTGGGGCCCCCAACATTGGCCAGCTGAAATGGGACCCTTACCGACACCCTCCTCTCAGGTACGCAATCTAGGCTTTATCATTGACAATAAATTGTCAATGAAACAACAGGCATTTCAGACAGCAGCCACCTGTTTTACCATCTGAAAATGGCTAAAAATAATTATCTGGATGCTCCCTGTAGACACCCAAAGAACAGTCGTCCAGGCTTTAATAACTTCTCGCCTGGACTACGGTAACATTCTCTTTTTGGGGTCTAACAGAGAGGTAGTACGTAAGCTTCAGGTGGTGCAAAATTGTGCTGCTAGATTGCTCTGCGGCTTTCCCAGAATGTCTACCATGGGAAATGCCCTGAGAGAACTGCATTGGCTGAAGGTGTAGTGTAGTTCCTAGTTTCCCACTAGGCCCTGCGCATTGGAATAACATAAACAGTAGTATCGACGTGGAACTGCTTATATTCCAGGCCTCCACTGACTATGCTAAACTTAATTGGGTTGTGTTACCAACTAGCTCAGAGGTCACTGGAAACTTTCTTCTCTGCATAGGAAGTGATCAGCTTCCTTGGCACAGACAAGAAGGGATTCAGCTTTCCAACAACCGTGCAACATGACAACTTTGCTCCTCAGATCAAGAGTCGATCTCTAGGGTCGTGTGAAACAATAGACATAGATTTCACTCAGTCAGTCTAGTGCAGTTTACTTTCACAGTATGTAGAGAATAGAGAGACGGGCGTGTATCAATAAAGGTTAACATTTATTGAACAGTCTTTCTTCTCATACAAGAGAAATGTATTGCCACAATTGCAATAACTGTTATTATAAAAAGTACGTACAGTAAGATAAGAATAGCGAAATAGAACTGTAAAAGCATTGATATGGTTTCTTAGCCATACAATGGTTTAAAAGTAATAAAACATATATACAGTCATATATACATTAGGCTAACATACTCAACTGGTGCTTCTAACTAAGCCTACCCCAGTGTGCCTGACCTAGGCCTAACACGTGAGAAGGGGGAGTAAGTAAGTAGCTTAAGTTAAGTTGGTTTTGCCAAGGTTTGTTTCAAGAATTCTCGTCTAAGGGTTTAGTCAACACCATACCTCTGAATAGAATGATGGAGGATTGGTATCTCCTTCAGGGGTCTCTCTCGATATCCCAGTCACCTGCGAGGGTAAACTGGAAGCGCCGGGACTGGATTTCTCTGCACGAGAAAGGCAGCGGCTTCTCTCAGCGCGTCGAGGAAGGAGGGGTGACAGCGTCCGCGGGCAGCTGGGCTGGATGTCTTCGCAGAGGACGGCTGCACGGCTCCTCAAGCGTACTGCACCATAGGTCGCGCTGTAGCGGCGATAATGGTAATCAGCAGCTTCACCACCACAGGATAGCAGGCTGCAGCGACAGAGTGCTAGTTTTTACCAACACGGGGTCATGCAGGCAGCTGGCATCAGCAACATGTTCGCTCATTGCTTAAGGCAACGTTGGTAATATTTATACCTGACAGGTGCCGGGTTTGACGCAAGTTTGCTGGACATAAGACGTCAATTAAAGATGTCACTAGGAAGTGATAGTTATCAGTTGCTCATTAGAGTTCCATTACTAATCAAAACATAGCAAGCGGGGATTTCCAGGTTTGCTAAGTTTTTATCTTGTTGAAGAACTCAGAGTGTTATCTAGGAATATCAGATAGTGACTGCTGCTCTGTCATTGCACTAATTGGTCGCAAAGGAAGTAGCAGAGAGTCATGCTGGAATGTGGCTCTGTGGCTCTGCTCGTGTGAGGCCAGAGATGACTTTTCAGAAAATCGTACTTGAACGGTTATGCCAATATAGGGAAAAAGGGGCTTTATAGCCGAATAGGGGCATAAGGTCACAGTATCGATCAGGAACCTAGATAAGCACATGACACCCACTCCACGAATTCATGTCCATCAAAATTACTAAAACTAAGCAATTAGATGCATGTGTAACATTGTGTAACATAGCCCACCCCAAAATACATAAATGCATTCGAAATAGGCGTACTTGTAATACATGGAATTTAGGTACTGTACGTTTTTTTTTTTTTTTTTTTAAAGCATAATAATCATTCAAAAATTATTGCATATGAAATCAATGAACGATTATGCATAAAGAATTACACATGAAGTATCTCTGACAGAAGAAATGCGAGATAAATCATCACATAAAAATGCATTGTAATAACATGTGTGCTAGAGGCTGGTGTTATGTTGTTATGTCTCTAGATGTGTTTAGAAATAGAAGTGTGAAGCTTCTGTTCTCTAAGAATAATTTTTACGTTAAGCAAAGAATTGTTCGTGCCAAAAAGGGTCAATATTAAAAAAATTGTCCAATTCAAAGAAAAATCAGTTTACCAAAGCTCCTGGCAGTTTTATGTTGATCAAAACTGAAGGCTGAATTCAGAGTTCATGGGAACGCCGTGTGTCGGAAAAGCTTCTAAAAAGTTATTGTTTCTCTGTGGGTGAGAACATCGTATCAGACAGGCTCGCAAAGAATTGGTCTACAAAATCAGGTGATAGTTCAACCAAATTAGATAGCGCTGTAACTTGGCAGGTGTGAGAATGATTGCTGTCATCGAAGGCAGGACCAGCAATGCTCACAGAACGTTGTACCTGGATGATGTTGCTTTTGTCACTCACTCCACTGTTACCACTTGGCTGTAGTACAGGAGTCTCCACGAATGCCGTCATCAGGATTGGTAGCCGCTGGGGACAACACAATGCGTGAGCCGTTATTGGACTGAGCAAAGTATCGACGTCCATTGGTACTGCTGATGGAAGTGAAAGACAGATGTCCAACACGCATTCATCGCCGCAAAGCATACACCGTAGCACAGGTAAAATGCAATTTTGCCATATTGGTCTGAATGAAAGGAACCAGGTCATGTTTACATCTCCCAGCCTGGCCAATCCGAGGACGTTAGTTATCCTGTCCCTGTAGCGCATTGCTAGGATTGTTTCTTCCATTCCCATGGGAGCTATGTCTGAGCCGAGGCTTGCCATAACGTAGCAGGATGGTCAAAAATAGAATCCCTGCGATGAGTCCAAAAAATAGTGGAATACCACCAAAGATGGAGTGCACAAAATTAGGAAAGATTCCCAAAATTGCCTGGAAGGGTGTTAGCAGTCCCGTAAAGACTGTCTTAAATATGCCTGGGATGCTTGTAGCACTAGACATGTTAAGGAGTTGGTCGAGCATTTGTACGAAATGCACAGGGCAATTTGTTGATAAAAGGTCATGGACCTCAGTAGCCGTCCTTGCGACTAGAAGATCATACGTCTCTTTAGATGACGTTATAGGCACTGTTGTCTGTAAAAGCACAGATTTCATTTTGCTTAATGTATCAATTCGTATAGAATAGAGATTCAGACGAGGCCAGAGGGGAGTCACTATGTCTGGAGGCCCGCTCGGAAACAATGCTTGCATACAACATTTGACCATGGACGTTACTTCTACTAGATAACTTAGTCCGGGCGCGAGGCCACAGCACCTGTGATCCGTTCTTAGAATGTAACTCCCGTTTGCGAGTTGCATAAAGAAGGGCTCTATCTGAGTTGCAGGTGTGACTAGCTGGTGGCATGAAAGGTTGTTTGAATTGCCATCACATGCTCCGTGTAAATTAATACCCTGACACAAAAGTATACCGCTTAGTGAGTGTTTACAGTTGTCACCACTAAGAAATATATTTTTGTCGCTGTCACTATAGCAAGAATGAGTGTATGGTAATTTCCATTCGGATTTAACATATCCCTTACCCAATTGTTCATACTGGCCAGCAGGTATGTATTCAAGGCACTTATGAAATCGGAAAGTTGTTATCGGAATTGTGATAATTCCGTGTATTATCCATTCAATGACAGGGCTCTCTGACATTGTCAATGGTAATCTCTCGAGTTTCTCGATGCTCAAGATTGTATAGTCTGCTCCTTTCTGTGCCAAACTGATCTGTTTATCAGTAAGGTTAAAAATGGAAAATAATGACGTTGTGTTGATTAAACGCCAAGGCACATAGCCTGAACGAAGATTTTGCAGCGTCCAGCCTAGTTCTATAATAGAGCGTAATTGAGACTGGCCATGTTGTAACATTAGCAAATCTCTGTCTATCACATCAAAGGCAGAGGATACAATATTGTCCAAAGAATATATTCTGGAAGACAGAGTCATTAACCCATTGTCTACCACAGAAAGTGATTTTTCCAAATTAATACGATCAATTTCTCGTATTTTTTCAGCAGTTTCAATTTGCTTTACTTTCCAAGCCTCGTTGTAAGCAGCATAGATGCTGGTCGCTATGAAACGCTTCTGACGCTGTTTGCGTGGTCCAAGAATGAAATCGCGCAAATCAGCACCATCTTTTAGTAAAGACAAGTGTTGCTTAATTTCAGCCAGTGTGGATGTAGTAAGCCATTCTAGGCAGAGTTTGCCTACACTGTATGTGGTTATAATTCCTGGATGTTGTCTCTGGGAGTATCTAGGGTCTAATCTGGTCATTTTTAAACCCTGTGTTTTGTTCAGGAATCTATCTTGACAGCTATTTGTGTCTGTAGGCCAGATTAACCACTTTCTCCAATCAGGATGTGTTCTGTTGAAATGAAAAATGTGTGACACGTCTAACTCATTATCTGCAGTTGTATTCTCAGCTATTGGCTTTGGTATAGACGGTGTTTTAAGGTCTTTGTTCTTAGCTAGGCCAAGACAAGATGTTTGGTGTACAGTGTCATTTAAAAATAACATTTGTTCTGGTATCATGCAGGTTCTAAACAGTGCTTCTATGCCTTGCACCTGCCAATCTTTTGTACCCCAAATTGTTTTCGTTTCAATATTATTTTTCCAATAATCAAACCCAAATGTCATCATTTTGTCATAAAATGCTTCTGAATATATCAATTTAGAATTTGTCAGCATTGTTTTCATTCCTGTTTTATCTAACAGTTTATAATAAAACGTTTCTGCATCACTGGTGTTAAACCCTGAAAAATATTTGAATTTCTCAAAAAATGCTTTAGAACTGCTTTTAGGTGGTGTAGAACAATGTTCCCATTGATTATACATAAAAACATTTCTAGGCTGTGCAGATTTATGCAAGTAATGATCCCCATAGTGGGTATAACAGAATAACTGCTCATAACTAGATGAACCTTGTAAATAATCATGATCTGTGAATCTAGCTGACATTACTAAATCAGACATCATGTCATTAATACTGTTAAAGTCCCAATCATCAGAGAATGTACTTGGTGTCACAAAGTCACTTAAGGAAACCTTTAGTTGATGAGGATACTTCAGGATTTCGACCGGACCATAGATCTCATAGTCTGTTTTCTCCCATACTACCCCACCAGGTATTGGAATTGCTGTGACATTTACTGTTGACAGTTCTCTTTTCTTCACGTGTGATGATCTGTGTGGTTTCAGGACTAGGTTGATGTTCTGACTTGCTGTGTCCATTCAATTGTAATGAACTTTCCTAAAATTAAAACTAAAATTAGGCAGAGTAGGAGTATGAATACCCCTGAGATAATCCAATGCTCAATCAACGGTGAATCCAGATATAATTCTTTGATTTGTTGAAGGAGTCCTGTTTCATTTTCTTTAGAAATCTTTTTTGTTTCTGGCATCACTTCGGGCTCGTTTTCATCATCAGAGAAGTTGTCGAAGTTGATGAAATAACCAGAGGCAGTTCTGTCAATTGATGGGATTGTTCTTTCAATCTGTCTCTCGGTAGCACTTTCTGATGCCACATCATTGTAGACTGGTGTTGTTTCTTGACGAACTGTTTCAATCTGTGTTTCAAGAGGCACGAGTTCCATGGCTGTATTGCATAGTCCTTCATTGTGCACTGCAGGCTGATCGAACGTGATTAGTCTTTCAGTTTGAACCTCTTGGATTGTTGCAAGTTTGGGTATTCTGTTGTTTCTTGGGAGTCCACTGGGCCTACTGTTGATTATAGGCCACATGCTTGTGGTTTTACCAGATCGATGGACACGACTCTGTTCTCCTTTTTACCAGCAAGGGGCGGTAGCACAACTGATCTTGTTCCGGTGACTGCTAAGACAGGTACTGCTTTTCTGTAAGAAGGCCCAAATTCCTTCTTAACCGCGATCTTTTCTCTGACTAGATCCCCAATCTTTGGAATCCAGACAGGCCTTGCTGGGGCTGTTGCGGGTGGTGCCTCGTCAGTGGTACTTGGCTGTTGCTTTAACTTTATGTTGCTTAATGATTTTCTTGTTTCATTCAGTTCCTGTAAAACAGCCAAACGGTCTTTTACTTCAAACTGCGTTGTTTCTTTTTGTACCACTGACATCTGACTATCGAGGTCCTGAACGTTCATTCTTATTCCGAACAATAGTTCGTATGGGCTGAAACCTTTTAGAGAATTTCTTGGCATGTTGTTAAGACTAGTCTGGACACTTATTAAATGTTTGACCCACCCAGCGCCTGAACCTAATACCTTCGCTGTTATAGATTGCTTTATGTCACGGTTTTTTCTTTCTACCACACTATTCCCTTCGGGATGCGACGGACAAGAATACCGCAACCCAATTCCCATGCTGGCCATGGCCTCCCTATAAGCTCGAGAGCTGAAGGCAGGACCCTGGTCAGAATGGAACGTGGTAATTGCGTATGTGCCGATAAAGACTCGCAAATCTTTTATAACAGTTCTAGGCGTCAGCCGAGTGCTGGTGGCCTCATTTTTTAAGTGCATTTCGTCTTAACTATTAATAGGACGCAGGATGGGGTGTAGGCAGCGTTACGCTCTTTCTGATTGGTAGCCGGTAGCAAGGTTCGCTACTGCGATCCCTATTACAGTTTTCACAGTTGTTTGCATATATTTGGTGTTCTACACTCATTCCCGGCCACCAGAATACTGATTGTAATTCAGTCAGTGATTCCTTGATCTTTCTGTGCCTAAGACCCAGACCCATATGTGCGTCTGCTATTAAAAATATTCTCCTGTTCATGTTTGGAATTACTCTATCCCCCACTCCAGGGATTCGAGCAAAAGGAACGGAGTTTGCATCGATGATGTATGCATAATTGAGTGGATAGTTTACGGGTAATGCTGCACAGTCGCCTTTTACGGTCGTTTTTACTGCCAGCATGGTTTCCCCGTCTATATACTTATCTGTACGCTTTTTTGTGGCTACGGAAGCCGGGTTAGTTGCTTCCGCGGTGGCTGTATTAGCCAATGAATTCCCTGCAACGTGAACGCCATCACGTTGAAGACTCTGTGCGTGAATCACGTGAGTCTTTTGTAGTTCTTTGTGTAAAAGAGCTACCTCGTTCCAGAGCTTTTTATGCTTTATTGTGGCACCTGTGTCATCTTTGTAGTCGTTTTCGATCCAACTCTGCAGTTTGTTGTTGTAAGAATTGACGCAAAAATGAGAATCGCACACGATAAGTGTGGGGAATTCGCGTTCTGCATTTTCGAGCGCCATCTTTAAAGATCTGATTTCAGTTCTTTGAACCGAACAGTTTCTTACAGATTCAGTTTTTGTTACTTTCGGTCTGAATTTACCGCACAGCCAACGACCTTTAATAATCGCACATGCTGCATCGTAGGATTTTCTCTCTACGTTGAAATGCTGTACAAAGCTATCTGTATAGATTATACATGCGTATTGTGGGAGAGGCAGGATTTCGATTGGCAGAGGATATTCTTCTTCATATTCTAAATCATTCAGTTCTTCGTATTGCGGGGCGAAATAGTATTTCACGTCTTCCGCTCCTAGAGAATCTATGCACTGTATCCATTTTGGATCCAGTGACACTGTAGGCAGGTTTACTGGGCTGAATAGCGCTTCGAAGGCGGATTCCGCTGTAAGGATATTAATCCGTTTGCCGTGTGCTAGTTCTCTTTCATTTGCTAATGCGATTTGCACTGCGTTCACAGTTCTTTCTGTGTGACTGAATGTTTTTTCTGCTTGTGTGTACAAGTGAGATTTAATTGAAATTGGTACCTTTTCTCCCTCATTAGAGGTTAGGTACGTGAATCCGCATCTTCCTGGGATGACTCGGATTACTAGATCGATCGTGTTGTCACGTGTATCTAATTTTGTTTTTGCTAACATGTCTGTTTGCAGTGATCTCAAAATTTCTGTGTGTTTTTGAGTCCAATTGATTTGTTTTAAATCAGGTTTTATTAGTTCGTAGAGAGGTTTAACCCTCTCTGCGTAATTTAGTATGTAAGTTCTTCCGAAATTCAGAAAACCTAGTATGGATTGTAAATTCTTCAGCGTTTTTGGAGCTTGGAGTACAGCGCACTTCTCTAAGAAGTTGTCCGCTAGGCTTTTTCCTTCACTTGATAATTCGTACCCTAAAAACAGTACTGTCAGATGGGCAATTCGAGACTTTTTAAAGTTGAATTTGTAACCCTCTGCTGCGAACCCAAGTATAATGGTGTTCACTCTTTTCAAGTGAGTATCCAAGTCGTCGTCTGTGAGATAAATATCATCTACGTAAGATAATGCTTCATCATCATAGATTTGTAGTAACTCTGTTACCCTAGCTGAGAATAGTCCTGGGCTGTTCTTGAACCCCTGTGGGAGTCGACAGAATTTTTTCTGCGACCCAAATGCAGAGAAAGCGGTCAGATATCTGCTTTCTGGTGCAATGTTTTGACAAAAGAAACCATTAGAAATGTCTAATGTCGTTTTGTATTTTTTCCTAACTATATTATTCATTAGGGCTGCACTATGCGAGTTTTGTACTGCAAAAGTTTTGCAACATGTATTAAGATGTCTGTAGTCCAAAACTAGACGATATGAATTGTCTGGCTTGGAGACAGGAAACAAAGGATTGTTCATTTGAGAGGTGCATGTTTCAATCACCCCCTGGTACTCAAGTTGATCTAAGATCTCCCTGACCTGTTTTTTAGCTTCTTGCTTTATGGGATACTGCCGTTGGGCAGTTGGTTCACTTTTTAGTTGGATTTTGTGAGGAGGTGAATCCTCATCCCATCCTACATGATTTTTATACAATGCAGGTGCCTGGGCTACAGCCCATTTCCTTGCATATGTGTATTTTTTGTGAATCGGTATGTGATTCGAGAAGGCAGGCATAATTACCTCTTTGCCACGAGGGCACTCCCTGACAAACTCCGGGGGCCAATCTTTTTCAGCTAACAGAATATCATAGCCTTTTGAGAGCTTATCCCAAAACAGACCCTTAATTTTCCTAGTCTTATCACCCTCTATACGCAATGTTATTTCGTATATTTTATGGGGCTCGCTAAGCCTGGCGTCGGCAGTTTCAACCTGAATGTATTCATTCGTGTCCACTGTCTCCAGATGACTCATCAAGATCTTGCGCGCTATACTGATTTCTGCTGCACTGTCCAACATTGTCAATGCCCACTCCCCGTTTTTCAACTGTGTCCTCAGTATTCTCGGCATGGTTGATTACTCTAATACTGGCTACCTTCTTTTTAGGAAATTGAGATTTCTTATTTTGAGCAGGTTCCTTGTCTTTGGACTTGGTGTGCTCTCCTGGGTCTGACCGTCCTCTTCTTTCCGAATTCTGTGGAAGAGATCGAGAGGAACGTGTATCAATACTTTGATATCTATCAGGTTTTTTTATATTATCCCTATTTCTAAGGTTATATCTTTTCTCAGAGGGCTCCCGTTGGGGAGACTGGCGTTCTCGAGTCGGAGTTCTTTCCCTCCGTCGAGGAGACCTTCCTCTGGACTGGAAAACTTTTTCCTTGGGAGTGGATTGTTTATTTCCATCCCAGCTCTTTTTAGGAGTGTTTGAATTATTTTTAATAAATAATTTTTCAGGCTTTTCGAGCAGTTGGGGTTTTAACGGTTTCCCACCCAAGCTGTCTCTACCTAATTCTTCATAGCATTTTTCTATGATTTTTGCAAGTTCAACAGGATCTTTTATATCTGTTTCCCTCAACTTCTGGCGGATCGCCACAGATGCTGCTTCTCCCTTTACGTTGGCTAATAATATAGCCGTGACCTGCTTGAAGTCTTTCAGTAATTTCATACCTAGATTTAAAGCTGGTTCTGGACCGAATTCATTTTGAATCTGTTTTAGTACGTCTGGTATTACCGCCATAGACGGAACACCGTGTGTTTTTGTGTAAATGGAAGCAAAGACTGTACCCCAAGTGTCGCAGTCCTCCACGTGTGGTGCGATTCCCATAGGAAGGCAGATGGTCAAGATTCTGTGTTTCTCAATAGGGGTAGTATCAGGAAATACTGCCTCTATTTGAGTGATTTTCTGGGCTAACCAGAAAGGAATTTGTTCCCGTTTTACGGGTGTTTTACCAAGACATGACTGTATGTTCTGTGGTGTAATTTTATTTGTGTTCCCCTGATGAGGGGTCAGCTGTGGTGTATTAACAGCTGGCTGGACTGTTGCAGTCCGCATTACATATTGGACTAATTGCCTATGTATTTTTATTAATGTGTTTAGCTGTGCTAACAGCTCTTCTCTAGACATTCTTGCAATGTCAGGATGTGGTGTGTAGCTGGCTAGAACCGGTCACGTGGCTCCTGGTCTACCTAGTGGACCGAGCCTGGTTATGTGATCATTGTGTTTTAGGGCGCCATTAAACCAGAGCAGGTGCTCTTGAAATTTAAGTGGGATTTCAATCTCCTCGAAAGGAGCGTACTCTCCCGGAGGTTCCTCTATTTTGTAATAGTGAAACTCTTGTGTTATAGCGTTTACCGCTGGAAAGTTTATCCATGAATAGAATACCTCTGTCTGCCGATACTCGTGAGCCTCTATCACGAAAATTACTGTACCACCCTGAGGTGTCAGTCCATGTTCTATAAGTTTTAAAGTTATAGATCTTCTTAACTGGACCGGGATGATAATAGCACCCGGGTCTGCCTGTAGGAGACTCGAGTCCTCCTCTATTAGCATGGAAGCCAGCCTAGCTGCTTCCCTTTCTTCTTCACTGTCTGTCATTTTAAAAATGCAGGCTTTGCAGAGTAGGTCTCCAAGGAGACAAAGATTAGATGCACAATATTTTGGAACACTGTATCCTTCAACGTTGAATAAACCAGAGCTTTACATAGGAATCTCTTCCTACTAAGGTCGGGCGGATTTTAACCTTTCACCCACTCCAGACGTCTATTGGAGTATTTACGGGAGAAAAGGGTGTGAAATATGCACGACTGAGTTACTCTACAAGTCTTACGTTAGTTTATCGCCTTACCAAACGTTAGGGCGCCATGTAGTGTAGTTCCTAGTTTCCCACTAGGCCCTGCGCATTGGAATAACATAAACAGTAGTATCGACGTGGAACTGCTTATATTCCAGGCCTCCACTGACTATGCTAAACTTAATTGGGTTGTGTTACCAACTAGCTCAGAGGTCACTGGAAACTTTCTTCTCTGCATAGGAAGTGATCAGCTTCCTTGGCACAGACAAGAAGGGATTCAGCTTTCCAACAACCGTGCAACATGACAACTTTGCTCCTCAGATCAAGAGTCGATCTCTAGGGTCGTGTGAAACAATAGACATAGATTTCACTCAGTCAGTCTAGTGCAGTTTACTTTCACAGTATGTAGAGAATAGAGAGACGGGCGTGTATCAATAAAGGTTAACATTTATTGAACAGTCTTTCTTCTCATACAAGAGAAATGTATTGCCACAATTGCAATAACTGTTATTATAAAAAGTACGTACAGTAAGATAAGAATAGCGAAATAGAACTGTAAAAGCATTGATATGGTTTCTTAGCCATACAATGGTTTAAAAGTAATAAAACATATATACAGTCATATATACATTAGGCTAACATACTCAACTGGTGCTTCTAACTAAGCCTACCCCAGTGTGCCTGACCTAGGCCTAACACGTGAGAAGGGGGAGTAAGTAAGTAGCTTAAGTTAAGTTGGTTTTGCCAAGGTTTGTTTCAAGAATTCTCGTCTAAGGGTTTAGTCAACACCATACCTCTGAATAGAATGATGGAGGATTGGTATCTCCTTCAGGGGTCTCTCTCGATATCCCAGTCACCTGCGAGGGTAAACTGGAAGCGCCGGGACTGGATTTCTCTGCACGAGAAAGGCAGCGGCTTCTCTCAGCGCGTCGAGGAAGGAGGGGTGACAGCGTCCGCGGGCAGCTGGGCTGGATGTCTTCGCAGAGGACGGCTGCACGGCTCCTCAAGCGTACTGCACCATAGGTCGCGCTGTAGCGGCGATAATGGTAATCAGCAGCTTCACCACCACAGGATAGCAGGCTGCAGCGACAGAGTGCTAGTTTTTACCAACACGGGGTCATGCAGGCAGCTGGCATCAGCAACATGTTCGCTCATTGCTTAAGGCAACGTTGGTAATATTTATACCTGACAGGTGCCGGGTTTGACGCAAGTTTGCTGGACATAAGACGTCAATTAAAGATGTCACTAGGAAGTGATAGTTATCAGTTGCTCATTAGAGTTCCATTACTAATCAAAACATAGCAAGCGGGGATTTCCAGGTTTGCTAAGTTTTTATCTTGTTGAAGAACTCGGAGTGTTATCTAGGAATATCAGATAGTGACTGCTGCTCTGTCATTGCACTAATTGGTCGCAAAGGAAGTAGCAGAGAGTCATGCTGGAATGTGGCTCTGTGGCTCTGCTCGTGTGAGGCCAGAGATGACTTTTCAGAAAATCGTACTTGAACGGTTATGCCAATATAGGGAAAAAGGGGCTTTATAGCCGAATAGGGGCATAAGGTCACAGTATCGATCAGGAACCTAGATAAGCACATGACAAAGGTAGAACATCGCATAAAATGTAAAGCCTTATGCTATATGTTCAGAATAAAGATCTGCTCTGCCCCCAAATATTTACAAGATCTGATTCATGAGTACCACCCCGACGCCTGCTGCGTTCGTCATCAGGAGAACTGTTTGAAATCCCGAGGTTTAAACTGTCAAGAATGGGAGGTCGCTCCTTTTCTCTTCTTGGGCCAACCTTATGGAATTCCTTACCTGATGGGATGAGGAGGGAGAAGCTGTTTCCCGTCTTTCGGAAACAATTAAAAACCTGGTTTTTTTAACCTACATTGCTAATTCTGATATTCTCCTAGCTTCTGTTATGGCCTGCGCTGGGGAACCCTTGTTGGGTAGCTGTGCGCATTACAAAATAAAATAACATAACATAACACCCAGGGATCCTGCATGGGTGAGGCCTGGCTGTGAGAGGGTACATACTTGTGGACATTATATATGTTGTGTTACAATGCATGTATAAAGTGCCCTGGCACCCAGGGATCCTGCAGGGGTGAGGCCTGGCTGTGTGAGTGTACATACTTGTGGACATTATAAATGTTGTGTTACAATGCATGAATAAAGTGCCCTGACACCCAGGGATCCTGCTGGGGTGAGGCCTGGCTGTGAGAGGGTGCATCCGTGTGGACATTAAGTGTTGTGTTGTGTTACAATGCATGTATAAAGTGCCCTGACACCCAGGGATCCTGCTGGGGTGAGGCCTGGCTGTGAGAGGGTGCATCCGTGTGGACATTAAGTGTTGTGTTGTGTTACAATGCATGTATAAAGTGCCCTGACAGCCACGGATCCTGCAGAGGTGAGGCCTGGCTGTGTGAGTGTACATACTTGTGGACAATATATATGTTGTGTTACAATGTATGTATAAAGTGCCCTGACAGCCACGGATCCTGCAGAGGTGAGGCCTGGCTGTGTGAGTGTACATACTTGTGGACAATATATATGTTGTGTTACAATGTATGTATAAAGTGCCCTGACAGCCACGGATCCTGCAGAGGTGAGGCCTGGCTGTGAGAGGGTACATTCTCAAAGGCATTATGCATGTTATGCTACAATACATTTACAAAGTGCCCTGACAGCCACGAATCCTGCAGATGTGAGTTTGGCAGTGGGAGGGTACATTCTTGAAGGCATTATATATTTTGTGTCGTGCTATGTTGCAATGCATTTGTAAAGTGCACCAACACCCACAGATCCTGCAGAGTTGAGGCCTGGCTTGCTTTAAGTGTATGTTTGTTGTGGTGTGATATGTCCGGATGCAGGATTAGAAAACTCACAGAGAGGCACTCAGAAATTGGTCAGTCATTAGATTACTTGAGAGAAAATATCACTCAAGTGTCACTCATTTGACAGCAGAATGCGCCTCATAGGCCAACAGAACAATAGAAATGTCACACATACGCAATCTGAAAGTCTGGCAGCTATAATATGTTCTGTTACTATACATTGGCACCCACAGGCTTCCTGCTGCTGAGGTGTAGATGTTAATTTTTTTATCTGGGTGAGGGCTGGGTCAGCAATGCAATTCTGTGAATTGGGCCATTTGCAACCTCAACAATTCTTTGTACAGCAGGCCCAATATACCAAGTATATGGCATTCATTAAGAGGACTAGAGTATGTCATAGAAATCTTGACAAGAGTAAGAAGAGAGGGTAATGACATATGTTAGGAAAGATATATTCACATTCAAGGGGTTGAATGCACAATTGTTTTTTTATGCATTTTTATCATACTTTAAACAATTGTTCATGGGTAAAGGTTCTGGCGTGCAAACCTCGGTACATCCTCTGCCCGTGCACCTGAGAGTCATTGTAACACAATTGTGACCCACTTGGTTCCACAGTCCGAGACGCACAGCCTGTGAAAGAGGCCCCATTGGTCCATATAATCCAGAGTTCGATCCACGTCATCATTTCTTTTAAATAACTCTTTTTGCAGTTCATTCAACAATCTTGAAACTTTTTTCTAGTTCACATAAGCTGAGTTTGCTGACATTTGTGTTTCAAAGATTTTATTGGCAATATGCTGTTTCAAACCATGGCGGTCCATAACAAATAATTCCTTGGTATTGTATTTTGGTGACACGATGCATCTTTACATCTTTATTTATATAAAACCCAATGCATTTCGAGAATTACTCTCTTCTTCAGGGGTCACTGTAACATGAAAGTTTTAAAATCCCATTATAGTAGTCACTCTAAAATAGAATTTCTCCCCCTTAACCACATCGCTGCTGTGCATTTTCCCCTCCTGTGCTGAGTTATGGAGAACTCCACTATTCATGACGAGCTGAGCTCGTCATCAGCACAGCTCAACCGTGCATCATGACGAGCTCAGCTCGTCATGAGCATGGAAAGGGTTAAATACCAGCCCTCTAACTCAATTCAGTGCAACAAATATCACCTCACCCAACCCCCCAAAATGAGAAAAATAATAATCATTTCAACATGACACACTAATGCAATAAACACCCACTGCTGTTAATGTTAATGTTGCTTATAAAGCGCAAACAATCATCCTGAGTAGGATATCACGGCGCTATAATGTCTGTGGTGGGCGGTAGGCTAATACAGAGTGGTTTGTCTTAATCTGGTTTGGGGAAGAGAAAGGTTTTCAGTTGCTTCCTAAAAGATAGGTGACAATCCGTCAGCCTGAGATTCATGGGCAGCTCGTTCCATTTGGTTGCGGCTAGGTGGGAGAAGGCCGGTCTACCCATCCTAGCTCTCTTTACTCTGGTAGTTCTTGCTTTCGCTGTTGTCTGAGACCGGAGGTTCCTAGATGGCACATAAAATTTGATTTGATTTTTTAGAATATGTGGGCCCGTGTTATACAGTGCTCTATGCGTTATGCATAGCATTTTAAAAGTGGCTCTATGTCTCATTGGCAGCCAATGGAGCTCTCTCATGCAGCTCTTGGCTGGGTCGTATTTCCTTTTATTGCAGATTGCTTTTGCCGCAGCATTCTGTGCGACCTGTAGTTTGGCAAAAAGATAGTCTGCCATATCTACAAATCGGGAGTTTCCATAGTCCAGCCTGCTCATCAGTAATGACTGGACCAGGATCTTCCTGCACTCGGTAGGAATCCAAGGGAAGACTCTTCTGAGCATTTTCAATAATGCAAAGCCTTTGCCGCAGCTTGTTGATACATGGGTTTTCATGGACAGGGTGTTGTCCAGTGTCACTCCTAAATTCCTTGCTGTCACTGTCGGGCTGGGAGGGGTACCCAGGGTTGTGGGCCACCAGCTGCTATCCCATAGCTGTGTATGTCTACCGAACAGCAGAATTTCGGATTTATCTGCGTTTAGCTTCAGACAATGGCTATACATCCAGTTGGATAGTTCGGTGAGGCAGTTTAATAACCTATCCTTTGGGTCATCTTTCTCATCCAAGGTAATCATCAGCTGGGTGTCGTCTGCATAAGAACAGATATCGACACCCCACTTTCTTCCTATCTCTGCCAACGAGGAGAAAAACACATTAAAAAACGTTGGGCTTAATGGGGCCCCCTGTGGGACCCCATACTTGATGTTCCGGGGAGAGGATGAGAAGTCACCCATGCGTACTGATTGAGTTCTGTCTAGCAGAAATGATTGCAGCCATCCCAATGCTTTTTCCCGGATGCCTTTTTCTGCAAGGGTTCCCAGTAACCGGTTATGTGGTACGGTGTCGAATGCCGCCGAGAGGTCCAATAGTATCAGGGCGACCGTTTTCCCCCGGTCTACCTGTGTTCTGATGTTATCCATCACGGCCAGAAGTGTTGTCTCTGTGCTGTTATTGGCCCTGAACCCTGTTTGGGAGACATCCAGTAGATCGTTTACCCCCCAAAAAATTCTAATTGAAACCCTGAACCGTTCCCTACTACACTGTGTTTAAAAAATCATCTCTACAACGCAAACTGAACTGTGCAGTATAAACATTTACCAAGCAGGCACAAAACTTACACAGTTCTTGCAGACAAACAACTTCTTCTTTCAAAAACGATTGATATGTCCAATCCACATCAAAGGGGAATACACTTTCCTCATTAGCACCTGCGACAGCCATGCTTCTCAAAGCACTCCACCATCCTGTGGCCTGATCATTCTTCTCCCCATTCGCCGCTTTAACTTTATGCACCTGAGATTTATTATTGCTACGTAACATCGCTCTCCGCCCGTTACGTTGTGACTACCCACCCGAAAATAAACTCGAAAATAAACTGCCCCAAAGTGCACTAATGAAACCTAACACAAAATTAGTAATGAAGTAAAACAAAAATTCAAAACAATACGTTTTCCTGATGCCAACAAATAAAGCAATATCATCCATAATCATCTTTAAAAGCATATAACTCAGTATTATCTGATCAGTGACTTCAAAGAGGTACTGTGCGGCTAAAAGGTTGGCCTATTACCCCTCACATTGTATAAACTTGACCTTAGGGAAGACTCAAACTGTGCCAGGTGGGGTTCACCGGAGGCTGGGTTTCTGCATTTGGCTTGGCGCGCCAAGGGGTTCAGCGATATTGACAAAGGTCTTTTTGGCTTTGTTCGCAATGGCGGAGTGCAAGATACAGCTGGATGCAGTAATTGATTTTTTTTTCTTGTTCCTCATCTCCACCATGGCACTAATCCGTCGAACCAATGGACAGGGAAGAACAGCATATGGTGAATTTCACAAATAATGCACTTTCTTTAACAGCATTTTGTACTTTGCAATTGATTTGGAATATTATGCGTTCTATTTTTTTTATTGGTGTGAAAACATGTTTTTTGTCTGATTCTTCACCTTAATTGTTTGTACCATTTGTACATTTGTATATATTGTATACACGATTGCATGTTGCTGAACTAACTGTACTGACAGTCTTCCGTTTATGTCTGTTGTTTTTGAAACCAATGAAATTTAAGTTTAAATGAAAATAAACATTTTTTGGGGAATATAATTCTATTGGCCACGTAGTACATATTGGCTGCGTGGGTCCTGAGTATTGAAATATGGCGGTAAGAGCCGCAGTCGGAAGGAACCCTGCCTGGTTCCAGAATGAGTGTAATCGAAGCTTTATTCCAAGATATGGGCGGTAAATCACCCTCCAACAAAATTTGATTAAATAATACGGTAAGAATTGGAGCAATATCACCCGCAAGGTGTTTATATATCTCAGCGGGCAAGCCATCTGGCCCTGCCGCCTTACCGCTTTTGCTGTTATGTATAGCGGTCACTACCTCTTCTTCCGTTATTGCCTGATCTAAAAAGGCTCTTTGTTCTGAGGAAAGTGATGGCAGTGAAATGTTACTCAGCCACTTCTTTATATTTTCAGTGGAGATGTTATTATCCTCCTGATATATAGTCTGAAAGAAGTCTTTAAAGGCTGATCTTATTTCTAAATCCGAAGATACTGTACCGGAACTAGTTTTTATAGACCCTATATTATTACGGGTCCGATCAGTTCTAGATTTCCAAGCAAGTAGTTTACCCGCCCCTTCTCCAAATTCAAAATGAGCTAGTTTACTTGCTTCCCACCTTTGAAGAATGCGTTGATTAAGTACTGAGGCTAGTTGCCCTTTAAGTTTCAGCAGCTCCTCCTGTTCAGCCAATATAACAGAATCAGGAGCATTATTAGAAGTTTCTAATTCAGTCTGGGCTAGCAATAGGTTAGCCTCTATGGATGCAACTTCTTGGGTGTACTGCCTCCTTCGGAACGTAGTTTTGTTCTTAATAACCCCTCGCAAGGAACATTTAAAAGCGTCCCATACAGAGCTTGAGCTCGCAGAACCGATGTTAACTTGAAAAAATTCTTGCGTTTCTGTTCTAATATATTCCAAATCATCTGGTGAAGTAAGGAAAAACTTATCAATAGACCATGACCTGATCGGAGGTTGAATCAGTACTTCAAGATCTAAAAGAACGGCCGAATGATCCGACAGATGGGATGGTAGGTAGGTAACATTCTTTGCTAAATTAAGCAAAGTTCTACTTACTAAAAAGAAATCGATCCTGGATCTATGACGATATTTGTAGTTTCGGAAAGAAAAAACAGTTTTCTGTCCCGACCTTACTCTCCAAATGTCTATAATTCCGTATTGAGACATAGCTTTGAGTAAAAAATCTCTGGATTTAGACAAAGTATGTTGCCGACTAGAGGTAGTCTTGTCTAACAAGGGGTCGAGTACAATATTAAAATCTCCTGCTATTATGACAGGTTCTGGAAAGTGCAAAAGCTCAGAGAATAGTGATACCAAGGCAGAGGGGTCATCTTGGTTAGGCCCATAGTACCCAACTATCGTAAGGCGTGAGCCACCTATCACTACGTTCGCAATAGCCCACCTACCTGTGGGATCTACCTTCTGCTCTATAAGTCTAGTAGTGATTGTTTTTTTAAAAAGAATGGTAACCCCTCTAGCATTAACTGCTTGAGAAGTGGTAACAGATAGATCTATCCATCTGTTTTTATTTACCAAGTCAAGTACTTCAGCCTCAACCAGATGTGTCTCCTGGAGTATAATGATCTGCGCATCAAAATCACGTATATATTGTAGTATCGTGTTAGATCTGGGTTTGGTGCGCAGGCCATTAACATTCCAGGAGAGAAACTTAATAGTACTCATGGCTAATATATCTAGTGGGGCGGGACCTTACAAGCTTACAGCCCTTAGTATATGTCTGAGATACATAGTCTGTCCATTTTTTAAAAATAGAATTGTCAATTACCAATTCAGAAATGAGAAACATTTTATGCTTTTTTACCCTAACCCTCACCCACGTGAACACCACCCACCCTCCCTTGAGGAACCCTTGTTTGTCCACCAGAACACGTCCGGTTAGTGGTACCCCTAACCCATTCTAAGCCCCCACGAAGCGTTATTAGTTATTGTGTTGAGGACTAAATAAATCTGCCTATAGTTTAACCTATTGTGGCTACTCTCGATAATCAGGAATACATTCCTCAAGGAATAAGATGCTTAAGTTTTGTAATTTTGTAATTTTGAATATTTTTAATAATTTTTTGAGGGTTTTTGTGGTTTTTTTTTTCCTTTCCCTTTCCTTCCCTTCTTCTCTTTTTTTTTTACCTTTCTTTTATGAGCTCCTAGGAGTGGGAAAAACCATAAAGCTGGGGAAAATCAAGATAATGTTATAATATATAGATTCAATACTCAAGCCTAAATGCAGAAAGAGGGGACATACCCCCAATCTCTCAACCCAAACCTGACCTGACCTCAACCTTTGGGAGTACCAATATTCATCAATAGCTCATCTGCTGGCTGAACTGTGCAGATGTTGAACATTTTATTATTGAACATAATCTTCAAAGCTGCAGGAAATCTCAACTGCACTGACGCACCCAGATTTCTGAAGGCCTCCATTCTCCTGCCTAGTTCCCACTGCCTATCCAGGGTTATCCATGAGAGGTTGGATCTTATTAGAAAAGTGAAATCTCCTCCAGATAGGGATTTTTGTTTAAGGGCTAAGTTGAGGATATGATCCTTCAATAGGAAAGTATGAAAGTTAACTAGTAATTTCCGGGGCTTCGTCCGCTGCAGATTTTGCCTGAAGGGGTCTCTGTGAATCCGCTGGGTGTCTGCATTCAATTCCTCCTCTGTGTGGGTTAGATTGAGAGATCTTTTAAGGATTTGGATGATATGGACTTGATGTTAGATCCTTCGCTTCCTTCGGGTACATTTAGAATGCGGATATTACAACGCCTCACATTATTTTCCAGGACCTCCATTCTATCAGCTAGAGTGATGTCCTCTCTTTTGAGTTTAACTATAGCCTCCTTAGCATTCTCCAATTAAAGAGACATTGCAGCTGTTGTTTCTTCCAACACCCCAATTCTTGAAAAAAGTCCGTCTATCTTGCTGTCTAACGACTCACAGTATGATCTGATCTCTCTCTGGATTTTTGATGACTCCTCGAACCCCCGTTTAATGTCAGCCGATAGGTTAGAAAACATAGATACTATTGAGGAGAGTGAGAGGTCTGGGGGTATATTTGTGGCAAAGGCAGGTAGTCCCAAAGGGATGTCAGAACTAGGAGGGGGGCTATAAGCGGTTTGCAGCTG
The DNA here is from genome assembly GCF_964263255.1 of Lissotriton vulgaris. Lineage (NCBI taxonomy): Eukaryota > Metazoa > Chordata > Amphibia > Caudata > Salamandridae > Lissotriton > Lissotriton vulgaris. Next base: position 91,062 of record NW_028249262.1, read on the forward strand.
AATGTTTTGATTTACATTTGGGGGGGACTCAAGTTGTCTATTCCCTGACTCTTCTTGTTCAGGGCTTGTATCAACATCCAGACATGTATGCTCACCTGGAAAGCTACAGACTTCTGCTTCAGCAGAACTGATTGATACCATAGGAGTTGTGACAGCCTCACGAAGAACTAAGGAACCGCTAAGACTGTTATCATTCTCAATACCCTGCTCTGGTGATGTTTCTGTAGACAGGGTAGCTGAATTAACATCTAGCAAAATAGTATCAGTAGACACACATTCCTTCTGGCAAGGTTGATCTTCATTACGGGCCTCCACCTCCATATTTTTTGAGCTAGGATCCAAAGAAGCCTGACAACCAGATATAGCTATGTTCGGGGTTATACCCAGAGATGTGCAGACTGTAGAGGGATTGCTCTGCGCCATATTTAAAACCTCGAACATTACTAACGACAGTAATAGTGCCAGTAAAACGCCATCTAAAACTTCTTCCTACCTATCCTCAGAGGCGAAGCCCAAACGAGCGAAAAAATCTAAGATAGCAAAAACAATTCTAGATTCAGGCTCTTAAATAACGCCTTCATTGCGATGGATGCAGTAATTGATGTTCTAAGGTGGATAAAAACCATTGAGACTCCACATAGGAATTTCCTCACATTTGCCCTCCTGCTGGCCAAGAGGCAGGTGGCCTGCCATTGGGGAAGGGGCTGGGCTCCAAATTCAAACAGTGGCTATCTGATATTTACTGCAATGAACAGTTATAATTGCACGCTGACCTCCAGACGCTAAGACATTTGGATCCCTCTTAAGGCATAAATGCTGATGAACGCGGAAAACACTGCTGCCGTGTCCAGGCTGAGATGATCCTTTGGTTCAAAGCCATTTGCAGGAGTAGCAGGATCCTCCAACATTTACTCCTTAAAAACATGCTATGTTGTCAATTTTCTCAATGTATTGCATATACTTACGAGTGTGATATTTTAGGGTAATGGCATATATGGTTGCTTTAGCCTTTTGTGCCTGTACTGTTTAAAATTTGCAAAAACATAAAGGTACCAAATTTTCTCAAAGGGTGTTCTATTTTATTGAATTGGACTGAGAAATTCCTTCTGTTTCATTGCATCTAATGTCTGCTTCAGTTATGAAGCCTTCACACTATCTCTGAACCCTCACGCCTTGTCACCCTAACTAGCTCTATGCTCTACTCGCTGATCTAACCTCAAGTAAAGGAAAACAGGCAACATTGGGTGGGCAAAAATAAGGAAGGGTGGGTCTGTTTCAAATGCATCCTCTGGTTGCTAAGTAAGCCATGTGATCTTTTCTTTGCACAGGTTACCATCCAAGACGCTTCTGCCTGTTTCTCCGAAAAGGAGTGGAAGCTTTTACAGGAATGGCAGAAGGAACTTTATGGGAATGTGATGCAGCAAATTCACCAAGCCCTGATCTCGCTGGGTAACGTTACACTGTTGTTGATTGTCAAGAGATTTCCCAGTCTATTAAATGCCTGAATACGCGTTTCAGGATTTTTAGCTTTGATTTTCTGTCTCTGTGTAATCTTTAAGATCAGTAAGATCTTATCACATTGATTCTCACAGTAATGTTGATATGGTAATTTATTTTTAGGTGGAGGAGGAAGTCCAACAGAACAGTCAGCAATAGTAATTTGGGGAATACAAAAAAGGGGGAGCTACAAGAAAGGGAACGCCAGCCAATGACTAAAGCTACTGATTTAGACATAGGTTGAAATATAGATACTCTTCTGGAAAGTAAAAAGCAATCACATCTGGTGAACGGAGCGGTTATTAGTGACCGTTCCATATGGTACATGGAATAAGATGGAGGGTCGAAAACAAATTCTACTCTACCAACTCTCTCTGGAAATCTATATTCCTTAGGCAAAGACAAGTGCTCAGTGGCCACATTCTCATGCAACTTACTGGGAGGAGGGTAGGCATTTTCAGTGCAGCGCCAGGCCGGATCAGGAATGTTGGTTAGGAGTGGCTGCCAAGTGTAAACTTTGTCCTCCACTAGAGAGATCACCTATCTTCAGACTTGCTAAGAGGCAGTACCTGACCACTGCAGGTGCTACACAGCTGGCTTTGGGGGTGCATAACCTGGCATCCTTGGCGTGGTTTCTGTAAAGAACTCCGTTCACACGATGTGGATAGTAATAAAGCTCTTTATTGAAATGCCAACACAGCTCCGTATGCGGAGCACAAGTAACTGCAGCTTCATCGGATCACCAGCTGACAACTGTCAAATACCAACTGACAGCTGGTGAAGAGATCAGCGGGTACGGTGTCCTCGCAGGGACACATAGGTGCGAGAATGTCTACAGTGCCGCACGGGGCCACACAAATAAACCTAACACATCTTCCCCCAAAGGAACACGGAAAGAAAGAAGAGAAGGGAAAGAACGGGAGAGGGGAGTGAGAGAAAATGCACAGTACATTATATTGCATAAACAGTATCTTAATCACAAACGTAATCACTGAGTTTGACCGGGGGTAAAACCCTTCTACCATATCTGCTGGTGCTGACATGGGGTGATCCATTATACCCAGGAGTGGAGGCAAAACTCTGACCACCCTACCAGAGTTGTGGCCCATGGGGGTAGTGCACGTTGCGTCCGCTGGTGTGGGTGCAGCTGGGTTGGATGACACAGTGCATGATGTGAGTGGATCGTTGACAGACTCGCAGTCGGACGAGTCAGATAGGGCGTTGTGTCGTTTGTGGACAAGGGTTTGTCCACTGCCAGGTAATTCACTTGGTGTATTGGTGAAGTCCTCCGAGGCAGGTTTGCAAACAGAGAGGGCTGAGAAGTACCACACCCTACCATCACTCAAAAGGGCAGAGTTACAGTACACCTTATTAATGGTCAGGGGAGGGGAGAACTTATCCTGTCCCTTGCCTACGTGTCCACTTCTCTTAACCTTCACAATGTCTCCTACAGAGAGCTGCACCAGTTTACAACTGTGTTTGAGGTCGTACCAGTTTTTGCATTTGTGCTGTATTTGTGCGACTCTCTTTCTAACCTGTGTGAGAAGTTGGCCTGGTATATGATGTTCACTATTCTAGTGGGCACCCTGTATCAGTCCAAACAACCCTTATGGTGATGGTTGTAAAGTCAACCTTATAGACCAGCTATCCTAGGGGTAGCATGGACAAAGCAGTCTTAGGCTAAACTCAAGAGGGCATGTGAATCCAGCTGTTTTACCATATGAAATCCCTTTAATACCAATTGAAAGGACACCACACAAGATATATATTGAAAATATATATGTATTTATTTCTAAACAAACCCCTGAACTTTTTTTTATTTTATTTTTTTTAAACTTTTTATTTGCAGAGTAACAGTAACAAATTTCGGTCAGTACATTTCGTGCATTAGGGTCAATTACGGCACCAGTACAAAACATTGACAGTGTTCATGTGGAATATGTATCGATTCAGCTGTGAAGAGCTACAAGTCACACCATATCTTCCACCCCAGATCGGCGGGTCTGTGGAGGCTCACAGATGCCACCTCTGTATTCGTTCCAGCAGGACGACACCTCCCCTCACTTTCGGGGGCACCCCCGCACGATATATATGCAGTTTTCTCCTGCAGCATGCACCAATCCATGTCTCTTTGCCATTCGGCTAGTTTCGGCGGGGCGGGTGCACCCCAGAGGCGAGCGATGTTCCTCTTCGCCACCATCTGCCCCAGCGTGACCCAGAGTTTCCCTTTCGTGGACAAGTCTGTGGGCTCCCAAATGTTCAAGAGGCATCTCTTCGCCTCCAGGCGTATGTCCACCTCCCACACCTCTTGCATATAGTGCACCACACGTCTCCAGTACCTCTGGACCAAGGGGCAGTCCCAAAGTATATGGAAAAAGGAGCCCGTCTCACCGCAGCCTCACCTGCAGAGACCCTCCCCCCCCCACCTCCCATCGACTGTAATCTAGTGCAGGAGATGTAGACTCTGTGCAGTATTTTGAGTTGTATAAGCCTGAGCCTGGCCGAAATCGCCACCTCCTTTGTGGACTCAAGCGCAGTCAACCATTCTTCATCATCGATCTCAAGCCCGTCTGTCACCCACTTCTCTTTAAGGGACTGGAGTGGGTCAGGAGGATTATTTATACGTTTTTTGTATGTAAGGGAGATGGCGTGTTCAGGTATGTGGCCATCAAGCAGTCTGTCCTCGAGTGGGGAGGCCTTTGGGGGGTTTCGTTCCCGGTTGTATGTTAGATTGGAGGGAGTGTCTGATTTGCATGTATCTGAAAAATTCAGTGTGTGCCAAGTCGTATGTCTCTTGCAGGTAAGTAAAGGACCTGATCCCCTTGGGGCCCCACAAGTCTTTAACTTGCGAGATGCCTATAAGGTCCCAGCTATGGAAACCCTTCGTGCGTCCCAGATTGCCTAACTTCTCGGATGCCCACAGGGGAGTGGCCATGGTCAAAGTTTTGGACCATCCAAGCTCACGCTGTGCCGCATGCCAAATTTGTACCGAGTGTTTTGTCGGCCCCGTCAGTTGATGTTTACCCGGTCTAGAGTAGAGTGCCACTTCATAGTTCCCACAGGAAGTAACCACTTGTCCATCCCATAGCCTGGATCGTTACCATCGCTATATGTCCCGTGGTTGATCGCATACAGGTGGGCGTCCCAGTAGTATTTACAGATGTCAGGAAGGGCTATCCCTCCATCGTACCATCCCAGTGCGAGTTTGTGGAGCGCTATTCTGGGCGCACCCGACCAGAGGAGAGCACGCTGCGCCATCTCCACTGCCACAAAATAGGAGTTTGGTACCAGATCAGGGTAGTTTTGTAGGGCGTAGAGAAACCTGGGCAGGGCCATCATTTTGAAGACGGCCGCCCGGCCCAGCAGGGACAGTGGAAGCCTCTGCCAAGTGCTGGAGTCACGTTGGAGCTGTCTCAGGGGCGCCAATAGATTCCTGTCGTATAGGACAGCCTTGTCTGTGGAGACAAAAACGCCCAGGTATGTAAATCCGTCCTCTGCAACTGCGAGTGGGCAGTTGCTGGGGAGCCTGGGGAGGCTGCCGTGGAGGACATAGAGAAGAGACTTGCTCAAGCTGATCCGGAACCCCGAGTTCTTCCCAAAACTAGTGAATATGTCCATCGATGCCTCTATAGACCTCCGTGGTCTGGTCAAGTAGAGGAGGATATCGTCGGCGTATAGGGAGATCTTGTCTTCCCATTCGTCCGCCCAGCGTATACCTTTGAGGTACACGTCTTGTCTGATCCACGCCGCGAGTGGCTCAAGGGAGAGTGCAAATAAGAGGGGGGAGAGCGGGCAGCCCTGTCTAGTTCCCCTCTCCAGGGCGAAGACCTCTGAGACCTTGCCGTTGACCACCACCTGGGCCAAGCGATAAAATTCGGGCCAAAGCCCATTTTGCGGAGCACCGCCATCATGTTTGGCCATTCTAGAGTGTCGAATGCCATGGTCACGTCGAGCGAAACCACCACCGCATCCTCTTGCAGCGTGTGGCTCCCCCCCAGTACACCATTCAAGCGGCGGATATTGAGCGCCGTGTTCCAGTGAGGCATAAAGCCTGACTGGTCCGGGTGGACCAGGGTGGGAAAGACGGATTGAAGCCTGTTAGTGAGGGTTTTTGCTAATATTTTCGGTTCTGCGTTAAGCAGGGAGATGGGCCTGTAAGAGGAGCAGGATTCTCTTGGTTTACCTTCCTTAAGTATAGCTAGGATAGTGGCTATACGCTGGTCTCTTGGCAACATCCCTGCCTCTTTGCTCTCCTCAAACATTTGTTGGAGGTGCACACTAAGGGCGTCCGGTTTCAGCTTGTACAGCTCTATCGGGAGACCGTTGGGTCCAAGGGCTTTACCCGGGCGAAGGTCCGTTATCGCACGCTCCAGTTCGGCCGTGGCAAGTGGGACCTCAAGGGCATCCCTGTCAGCCTCGGACAGGCTTGGCATACGAATGTCAGTCAAAAGAGCAACAGAGTCCTCCTCCGGGCGGTCTGACCCCCTTCTGTACACCTGTCGGTAGTGCCTAGCAAATTCCGCTGTGATCTCACGGGGATCCGTGACCTTGGTCTCCGAAACTGTCTGCAGTTCTGGTACAATCTTGTACGTCTGCTGTTTCTTATCGAGCCATGCGATAAGTTTGCCAGCCTTGTCTCCTTGGTCGTATATCCTACCCGCCTTGTGTCGGGCAATGGTTTGGGCAGCCTGCGACACCTATTCCCTATACTCTGCGGTCTTAAGTTGTAGCCGATGGCGAACCTCCGGCTCCTGGTCCCCGTGCGCCGCCTCCTCTAGCACCCTCAGGTCCGATTCTACTGAGGTAATCTGTGCCTCCCTGTCTCTACGGCGGCCTGAAATGGCCAACAAGGCCTCTCCCCTGAGCACGGTTTTAAAGGCTTCCCAAAGGGTTATGGAAGAACTGACAGATCCGACATTATGATCAAAATATCGAGTAATGGAGAGTGACAGTTTTTCCCTAAGTTCCTCGTCTTTCAGATACCAGGCGCTGATAGGCAGGACACACCCCTCGCGCCTGTTCCCGATTGTGATGTGTGCCCAGACTGGGGAATGGTCAGAGATACCGCGCACCAGGTGTGTAGCCTCCCGTATAATAGTGTCTAGCTGAAACGGCGTCAATATGTAGTCTAGACGGGAGGAGGAATGATGCGGGCCGGAAAAGAAAGTAAAGTGTCTGTCAGTTGGATGCATTAGTCGCCATACGTCGGTGAGCCCAAAGGTATCTAAGAAGTCTGCCAGCCATTTCTGCCCCTGCGGTGTGTCTCTGGGCGGGTGTCTATCCTGGGTCCCTGAGACTACTGCGAAACCGGAGTGTACCACCAGAGTGTAGCCCCATCTATTGAGGGCCTGGCAGGTGTTGCCCATCAGGTGTGTCTCTTGCAAGAATGTCGCATCAGGAAGGTGACGTTTAATAAATTGCAAAACTAAGGTACGTTTAAGTCTATCACCCAGCCCGTTCACGATCCAACTGAGGATCTTAAAACTTTTTTCCCTTCTATTAGCCATATCCGTTACTGTTCGAGCTGGCCTGTCCCTGTACACCAGTGCAGCAACCGACTCCGTAAGCAATGTAAATGTGTAACCGTAACAACCCCTCAACCTCCCCTCCCTCCCACCACCCTCCCCAAACTTTCAAAACAGCATATGAAGTAATTGGCATACCTTGCAATGGACCCGTTACCCTCAATCTTCCCACCCCTCCTGAATCACCCTCCCTCCCCTCCGAACTACCCCCCCACCCTGCTCCCTGCTCTGTAGGTTTCAAACTACCCACTACCCCAATTAGCAGAGCGCCTGTCGCCCAACCCCTCACCGGAGAGAGTGAACCCTTCCTCCCCAAGGAACTCTGTTAGTGAGAACGTGGGCCGGCCCCAACTCCAGCCGCCATTCCCATCAGCCCCAATACTATAGGTCCCTTAAGTCTTACAGTCCACCTGAGGATCAGGTGCGGAGTCCCGGAAATATTGGACGGAGGGGTCCGCAGCCCACCTCAGTGACATCGAGCATTCCCCCATGCATGCTTTATACATTACTGTTCGACGAGGAGTGTTCCGCAGTCTGAGTCCTCATCTCGCTGTATTTTCCTGGAGCGGGTCCCAGCTAGGACTATTGGATCTAGAACGCCACGACTTTTGGCTCTGTTCGTCCACCAATGATCTCCCGGCCGCAGATCCAGGAGAGGAGGCCCTGGCCTCTCTCCAGTTGTCGCGGTCCTGCATTTCCCGCGCCTCCGGCGCCGTCTCGTCGAGCCACTCCTGGACCGCTGCAGGTGAAGTGAAGAATCGGGACTTGCTCCCCAAAATGATCTTAAGTTTCGCAGGGAAGAACATCATATATTTGATGCCCCGTTCTCTGAGCGCCGCCTTTACTCCCGTGAAGGAGCGTCGTTCTTGTTGGACCTGCAGTGTGAAATCAGGAAAGAATCGGACGGTCGCCCCCTCATACTGCAGGTCTCCCTGTTGCCTGGCAGTCTGGAGGATAGCATCACGATCCCTGTAGTTTAGTATTTTTGCAATTATTGTTCTTGGTGGGAGGCCTGGCTTGGGTTTAGGGACCAGGGCCTGGTGCTCCCTCTCAATGGTGAAGATCTTGGAGAGTCTCTTTGGCTTCAGGTGATGTAGGATTAAGTCCTCCGTAAAGAGCTCCATGCTCTGCCCCTCTGAATTCTCCTGTACACCTACCACGCGGATATTGCTCCGTCGGGCCCTCCTTTCCTGGTCCTCGAGCTTCAAAGCCATTTGGCGGTGTTGGTGAACGAGTACGTTAACCCGCCCCTCGAGCCGTTTTTCGGAGGCCTGGAGTGCCTTGATGTCTGTCTCGTTGGCCTTGGATCTTTTCGTGGTTTTGCCGAGGTCTGTGCGCAGCAGGTTAACTTCGATTGAGATCTTGTCCATTTTGGTCTCAAGATTCGTGCCAAGCGTCTGTATTGCGGTCATTATTGAGGTCAGTGAGGGTTCCGCCGGGTCCGCGGCGTCACCTCCCTTAGCTCCAGACTGCTTTGGCCCAGTCGGCACCGCATATTTATCCAGTTTGTTTGTTTGGGTCGTCGTTCCCGTCTTGGGCCTCATGTTGGATGTTAGTGCAGGCACCTGCAAACTTTGCGCCGCCAAGCCAGTCGTCGATCACCGCTATTCCTGCTTCGCCACCGCTCCTTCTCTTGGGCAGATCGGACGTTCTGCGTGGCAGGTCGTAACTGGCGCCACGCATGCGGTCGCGGAGTACGCACTAGGCCCCAGCCAGCCGGCCGTAGTCACGTATGGATGTTGGGTGGGTCAGTGTAGCCTGTCACACCTGGCCCCGACGCTGTGGCTACCGCCGTTGCAGGCGTAAGGGGCTCTCAGCGTAGCAGCGTGCACACCCCTCCGGAAGTAGTTCTGAAACTGGTGCGCCACGGCCGACAGCCCGGAGGCCCAGCCGCCAGGATCCCCGGACCAGGTCGCTGCTCGCTGTTCCGTGGCTTCTAGGGCCGCCGCTCCAGCCACCTCGCCACCACCACCTCGAGTGTCCCTGGATATGGCTCCTCAGTCCCCTCTGGTGTCTGGGGTGCATTCGCGGCAGAGCCGCGACGGAGACTTATCTCTGCCTGCAGGTCCGCCCCCCCAGCGGGTCGATCGTCGCGGTGGACAAGGCGCGCTCGATGCCACTTCCGGTTCGCGGATCCTCTTCTGTCAGGTTCGCGGGCCTCCGCAGACCACCGTCGGCACAGTGGCTCGGCGCCGCCTCGCGCCCAGCTGCCGGGATGTCGGGCCTCGCTCCGGCCGTTTACAGGGAGCAGGCCGCAGGCCGGGGCCTCTATTTGCTTTCTCCCCCGCACTCGGGCTCCAAACCGCGATCCCGGGGTCCGCCGCAGCCCAGCCGGGCGCGGCGTTTCGTCCCTGATGGGGCTCGGACTCCGCTTCAAGCGCAGTGTGGCAGCTCTTTACTTAAGGGAGCTGGTGCGCCTAGAGGGGTGCGCTCCAGCTAGGATCTTATGGCGGATTTTACGGGGACAACAGTCGTCCCGGCAAGAGCTCGGTTCCTAGGCGGCCATCTTCGTTGGCGCCTGGCCACACCCCCCCCCCCCCCCCCCTGAACTTTTTATAAGCACAGAAGCACAAGCGCAAAACAAGTAACTTAATAGAATAGACAAAAGTTGCACAATTATGGATAGGGCGGGGTGGCCCGTCAAACCATATATCAAAAAAGTGGTATAAGTACCATAACACGAACAATGGTAAGGCCTAGGGCCTTGGGAATCGCTGGGGCTACACTGAGCTAACAATAGTTAGGGAGCAGGAGGCCCACGAGATGCGTGTGCAGTGTCTAAAAGCACACAAGTGTACACATTGAAGTCAATAGGTGCGTAAAAGTTATAAAGTTAAAGATTTAGGAGCCTTCCGACTGGACTAGAACTTAACCTCTTGAAACTGGGACACTAGGAGTGTAAACCTCTACAGGAGCACTGTAGTACTTGCGTTACCTAATCCACAGGAAGCGGGTGCATAGGTCCAAAAGTGTGTCGGGTTTCATCGTGGAGATCTATGGAGCCTTGGAGTAAAGATGCTGCAGGCGGCCAGAAGAGAAGAGTCAGGGTGGATCCAAGGGTGGATCGAAGATGTAGAGGACCTGAAAGCAGAGGGGACAGAGTCTGGGTCACTAGCCAGTGACCAGCGTGGAACCAGGATGGAACCAGGCGATATCTGGATGCGATCAGGTGCTGATGGGAAGCTTGTCTCTGCAGCCACGAGGTCCAGGAGCATCGATGACGACCAGGATGGAGTCACGAGCTGTCCCACGAAGGCTCTTGCTGTCAGCGGTGTCGGCTTCAAGATTGGAGGCAACAAGCCTTGGCAAAGGCAACCCACGCAGGAATCGATGTAGGCTTCTTACTCAGATCAGCAAGGTCTGAGGGGCTGCTTCTTTACAGGGAAGCAAGGGCCAGTCTGTAGCAACCAGACCAGCGGTGTAGTTTCACGGGATCGTCGCCAAGATGGCCACTAGCCAACGGGCAAGTAACCGGGCAGACGCATCGAGCAGGAAAATGCAAAAGGGCCCCACGCAGAACTCGTGGAGTGTGCAGGGCTGATCTTCGGTGCAGATGCTGCTCGGGGATGGGGCTTCTCAGTCCCCAATACACAGCTTCGAGGGGACCTCGGGGGCTGCACACTTAGCAGGTCGCAGACATTTCAAGATGGCCAGTCCCACATCTCACGTCGCCTCCACGGGTCTCAGCTTTGCAGGGACTGTGGATCAGGCTGTTGGATGTCTGGGAATCCAGTTCTTGTCAGGCTCTGGGCTCGGCCTCCGGCGGGAGGCGGCGGCAAAGCAAGTTGTCGATCGCTGGATGGTGCCTGCTTGTGCAGGGTGGTCACTCCTTGACCACAAGGGAGATTCTTAAGTCGTCTTCTTCCAAAGTAGAGTGATGAAGGTCCAGAGTTTCGTTTCAAAGTTTCAGTCAGGATAATCTAAAGTCCTAGTGACTCAGCTCCTACCTATATACTGAGCTTAGGGGCTGGATTACCTGCTAGGTCCCTCCTATGGGTGGGACCAGGGAAGGGGCGGTTACACCCCTTTCCCTTTGTCCAGTTTCGTGACAGAGCTGGAGCAGGGAAGCCCCAGCACTGGTTTGAACTGGACTATGCATGGGACACCTTGTGTGCCCCAGGCAGTGTCTCAATCCTTTCAGCCCTTCCTGTCCCAATACACAAAGTCCTGTTTGGAGTGGTGCTAGCACCTCTCAAGGCAGGAAACCTATTGTCCAAGCCTCCCTCGCTGGAAGGACTGCCAGCAGCAGGAGGTAAGACTTGTGTCTGTGGCAGCAGCATCCATTTTGTGATGCTGAGGCTCTGGTTAACTTTAACCGGGAATAGTTAGAACAACATGTCTTCTCCCTCTAGAAGGGTGGAATGCTACCCCCGTCGCCAGGACTGGCGAGGGGGTAGTATTCCAAATCGTATGACACCTTACTCGACATGTTTCGATAAAGCCAAACCATAGTTAGCATCTAACTGCAAGGATTATAATGCACCTAAGAGTATATGGTATGGCAATATCCCAGAACATCTAAAGGACATGGTTCCGAAAGCTGCAGACAGGCTCAGCTCATGCTAGAGCACCATCTCACATAAAACCAAGCACTCTGCCTCCAGGATTGTTTAGGCCTGCCATAGGAGTGACATATAGGTGTATATGTGTCCAGACATAAGGTTAGATATAGGTATACTATATCTAAGCAAGGGGTGATTACACCACCTTGCCCCAGCTGAGTGATCAGCCAGTTGTGTCAATTTGGGTGGCCAGCCAGGGGTGGCATAATACATGCTGCAGCCCCTGGTAGGCCTTGGATGCACCTATGCCCTGGGTACCTATAGTACACTTTACAGGGGCTCATAAGGTGACCCAGTATCCAATTGGAGATGTACCTAGGGTACTTGGAGTCCATTTTAAAGAGAGAGCAGATAGCCTGGGACCCTGATTAGAAGGATCCCAGGCCAACTAAGTCGAAAAACAACTAAACACTAGGCAAAAAATCTTGGGTAACCATAGTCAGGTATCCACCTTCCTACAACCTGGTCAGTAGACCAGTGCACTCTTTTTGCAGCCCATAATGTCCACCCCCACCCTTTCCCATGGCATGGCGGGCATGTAATGGGGTGAAGTGGTGGTCTACGGGTCACCTGAGTTTTGTCAGAGTGTAGGCACATGCTGCAGTCCCTAACCATTCTTTCCACGGCAATACTGACACCGGGCCACCAGTAGCTTTCCTTTACCCTGTTTCTACATTTTACGATACCTAAATGTCCTTCGTGGCATAACTGCAGGATGCGTTTTCTCAAAGTGGCAGGGGGAACAACTCTACCACCCCTTAACAGTAATTCATTTTCGTGTTATAGTTCGTACTTGACTTCTTAAAAATGTCTTGGTTGTGAGGTTGTTTTTGGGTGGCCACTCTCCTGCTAGCATTTTGATTACTCGACAGATGTCCTTGTCCTTTTCTTGTTCCATGCGCCATTCTTCTTTTGAAATTCCCTGTAGACAGTCTTCCAGATTGGCAATGCAATACTCTTCCACTTGTGTAGGGTTGTCTTGATCACTGGTTTCCACGGGCGATCTGCTCAGGTAATCTGCAACTATATTTTTCACCCCTGGTACGTATTGAATGGAGTAATTAGAATCAAAAAGGCGAACAGATAAGCGAGCTAGCCTAGAGGATGCTGTGTACAAGCCTTTCGTTGTGAATACCTTTGTGAGCGGCTTATGATCCGTTAATTTTGTGTCCCAGATAATTCACGGATTCGCAAGTTAACTTGCATTTGCTGTACTCTGCCGTTAGACCTTTGGCCTCTAAGATTTCCAGCCCCTGTTGTACCTTTCCATCGTGTTCACCTTTAGACCTTCCCATTACGAGGATGTCATCTTGGAACATCAGTATTCCTGTATCATCTTTGAAAATATTGTTCATGAGTCTCTGAAACATTGCTGCAGCAGTTGCTAGTCCAAATGACACTCGTGTGAACTGGAAGCATCCGAAGGGTGTAATGAAAGCAGTACGTTTTTTGCTTTTGCGATGTAATGGTACCTGGTAGTGCGCTGACTTTAAGTCAACTGTTGAAAACCATTTGATAACTTTTGTGGTAGCTAACATTTCACTTATCTTCGGTAGTGGAAATTGTTCAACAATTATATTTTTGTTGAGGTCACGCAGGTCTTCACATCACCTCAATTTGCCGTTCGGGCGTTTTGCAACGACTAATGGCGCAACCCATTCGCTTGCCTCCACCTGTTCTATAATGCCCTCTTTTAGAAGCTTATCTAATTGTGTTTTGACCTCATCCTTTACTGCGAAGGGAAGATTCCGGGTCTTGTGTACAACTAGTGTGGCCTGTGGTTTTACTATAATCTTGTGTTGATATCCCTAAGTGCTCCGATGTTGACACTGAATACTTATGGGTACTTGGTTAAGAGGGACTTGCTGTAGTCGTCTGAGTTTTGGACGACTGGGACGGTGTCAGAGTTGCTCGGATCAAGTATAATTCCCAAATTGCCTTGGTCCATCCATCCTAGTACTGAGGGTCCAACTGCAGATACGTACAGTTTTCGTTCAGACTCCCTCCCTTTATATTCAAAGCCAAGCTTCCTGTATCTACGTATGTCAATTGGTTCACCTGTGAATTACTTTAAGGATATGTCTGCCTTTTCAAGGTGGTTTCCATTGCATTCGGAGAACTTTTCTTCCCAGACTTTGTTGTTCACGATCGTGTAGGGTGAGCCTGAGTCGGCGACAATGCTTATTTTCACACCCCGATGGTCATGTCACAGATGGGTTTTTTCTTTTTAGTGGTCTCACATGCACTGACCTTGTTTACTTCTTCATCCTCTATGCTAAGGACTCACATATTGACGTCATCGTCATCTGATGTAGCAGGTTGGTGCACATCTTCGTTAATTATTTTAACTGTGCGTGCGTTACGCCTGTGGCATACCTTATGGAAATGTCCAATGACTCCGCAGTATGTGCACTTCACTCCCCTAGCAGGACACTTCTTGTCGTCAGCCCAATGGGAGTCATCGCCACACCTACAACAACGTTTCATTTCGTTATTTATGTTTATTGTATATAGGTTTGTTGCTTTTGTTGCTCCATGACTGTTTTGGGGTGCGTTTAACTTGTGTCACTCTGCTAACGGTACTACTCTCCATTTTTTCATTGCTTTTGGCAATGACAGCTTTTGCACAGCGACCAGTTAATACTGCCTTTCTAGCAACGTCTATTATGTTTTGAAGGGGGTGCTCCCCTTTAGCCCATAAACTGTCCTGGATGTTGGCATTTGACCCTTGCTTTAGGATTTGATCCCTGATGAATTCGTCATGCAGGGTGCCAAAGCGACACTTCAATGCCAATTCTTTGAGTGCAAACACGTAGTCGTCGATTGACTCTTCCTTTCCCTGCTTCCTGTGGAAAGAATTTGTACCTGCCCACGCCCACACACACATTGGGCTTATTGTATGTATTAAGGAAATCTATTGCGTTTGCGTAGACATCATCTTCGGTTTCCCCTCTCGCCTTTTTATTTATACTGTTATAAACTTTGATTCCACCAGCTCCCAGACAATGTAATAGGAGTTTGTATTTCTTTTTTGGTGTGAACTCATCCTTGTCTTCAAATTGGGAAATGTAATTATTGAAATACTCCCTCCATTCCTCCCATTTTAGTACTGGTTCTCCCTTACCTGGTAGGAAGGATTGTGGGGGAGAGAGATTCCACATATAGCCAGATGCCATACTTGCTTATGTCGTGTTGTAAGGTATGGTTCTGTATTGTTTGTAATTTTAAGTTCTATGAGCAATGTTTATGTTTGTATATATCCTTGCTACTTAACTTTGTTTTTTTTAAATAGTCCTGTATTTTTAGGTCTCGCGCCTGCGATGCATATGGCGAAGCCATATGCCATCGCGCAGGCGCGATACTATAGTTGTCGTGTCTGCTTCCCAGGAGACAGGAGATGTCACGCGCACGCTCAGGAAAGCGATTGGCGCCGGCCGCGCGCGTGTGTTCCCAATCTCCTGTCTCTCTGGGAAGCACACAAGCAAGCCCAGCAAGCCCCGCCAAGGCACCACGAGCACTTCCCACGTGGGCGCCTACCACGAGGACATTGGCGAATGCGGTGTACAAAACAAATATGCCTCCTAAAAAAACTGCATTTAAATTCAATGGTTGAGTGAACAATATCTATCTCTCTTGCATAGTTCACAGTATGGGTTTGGCGAGCCTAATACAAAAGTCAGGTTCCCACACTTGCACGCTCCTCTGGGTTTGAGCTGCACATGTTTCGGGATATCGGCGTCTTTTTTGAAGTCTCAGTTCCGCGTTGCTGGAAAGTCACAACACAACACACCGCATGAAGCCTAAACGCGACGCTGTGTAGAGACCCACCAGAGAGCGAAAAACCGGTTAGTAAGAGGCTCCTAGTGACACTGTTTGTGCATTCCTTCTCGAGTCTCTAGCAAACCGTGCATTGCAAAGCCTGTCTATTTAACAGAAAACACTTCATGCTGGCAGCGAGCGCCCAGTGCACAGGACAGCAGGCTCGGCAAAGCTCCATGTGGCGATGGCAGAGAAGCTACAGCGTTGTCGAAAACATACTTAAACAACCAGAAATGAGGAAACCCCTTCCAAGGCTCCCGATTCTCAAGATGGACACGGCAAATATTAAGTGGGGCGCGAGGGAATACTCGCTGAAGGAGTTTGTCCGAAAGTTTGAGACCTCTTTTCCCATCATCATTAAGATCACAGAGGGTTACCTTGGGAAACAGGAGGTGGACAGCATCAGCAAGAGCACGGTAAGTGACAGTGTGTGTGGCCAGGACACAAGTCCCTAAAAGCTATACCTGGGGAACGAATGGACATAGGCACTAGACAGTGATGTCACTCACGTCAGGAAGTGCAGCCACAGGCCATGATAAAAAGTGCGTGTTTTAGGGGTGCGCGATTCCACATAATGTTGCTTTTGCGTCATTATGGGACATTGCAACAAAAGTAATTTAAAATGTATGCTACATGTAAATCCATCCATCACGTGCTCTGTTTCAATGTTTAATGCATCCTCGTCTCAGTTTTTGACACATGGACCCATTTTTCCCCAAACTATTTGCATGAAAAACACATATGTGTGGATATATTAACACATATAAGTTTGAAAACAACGTTTTAGATTTCATTTTTAGTTTTTCTAAACCACATATAGGTATATTTTATTGTTAAAAGGGTAATTGAGCTTCTATATGTGACAAAAAGCAGATCCTGATAAAGTTAACAGGATTTGGCAAAGCCAGTAGCTCTAACCTGGTCGGGCTCTACCAGACATTTAGCTTTAATACATGGAACAAGTGTTGGCATAGACTGCCACAGCACAAGTGCAATCCAAAAATGTTGGCGCAGAATAAACCAGCAAAGTGGAATATTAGTGCGTTAACAATAATGGTGTAAGAGGACTCTGGTTCAACCTATGTAATCTGAAAATGTTGAAGAAATATTACATCACCATAGATGCAATTTTGCACAAAAATTCGGACGGACCAACTGGTGTAAAAGTTGATCAGTTCTTGTACCTTTCAAACAGATTAAAGATTAGTATGAGATTGCACTAGCACCAGTGCAATATATGCAGTTCACAAATGTGGTGCAAAATTGCACTTCCCAATGGTGCAATCTGTGTAATTCTGCATGAATTTGGTATTTTTTCGTAATAGAATGTCAACATGACATCAATTCCACAAATTCAAAATTGTATTTCTGGTAGGCCAGAGTGTGGTGGCAACGATGCAAGCTGCACTAATATACTTGATGTTATTTAGTTTTATCAACGACCAAAGGTGCAAGAAACAGTGGAATCATTCAAATCAACCATTTTTAAAGTAGCAGAAGTACCTCAAACCAAAGGTGTGGTACACAGAATATTATTCTAACTGGGTATCAATTAAGACCAGATCACAGAAAGCAGGACGTGACTAAGAGGAGAGGCTAATACAATTGGTTCAGTATACACATACATGCATACTTACATTCAACAAATGCACATATTTTCATTGCAAATATTTGTAGTTTCCGACAAAGCGAGATAAAGAGAGTCCCCCAGAATGATACTAGATTTGCACCTTTTGTTTTGCAGGAATGGTAGCACCATTTATAAATATAATAAAAGGTCTGCTTTTTCAATCAAATAAATTGGAATGGCCGTTCAAAACAGGCTTAGATGATAGGCAGGGCCACTGGAATTTTGTGATTTTGCAGCTGTGGTGTGTTCTGCATTATTGCACATCTTCCACCCCTTTACCACCATGCTTGATTATCACTCCAATCGTAAAAAACAGGCTCACTGTCCCTTTTTAGGTCTCGCGCCTGCGATGCATATGGCGAAGCCATATGCCATTGCGCAGGCGCGATACTATAGTTGCCTGGTCTGCTTCCCAGGAGACAGGAGACTGTCACGAGCATGCTCAGAAAAGCGCACGGTCAGAAAAGCGATCGGAGCCGGCCGCGCACGTGCGTTCCCAATCTCCTGTCTCTCTGGGAAGCACACAAGCAAGCCCAGCAAGCCCCGCCAAAGCACCACGAGCACGTACCACGTGGGCGCCTACCACAAGGACAACCGCAGCAGCAGGGCAGCCCCGCCGGAGAGCGCAGCCCCAAACTGCAAGCGGAAGCCGGGACAATTATTTGAGGCGTTTCTGCCGAGAATGTGGAAGAAGGGCCTGCATCATCTGTTACAAGGTACAAAATAGCGTCCTTGCAAAACCGCGCAGCCCGCAAACCGCAAGCGGAAGCCGGGACCCCCCAAGGCCACCCCTGCAACACCTCCCAGCCCCGACACGCCGAAACAACCGGAGGCCCCCGCACAATGCCTGCAGCCTGCCGGAGCAAGGAGCGCCCCCTAAGCGCGCTACTCCACCGCCGCTTCCTCCCCCTCCCAAAGACAACCCGACCCTACGGACACGCGAACCCTATCCCCATGCACTCACTGCGGCATGCACCCTGCCGCCCTCAGCACCCCCACCAGCCGTTCTGCCCCCAGGCCAGCAAACGTGAAATCCGAACAGGGCAGCGGCCGCGCGCCCCCCCCCCCCCGCAAATGTGTATTAATAGGAACGTATTAACTGACATGTGTATTTTATTAATCTGTCGTGGATAATCAGTATTTGAGATTTAATTTCTTTGGGTTGTGTAAGAAAATGTAATGGTGAACGTATTTATGTGAAACTTGTCATTTCATGTAACATGAGTTATACTTGTGTCGCAAACCGATCATTGGGGTCACGTTCACCACAGTTTTCACACCCATTACGTGTCTGTTGAATGGGAAAAGGACATAGACAATAGACACTTTTGTTCCACTTAGTGCATAGTACTACTTAGCTCAGGCATTTTATCCTATCATTCAACCCCGATGCGCAAAGTACCCCAATATATGATCGGCTCAGGAAATGTTTGCGCTCGGCTTTTCTTTTGACCTTTCAAAAAAATTGTTAGCGTGAAATCTATTGACTCTGTAAGGAGTTAAAAGTTGTTGCGCACTGCTGGTCTGGACTTGTATATTTTAAATGCAAAGCTGTTTATAACAAAACCGTCATAATTGCTGCAGACTCTACACTATAAGGCAGACACCTCTCACTTTCTGCAGTTTCAAACATGATGCAGAGTAAAAGACACTGACATTTACAAAATGCTGACTTTTCATGCTTTTAGGCCGGGTTCATTCTTATTTTAAATACATTCCTAGCTATCCAACAACAATAACCTATTACACTGTTTTAATGTATCAATATTCTTGTATCGGTGATTAATGTAACTAGTGGTATTTTCAATATCTGCATCATCTTTTGATATTTAGATCATGGCCGTGTCTTCTATATAGGATGTTGTTTAACACATACATATAACAGATTTATTTAAATCATTACAATAACTGCAAGAAACAACATCTACTCAAGACATTAATAACTCACAAAATATATCCTTTTTTTCTTTCCCATTTTATTTTAACTTCTCTCTTTGCACCTCTCATTTTCTTCTTGCCTTACACCACATCCTTTTCTTGTTGTCTTTTTTCTCTTGCCTTCTTTCCTCTCTCAATTCTGATTTCCTTATTTGTCTCTTTATGCCGTTCTGTCATTCTTTTTTCTTCTCCTTTCATTCATTCTTTTCACTGTTTCGTTTTTTCTTCCTTTAATTTTCTTCTAATGTATCTTTTTCCTTCACTGCCTTTCTTTTGCTCCTTTCTATATCCTATGTATCCTCATTTATTTCTTCTATTTTCATATCCTATCTTTCTCTGCCTTATTTGTCTTTCTTTCTCTCTTACATGTTTTTCTGCACTCTGTCATCCTTCCCTCTCTGTCTCTTTCTCTCCTCTTCTAATTTTTCTCTCACATTCTCTATCTCCATTTCTCATTCTTTCTCACTTTTGCTGTCTTAGAGCAAAGGGGCAAAGACTGATCCTCAGGGACCACAAATGTACACTTTTTGCAGGACAGCTCATGTGTCATCAATGCTGTGTGCTGCTTGTAGCAGGAATAGGGTACTCTAGGGGCAGCACACTACGCCCTCTATCTATCCATCGCCCGCCCTCTATCTATCCATCGCCCTCCCTCTATCTATCCATCGCCCTCCCTCTATCTATCCATCGCCCTCCCTCTATCTATCCATCGCCCTCCCTCTATCTATCCATCGTCCTCCCTCTATCTATCGCCCTCTCTCTATCTATCCATCGCCCTCCCTCTATCTATCCATCGCCCTCCTATCTATCCATTGCCCTCCCTCTATCCAACGCCCTCCCTCTATCCATCCCCTCTATCTATCGCATCACCACAGCATCACTCAGCACCACCACAGCATCACTCAGCACCACCACAGAACCACTCAGCACCACCACAGAATCACTCAGCACCACCACAGAATCACTCAGCACCACCACAGAATCACTCAGCACCACCACAGAATCACTCAGCACCACCACAGAATCACTCCGGGGTACCACAACATCACTATGCGCTACCACAGCATCACAATGCCACAGCATCACTCGTCGCCTCCACAACATCAATCTGTGCAACCATTCAACAACAACTAGTTCAAATATGTTCTCTCAATGTTTCAAGCTTTATTACAAATGTCACAAAAAGATGTTAATATTTCACTTCTGTTCTTAGATTTTCATCACAATAAAATACACTGAACATAATCTTCACAAAAGTTATTTACAAAAGTTTAACCTATTGCCATTATAAATCACAATAACTTTTATTTAAGTATTAATTATTAAAAAAATGAAGACATTGTTATTTGTAATATCAATACATTTAAGTCACGTAAATACAACACATATTGCATTACAAATGCAATAGGTGTCACATTTGCGAAAGTTAAAACTATTGGCATTGTGAATGACAAAGCTACTAATTTAGCTATTTTCAAAAACAACACATAAATAAAATATTAGTCATTTACAATACCAATAGCTCAAACTTTCCTGATGCGAGACCTATTGCATTGCAAATGCTTGTTTCCTTTTGTTTTCGTGCATTTTACATTTGCGCCGTACCTTGGAGTTCGCGCTGCCTTCCGATCCCTGACTAGACCTGTATCCTTTAGTTTTAATACTTTTTTGCTGTTGCTCGCGTATGCGCGATGTCTGGTGACTGAAATTGACCAAATGGTTTGTTTACGTTGGTTTCAAAATGGCCGCACTTTAACAAATCAGGACGGAGGCAGTGATACAATGCTAAAGAAAAGATCAGGCACTGGGCCCAAACAGTCGCAGTAAGGGAGCAGCCGTATACCTTGCCCCACAGTAGGAAAGTCTCTGCAAATCAAGGAGTCCCATCAGGCAGGTCTTCCAATAGGCCAAGAAGCACAAAAGGAAAAAGGGGGCCTCGTCCGCTAGGCATAGGTGTCCCGATTGCAGCACCGAAAGGAACAAAACATAACACCCCTTGTCCCCCCCTTTACCCCCCGTGACAGCGCCACACTCACTTTCCATTCATCCATCATGCACACTTAAAGCTGAAAGAGATGTAAGGTCCTCTATGATGCCGGGCATACCGCCGAGGGCAGACCAGTGGAAAGAAAGGACACCAAGGGGCCCCATATGTGCTTAAAGTTTTTGTAATTGCCGAGGAAGATGTCCGCCATTCTCTCCAGACTCAGGAGCTTCCAGAGTCTTGCATGCCAAAGCGAAATCGCCGGAGCCTCCTTCCGCTTCCAAGCTGCTGCCAGCGTAAGCTTGGCCGCACCCAAGCAGAGCCATAAGATCTTCTTGTCTGCGCGTGTCTGGTGCTCAAGGCCGGGGTCCCTGAGGCCCAGGAGTACAAAGGCCAAAGAGTTTTCAATAGGGTATCGCAAAATATCCTTAATGTGAGAGAGAATCTCGTCCCAGAATGGTTTGATGATTGGGCAGTCCCACCAAATGTGGCGGAAGTCCCCCAGAAGGCCACAGCCCCTCCAGCACCTATCTGAAACAGCCGGGTAGATACGATGTAGCCGGGCCGGGACCATATACCACTGTGTAAGAGTTTTTAAATGCGCCTCCCTCAGAAGGATCGTGTGATTAAATTGGGTCAGATCCCTCCATAGCGCTGACCATTCACCATCGGTGATATCCCTCCCCACTATCTCCTCCCACTGCTCCATGTAACGCGGCCTAGGAGATAAGGCAGATTGAAGCAGCAGTTGGTACAGGAAGGAGATGGCTCCCTTCATGGTGGACGTCTTCAGCAAGAAAGCCTCGAATTTGGAAGGAGGCCTCGTGGCTGCCTCTCGTACTCCCGGCGATGTGGCCCAATGGAATAATTGTAAATGCCTGTATTTATCAGTTTGCTGCACCTGGTAATCCCGCATGCAGTTATCGAAGGTCAGAGGATCAGGGCCGTGAAACAGATGAAGCAGCGCTCTGCATCCACCCTCTCTCCACGCGTCAAATGGGCCCTCGGCAAGAGCCGGCGGGAACGCCGAGTTGAAGTGCAATGGGGTGAACGGAGATGGGAAGGTCGTCCACCTCTCATCCCCTATCAGAGTGTCCCACACTTTCAGCGTAGTCCCCGTGGGCGTACTGAGGTACGCATTCACTGGGCGATCTCTCTTCGGCTTCCAGGCCAAATCCCAGATGGACCGACCTGCCACGCTTCGGTCCATATGCAGCCAGTGCTTCTCAGAGAGTTGCTGCGACCATTCCACCATGACCCTGAGTTGGGAAGCTTTATAATATAGGTGTAGGTCCGGGAGGCCAACCCCGCCGTCGGATCGCAACCGGCGCAGGAGTGCAAACGAAAGACGCGCCCGACCACCCTGCCAGACAAATTTCAAGATCATCGTTTTGAGTTGCCGGAAGAATGAGGTACCCAGTGGGATAGGTAGGGCCTGGAAGAGATACAAGTATTTGGGGAGGAGGACCATCTTAATCGCGTGCACCCTACCGAGCCAGGACAGGAATTTAGGCTTCCACTTCTCCAATTCTGCCCGCGTCTTAGCCAGCAGGGGCGGAAAGTTGGCCGCGAATAACCTACCCACCGTGGGGGTCAGGTGAACTCCCAGATAAAGAATCGAGCCCGAGGCCCAAGCCAGCGGTGTCAATGCCCTTACCTGAGCAACGTCGGCTTGCGATAAGGTCAAATTCAGAACGTAAGACTTGCCATAATTAACCTTGAAGCCAGCCACTCCTTCGAAGTCAAGCAAAATATCCCGGACACAAGGAAAAGAGCCAGCAGGATCAGCCACTGAAAGCAGGACATCGTCCGCAAAGAGAGAGATTTTATGTTGCTCTCCCGTGAACGGTATACCCTTCACCCCTTCATGTTCCCTCACTGCCATCGCTAAGGGCTCAATGCTGAGCGCGAATAACAAGGGGGAGAGGGGACACCCTTGTCTGGTGCCTCGCGAGTGTGGGAAAAAGGCCGACAGGTGGCCATTCACCGCCACTCTCGAACGCGGGCTACAGAAGTTTGCCTTCACCATGGTAATGAACCTATCGGAGAAGCCGAATGCTCGTAACGTGTGAAACAGAAAGCCCCAGTCCACACGATCGAAGGCCTTCTCCGCGTCCAGGCCCACCAGTACAGCTGGAATGTGGAACATGTCTGCCTTTTCAATAAGATGAACCACCCTACGTGTATTGTCATGTGTCTGGCGGCCTTTAATAAAACCGGACTGATCCGGGTGTATGATCGCCGGAAGCAGGTCCTGGAGACTGCTGGCTAAAATCGCCGAATAAAGCTTCGCGTCGATGTTAAGCAAGGCTATGGGACGGAACGAAGCGCATTGCTCCGGGTCCTTCCCCTGTTTCGGCAAGACCGTAATCACCGCCTCCGCCAGGGTCCCCGCATTCACACCGGACGCCGCCATGTCATTTAAAAGGGTAACCAAGAAATCGCATACCTCAGTCGCATACGTCTTGTAGAAGACCGCAGTGTACCCGTCCGGGCCGGGGGCTTTATGTAATTTCTAATTTTTGATGGCGGCGAGAACTTCCTTCCTCGAGATCGGTGCTTCCAACAGGTTGTTCCACTCACTAGATACCTGTGGGAGCGGCAAACGTTGTAGGAATTCCCGCTGTGATGCAGCGTCCAGGGCGTCGCCTGTGTACAGGTCGGCGTAAAAGCGGCCAAAGATGTCCGCCTTCGCCCCGTCGCGGTGGTGGAGCACTCCCGCGGGGTCCCTGATCCCCCCTATGTATTCTCGTTCCCTCTTATCCCTCCATTGTCGCGCCAAGTGTCTGCCAATCTTGTTGCCACTAGAGTATGATTGTCGCCCCAGTCTCAGAAGAGTAAGCTCGGCTCTGTTGGCATAGTGTGCCTTCAGCTTACCCCTAACCGCGGTCAACGGACGGAGGGTCACTCTCGAGGGGTTAAGTTTGTGAGCCCTCTCGAGCTCGAGCACCTCTGCATCCAAGGCCTCACGATCCTTCCTCCGCAGAGTGTTAAGCTACGAATTGAGGCCCAGGCACGTCCCCCTGATCGTAGCTTTAAAGGCGTCCCACGTGTTCCCCAAGGAAGTATCCGACGGGGGGTTGAGGTCGAAGAATTCACGGATAGCAAGGCGCAAGGCTTGGTTGGAAACCTCGTCCCTGACCACCGACGCCGGAAAATACAATTTCCGATCCGTGGCGTCAGGCGGCGACCAACGGAGAGTAAGCACCAAGAGACTGTGGTCTGACACCGAAATCGGAAGAATGGCGGCATCCAGCACGTGCCCTCGGAGGGACTGACTAAGGAAAATGTGATCCAAGCGGGAGTAGGAGTGATGCACGTGTGAAAAGAATGTGTAATCCTTCGTGGTAGGGTGAAAAAATCGCCAGCCATCAACGAGACCCAGCTCCCCCACCCCGTGCTGTGTGGAACCAGAAAAAAACCCCGTGTCCGCCCTGTGTCCCCCTGAGCTGTCCAGATCCCTGTCCCACACCAAATTGAAATCCCCCAACAGGAACAAGAGCCCTTCCGCAAAGTCCCCCACCTTTACCAACAGGTCCTGCAAATACTTATTCTGGCCCGCATTGGGCAAATACACCACCACAAAGGTGCACAATCGACCTTGTATAAGACCTTTAACCATTAGCCAAAGGCCCTCCCTGTCGTGGCGAACCTCCACAGGTTGAAAGTGCAACGCAGCCCTGAAGAGGAGTGCCACCCCCCTGTGTTTCGTAACAGCAGAAGACCTATAAATAATGGGATATGCCCTATGGCGGAGCCTCAACTCATCCTTCCGTGCCAAGTGTGTTTCTTGCAATCCAACTACATCAAGGTGGTGATCCGTTACATACTTCAAAACCTTCTGCCGCTTCTGTGGCGAATTCATGCCCTTAACATTCCACGTTCCTATGCTAATCGGCATAGCAATTATAAAACCCAGAAACTGCTCTCAGTACGCCAAGTGACCCCCACCTCCCAGCCAGCCCATCCCGCATGCAATAGATGACTAGCAGTCGCCAGTCCACCTGCGTAATGGCATCTCCAACAGTGAAGCACACACATACCAGCAGACACACAACAAGCAACCCCCTTGGCCAACCGTCACGGGTCCCCCCCCAACATCCCGAACACCCCAACTCCCAACCCCGCCCCAAGTGATACACAATCAAAATCAGGGGCAGAAACAGAAAAAAAAGTGCGAAAACAGTACTCATCATGTCCAGAAGGCCGAAGTCCATAGGAAGCCTCCCGTACAGGAAGCAGGCCGGGGGGACTAACACACTATCCCCCATGGCCACAGTCCAGGGCGTCTCCTCCAAGAGTACTTTCATACCCCCCAACCAGAAGGCCCGAACCCCTCCGGCGCCGATCCACCAAGATTTTGAGGTCACGCCGCTCCGGAGCTGTGCTGCGTGTCGGCCAGCGTGGCCGATGCCACCGATGCCACTGCGTCGCCCCGCTCTTGCAAGCTGGTAGAGAGATCCGGCCGCTGTCGGGTAGGCGAGTCACCCACTCTCTGCCATGAAGATGAACGGCGGCGCCTCCGAGACGGAGAAGCAGTCGGGGCCTGCGAGGGCGGCACATCCCCCAGGCCCAGAAGCTCTTTCGCTGCTTGAAGCGTGTGGATTTGTGCAAGACGGTTCTGCCACCGGAAGATGATCCTAAATGGATGCCCCCAGGAATAGGCGATGCCCCTCTCCCTCAGGAATGTAGTCACCGGGCGGAACTCCCGCCGCTTTTGCAGGGTAGAGGCCGCCAGATCCTTGTACAGCTGGGGGCGATGGTCCCGGAATTGCAGCAACGTGAGTGTCCTGGCCTTGCGTAGGATCCGTTCCTTAAGCTGGAAATCATGGACGCACACTAGGATGTCGGGGGGGGGGGGGCCCCGCGCCGGGGCAGCCCAACCCTATGCACTCTGTCCATCTGGATCTCCTTCGTATCCTCTTCATCCAGTATGTGAAGGAATAAGTCCTGGACATAACCCCGCAGGTCCCCAGCCTCACCGTCCCATGGCACCTCCCGTATACGGATTTTATTTCTACGGGAGCGGTTTTCTAAGTCCTCCGTGTGCAACTGCAAGTCCAGGTTTTGCTCAGTGAGGCGAATGATACCCTGCTGCGGCAGGTGTACGTCGGTGGCCACACTCAGATCACGGTCCTCCAGGGTCGCCACCCTCTCTCCCAGGCCATCAACATCTCTCCGCACCTCCCGCAAGTCGGAGGCCAACTGCGCCCTGAGCTTGGAGATGTCCTCCTTAATGGAGGCAAAAACTTCAGACATGAAGGCTTTTGTCGCCGGTGCCTCATCATCCGATTGCTTCGACGACCCACTAGCTCCAGGGGAAGCCAGCGGCTGGGAAGATTTCAGGGCATTATCCTTTCCCTGGCCCCGTTTGCGTTGCGCATTAGACATGGCGGCTCACAGTGCCTCGACCAAGCGCCACGTGTCCAAGTCCAATGGCGGGCCGTGTCGCTCAGTCCAGACTAGAGCAGGCGACCGCAAACGCACACCAGGCCCCGCTCTATAGTCCGCAGCTGCGGTTATCTCCACGTGTACAGCAGTACAACCAGTAGGCCCCACAGGTGTTTAGGCAAGCCAAAGTCAAGGTGCTGTCGTCGGCCCCCAAGCTCCTTCCAGCCTCCCGTGCGAATCAGGCCTCGCCGGGATCCGCTTGTCCGATGTCGCTCGGCCAACACCCCCGGAGTGTAGATGTCTCGGAATTCCCCCTCGGCAACACCCTGCGGGCCAGGGGGCTCAAAGTTACAGCTGCCGCCAGCTCTATCTGTGCGCTGAAACAAAGCGACCCTCCACCTTCCGCCAGCTTCGGCTTCTCCAGGCGGGCCTCAGGGCCCCGCCCACCACCAACGCCGGGCTCTGAGAACAGGAAAGGCCGGGGTCCCACAGGCCGCTGAGTGCGCTCGATCCCAGGGGCGATCTCGGGGCTACACCGCTCCAGCGACCACGCCAGTGCCGACCGCTGCGTCAGGCGGACCTCTTCACCACTTTTGAGGCGGGTGCGCTCCCTCAGGATCGTGCTATTAGAAGCTTTGTCGGATCAGCGCCGGAGCGGCACGAAAAGGCGTCCTACTCCGCCGCCATCTTGGCCACGCCCCTCTCATAGGTTTTATTAGAGAAGTTCCTTATGAACTTTGCGTAAAATTCTACAAGGCCTAGGAACAACCTTAATTCCTCCTTGTTTTTCAGGATTGGTGAATTCTTTATTGCTTCAAGTAAGTCCTTCTTTAGACTGATACCATTCCCGTTAATTATGTGTCCCAGATAATTCACGGACTCGCGAGCTAACTTGCATTTGCTGTACTCTGCCGTTAGACCTTTGGCCTCTAAGATTTCCAGCCCCTGTTGTACCTTTCCATCGTGTTCACCTTTAGACCTTCCCATTACGAGAATGTCATCTTGGAACATCAGTATTCCTGTATCATCTTTGAAAATATTGTTCATGAGTCTCTGAAACATTGCTGCAGCGGATGCCAGTCCAAATGACACTCGTGTGAACTGGAAGCATCCGAAGGGTGTAATGAAAGCAGTACGTTTTTTGCTTTTGCGATGTAATGGTACCTGGTGGTGCGCTGACTTTAAGTCAACTGTTGAAAACCATTTGATACCTTTTGTGGTAGCTAACATTTCACTTATCTTCGGTAGTGGAAATTGTTCAACAATTATATTTTTGTTGTGGTCACACAGGCATTCACATCACCTCAATTTGCCGTTCGGGTGTTTTGCCACGACTAATGGCGCAACCCATTTGCTTGCCTCCACCTGTTCTATAATGCCCTCTTTTAGAAGCTTATCTAATTGTGTTTTGACCTCATCCTTTACTGCGAAGGGAAGATTCCGGGTCTTGTGTACAACTGGTGTGGCCTGTGGTTTTACTATAAACTTGTGTTGATATCCTTAAGTGCTCCGATGTTGACACTAAATACTTTAGGGTACTTGGTTAAGAGGGACTTGCTGTAGTCGTCTGAGTTTTGGACGACTGGGACGGTGTCAGATTTGCTTGGATCAAGTATAATTCCCAAATTGCCTTGGTCCATCCATCCTAGTACTGAGGGTCCAACTGCAGATACGTACAGTTTTCGTTCAGACTCCCTGCCTTTATATTCAAAGCTAAGCTTCCTGTATCTACGTATGTCAATTGGTTCACCTGTGAATTACTTTATGGATATGTCTGCCTTTTCTAGGTGGTTTCCAATGCATTCGTAGAACTTTTCTTCCCAGACTTTGTTGTTCACGATCGTGTAGGGTGAGCCTGAGTCGGCGACAATGCTTATTTTCACACCCCGATGGTCATGTCACAGATGGGTTTTTTCTTTTTAGTGGTCTCACATGCACTGACCTTGTTTACTACTTCGTCCTCTATGCTAAGGACTCACATATTGACGTCATCGTCATCTGATGTATCAGGTTGGTACACATCTTCGTTAATTATTTTATCTGTGCGTGCGTTACGCCTGTGGCATACCTTATGGAAATGTCCAATGACTCCGCAGTATGTGCACTTCACTCCCCTAGCAGGACACTTCTTGTCGTCAGCCCAATGGGAGTCATCGCCACACCTACAACAACGTTTCAATTCGTTATTTATGTTTATTGTATATAGGTTTGTTGCTTTTGTTGCTCCATGACTGTTTTGGGGTGCGTTTAACTTGTGTCACTCTGCTAACGGTACTACTCTCCATTTTTTCATTGCTTTTGGCAATGACAGCTTTTGCACAGCGACCAGTTAATTCTGCCTTTCTAGCAACGTCTATTATGTTTTGAAGAGGGTGCTCCCCTTTAGCCCATAAACTGTCCTGGATGTTGGCATTTGACCCTTGCTTTAGGATTTGATCCCTGATGAATTCGTCATGCAGGGTGCCAAAGCGACACTTCAATGCCAATTCTTTGAGTGCAAACACGTAGTCGTCGATTGACTCTTCCTTTCCCTGCTTCCTGTGGAAAGAATTTGTACCTGCCCACGCCCACACACACATTGGGCTTATTGTATGTATTAAGGAAATCTATTGCGTTTGCGTAAACATCATCTTCGGTTTCCCCTCTTGCCTTTTTATTTATACTGTTATAAACTTTGATTCCACCAGCTCCCAGACAATGTATTAGGAGTTTGTATTTCTTTTTTTGGTGTGAATTCATCCTCGTCTTCAAACTGGGAAATGTAATTGTTGAAATACTCCCTCCATTCCTCCCATTTTAGTACTGGTTCTCCCTTACCTGGTAGGAAGGATTGTGGGGGAGAGAGATTCCACAGATAGCCAGATGCCATACTTGCTTATGTCGTGTTTTAAGGTATGGCAATAGTCCTGTATTTTTTCCTTTGTTTTAGTGCATTTTACATTTGCGCCGTACCTTGTAGTTTGCGCTGCCTTCCGATCCCTGAATAGACCTGTATCCTTTAGTTTTAATACTTTTTTGCTGTTGCTCGCGTATGCGCGATGTCTGGTGACTGAAATTGACCAAATGGTTTGTTTACGTTGGTTTCAAAATGGCCGCACTTTAACCAAAGTAATACGTCATGTGGAGCGCTGGCCTGATTCTGGATAGATACTCACGTCTTTGCGTAGTGCGTCAATTCGTGGCTACATCTGTTGCTGACGTATTTTCAGCTGACGGTTAGTGAGTTTGTTGAACTGTCACTGGCTTGACAGGCCGTTACTCTCACGAAGTTTTCCTGTCATAGCTTGACATCGGCTTTTTGCAGTTGAGCTTTTGTATTTTAGATATAGTCTTTACGATGTGAGCTGGTACGAGCATTTTTCTGTTCAGCTCTAGCAAATTCTTCTCTTTGTAATTCCTATTAGCTCCTCCACACGCATGTACTTTTTTATAAAAGTTTTTGTTTCACGCACCTTTTTTGAAGTATTTTCTTGATATCCTTAGTTGCTTGTATACCACACATTTTTCATAGTTCACGCGTAGTATTTCTGTTATTCCGACTTCCTTTCTTGGGTCGCGTATGTATTTGCTTATTTTTTTTTTTCAAGTCAAGTCAGAAATTTGTATAGCGCGCTACTCACCCAGAGGGTCTCAAGGCGCTTAAGGGAAAGGGCATCATTACTGATCGAACAGCCAGGTCTTGAGTTACTTCCTGAAGGAGAGGCGGTTCTGGGTAAGACGGAGGTGAGAGGGGAGGGAGTTCCAGGTCTTGGCCGCCAGGTATGAGAAGGATCTTCCTCCCATGGTGGCTTTTCGGATGCGTGGGATCACGGCGAGGGCTAGGTTGGACGAGCGTAGTTGGCGGGTGGGGGTGTAAAAGGATAGGCAATTGTTGAGGTAACTGGGTCCTAGGTTGTGGAGGGCCTTGTGTGCGTGAGAGAGGAGACGGAACGTGATTCTCTTGCTGACAGGGAGCCAGTGCAGGTCTCTCAGGTATTCTGATATGTGGTTGTGTTGAGGTATGTCCAGGATGAGTCGGGCTGAGGCGTTCTGAATGCGTTGAAGTCTTTTCTGCAATTTGGCTGTGGTTCCGGTGTAGAGGGTGTTTCCGTAGTCTAGTCTGCTGGTGACAACTGCTTACGTGACCATCTTCCTACTTTCGGTGGGGATCCATCGGAAGATCTTTCGGAGCATGCGTAGGATGTTAAAACATGATGATGAGACGGCGTTGACTTGTTTGGTCATCGAGAGGGAGGAGTCTAGGATGAATCCATAGTTGCGAGCATGGTCCGCTGGTTTGGGTGCGCTGCCTAGGGCCGGGGGCCACCATGAGTCGTCCCAGGCAGAGGGGGATGATCCTAGGATGAGGACTTCCGTTTTGTCCGAGTTCAGTTTTAGGCGGCTGTTCTTCATCCATTCTGCTACGTCTTTTATCCCTTCGTGTAGGTTGGTTTTGGCGGTGTTTGGGTCTTTGGTGAGGGAGAGGATCAGTTGAGTGTCGTCAGCGTAGGAGATGATGTTTAGGTTGTGTTGGCGTGCGATGGATGCGAGGGGGCTCATGTAGACGTTGAAGAGGGTGGGGCTGAGCGAACATCCTTGTGGTACGCCGCAGATGACTTCGGCGGCTTCTGATCTGAAGGGGGGGAGACTGACTCTCTGGGTTCTTCCGGCGAGGAACGAGATCATCCAGTTCAATGCCTTATCTTGTAATCCGACGTTCCTGAGGCGTTATACTAGGGTGCGGTGGCATACCGTGTCGAACGCTGCGGAAAGATCCAGGAGGATGAGGGCCACTGTTTCCCCGTTGTCGAGCAGTGTCCGGATGTCGTCTGTGGCTGCGATGAGGGCGGTCTCGGTGCTGTGGTTAGCTCGGAAGCCGGACTGTGAGGGGTCAAGGGAGCCGTTAGACTCAAGGAAGGCGGCGAGCTGGCTGTTGGCGGTCTTCTCAATGACTTTGGCGGGGAACGGGAGGAGAGAGATGGGGCGGTAGTTCTTAAGTTCGGTGGGGTCTGTAGAAGGTTTCTTTAGGAGGGCGCTGAGTTCGACATGCTTCCAGCTTTCCGGGAAGGTAGCGATGTTGAAGGAGCAGTTGATGATATCCCGGAGTTGGGGTGCGATGACGGAGTCGGCCTTGTTGAAGATGTGGTGGAGGCATGGGTCGGTTGCATATCGGGAGTGGATGGAGTTCATCATGCGGATGGTGTCTTCGGTGCTGATTGGGGTCCAGGCGCGGAGGGTGGTGGTAGAGGGCTTCAGTTCAAAGGTAGGGGGAGAGGACTGGTCGCCGAAGCTGTTGTGTATGTCTGCGATCTTGCTGTGGAAGAACGAGGCTAATGAGTCGCATAGATCTTGAGAGGGAGTGATGTTGTTGTTGCCGGCGCTGGGATTGTTGAGCTCATTGACGATGCTGAAGAGTTCTTTGCTGTTGTGGGCATTGTTATCTAGTCGGTCTTTAAATGCTGACTTCTTAGTGCTGCGGATCAGCTGGTGGTGTTTGCGGGTGGCGTTCTTGAGGGCGGTCATGTTGTCTGTGGTTGGGTTTTTTCTCCAGGTTTTCTCGAGGGTGCGACAGTTCTTTTTGGAGTTCTTGAGGTCGTCGTTGAACCAGGAGGCTTTTTTGCTTCCTGGCTTGATGGGACGGTTTTTCAGGGGGGCTAGTTCGTCAGTGCAGTGGGTGATCCATTGTGCGAGATTAATGGCTGCTTGATTTGGGTCCGTAGATCTGGCGGGAGGGTTTTGGTTCAGTGATGTGGCTCATGTAGACGTTGAAGAGGGTGGGGCTGAGCGAACATCCTTGTGGTACGCCGCAGATGACTTCGGCGGCTTCTGATCTGAAGGGGGGGGGGGACTGACTCTCTGGGTTCTTCCGGCGAGGAACGAGATGATCCAGTTCAATGCCTTATCTTGTAATCTGACGTTCCTGAGGCGTTGTACTAGGGTGCGGTGGCATACCGTGTCGAACGCTGCGGAAAGATCCAGGAGGATGAGGGCCACTGTTTCCCCGTTGTCGAGCAGTGTCCGGATGTCGTCTGTGGCTGCGATGAGGGCGGTCTCGGTGCTGTGGTTAGCTCGGAAGCCAGACTGTGAGGAGTCAAGGGAGCCGTTAGACTCAAGGAAGGCGGCGAGCTGGCTGTTGACGGTCTTCTCAATGACTTTGGCAGGGAACGGGAAGAGAGAGATGGGGCGGTAGTTCTTAAGTTCGGTGGGGTCTGTAGAAGGTTTCTTTAGGAGGGCGCTGAGTTCGACATGCTTCCAGCTTTCCGGGAAGGTAGCGGTGTTAAAGGAGCAGTTGATGATATCCCGGAGTTGGGGTGCGATGACGGAGTCGGCCTTGTTGAAGATGTGGTGGGGGCATGGGTTGGTTGGATATCGGGAGTGGATGGAGTTCATCATGCGGATGGTGTCTTCGGTGCTGATTGGGGTCCAGGCGCGGAGGGTGGTGGTAGAGGGCTTCAGTTCAAAGGTAGGGGGAGAGGACTGGTCGCCGAAGCTGTTCTGTATGTCTGCGATCTTGCTGTGGAAGAACGAGGCTAATGAGTCGCATAGATCTTGAGAGGGAGTGATGTCGTTGTTGCCGGCGCTGGGATTGTTGAGCTCATTGACGATGCTGAAGAGTTCTTTGCTGTTGTGGGCGTTGCTATCTAGTCGGTCTTTAAATGCTGACTTCTTAGTGCTGCGGATCAGCTGGTGGTGCTTGCGGGTGGCGTTCTTGAGGGCGGTCATGTTGTCTGCGGTTGGGTTTTTTCTCCAGGTTTTCTCGAGGGTGCGACAGTTCTTTTTGGAGTTCTTGAGGTCGTCGTTGAACCAGGAGGCTTTTTTGCTTTCTGGCTTGATGGGACGTTTTTTCAGGGGGGCTAGTTCGTCAGCGCAGTGGGTGATCCATTGTGCGAGATTAATGGCTGCTTGATTTGGGTCCGTAGATCTGGCAGGAGGGTTTTGGTTCAGTGATGTGGTGAGCTGGTCGAGGGTAATGTTGTTCCAGCTTCTGCGGGGAACCTGTTGCGGGTGGTGGTGGGTCGTTGTCTTTCTGAAGCTGAAGTGGACGCAGCTATGGTCCGTCCAGTGGAGTCCCGTGGTGTGATTAAAGGAGATGTGTTTGCTGGAGGAGAGGATTGGGTCAAGCGTGTGTCCGGCGTAGTGGGTGGGGGTGCTCACCAGTTGTTTGAGTCCGGGGTTGGCAAGGTTGTCCAGTAGGGTAGTGGTGTTGTTGTCGTTGTTATTCTCCAGGTGAAAGTTGAGGTCTCCTAGGAGAATGTAGTCCTCGGAAGGGAGGGCGTGTGGGCTGACCAGGTCAGCAATGTCTTCGCAGAATTGTGTACGGGGTCCTGGGGGGTCTGTAAATGAGGGTGCCTCTGAGTGTTGTCTTGGGGTCGGTGTGTATCTGGAAGTGGAGGTGTTCGGTGGCTGTGAGGGTGTCGTCGGAGCTAGTCGAGATGCGTATGGTGTTCTTGTGGATGATCGCGATGCCTCCTCCTGTTTTGTTGATGCGGTTCCTACGGATGATCTTGTATCCGTCCGGGATGGCTATGGCGATGTCGGGTGCTGATGAGGCCTTCATCCAGGTTTCCGTGAGAAAGGCGACATCCGGAGTTGTGGTGTCGAGTAGGTTCCATAGTTCAATGGCGTGTCTGTGGACCGAGCGGGTGTTGAGCAGGATGCATTGTAGGTGGTTGTTTTTGGAGCTCTGTATGGCGTTTGTGGTTGTAGTGTGGGTTGTAGTGTTGGCCCTCGTCGCCACTGTAAAGTACTCCATTCACACAATGTGCATAGTAATTAAGTTCTTTATTTAAATGCCAACACAGCTCCGTACGCAGAGAGCAAGTAACTGCAGCTGCATCGGATCACCAGCTGTCAACTGTCAAATACCAACTGACAGCTGGTGAGGAGATCAGCGGTTACGGTGTCCTCGCAGGGACAGATGGGTGCAAGAACTTCTATGGTGCCCGCAGGGGGCCACACATATAAACCTAACAGTTTCCCCCTAACGTTTTTGTAATATTCTCATGTTGTGTTATTATATACTAGGTTATCTTGTTCCTAGCTGGTCAGCCAGTGTGAATGTTCTGTGTGGAATGTCGTTGTGTGGGCCATGAGTGGAATTGTTGAGTGACTGGGTATGAGTGGTGACAGTTGGTGGAAGGGCTGAGCAGCTAGCAAGCTGCTCCTGGTGGGGCTGCTGTAAAGGATCTAAGCTACATTTTTATCAACTTGAATAAACCAACTTAAATTACATCTACCAGTGTGGACTAGGTTACTACATTTAGTTTGGTGACGATTTGGAGACTTACGCTCTACAGTGAAAGAAGCTCAAGATGACATCTACAAATTGTCAACATGATGGGGAGACGCGTCAGACCACACAAGGATATTCACGCCAAGTCCACATGGAAACAAATGAAGCCACCAAGGAATCAAAGGAAACTGGAACAGCACGCATTACAGCCCCACCAGTGTCTCTTGCAGCAGACCGCCCCAGATAAAGTGTGCTGTACTCACTTCATTTGGAACACTTTGACAAGAACTGCGACTACGAGGGAAGTAAGCATTATCAATTTAGACTTACTTCATGTCATTGCTATTATGAACGCTGCTCAGTTTCAGATGTTTAAGTACATTTGGAGTTTTACACTTTGGGACATGGTGTGTTTTTCCTACAACAAGTATAGCAGTACAAAAGGGGGTGGTGATGGACGGAGCATCTGAACCAACCAAGCACTCACACCCAGTCAACAGATCTGGGTTTAATCCATCACCGTTCTTTAGCCCACTCTGCCACCCCAGTTAAGACATGGCCATATGCAAATCAGTCTGACCCTGTGCCTCATGGGAACAGTGCAGCCCGAACTGCCAAGCCATGCCTTCCCTGGACCGGAAACAAGCTTCCTAGGACCGGTTTCTGGCATTACAGCCGTCTTCAGCCCGGCTTGCTTGAATCCAGTGGCAAAGTGAGCAAGGGACCATGTCTGAGCCTACCCTGCCAACTTATGGCGAACAGAGCGGTACAAAAGGGGGTGGTGATGGACGGAGCATCTGAACCAATCAAACACTCACACCCAGTGAACAGATCTGGCTTTAATCCATCACCGTTCTCGCCCACTCTGCCACCTCAGTTCAGACATGGCCATATGCAAATCAGTCTGACCCTGTGCCCCATGGGAACAGTCCAGCCCGAACTGCCAAGCCATGCCTTCCCTATGTGCAACGTCGGGGAGCACGCTGTGACCGCAAGCCACCCAACGCGGTCGTAATAGTGTACCGCCATTTTGTGTTTGGCTCCAATTAACATGGATCCGAGGCTTGTAGCATTATTCTTCATAAGCATTTGCCAACCACGCTGTGTCCTTGGTCAACATGGAGTTTTTGTGTCTGGATCAGGATGAGGACTCGTGGATATTAGATTGTTTTACCAAAATTAGAACGAGGGCCTCGCTGGATTCTACTAGACTCCCGTTTTTACAGGTTTTATTTATGTATTGCTTCCTGTGCTTCTCCTCAAAAGTACGTTTGCACACAGTCCAGGAGCAAGTGTGAAAGTCTTTTGTAATCATGGTGATTTACCACAGCCTTTTGTTGACTGATATGTTTATTCATCAGACTATTTTTATGGAGGCATATTACGGCAGTGTTGTTTGTGAGCCGGGAAGCTACATCTCTGCTCTATTTCAGTGTGAATCAGACTATTTATTTGGGGCATATTGTATGAAAGTTTACCTGATACCTTGTGAATGTGGTCCTCAACTTGTGTCTTTACTGTTAGGCATGTTACGGTATGGTTCCCTTACGCAAGGGTGTTTTTGGGTTAAGGGTTCGTTTCATTTTCACGGAGGAATAGGTTTTAGTCCCATTTCCTCACTGTGAGCCTTGGTACCCTTACATGAGGGTTGGCCTAATTGTTTTTTTTATCACAATGTATGTAGTCTACGTTCAATTTGGTTGCAAGGATTCTACACCTTGTGTGCGTAAGCCACCATGTGCCGCACATTCAATTTTGGTTGCATGGGTTCTACACCTTTTGTGCTTAAGCCACCATGTGCCGCACGTTCAATTTTGGTTGCAAGGGCTTCTACACCATTTGTGCGTAAGCCACCATGTGCCACTCGTTCATTTTGATTGCAAGGGTTCTACACCTTATGTGCATAAGCCACCATGTGCCGCACGTTCGTTTTTGATGTAGTGGGCGTTGTCACTATTTTTCTTGGGGGGTTTTGGCCCTTGGGTCCCTTATTTTGGGACAGGAAATTGGGTTCCAGTCCTTGTTTTCCACACTACTGATCTCCTCGCATGGGGAGTATACATGTTGTCCCTTGTTTGAGAGGGGGGGGAAGGAATTTGGGTTATAGTCCCTTTTTCCACATTTTCACATTTTAACTTTGTCTTTCTCCGTACATGGGAGTGTACACGTTTTTTCTCCTCACATGGGGAGCATATATATTGAGTTCAAATGTATTTCCTTTAATAGAGGAGGGGTATGGGTATTATGTCTCTATCTTTCCTCCTTGTTTAGTCCTTATCCCTCTCAT
This sequence comes from Lissotriton vulgaris, assembly GCF_964263255.1. Lineage (NCBI taxonomy): Eukaryota > Metazoa > Chordata > Amphibia > Caudata > Salamandridae > Lissotriton > Lissotriton vulgaris. Next base: position 127,907 of record NW_028249262.1, read on the forward strand.
GATGTGGTGTTTGCCGTTCATCCCTGGGTTACAGGCTATTTACTCATGTTGTACTTTGATATATATAGTTTTTAGTTTGGTTTCATTATTCTTCTGTTTTATAGGAAAGAGGTAATGTAGTATCCTCATGTTGTGTTATTATGTACTGTGTAATCTTGTCCCTAGCTGCTCAGCAAGTGTGAATGTTCTGTGTGGAGTGTCAGTGTTTGGCCATGAGTGGAAATTTTGAGTGACTGGGTATGAGTGGTGACAGTTGGTGGAAGGGCTGAGCAGATAGCAGGCTGAGCAGATAGCAGGCTGCTCCTGGTGGGTCTGCTGTACAGGATCCAAGCTACATTTTATTTACTTGAATAAACCAACTTAAATGACATGAACCAATGTGGACTCCGTTACTACACTGCTCTCTACAGGGACTGAGTCCAGTAGAGGAGAAGACGCCAATGGTTCGACCTGGTTGCCCCTTAGCCTGGTGCTTTTTCTCCTCTGTTCGACCATCGGTTTGCTTAGTTTTGCATCTGACTTTTCCACGGTGAAGATTTAGAGACCTTGCAATGGTGCAAAAGGGAGACCCAGACTTTAGAAGTCGCAGTGCCCTATAAAGCTGTGTGGTGAGGCAAACCACCTCACAATCAGCATCCTGGAAGCATGTGGGCCTCATGGAAGGGAAAGCTGGGAGTACCATACAAGTGAAGTCTGTCATACAATTCAGAGGCTGTTGGGGTGTAGAGACAATTTCTGCCAGTACCAGTCTGCATGTAGCGCCAAGCTGCTTGTCCACCCGTTAGGATTTCTAGAGCGGGGGCAGGGAGGTCAAATGTGACCGGGAGAGTCCGCTGGATTCCGTCACATTGTTGTGTACTCGTCTCTGTAGGTTGGAGGTTCTGAATGTGCCATGTTGTGTTCATGCTCCGCAGCCACCATGTGCAAAAGGTAACTTAGGAGTGTTCCCCCACTGCAGGATCTCCCACGCTGAGGCTATCCCTGGGATCCCTCATCCCTTTATCACCAAGTCTTCACCTGCCCACATGGCCTGCAATGGCAACGCAAGGCACAGCAAGCCACCCCGGGCACAACCGTGATCGACAGATTCTGCTCAGGGAAGGGGCCTCCTAAACATACCGTGCACCCAGGCCCTATCTCAAGAGGGCACAGTGGAGGCAGGCAGCCATCCTTGCTGGCTTCTAGGCACGTGCTAGAGGTTTTACAACATTTATACTCTTAAGGACTTAACCTTGGATCCAGACCCCTGGACTGTGTTTTGTGCTTCTTTGCCTCCTTCCCAGCTCCCTTCCAAAATTCATTATTGGTCTCAAGCGAAGCTTGTTGCCCTTTTAACTCTCACAACTCCAGTTTGTAAGCCATCATATTCTTTGGTGTGAATCTCATGCATTTAATTTTCTTGATGTATTAAAATATGTGGTTTCATCTCAGATTCTCCACATGCCTACACCGAAGCAATGAGCTTGGTTTTGCCACCTCCAGCTCAACAGCTTGGTGACATCTGTGAAGCTGCGGGTCTGTTACTCGACTTGGATGTGGATTTGGGGTCAGGGTGAAAGAGACTCTACTGTTAGTGCAAGGCCTCCCCCCACCTGATGCCTCTATTATTAAACATTCTCTGGTAAAATGAATGTTTGTCGTTCAGCAAGTGCCACGTTGTGAAAGTGCACAACACTACTCGATCATTGCATGAGGACCTGTAGAAGAATTATTAATGTATGTTTTCTTTTCTTTACAGGTCCACTCATTACCACCACTGTCTTTACATTAAGAGCTAAAGAAAAGCCAAACCTGTGTCCTGCAGCTTCCCAAGAGTCGGAGAGAATACATGGCAGTCAAAGTTCTTCAGGTAGGTTTCAGCTTTCTTATTTAATTGTCTGTTCTGAACAGTGCTCCGGTGTCTCTGTTCTCATCACAGATCAGAAAATGTTTCCAGAGTAATTAAAACAAAATAAGGGAAAATTTGCATTTTGTACCCTTGTGCTGTTATTGCTTTTTTCACACACACACCCACACACACACACACCCATCTCTTTCTTTCTTTCTTTCTTTCTTTCTTTCTTTCTTTCTTTCTTTCTTTCTTCAAGGAGGAGGGGCAGGAGCATGAACATTGTGTTTCTGCAGGGTAGGGCAGTCACTAGAGCATGGGCACTCACAAACTTTCTCTTGTGGGCCAAATTTAGACTGTGGTTTGTGGCCGAGGGCCGCATTGGTGGGGGCGTGGTGATTGGGGGAGGGGGCGGGGCTAGAGACACAAAAAAAGTGTGACCATGAGGTTGAACACAGGTCCCTGCAGCGGACGCCTTCGTCCACTGAGCCACCAGACCCGGCATACACACACATCTCTCTCTCTCTCTCTCTCTCTCTCTCTCTCTCTCTCTCTCTCTCTCTCTCTCTCTCTCTCTCTCTCTCTCTCTCTCTCTCTCTCTGTCGCTCTGTCTCTCTGTCTCCCTCACTCTGACTGTCTCACTCCCTCTCTCTCTCCCTCTCTATCTCCCCCTCTCTCTCTCTGTCTCCCTCCCTCTCTCTGTCTCCCTCTCTCTCCTACCCTCTCTCTCACTCTTTCCCCCTCACTTTGTCTTTCTGTCTTCCTCACTCTGTCTGTCTGTCTCCCTCCTTCTGTCGCCCTCCTTCTGTCGCCCTCCTCCCTTTGTCTCCCTCCCTCTGTCTGTCTGTCTGCTTCTGTCTCCCTTTGTCTCCCTCCCTCTGTCTCCCTCCTTCTGTCTCCCTCCCTTTCTCTCTCTGTCTTCCTCTGTCTTCCCCTGACTCCCTCTCACTGTCGTCTTCTGTCTCCCTTTGTCTCTCTGTCGCCCTCCCTTTCCCTTCCTCTGTCACCCTCGCTCTCACTCCCTCTGTCTCCCTCTGCCTCCCTTTCTCTGTCTCCCTCTCTGTATTTCCCTCTCCCTCTGTCTATCTCCCTCCCTCTCCCTCTGTCTCCTTCTGTCTGTCTCCCTCCCCCGTCTCCCTCCCTCTGTCTCCCTCCCTCTGTCTCCCTCTCTCTGTCTCCCTCCCCCTGTCTGCCTCTCTCTGTCTCCCTCTCTGTCTCCCTCTCCCTTCCTCTGTCTCCACCTTACTCCCTTTCTCTGTCTGCTTCTGTCTCACGCCCTCTGTCTCCCTCTCTCTGTCTCCCTCTGTCTTCCTCCCTCGGTCTCCCTCTCTCTCTCTGTCCCCTCCCTTTCCCTCCCTCTGTCACCCTCTGTCTCTCTCCTTCTGTCTCCCTCTCCCTCCCTCCTTCTCCCTCCCTCTCCCTCTGTCTCCCTGCCTCTGTCTCCATCTGTCTCCGTCCCTCTGTCTCCCTCCCTCTGTCACTCTGTCTCCCTCCCTGTCTCCCTCTCCCTCTGTCTCCCTCCCTCTGTCTCCCTCTTCCTCTGTCTCCCTCCCTCTGTCTCCCTCTCTCTTCCCCTCCTTTCCCTCCCTCTGTCACCCTCCCTCCCTCCTTCTTTCCTTCTCCCTCTGTTTCCCTCCCTCTGTCTCCTACTGTCTGTCTCCCTCTGTCTCCCTCCCTCTGTCATCCTCCTCCCTCTGCCTGTCACCCTCTGTCTCCGTCTCCCTCTCTCCCTCCCTTTCCCTTCCTCTGTCACCTACTGTCTGTCTCCCTCTGTCTGTCACCCTCTGTCTCCCTCTGTCTGAGTCCCTCTGTCACCCTCCTCCCTCTGTCACCCTCCTCCCCCTGTCACCCTCCTCCCTCTGTCACCCTCCTCCCTCTGTCACCCTCTGTCTGTCACCCTCTGTCTCCCTCCCTCTGTCATCCTCCTCCCTCTGCCTGTCACCCTCTGTCTCCGTCTCCCTCTCTCCCTCCCTTTCCCTTCCTCTGTCACCTACTGTCTGTCTCCCTCTGTCTGTCACCCTCTGTCTCCCTCTGTCTGAGTCCCTCTGTCACCCTCCTCCCTCTGTCACCCTCCTCCCTCTGTCACCCTCCTCCCTCTGTCACCCTCTGTCTGTCACCCTCTGTCTCCCTCCCTCTGTCTCCCTCTCCCTCTGTCTCCCTCTCTCCCTCCCTTTCCCTCCCTCTGTCACCTTCTCTCTCCCTCTTTCTCTCTCCCTCTCTCCCTCCCTCTCCCTCCTTCTCCCTTCCTCTCCCTCTCCCTCTCTCCCTCCCTCTCCCTCCTTCTCCCTCCCTCTCCCTCTGTCTCCCTCTCTCTGTCTCCCTCCCTCTGTCTTCCTCCCTCTGTCTCCCTCTCTCCCTCCCTTTCCCTCCCTCTGTCACCTTCACTTTCCCTCTCCCTCCCTCCTTCTCCCTCCCTCTCCCTTCTTCTCCCTTGTTAGACGGACCGGGAGGGTCGGCCGAGATTACGGGGAGAGGTCTCCAGGGAGAGCCGTCTCCAACGACTGTACAGATAAGTAACTTCCCCCCCACAGACGGACACCACACAAGGTTGAAGGTTAACGAGACTTTATATGCACTTCTTAGGTTACGATGGTATGATACAAGGAGGTCTGGACTCAGGGGTCCCCTCGGTTCTGATCTCTGGTTGAGGAAAAGGGTAGCGGGACAGTCTTAATTACCAATGAGGTCAAAATAGCTCACAATCCTCGAGCTCGGCGTTCTTAGATGGTCGGGCCGTGGAGGAGCCAAGCAGGTCCCGAGATGGATGAAGGGCGACGGTCCGCGGCGGAGCCTGCAGGTCCCGGTGAAAGATGACGGTTACAACGGTCCGCGGCCACGCCAGCAGATCCCGACGACGATGAAGGATGAAGGTTACGACGGCTGTGGCAGCGCCAACAGGCAGGACGATGGTGCACAGGACAGAGCTACGGCAGCGCCAGTATTCCGTCCAGGATGAGTTCCTCTTTACGTCTCTCGACTCCAAGATACAACTGCCTTCCTGCTCTGGAGCTGCCCCAGTTATAGGGCTGACGTGCTTTGATGTCCGGACCCTCGCACTTGGAGGTCGGGGGGTCCGGGATGAGGGAGTCCAGACACCCAGCAGGGGGGTGGAGCCAGCGCCCGGGGAGGCGATGGGCGAGCGGCACTGGGCGGGGGAGAGCCATCGGCACCTCTTTCTCCCATTGACTTGCCAAGTAGCCCGCTCACCTCCTGGGTGGAGGGTGGTGCCGGAATGTCTGAGGCCGGGCTAGGCCCAGGGTTGAGGTCGATCGGGGGGCCAGGCGGCCTCGTGGCGAAGTGTCCAAGATGGCGGCCCGGGCTGGGCGCATGGGCCGGCAGGGGATCGGACCCACGAGGTTATCATGTTCGAGGGCAGGGGTCCCTGAGGGGACGTAGGACGTGCAATGGTGGTGTGTGGTGCTTGCGTGACTGGGCTCGGGCCTGGTCGAGCCGGGGGAGAGCGGCCCGTCATGTGGCCTGTCCAACATGCGTCCCCCCCAGCTGAAGGCGAGGAGAGTTACCCATCCTCTTGGGGACTCTCTTCGTCGAGGCGGAAAAACCGGGACAGGCCATCCGCGTTGGCGTGGTCGGACCCAGGCCGGTGTTCGACTGTGAAGTCCATACCTTGCAAGGAGATGGACCAGCGTAGCAATTTTGGGTTTTCCCCCCGCATATGCATCAACCACTGCAGGGGTCGGTGGTCAGTCTGCACCCGAAAGTGGGTGCCAAAAAGGTAGGGCCGGAGCTTCTTGAGGGCCCATACCACAGCGAAGGCTTCCCTCTCTATGGTGCTCCAGCGTTGTTCCCGTGGTAGGAGTCTCCGGCTGATGAAGGCCACCGGTTGATCAAGGCCTTCGGTGTTCACTTGGGACAGGACCGCCCCAATGCCCTGGTCGGAGGCGTCCGTCTGGACGACGAACTCCCGGCTGTAGTCTGGGGCCTGGAGCACAGGAGCGGAACACATGGCGGCCTTTAACTGTTCGAAGGCCGCTTGACACTCTGGGGTCCAGTTCACCTTCTTGGGCTGATTTTTTGACGTGAGTTCGGTGAGAGGCCCCACGATGGTACCATAGTCTTTCACGAACCTTCGGTAGTAGCCCGTGAGGCCCAGGAAGGCTCGCACCTCAGTTTGAGTGATAGGGGGTTGCCAGTTCTGGATGGCGGCAATTTTCAGCTGTAGAGGGGCCACTAGGCCGCTTCCCACCTGGTGTCCGAGGTAGGTCACCGACCCTTGTCCAATTTGGCATTTGCTGGCCTTGATCGTGAGGCCAGCTCGCTGAAGGGCTTGCAGCACTGCTTGGAGGTGGTGGAGGTGCTCGGTCCAATGGTGGCTGTACACAGCGATGTCGTCCAGGTAGGCGGCGCTGAACTCTTCGAGCCCCGCCAGGACCTGATTGACGAGCCGTTGGAAAGTCGCTGGGGCATTCTTCATGCCGAAGGGCATGACCGTAAAATGATAGTGGCCATCGGGGGTGGAGAAGGCAGAACGTTCTTGTGCTCGGGGTGTGAGGCCGATCTGCCAATAACCCGCCGTCAGGTCGAAGATGCTGAGGTAGCGGGCAGCGCCCATTCGGTCGACCAGTTCATCTGCCCGGGGGATGGGGTGTGCGTCCGTTCTGGTGACTTCATTCAGGCCCCGGTAGTCGACACAGAACCGGAGTTCTGGTGTGGTTCCGGGGGCGGCTGCTTTAGGGACCAGTACGACCGGGCTGGCCCATGGACTGTCTGAGGGCTCGATGACCCCGAGCGTGAGCATCTTAGCTACTTCCGCCTGGATGCAGGCCCGTACCCGATCAGGTACGCGGTAGGCCCGGTGGCGGATAGGAGGGCTGTCTCCGGTGTCCACATCGTGCACACACCAGGGAGTGACACCTGGGGTGAGGGAGAACAGACTGGCGAACCGTGATAGGAGGGCTTGGCACTCTTGGCGTTGTTCTCTGGTGAGGGTCTCCGAGAGTCGGACCCCATCCACGGAGCCGTCTTGCTCCTGGGTCCGCAAGAGGTCAGGGAGAGGCTCGGAGTCGTCTTCAACCCCATTGTCTGTGGCCATCAAGAGGCTGAGTTCTGTTCGTGCAAAGTGGGGTTTTAGTCTGTTGGTGTGGAGGACTCGGAGCGGATTCCGGGCGGACTCCATATCGATCAGATAGGTGGCAGGACCCTTGCGCTCGATTACCTTAAAGGGTCCCGTCCATTTGTCTTGGAGAGCGCACGGCTCTGTGGGGGACATTACCCAGACCTGTTGCCCCGGCTCGAATTCAATGGATGAGGCGTTCTGGTCATACCATTTCTTCATGTCCTCTTGACTGGCCTCTAGGTTGGCTTTTGCTAGGTCTCTGAACCGCCGGGACTGGTTGCGGAGGGTGAGGAGGTACCGGAAGACATCTGGAGGACTCTTGGCCGGCGGCATCTCCCAGCCTTCTTTGATCAGGCTGAGTGGCCCCCGTACTGGGTGCCCATAGAGCAGTTCGAATGGGCTGAAGCCTAGGGACTTCTGTGGGACCTCCCGGTAGGCGAAGAGGAGGCACGGCAGCAGCACGTCCCACTGGCGACGGAGGGGCTCTTCCAATCCCCCGATCATCCCTTTTAGCGTGCGATTGAACCGCTCAACAAGTCCGTTTCCTTGGGGGTGATAGGGGGTCGTGAAGCGGTAGGTGACCCCACACTGTTGCCAGAGGGACTTCATATATTTAGAAATAAAGTTCGTGCCTCTGTCACTGACGACTTCTCGGGGGAACCCCACACGGGAGAAGATCCCCATCAGGGCCCGGCCGACCACTGGGGCTGTCACGGTCCGGAGAGGAATAGCCTCAGGGTAGCGGGTGGCGTGGTCCACTAGTACCAGGATGAAGCGATGGCCTTGTCTTGTACGCGGGTCCAGGGGTCCCACAATGTCTATCCCGACCCTCTCAAATGGGGTCGTGACTACTGGAAAGGGTTGCAGGGGGGCCTTTAATTTGCGGCCGCTCTTCCCACTGGCTTGGCACGTGGGGCAAGATCGGCAATGCTGGTGCACATCGTTTCTCATTTTGGGCCAGAAGAAGTGGGTCACTAGGCGGCTGTAGGTTTTATCTTGTCCCAGGTGCCCTGCCAGGGGGACATCGTGGGCCAGATTTAGCAGGAAGTCTCTAAAGCGGAGGGGCACCACTAGTACTCGGTTGGCCCCCAGCTCGGCGATTCGTTGCTCGCTGTACAATAGATCATTGTCCCAGTAGACCCAATGAGTTCCGGAGGTATCCCCTGCGCTTTGGGCGAGCGCTTGTTGTCGGAGTCCCTCAAGGGAGGGACAGGTCTTCTGTTCCTGACGAAATTGTTCTTGTGTGGGTCCCCCTTCTTGGGCCCACTGGTCAAGATTAGCGAGGTCGGAAGGTTGAGCAAGTACGAGGGGGATGCCATGGTCGGGGGTCTCGGCGGGGGCGACCGGAGGCGGTGGCGCCGGCCATTCTGGTTCTTCCGGGTGATGGTTGGCACGGGCGGCCATGGACCGGGTGGTGACGCACGCCCAGTCTGGGACGCCCAACATCCCCAAGTGTTCTTTTCGCTCCACGGCTGCCCACGGGGAGCTTTCCAGGTCATTTCCGAGGAGGCAGTCCACGGGGGCGTCGTCTCGGACCGTTACCTTCAACATGCCGGAGACCCCTCCCCACTCAAAGGGGACGCAGGCCATCCGACACAGACTCTCCGAGTTGTCGGCTGATCGCACAGGGCAGAGAATGTTCGGTAGATATTGTTCTGGGGTCACCAGATGACAGCGGACGGCTGTCACACTGGCCCCGGTGTCTCGAAGGGCTTCGGCCCGTTGTCCATTGATGCTCACCCATTGGCTGTACTTCTGGGTGTTAGCGGGTAGGGGGACCCGCGGGACCATGTCTCTTCCCCCTAAGCACGCGAGGGTCATGGCGGCTGGCTCCCACTCTTGATACTCTTGCTCGTCTGTTTCTTGTTCCTCGGAGATCTGTTCTTCCCCTAGTGCCGCGGCGGCCACATGGCGGGGTTTTGGACTCTGATACTGCGGGCAGCTTGGGTCGTTTGCATAGTGGCCGACTCGTTGGCATCGGTGACATGTAACATTGGCTCTGTATCCCGGTCGCGCCGGGGTGCTGCCCCGGTTGGCCGGGGGGGTGGTGCTGGTAGTGGGGGCGGCCGGAGTGTTGTCTCTTCCTCGTCCTTGGCCCCCTCCTCCTCCTCTGGGTCGGTGGTGACCATTGTTGTTCCTGTTCTGCTCGTAGGACCCATTCCGGCCCACTCTGGTGATCTCCCACCGGTCAGCTTCGGCTGCGAGCTGCCGGGGATCGGTTAACTTGCTGTCGAGGAGGTGTTGGCGTAGTTCAATGAAGCAATTGTTGGACAGATGCTCCCATACCATCAGATTGAACAGCTGCTCGTAGGTCGTGACGTTGTTCCCTCTGATCCAGCCTTCGAAGGCTCGGCTAAAGTACGTTACATAGTCCACCCAAGTTGTACCTGGAATGCGTGTGCGGAACCTCTGACGGTACATCTCGGGCGTGAGGCCATAGCGGGTGAGGAGGGCCGCTTTCATATGGTCGTAGGAGGTCATCTGGTGGTCTGGGAGCTGTAACAGAGTATCGCGGCCCTCATTGAGGAATTTGCCCCATAGGCCGGCTCCCCAGTCGGCTCTATCGATCCGGTGCGCAGTCATCGCGATTTCATAGGCCTTAAACCATTGCTGGATGTCGTCTTCTCGAAAATATTCTCGGACCACATCCTTGGGGATGTGCACTTTTTTCTCCGTGGTCCCTGGGGTGGACGGTCTGTCGGGCACCCCTAACTCTTTATTCTGTTTGCGCAGGTTGATCTCGGCTAGGTTCCGTTCGTGCTCGTACGTTAATCTTTTTTCCTCGAGCTCCCTTTGCCTCTGTTTCTCCTCTCTTTCTTCTCGGAGGCGAAGGTGCTCTAAGTTTATTTTTTGCTCGGCCAATTTGAGTTCTATGTCCATCTTGAGTCGGGCCATTTCGAGTTCGTGTAGTCGGGCTTTTTCTCTCTCTTGGATCTCGTCTTGCGAGAGACTGGTTCTTTGCCCCTCAGGGGCCGTGTTGGTATTTTTCGCGGTGCTTTGCTCAGGGGCTTCGACATCCCCGGTCTCTGCCCAAGATTCTAGGGCTTGCTTAAAATCGTCCTTGGTACTTAGTCCGGTGGTAGCGATACCTAGTTCGATGCAGAACTGCTTTAGTTCACGATGGCTGTATTCCTCTAGTTTTTCCATTTGGAACTTCTCAGTTGATCCGCTCTCTTTAGTCGACATTGTTGTTCGTTGTGGGGTGAGCTACTCTCTGTACGTTATGCGGTGATTCGGATCGCGCCGCTGGCCACCAATGTTAGACGGACCGGGAGGGTCGGCCGAGATTACGGGGAGAGGTCTCCAGGGAGAGCCGTCTCCAACGACTGTACAGATAAGTAACTTCCCCCCCACAGACGGACACCACACAAGGTTGAAGGTTAACGAGACTTTATATGCACTTCTTAGGTTACGATGGTATGATACAAGGAGGTCTGGACTCAGGGGTCCCCTCGGTTCTGATCTCTGGTTGAGGAAAAGGGTAGCGGGACAGTCTTAATTACCAATGAGGTCAAAATAGCTCACAATCCTCGAGCTCGGCGTTCTTAGATGGTCGGGCCGTGGAGGAGCCAAGCAGGTCCCGAGATGGATGAAGGGCGACGGTCCGCGGCGGAGCCTGCAGGTCCCGGTGAAAGATGACGGTTACAACGGTCCGCGGCCACGCCAGCAGATCCCGACGACGATGAAGGATGAAGGTTACGACGGCTGTGGCAGCGCCAACAGGCAGGACGATGGTGCACAGGACAGAGCTACGGCAGCGCCAGTATTCCGTCCAGGATGAGTTCCTCTTTACGTCTCTCGACTCCAAGATACAACTGCCTTCCTGCTCTTGAGCTGCCCCAGTTATAGGGCTGACGTGCTTTGATGTCCGGACCCTCGCACTTGGAGGTCGGGGGGTCCGGGATGAGGGAGTCCAGACACCCAGCAGGGGGGTGGAGCCAGCGCCCGGGGAGGCGATGGGCGAGCGGCACTGGGCGGGGGAGAGCCATCGGCACCTCTTTCTCCCATTGACTTGCCAAGTAGCCCGCTCACCTCCTGGGTGGAGGGTGGTGCCGGAATGTCTGAGGCCGGGCTAGGCCCAGGGTTGAGGTCGATCGGGGGGCCAGGCGGCCTCGTGGCGAAGTGTCCAAGATGGCGGCCCGGGCTGGGCGCATGGGCCGGCAGGGGATCGGACCCACGAGGTTATCATGTTCGAGGGCAGGGGTCCCTGAGGGGACGTAGGACGTGCAATGGTGGTGTGTGGTGCTTGCGTGACTGGGCTCGGGCCTGGTCGAGCCGGGGGAGAGCGGCCCGTCATGTGGCCTGTCCAACATCCCTCCTTCTCCCTCCCTCTCACTCTGTCTCCCTCCCTCTGTTTCCATCTGTCTGTCTCCCTTCCTCTGTCTTTCAACCTCTGTCTCTGTCCTCTGTCTCCCTCCCTTTGTCTCCCTCCCTTTGTCTCCCTCCCTCTGTCTCCCTCCCTCTGTCACCTCCCTCCCTGAGTGATCGTCCTGACTCCGTCTGAAGCGGTCGCTCCCCCACTCTCCCTGGCTCCAGCTGGTATTGTAGCGTCTCGCAGCAATTGCTTGTGCTTCTGCTTTGTAATTGGCTCCGATTACTAAGTGTGCCCCGATTTCAATAATTGCAGCTTTGCCAGATCTTAGCGTTACGCTATATTTGTATAGCTTGCAGGTCGCTTTGTTTATAAATAATTTTCTGCCTGATTGTGCCTGCGCCTCTGCCCACCCCAACCTTGTCCTGTTAACTTTCGTTTTTGCTGCCATCTTGTTGTTGTGCCGCCCCAGCCCGCAGCTCCACCCCGCTCCTGCCTCCCAGCTAACCCTCCCTCGCTCCGCCCCCCCCTCCACTATCTACATATACCAGAACAGCTGACGCGCAGCGTTCACGTGCAGCGGTCTCGCCCCATGCGCGCCCAATGCGCGCCGAAGGTGCGCCAAAGGTAAGCCCGTCTACGCCCGTTCGCGCCTGGACCGCGCCCAGCGCCAGATCCCCTGGTCCTCGCCAAACCCACTCCTCCCGCATATCGTATAACGCCGCTACCCTCTCAGCCCTTAACCCCGGCCGTACACTTCAATGCTGCGAAGCTGCCCCAGGACACACCCATGGACCATTCACCTGCCACTCCTGCAAGTTCGCCAGAATCAGGACCTACACCAAATCCAATTCCTCCAAACACAGCTCCGAGTCTAACCATCTGAAGTGCATCCTACTGAACACCCGCTCGGTCCACAGACGCGCCACTGAACTCTGGGACCTACTCGACACTACATCACCGGACGTCGCCTTCCTTACAGAAACCTGGATGAACGCCTCCTTAGTGCCCGACATCGCCATAGCCATCCCGGACAATTACAAGATCATCCGAAAGGACCGCACCAACCAAACAGGAGGAGGCATCGCCATCGTCCACAAAACACCATCCGAATCACGACCAGCTCTGACGATAACCTCACGACCGCCGAACACCTCCACTTCCAGATCCACACCGACCCCAGGACCACACTTAGAGGCACCCTCATCTACGGACCACCAGGAACCCGCACACAATTCAACGAAGACATCACGTACTTCATCAGCCCACATGCCCTCACCTCCGAGAACTACATTCTACTGGGAGATCTCAACTTCCACCTGGAAAATAAAAACAACAGCAACACCACCACCCTTCTGGACAACCTGGCCAATCTCGGACTCAAACAACTTGTTGACACCCCCACCCACCTAGCCGGACACACGCTCGACCCTATCTTTACCTCCAGCAAACACATCTCCTTCGATCACACCACAGCTCTCCACTGGATAGACCACAGCTGCGTTCACTTCAGCTACAAATAAAAATCACGACCCACATCCCCCCACATCCTATTTCTCGAAGAAACTGGAACAAAATCACCACCGACCAACTCTTCACATCGCTTAATCAAAACCCCCCTGCCATATCATCGGACCCAAACCAAGCTGCCACCAAACTCACACAGTGGATCTCCCACAGCGCTGACGAATTGGCACCCTTGAAAAACCACCAGATCAAACTAGGTAGCAAAAAGGCTCCCTGGTTCAACGATGACCTTAAGAAATCCAAGAAGGTATGTCGTACCCTCGAGAAAACCTGGAGAAAAAATCCAACCACTGACAACCTGACCACCTTCAAGGACGCCACCCGCAAACACCACCAACTGATCCGATCCACCAAGAAATCAGCATTCAAGGATCGACTTGACATCAACGCCCACAACAGCAAGGAACTATTCAACATCGTCAAAGAATTTACCAACCTCACCACCGGCACCAACGACATCACTCCCTCCCAAGACCTCTGCGACTCTTTATCCTCTTTCTTCCACAACAAAATCGCCGACATACATAACAGCTTTGAAAACCAGGCAGAAGATCAGTCCACTCCACCCACCCCCGAACCAAAGCAGCACTTTCACAACCTTCATGCCTGGAACCCAATCACTACTGAAGACACCATCCGCCTGATGAACTCCATCCACTCAGGTTCACCAACCGACCCATGCCCCCACCACATCTTCAACAAAGCAGACTCCATCATCGCACCCTACCTATGCGATGTCATCAACTGTTCCTTCAACTCCGCTACCTTCCCGGAAAGCTGGAAACATGCCGAACTCAGCGCCCTTCTGAAGAAACCCACAGCAGACCCCTCTGAACTTAAGAACTACCGCCCCATCTCTCTCCTCCCATTCCCTGCCAAAGTCATTGAGAAAGCCGTCAATAATCAGCTCGCCTCCTTCCTGGAATCCAACAATTCCCTCGACCCCTCACAGTCCGGCTTCCGAGCCAAACACAGCCCCGAAACCGCCCTTATCGCTGCTACAGACGACATCCGAACGCTACTGGACAACGGAGAAACAGTTGCCCTCATCCTACTCGATCTCTCCGCCGCCTTCGACACAGTCTGTCATAGCACCCTCATTCAACGCCTCAGCAACGTCGAAATACAAGGAAAAGCATTGGACTGGATCATCTCGTTCCTCACCGGAAGAACCCAGAGAGTCCGCCTCCCCCCCCATTCAAATCAGAGGCAACCGAAGTCATCTGCGGCGTACCACAAGGATCATCTCTCAGTCCCACCCTTTTCAACGTTTACATGAGTCCCCTCGCATCCATCGCGCGACAACACCATCTCAACATCATCTCCTACGCAGACGACACCCAGCTGATCCTCTCCCTCACCAAAGACCCAAGTATCGCCAAAAGCAATCCACACGAAGGAATAAAAGAAGTAGCCGAGTGGATGAAAAACAGCTGTCTAAAACTAAACTCGGACAAAACGGAAGTCCTCATCCTAAGATCATCCCCCTCTGCCTGGGACAACTCATGGTGGCCACCGGCCCTGGGTAAAGCACCCATACCCACAGATCAAGCACGTAACCTGGGCTTCATCCTAGACTCCTCCCTCTCGATGACCAAACAAGTCAACGCCGTCTCATCTTTATGCTTCAACATACTACGCATGCTCAAAAAAATCTTCAGTTGGATCCCCACCGAAACAAGAAAGACAGTCACCCAGGCACTGGTCACTAGCCGACTAGATTATGGAAATACCCTCTACGCCGGAACCACAGCCATACTACAGAAAAAACTCCAACGCATCCAAAACGCCTCCGCCAGACTCATACTGGACATCCCCCGTCAAGCTCACATCTCCGGCCTCCTGAAAGACCTCCATTGGCTTCCTGTCAACAAAAGAATAACTTTCCGGCTCCTAACCCACGCACACAAGGCCCTCTACGACCTAGGACCTGAATGCCTCAACACGCGACTGTCCTTCTACACACCCAACCGACAATTACGATCATCCAATCAAGCCCTCGCCGCAATTCCGCGCATCCACAGAGCCACCATGGGAGGAAGAACCTTCTCCTACTTAGCGGCCAAAACCTGGAATTCTCTCCCCACTCACCTCCGCCTTACACAGAACTACCTCTACTTCAGAAAGCAGTTAAAAACCCGGCTATTCGATAAGTAATGTACCTACCCCCCCTCAAGTGCCTTGAGACCCTCTGGGTGAGTAGTGCGCTATACAAATTCTTGAACTTGAACCCTCCTGCCTCTGTCTGTCTCCCTCTGTCTGTCTCCCTCCCTCTGTCTGTCTCTATCCCTCTGTCTGTCACCCTCTCTCTCCCTCTCCCTCTGTCTCCCTCTCCCTCCATCTCCCCCTCCCTCCCTTTCCCTCCCTCCCTCTTCCCCCCCTCCCTCTTCCCCCTTCCACCTCCCTCTGTCACCCTCTGTCATCTCACCCTGCGTGTATGTCAGCCCAGCCTGAGACAGCTTCCCGGCTCACACACAGCAGCACTCCACCCGAGCACTTCACAGGTCTTTAAAAGACCATCTGCATGTTAATGAGGCTTTCTTGTATTTCACCTCTTCTTAGGCCCCTGCAGCTCCACTCCAACTAGCCCTGAATTTCCGGGCCCCCACAGAGCAGAGTCTCTCAGAGTCGGGCTGGTGCAACCGTCAGTGTTTGGGCACACTCTTAAATTTTTTTTTTTTAACGCAGGTACGATGTCTGCAAGATCCACGGGCTGCCAAGGAAGGCTTGCCGGGCCTCAGGCGGCCCGCGGGTCATACTATGAGTACCCGTGCACTAGAGCAACTTACATTATTCTCAAAACCCATCTACTGATTCTTTTTTTTTTCTTTTCAAAAACCTTTATTGCATAAAAGATGATGATGTACAATTCAGTGCAGAGCATTCATCCCATCAGGGACCCGAAAACGTACAAACGCGAATCAAATACATTCTCCCCACTTCCCCCCCCTACTCCATCCTCCCTCCCTCCTGCCCCAACATCCCCTCTTCCCCCCTGCACACTCGAGAAAGTAAAGTCCATCATTACGGCCGTATATAGGTTCAAAGTTCGAAAGTCCACTTTTTTTTTTATATATAAACTTCTTTATTCGGCTTTTTCGCAAAGAAAAACCATAAAAGAAACATTAAAAAATACAAATTACATTTTTGTTATGTTATGTTATGTTATGGAGCTTTTATATAGCGTGCAGCTACTCACAGGGAGTGTCCCGACGCTTTCCACCCTCAACTCATATTGAAATAACACAACACAGCTAAAAACAAGCAACAGATATACAAATTTAAAAAATGAGTTATAAGAATTCGTACAGGAGCAATGTAAAAAGAAGAAAGTTTTTTGGAACCATTTCATTTCATCAGAAGTAATGTTACGAAATACTTATTATAGATTTTGCCTATGCTTCATAGAACATTTTAAGAAGTTGAGAACAAAGTAGCAGACCGTTTCGGATTCAAGCATTTGAAGTCTAAGAAATGCCGGCCTACATTGTCTTAGGCCCCAGCTCCTCAATGTTGGAAGTAGCCATATTTTCCTTTGTGAGTGGTGGAATTTGTAAAACATGATCACGTGTATATTAGACTGATTTGATTTTCCGTCGCAGGGGCATGGAGGAAAACTTGAATCCCATCCATTTTTCAGAGGAAACACGTCTAATCTGAAAAATGTGTCCAGCCTAAATCTTGTCATCAGCATTCTCTCATAAGTTGTTACCTGCAGTGTCAAATAAGGGTGAATGCCGTACGTTGTTTTTACCATGTTTGCATGAATGACCGAAGTTTTTAACGATTCGGATGCCAATCTCAGAGTCTCTAGATGACGGAGGGCTTGTTTTAGTGCACTCTTCGAAAGGGCAATTATGGATTCTGGTTGAAGGTAGTATTTCTCAAGCCCAAGATCTTTAAAGACATTTCTAACATAGGAAAGCCATCTTACTTTAGAAGACTTGTCAAGAGCCATTGTGTCAACTACAATGGACTGGGTCAGCGCATTTTTGACAGACGTCCAAATGCGCCGCCACAGCATCAAAGGTTGAATCTTGATCAAGTCCTCCAGGTAAGGGATTCCTAGTTCTAGATGAGAGGCGTAGGTTGAGGTGCCTTTTGGGGTGGCTAAAAGAAATCTTAGGAAAGCGTTTTCTGCTACCTGAATGGAGCTGGTATCCGTGTGTCCCCAGACTCCAGCTCCATACAGCGCAATGGCCTGACATTTGGCGCTGTAGATTTTCAATAACTCCACTGGGGCCCTTCTCCCCAGTCTCTGGGAGACACTCATTAAGGCCGCTATTGATCTTTTGAATAGATGGCATCTTGTCTCTTTGGCTGGCTTCCATGTCAATCGTTCATCTATCATGATACCGAGATACTGGGCAGTAACCTCGAGTTTTTGATTATCGAGGTAGATTTCTTTTAATCCTTTTTTCCTCGTGCCTGATATCATGACAAACGTTTTCTTGACATTTACCTGTAGATCCAGACCCCCCATGAAAGTCGTGTATCTGTTCAGGGAGTTCTGAAGCTCTCACGGGGTACGCGCGAGGATGACAGCATCATCCGCGTAAAGCAGAGCGGGAATCAGGCGCTGTTTTATACGTGGGAGGTCCTGGGCCCCCCTCAACATCTCCCCCTCCAAGCCGTTGGTGTAAAGTGAGAAAAGGAAGGGGGCCAGGACACATCCTTGCCTGACTCCACGCTCTACTCCAAACGGTGCTGTCAGCTCGCCGTTCAGTCCAAATCGTACTCTGGCCGAGGCTCCTGAATAGAGCTCCCTCAAGAAGTCTAGGAGGGGAGGTTCCACTCCCATGTGGCGTAAGACAGTCCACAGCTTTGAGTGCGAAACGCAGTCAAAGGCTGCGGACAGGTCTACATATACCATGTATATCATGTTCTCTTTCGCCTGCTTATATTTACCCACTATCAAACTGAGATTGAGGGCCTGTTCTACCGTTCCGAACCCCTCTCGGAGATCGGAGATAATGCCTCGCTCCTCACCCCACTGCTGGAGTCGCTCTAGGATTACTCTCCCCACAACTTTTCCGAGCGAGTCCAGCAATGAGATGGGGCGATAGCATTTCACGTCTTGGTGGTCCCCTTTTTTAAAGATGGGGACCATTATAGACTTAGTCCAAGAATTCAGAACTCCCTCGTTTGCGGCGGCTGTGCATACTCTTGTAATAATGGGTGCCCAAAGGTCCAGATTGTGTTTGAAGAAGTCCACTGGGACCCCGTCAGGCCCTGGGGCTTTCCCCGTTTTGCTTGATTCCAGAGCCAGTAACAAGTCGGGTATATCAAAAAGGAGCGGAATTGGGTATTGTACTTTTGGAAGCATATTATCGGGGCCATCTGTAATTGAGTTCTTTTTAAAAATCTTACAGAAATGAGCCACCCATGTATCTTCGTCTATGGCTACTTCAATCTTGGGGATATTATTGTCAGTAAAATAAGGAGCTCTGACCGTTCGCCAGAAGGCCTCGCTATTTTTTGAGACAGCACTCTTATGTAGATCTTCCCAGAGTTTTTGTTTCAGTTCTTTGGTTCTTAACTTACGTTCCCCAATATATTGGTGTCTGAGAAGTTGGATCTTTCCCATGTCCCTGGGTTTATTGTGTAAGGCAATTTTGAATTTAGTGAGGGCTGTAGTACAGTTATGATTGAACCACCCTTTCTTGCCTGAATATTTGGACATTACTTTGGACGAAAGTAGTTACTTGATTTTCTCTAATATTTGTTTAAAATTATTTAGGACGTCTTCGTGACTTGCCGAGAGGTCCAGGCATTTTATTATATTTGGATAAGCCAGCTCAACCAATTTTTTTTTGATTTCGCTAGGATTAATTTATTCCCATTTAATTGTATAGCCATTCTGTTTCCCTATCTCTAGGTTGTTCTGGGCAAGAGTGTTTGCTATTACAGTGTTTTGGGGCTTATAGTCGGGTAGGTAAAGGTGCATCCTCAACGCAGAGCGGTCACTCAATGAGTTGTCGATGACCTGGAAATCTTTGGCTATATCTAATAAACCAGGAGACAAGAAGATAAAATCAACTGTTGTTTGGTGACCTCTGCCCACATAGGTCGGATTAAGGGAATTTAGGTTCGCAATTGGTCGATTAGCGATTTGCAGATCCAGGTCGGAGAGCACGTTGTTTAAGGCATTTCCCGCTTTGCTATGCGTGAAATGTACTAATGGGGCCTCAAATTCATCCACAATCCCACAACAGTGTAGGTTCACCAGTGGGCATGGATGGAGATTGAAGTCCCCTCCCCATAATAAATGAATTGCCCCATGTCTGCCTTTCCATTGATAGAGTTGACTTAATCTCTCCTGTATGTTTCTAAGAAGAATCATAAATTGATCTTCTTCTAGGTTGTTATAAAGGTTGGTCAGAAGAATGGTCTCCTTATTCACGAAGGAAAGTGAAAGAATTTGGTAATTAGGATCAGAATGGACGATAGACACTTTTAGATGGTTCAGGGTATTCGCTATATACGTTATTAGCCCACTTTTGGGCCTGCCTGTTGTGCTACTCACAGCTGGGATAAAAAATGTTTTGTATCCTAATAAATGGAGCTCTGTAGTAGACCATGACTCCTGGAGACAGATTATCTTGTAACATTCTAAAAAGTTTTGAGCCGTCCCATCCTCGATCTTGGAGCGCAGACCCGCTACGTTCCAAAAGAGGATGGGTATGGGATGTATGTCATCTTTTGGTGCTACTATTTCTTTTTCTTTGGGTGCCGGGGGAGTGCTTATTTTCGGGATGGTGGGGGGTAAATTAAAGTTAATAGGTTCAGTTTCTGTTGATGGTCAATCGACCATTTCAAGTCCACTAAATCTATTAGTCAGCGGGATGTTATACCACGGTTCCCACCGGAGTGGCTCTCTATGTGCCGTCCTCTGTATATGAGGCCTCCATTCTTCCCAACCTCCACCCTGGTAGCGTGAACCCACTGGATGCCAAGAATTATCTTGCTCATAATGTCTGGGGCCCCCGTAATATCTGGAATTTGAAAAATCGACCTGTCTGGGAGCTGGTGCAACCCAAGGAGGATCATAATTCTGGGTAAAGCCATTTAATTGTCTAAACGGATAGAAAAACGAAAGTGGTTTAACACTGATACCTCCATTTGCATTTGTGTCTTCCCACGAGCAGATATAATCTGCTATACGGGGGTCTTCGAGGGTAATCACTATTCAATCCCCTGGGATCGTTTTTCTAGTTTTACCCACCCATGATGTTCTACGTACTAACCGGATCCTTCCATGCCAGGTTGAAGGCGTGGGACGATTGGTCTGTAGCCAGTGTTGTGCCTTATTTTTCAGGGACCAACCAGGTTCCGCACAGTGGCCCGCTAGCTCTGGAACGCCACTCATGACCACTACGTAGGTTGAGGCCTCGGGCGGCAAATCCACTGGGAATCTGGCTTCCCCTGAACTTCTGAAGGTATTTCCATTGGGTTTTGGAGCCGGGGGGTTAGGGGGCGATGGTTGTGGCACAGGTGTTTTAGATGTTGCTTTATTTGTAATCTTATTAGCTGTCTCTGAGTTTGGCGCAGGTGTGGTTGGTGCCTGTGGGTTTCCCTGTGGCCGAGTAGAAGGTGCCTTAATGTTTATATTCAGTGTACTCTTGGTAGTCGGCAGGGTAGGAGTTACAGCCTGGGGTACATTCTTTTGAGCAATTGCTAGTTTCGAAGTTGTATTTGCAGGCTTTGTAGGAGGTTGTTTTTTGTTATTGTTGGCACCTGTTTTTTGGGCCCCTGCTGTTTTGTTGTGTTGTTGGAGTTTGACAAGCTTTGATATCTGTATCTCCAGCTGTGTTAACCTTTGTTCTACTGGTAGTAGGGAGAGTTTAAATAGGTCGACAATCTTGTTTAACAGCTGGAGGTTATCAGTGTCGCATGGTCCCTTGTTAGTCGGTAAAGGGGTCGGGGAGTCAAGATTAACGGGGATGGAGGATTTGTGCTCAGTATGATGGATTAGCGCAGGAACTACTATGTGTTCTGCTCTAGGAGGTAAGTCCTGTGAGATACTTGGTATATAGTCCGACATGTTAGAGGTAGGGTTTTTTTGATCGTTCTTTCTCTTGCTTATCGCACCCTCCCTCCTCCCCCTTGCTTGGATTCTTTCTTGGGAAGTCATTTGTGAGGGGGATTGAGGTACTAGTTCGGGTGTTCTTTCTAAATCGGTGCTTAACTGTGAATCTGCAAGATGGGACACGGATAAATCCACAATGTTAGGCAAACTACGTCTCTCACGGCTCACCCTCACCCCTTCATTGGTGTTCCCTACTGCTGGAGTTCTAGCATCAGCCAAGTTACCCAGGGAAGATCTTTTGGCAAATGCTAGATCTAGGGATACCCTTTCTTCTATCAATGATATGCTTTGGTCTATGAATGTGTTCGCCTTAGTTATAAAATCATCCATAGGACCAAGCAATTTGCCCACACTACCCGGGGCCTTAGTTTTATTTCCTCTAGTCACCACCATTTTACCTCGAGAATGACAAAGGAAAACAAAAACAAAAACAAAATAAAAATAAAAAGGGGGTGGCCCAGTCCAGTCTCTCCAGTCCTCGAACGGCCTCAAACGGCCCGCCCTTTACCCGGGCTTAGCCCCGGGCTTGGTCCGGCACGCGTCCCGCTAGCGCGAGACTCGAAATGTTAAGATATAGGAGCTAGGGATGGGGAAGAGACACCAGGTGCGCTGGATGTTGATGCGCAAAGCACCCTGGGTCTCGCAGTCCCTGCCCCGGCGGTTACAGCGATGTCAACCTCAGGGTCCTCTCCGTTCAGGCTCCGAGTTGGAAGAGGCAAGCAGCAAGTATCCAGGTCCGGCGAAAATGCCAACAGCGCTAGAATCCACAGTTCAAGTCCACTTACCAAGCGAGAAAATGTCTCTGGGTCATCAGCCATTAGCTCACTTGGATCTGCGGCCCATCCACCCACCCACCCCTCACATGCTGCTACCCCACATTCACCAGCCCTACCACAACACTCCCAGCCTCGCAACATATCTCATTCATTCCGCCTGTGATCTTCCCTCGGCTTCTTCCTCACTGCCCCACTGCCTCATTAAGTAAGTTGTCAAGGGTCCCCATATGTCCCGGGGCCGCGACCTCATCGGTAGTTGCTCTGCATACATATGGAGGTATTCCTGCCAAGTGGACATATCGTGTAGCCAATCCTTAAACTTAGGGGCTCTCCCCCTTCCCCATCTGCAGGCCACCTGCTGTCGTGCCAGGAGAACTCCTATGGCAAGGAATTGTTTGTGCGGTGTCTGTATATCACCCGTCAGTCCCAGTAGGGCTCTGAGAGGAGTCGGCGTCAACTGTTTATCTACCATGCTAGCTAATCCCGCAAATACTTCGTCCCAGAAAGAGGCCACTTGGGGGCATCCTCAAGCCAAATGCATAAAGTCCGCCTCCCCTTGACCACATCGCAGACAGTTGTCATCTTCCATAAGGTGAATTTTATGTAGTCGCGCCGGGGTATGGTAAAGTCGGTGCAGGAACTTGTAGTGCACTAATCTAAGCCTACTGCTGCTAGATATGGCTTCCATTTAGAGACAGGCCATCTCACACTGCTCGTCCGTCAGGGGGCTATCAAATCCGCATCCCACTCCAGACGGGCCCGAACTGGATGTAGGGGGGGTGCACTACGTACCTGCTTATGCAACATAGAAATGACATGTGTGGGGGCCTCTGATTGTAACATTAAGTGTAATGATGTGAATGTCTCCGGTTCCTGCGGGAACCCCGGGGTTTTAGCTCTAACACTCTGCCTAAGTTGTGTGTAAAGGAACACATCCATGAAGGAGTACACATGATCTCCAAAAAACTGCTCTTTTGTGTGGAATTTCCCCCCAATATACAGATCTCCCCAAGTTCCAAACTTTAGTCTGTCTAACATATGTTGGCAAATCTTTTCACTCGTTACAGGCAACAATGGGCAATGGCACAAGGACACTCTAGGGAAGTAAATCAGCTGTATACCCTCGGCTTTCGCTAACCAATTAGACGCTCAGACTGTGCAGTCCACTGTGGAGGGGTCTTCGTATCGCTCCTTGGAGGGCGTATACACATACTCAGATGTTGGGACAGGGGCCATATAGCCGTCCTCTACCGCGAGGTGAGGCATATACGGAGGGGGGTGAAACCAGTATACAGCAAAGTGTGCCTGCGCGCTATAATAGCATTGTTCGAAATTAGGGACGTCAAATCCGCCCGAACGGTACGGCAGCATAAGTGTAGTTAACTTCAACCGTGCTTGTTTACCCCCCAAATAAGGCGCACTAGCTGTGTATTAAGCATATGAAAGAAGAAGGCCCCAGGGTAGTACGGAATGTTTATAAATAAATATAAGAATTTCGGAAGTATGTTCATTTTAATTAACGATATCCTCCCTGCCATGGAAAGGGGTAGTTTGATCCATTTGGAGATATTTTCTGTCACTTTGTCCATAGCCTGCCCATAATTAATCCTCAGTAGAGTGTCTCTATACCTGGTGATGTGGATGCCCAGATATTTAAAATCGCCTGTCTCCCACGTTAGGGGATGGTCCAATGAGTGTGGCCGGGTGTGGCAGATTAAGGGGAAGACTGCAGATTTGCCCCAGTTTATTTGCACTCCAGCCACCGCGCCGAAATTAGTGATTTCCCTCAAGACTTGGTTAAGATTATCTTGCGTTTTATGAATACACAGCATTATGTCGTCTGCATAGAGCGATACTAGCTGCTGTCTGGATGGGTATATGAGACTCCTATGGTTGTGGTGTTGCCTTAGCTTCGCAGCCAGGTGCTCTATCGCTAGGGCGAATAAAACTGGGAAGAGTGGGCATCCCTGCCTTGTGCCCCTGGAGACCGGGAAGCTTGCAGATCTAGAACCGTTAAGGGGAACTCTGGCACACAGCTGTGTATATAGCACCTGAATCCAGTTAACAAAGGAGACGAGCATTCCCATATGGTGCAGCGTCCCTATCAAGTAATCCCATTCGACAGAGTCGAACGCTTTGGTGGCGCCTAAAAAGACAGCCACCGCCGCGCTATTTGGGTCAATATCTTGTAGGACCTCCAGGAGGGTCCACAGATTATGAGCTGTAGCTCGATTTGGCAGAAAGCCCGCTTGGTCAGGTAAAACTAGTTTTTCTAGAAGTAAATTAAGCCATGTCACGAGTACTTTTGCTAGGATTTTTGTATCGCTATTGAGGAGCGATAAAGGCCGATACAAATCACAATGTAGTGGTGACTTACCGGACTTTAACAGTGACATTATTTGTGCTTCCCGCATGGTGGTAGGTAAGCGGCCTTCCTCCAGTGCTGCATAGAACACTGCTTTAAGTATGGGTGCCAGGATACTCATGAAGGCTTTATAAAAGTCTATAGGAAGACCGTCGGATCCCGGCCATTTCCCGGACGACATGGTCATAATAGCCTCCGTGATCTCATGGACCTCCAAGTCACGGGCCAGAAACTTACACTGCGTGTCCCCAAGCCATGCCAGAGCTGTGTCTTCCAAGTAGCTTTTAAGGTCTAGCGGAGTGCCCCTCTGTGATGTATAAAGCATTGTGTAAAACCCCAACAAGGTATCTATTTGATCCGGGAGGTTCCGATACACACATCCTTGTCCATCCTGCAATTCCGCAATGTAGTTCTGAAACCTAGGGGCTCGTACCGCGCCGGCCAAGTCTTTACCCGGTCTATCCCCCTCACCATACACTTGGGGACCACAGTCTTTCCTTCGGAATTTACATTCTGTGTCTGCTGCATCCTCATATTCTGATATTTTCTCTCTCAGTTTAGCGCGCAATTCCCCGGGATCTCCTCTAGCACTTATTTCCCTTTCTAGTGTTTTCAGTTCCCCTTCCAATTTTTGTAGTTCTCGCCTGAGGTCCCGAAGTATGCCCCCTCCCTTAGCCATGCACCATCCTCGTACTGTCACTTTAAATGCCTCCCATACTGTTGTTATACTGGCCACCGAGTCAATGTTCCTAGCAAAAAAAAGCTGAATGTCCATCTCCGTTCTGAACACAGCATCCTGCAAATGTCGTGGATTCAGTCGCCAGCCAAGAAAGGAGGAATGATCTACCGGTGGACGTAGTGTCACCATCACGGGGGAGTGGTCTGAGTATGTGCGGGCCAGATGTATTGCCCTGCTTATCCAGTGCGTCATTCGCATGGCTACCAATACATAATCTATTCTGGCCCATGTGTTATGCACTGCTGAGTGGTGCGTCCCTTCTTTCCGGGAGGGGTGCAAATGACGCCATGCATCCAATAAATAATCAGACTCTATAATGTCGTATAGTGTACATTGTGCAGCGGTGTAATGCGCTGCTACAGCATGGGAACGGTCACATTTGGGATCTACAACAGTGTTAAAGCCCCCCCCCCCATATGACAAAGGTGGATCCCAGCGTGTGAAGCTTGCCTCTCAGCACGAGAAGGGAGTGTACATCATCTACATTAGGGCCAGAGTAATTCGCAATCGCAACATCATGGGAATTCAGCCTCCCCAAGGCAAACAGTACCTCCCTTCAGGGTCAAGATCCATTCCTCCCAGCACAAATCTCACCCCTCTCTTATTAACAATGACAACCTCCCTGGAGTAACTGGAGTATGAGGCAAAGCAGCTACGTGAGGCCCAGCGAGCGGCGAATGGAGACGTCCCGCCGTGCGGGAGGTGTGTCTCCTGCAGCAGGGCGACATGGACATGACGGCGATCTAAATATCACAGTACCTGCCTCCGCTTTCTCGGATCATTCAGTCCAAGTACGTTCCAGGATATTACATTAAGGTCATCTTTATTACCGCTGTCATTGGCCACGATAAGTATCCAACACAATCAACCTTTTGCAATGATCACATCTGTCATGCTCAATCTCGCACTGTACCTGTGCCCTGCCCCCACCCACACCAGCACCCCCAACTTGCCAGGAATACCCCTCCCTCCCTCCCCCCCAGTCATCCAAATCAACAACTGACATCTGCCCCACTTAATCTGAACCCAAACTCGTAATAAGGGGAATGCCCTCCAGAGGGGACAGCTAGGGGCTCCCGCTCCTTCACTCTAACACTCTATTTCACCCATCCGTTCCCCTGATGAACTTGGAGTACTCTATGACAGGGCGTTGGCGAGTGTCCAGGCCGCAGAATCTGTCTCAACATTCAAAAAACATTAATGATACATCACAAACTCAGAACAGCGGTCAGGAGTCTCTATAGGTCAGGGCTGCTATTACCCGCTGCCACTGGAGTACACCATCAGCCAGGTTCCGACAATGGTGAGTGAGATCTGGATCGTCTGCGAGTGGCTTCTTCCCTCAGTTCAGCGCTGCGGTCTCGCTTTAAATACTCTTCAACCTGCTGGGGTGAATTGAAGAGGTGCTGGTTTCCCCGGTGGTTGATCTTCAATCTCGCAGGGTATAGCATAGCGTACGTGATCTCTTTTGCTTGCAGTTTTTTCTTTACGACTGTAAACGTTCGACGGGCTTCCTGCACAGCCTGGGTAAAGTCGGGGTAGAAAGATAAGGTGGTGTTGTCGTAACGCACTTCCCCTTTCTCTCGAGCCAAGCGTAGAACAGTGTCTCGATCACGATAATTTAGGAAGCGCACTATCACAGGCCGTGGTGGTGCACCCGGTGGAGGTCGCGCCGCCAATGATCTGTGCGTCCGCTCGATAGACATATGACGGAGAAAGAGTCTTCACCGAATAGCTCCCCCAGCAGACGTTCCATAAAGTCGCTAGCCTGCCGGTGTTTGTCGATACTGCAAGGCCCAGTATCCTAACGTTGTTCCTTCGGGAACGGGCCTCCATTTCCTCATTTTTATCCGCGATGACCTTCAATAGCTTATCCATCTGCAGCATGTGGTGTTTAGTAGTACCTGCCCCATCCTCCAATTCCGACACTCTGTGCTCCACCTCCTTAAGCCGCTCATCGTGCTGATCCAGTTTCTCCACCATCTTTTCTAGTCGACTATTCATTGCATCCATTTTGGAGTCAATGGAGGTGAGGCTCTGTTGCATCCCTACCAGGAGCGCCTTCCAGTCTTCATCTCTTGTTTTTGGCGGATCTGGTTCAATCCGCTCTTTGGAGCTGGAGCGAAGTGTCTTTCTAGCATCAAAGGACAGCTTCGCCTGTTTGGGCTCAGTTCGCCCCATGATGTGCTGCCAGTAGGGCAGGCGCGAACTTCGTGTGGGGGTGTTGTAGTAGTTGCAGGAGGGGTGCAGCACACGTCTGCTTCTCCGTTCTTGCCCCCACAATCCTCGATCGGTGCCAGCACCCCAGGCCCGTAGTACACTCCAACTTAGCTTGGATCCGAGGCATGCGTCTTCTCCGCTATGACTCAGCGCAATCTCCTAAGCATAGAGGCAAGCTGTGTCCACACCAGGATGAGGCGCTTTTCAAATGTCCGCCATTCGCTATAGATCCAGCGGGTGCGCAGCAACAAATATCACTCAAAATTGTGCTCCGCGGCCTACATAGCATCGCCATTATCCTCCTGGTCTTCGCCTTGGTCAATGCTCTCCACCCGCTATCGCTCCCTGTTGCGGGTTCAGTCCCCGGGTCCTACTTCATGAAATGGTTCCCCCCGGTGCCTCCAGTAGCTCTTTTACTTTGCGCAGCTGCTGCAATCCGGCCGCAGGCCGCCCGCAGCTCTCCTCGTGCCACGCCTGGAGCTTGGACTCCACTCGCAGCGGAGGACCAGGTATCCCCACCGGCAGCTGCGCTCACACTCACCGGGGCGGCTTATCCGCAGGGGTTCGTCCTCCCCGTGCGTTTCCTCGTCGCGCTGCCCAGCCGCCGCACGGGCCTTCAGACAGCGTCGCAGCCAGGCCTACTCATCCTCGGCCTTGCGTAGTCCCGGGCTTCGATCAGGCGCTCCAGGCCCAGCACCTCTTCACCCTGCCTCCGATTTCTGCAGCTCGTCGCTCCATAGTGCAGCTTCGTACTAGCAACAGACTCAGCTCCCTGGCAGCCGCATATGTTCCGCTGTCCGGTAATGGCGAAATAGTGCAGTTATACCGTCAAGGATGGGGGTTATGTTGAAAGAACCGCCCGGTTCGGCGGGAGCCTTACAGCAGAGCGGCCATTACCGTCAAGCGCCACCTAGCGCCCCCCCCAATCTACTGATTCTTCAGGCCACAGACTTCTGGCAGTGTACTAAAACATAAGCTCAAGTTTGGAGAGGGGTGTCTGAGTGTGGAGGTTGATATGTGCCTTGAAACACATGTTTCAAACTGCATAATTCTGTTTGAAATGATCAATGGATAAGTAACATTTCAAAGGTCCACAACAACAAGAAAGCTCTGTAGAGAGACTCAGTGAAATAAGGATGACCGTGGAACCTATGGGCAAAATATTAGGAAACAAGACGCTCTTAAGAGTGTGAGTGATGAAGAGTACCTGACAGGAACCGGAGAAAGAGACAAGGCAGCAAAAAAAAATATAAAAAGTGAAAAGGATGGGGAAGAGAAACTGTTCAATAAGGATACGCTTCTGAAAGAGAATTCAGTCTTCAAAACATACTCCGAGAACTCATGACATGACTAAGAAAGACCAAAACAGAGCAAAAAATAGCCTGATGGGCACAATGTCAAGAAGCAAAAAGGAGATACAGAGAGACAATGACAGGTGTGTGAGACAGAAAAAGTGGGCATGAGAAATATAGAGCAAGAGGCCTGGCAGGTGCGTACGAGAGAAGGGAGAGTGACAGTGAGAGTGATAAAGAGATGGAGAGAAAGTGAAAGAATGAGGCAGAGACCTACAGGACGAAAGAGAGAGAAGGAAATATTGATAGTGTGGGAGAGGGGACAAGACACATTTAAGGGAGGAATGCGTAGAACAAAGTCAAAAAAGATAAAGTTATCCAAATGGGAAACTGAGACCCGGAAGAAATAGTGAACACGGAGTAATCTGGAGAGAAAAAATGAGAAGTACATATGTGGGACAAGCGAGGCTGTTAAGGAAGGAAGAGAAAAACACATATAATAACTTTTTGTTGTTACATTTTCAGTCTTACCCATGTGAACATACAGTGCCATCGGATTTCAAATACTATGTTGCATATAACTGTTGCCATACAATATCCCATATAAGGGATCTGATAGAGTGCATTCATGTCCCCTGTCCCTAAGCAGGTGCTGATAAACTTCACTCGGCTTCATATGTAACTGATGTAAGATATGCAGTAAACGGACATCAGATATCCTTCGGCCTCAATGGTTTTGGAAACTCCTCTGCATAACATTCCAGTTAGTCTCTTCAGTATGCACTGATCCATTGTTCAGTTTTGGGGCCCTCCTCTTGCCCTAGTGTATAGCCACACTTTGTTTCACTGGGAGTATGGCCACCGTTCCGTTGTAAAGACTGGACAAGGCCCAACAAGCACATCTGGGGAAGCGAGCAAGGGACCCACGTCTGCGCATATCCTGCCAACTTTGGGCGAACAAAGCAAACACAAGGAGAAG
The DNA here is from genome assembly GCF_964263255.1 of Lissotriton vulgaris. Taxonomy (NCBI): domain Eukaryota; kingdom Metazoa; phylum Chordata; class Amphibia; order Caudata; family Salamandridae; genus Lissotriton; species Lissotriton vulgaris. Next base: position 157,108 of record NW_028249262.1, read on the forward strand.
ATGGACGAACCATTTGAAACTCTTCAGACACTCACCCCAGTAACAGATCTGGGTTGAATCCATCATCATTCTTTAGCTCACTTTGCCAACCCAGTTCAGACCCAGCTATATGCAAATCATTCTTGACCCTGTGCCTCATGGGAACAAGCCAGACCGAACTGCAGAGCTAGGTCTTCCCTGGACCGGAAAAAAAGCATCCTGGGACCGGTTTCAAGCCAGATCTGTGACTGGGGGTGAGTGTCTGAAAAGTTTCAGCGCTCAGTCCATCATCTCCTTGTGTTCCTTTAATTTGGTGGCCAGGCAGTGGCCTCATCTTCCCCTCTTCACCATATGCCTTCGCAAACCATCTCTGGGAGAGGCATCGCACCGCTTGCTCAGATGGATCATTATAATTGGTGATAAGTCACACAAAGGGGGCTTGAGGAGATTTAAGGACCTGCTCTGTCCCGGCTAATTAGCCAAAAGGGTACGAGCACCAAAACTGCGATCGGTGCAGTACGGAACCGGGTAATGCTGGTCCAGGGACAACATCTTTTACCTGTTCTTAACAGGGCCAAGCAAAAGCTATCAGAATTTTACATTTACTACCATCTTCTATCTAGATGTGAATCATTGAGTATCAATAAATGAAAAAATCCTTTATTCGCATACCAAAGTACGTATAGAAGTGTTAAAAAATACATAACAAGTCGACAAATACATCAAGTACAAATCCTCAAGTATAATACATAAAAATATATCAAACAAACACAAGGTATATTAAAAAGAAGACAAAAGAACAGCTAACCTAAAGAGCTCAATAGAGCATACTTTTCTTGGAATACACAGCAGATTTCAGGAAGGAGGCTGCCCAATAACATACAGTGTAGCTACTACAATTGTAAGTAGTGAAAGGCAGCCCTGCACTGAGCCACACCACATTTTTTTAAAAGTGGTAGTAAAACTGTTTAGTAAAATTTACATAAAGTTGACAAAAGAACAAAAAATGGAACAGGGTTTGCTCAGAAGAGCCATCGCATGGACAAACACCCTGGGTGGATTCATGGCTAAACACCAGGGGGAATCTAAGCAGGTGATGAACCGTTCCTGCTCTAAAATGAAATCGTAGTGGCCTTCCCACCTTCCCATTGCCCAGGGTATGTAATGGACCCTGCCCTCCGTTTCTTTAAAAGCTCTATAATACCACACTGTAATTTTACAAAGTGCAATTTCCTCTCTTAAAACCCATCTTTTCATCAGAAAAAGAGATTTAACTATCTGTTTATGCCCTTTCAGAATGAGGGATGGTGCGTGGAATAGCTCTGGGCGACCGCGATCTTTTAGGGATGAATCGACATAGGTGATTCCTGGGATATCTGTTCTTTTGTCTTGCTATCGGCGATCCTTAAAACTAGCCCTATTTAGGATTGCCTCTGGGTTGGACCAAACCATAAGCCATAATAGACTGGGAGCCAACTTCATGGTGTCTCGCGTCTCCCATTTATGCCAAACCCAGCTCACTGTGGGAAATAAAGGACAAACTGGTAGGCGGTGAATGCAACAGACGCCTACATAGCCAATTTTCCTTGACATGATCAAGCAACAACTTCCACAACTTACACTGGTTCACACTGTGGAAAGCAGTGGAAAGCTCCATGAAAGCCAGAATGAGTGGGCTGTGCCTGGCAATAGTCTATTTCCCCATGGCGTGGTCCAGGTTCAGGCACTGCTCCACCATGCCTAGCTGTTCCCTGAACCTGTTCTAGCCGGGGTGAAACATATTATGGGCTTGAGCTCACTCTTGCATCCTATTAAATATCACAGTCCCCATGATCTTGATCAAGGTGTCCATCAGGGAGAATTATTGAATGTTTATCTTACAAAAGATTTATCAATCACTATAAATAAAGGGCCATAATTTAATTTAAACATTTAACCAATCTAAAGTCCACCAGTGAATGATGCAGCAACAAGTGTCAACAATTTAGCAACACTCTGAGAATCAGATCATAAAGTGATTGGTGCATAGAGCTAGGGGGAGATCTTATTCAGTCTTAAGAAAGATGGAACTTTGTGTGTAAGTCCTATAACATTTGGTCTACTCCACTAACTCACACCCACAGATCACACATACATCATTAAACAATGAAATACAACCTAGAATACTAAATTGAGCATCGCCCAATTTAAGGGGCAGAGTCTTGCTTCGATGTAATATCAGCTGTTCAGAAATGTGAAAGCCAACCTTTACCCCTGCACTAAACCGCTAGAATTCTTTATACTTTTTGTTGGGCCCTGCTGAAAATAGAGGAATGTATTCTCTATTTTCTATTTAAATATCTTAAAGTGTATTTTTTCTTGTGCCTTTCTATATTAACTATTTTGTAGTATTTTGTAGGCACGGAGAGACGAACTCTCCGGCTGGTAACAATGTTTACGTTTACTCTGTTTTGCTCTGTTCCAGTTATTTTACATCATTTTCACCCTGTTTTGGCAACACTTTAAACAATGATTCGCTTTGGGGTCTCGTCCACTGGTTGAAATATCACACCATCACTGTTAGCAGAGTGAGGTACTGGGGTAGAAGAAACATTCTGCATTTAATCGGAATCTTATGCTCTTGTTTGAGTGCAGAGAGGTAATTGATTCTTTTCCCCAACATCAATTCACTTGAGTATGTTTATACTAAACCGGGGCGGAGTCATTCATAATCAATAGAAACTCAGCACCCACAGGGCATGTGGGTACAAACAGAGGAGAACCTTCTTAGTGAGTGAAATGATGGGCTTTTGTCTTTATCCAACAGGTAATGAGATCACTCATCCCGATGACGTATTTCACATAAAAAGAGATGTAAATCGACATCAAAAGAATCCCCGGGACGCAGACAGATGGCCACAGAGGGACTGCCCCGGTGCAGGTGATGCTTAATGGATGTCCTTCCCCTCCTGATCCAAAATACATTACAAATCCCCCTCTGTGTCCATCCCCAAAACTACAATATGGTCAGAGGAGTTGTGCACACTGCCAATACTGTTTAACTAGCACAAACCGCAAACATCCCCATGGAAATCATCGGTCATTAATGTGCTCTGAAACAGTTCTACTGTAGAAGCATTATTTCAAGAAGGTTCAATCCATATGCCCCAGTTCAAGGAATGGCTCTGGCGCTGATATGAATTGAGCCGGACTCAGAAATGTGTCTTTACATCACCGTTGGTGACCACAGGTGGCTCTGTTTAGAGATTGAAAAGATTGTTTATCTGTGTCTGATCACATCTGCATTATTGCCTCAAATACAAATGACTTCAGTAAAATAGAAACTTTATTTTAATTTTATGTTGATCCTATAAACATCAGAATAACCAGGTCTGTAAAGAGAAGAAAAGATAAACCTAAAAAAAAAAACTTTGCTTTCGGTGAAAATCATATATAGTGCACTGTGACCTAAAGAGTTCCCCCACCCCCTCTCTGAATGTACTAGGAGGCCTTTCTCAAAGCTTCACAATCATCAGACCTCAGTAATATTTGTGAAGGAGGAGCCCCTTTGTGAATGGCTATAAATGCAGAGATGGAGGCCTGCAAAGGACAGCAGACCTGCATATCGGCATTTTCAAAGTACTGTTATTGAAACCCCACTGAATGGTCTGGCTGAAGTCCCGCCTTAGCGTCAGAGTATGCAAAGGAGTAGCTCATTGGCTCTGGGTGATGGGAGACAGGACCTGGCCAACGGCCGGGCCCTGTACCCAGAGCTAGCTTGCACGTACGATGGCCGTGCATTTTTGGTTGGCTATGAGAATAAAGCCGGCCCCCAGAGTATAATACGCACAGCTGATGCCAGTCCCTACGCTCGAGGGGCTGTGAGATACAACCAGTCGTAGAAGGATGATGGCAGATGGCGCACACCAGCACCTGCCTCTCCTCTCACTCCCTCAAGGCTGAGCAGAAGGCACTGTAAGGCATCTCCACAGTATGTGACTCTCCTCTGGGTCCCTTTGGCCTTTGAGGACCCTGGTAAGAGTGTGGAGTTGGTGTTTCAGACTCCAACTCTCTAGTGCCTACTTCCAGTAAGCATGTCCAGTGAAGCAGGGGAAGGTAGGCAAGGCCTAGGCAGCAGCAGAATCCGCTTTACTGTGGTTATGGAGCCTCTAGGTGGGTGGTGGAGAGCACTTTTGGTCCTCGAAAATTCACAGCCGTTGTCATCAAGTAGTTTGCGAACTGATGTGGTGTCGCATCAGGTGGCAAGAGCTGCTATAATTGTTTATTTTGGATAATGTCTACCCAGTTTCAAACTAACATTGCTAAGTCGTTGTAAATGATTTTCTTTTGTCAATATTGCTATTGCTTGAGGAAAGAAGAAGAGCCGGTGTTAGCTTCCATTTCAAATCTTGATGCAGACGTCCGGGAAAGCTGCGCCGGCCCGAAGTCAGGTGAGCTACATCCCTTCGTACAATGACAGCTTGATGACCCTGGTTGGTTTCTGATCTCCTTTCAGCCTAAAGAGAAGCAATGTAACAAGCTGCTGATAAGATCAATTGATACTATGTTTACCACTGGTGAGGTATTGTTTCCATCGTCACCAGCTCCAAAAAAGTTTGTTTAATGCACTCTTGTAGGTTATTGTAAGATCAACTTCCAGCATGAAATCCTTTGTCAGCCATGTACATGGTGATCAGATCGCTCACTATCTGATAGGCTTGTGTGAGTGACAAGATCTCACCATGGCTTCTTTGAAGATGCCCTGATGTGACTGTATTGAGTGATTCCCATCTGGACTCTTTATTCATATTTCACTCTGAGATTGCCCCTCGTGCCTGTATTTTATAACGTTTTTTGTTTTCAATTATACAACAGAGCAGGCACTGGTTTCCTTCTTTGTAAAAGACGAACTGGAGTCCTATAGTCGTGGCCATCTGGGCAACAAGAGAACAAAAAGCTTCAGCATTCCAACGGGTGAGTAAAGTGCATTTAACTCAAAAGTCTGGCCAAAATCCTCTGAAGTAGCCTGCGAATTGATGCAAAGTCATAGGGAGATATAGATTATCTAGGGATCAATTTGTGGTGTGGTCTGTGGATCATAAAATAGGCCTTCCAATCACAGCTGTAATGGAGGAAAGAGACCTCTGTTCAAAAGGAATTTCATTCTTTATAAAATATGAAGAAGAATCCGCTTCTATCTACTATTAGGAAAGTAAGAGAAAATAAAGCCTTTGGAAACTCACATTTGAGTAAAAACTTGGTGATGAGGCTGGAGGGGTGTGAGCTAAGGTTAGAAAACTATTCAGTAATCTGGGACCACCAATGCTTGTGGACATCTGTGTGTAACCTGCAGCCGACGGGTCTACTCCCAATACTGGAGCCCATGTGTTAAGGGAGCGGTATGCTGTCATGTCTGGTGGGTTAAAAAGGGGGTGGTGATGGACGGAGCATCTGAATCAATCAAACACTCACACCCAGTCAAAAGATCTGGGTTTAATCCATCACCGTTCTTTAGCCCACTCTGCCACCCCAGTTCAGACATGGCTATATGCAAATCAGTCTGACCCTGTGCCTCATGGGAACAGTCCAGCCCGAACTGCCAAGCCATGTCTTCCCTGGACTGGAAACAAGCTTCCGAGGAACGGTTTCTGGCATTCCAGCCGTCTTCAGCCCGGCTTGCTTGAATCCAGTGGCAGTAAACTTCGGGGCTGTCGTCTGTATAACATTTCGAATGACGAGCAGCCGAGACTGCTTTGTCTTTGTCCTCTTATCACGTATAGGGCCAATGGGAGAATACGGTCCCACTCGCTCCCGTTGACGGTCAGCATTTTCTTCATCGTGGCCTTGAGGGTGCCGTTGTAGCGTTCCACCTGTCCGTCCGTTTGGGGGTGGTACACCGAGAACCGGATCTGGTGGAGGGCACACACTTCTCTCATACGTTTTGACGTAAAAAGCGTTCCTTGGTCCGTTATCACCTCTTTTGGAAAACCAACTCGGGAGAATAGCTCAAGGAATTTGTCTGCTATGGCTTTGGTGGTCGGTGCTCGGAGGGGAAATGCTTCCGGAAATCTAGTCGCATAGTCCACGATCACCAATGCGTACATGTTTCCTCTTTTCGTTTTAGGCAGCGGTCCAATCAGGTCCATGACTACCCTCTCGAATGGTAGCCCTATTATCAGCAGCGGCTGCAAGGGTACGGTTGCAGGTCGGGTGGTGTTCTTCTTTTGGCAAATGTTGCACACTTGGCAGTGTGTTTTGATGTCCTTATACACTCCTGGCCAATAAAAATAACATAGCACATTCTGTGTTGTCTTTTCAGCCCCAGAGTGACCTGCTCAGAGGTGGATGTGTGAGTAGTACATAATCTGCTCCCTAAAGTCATGAGGGACGAGTAATTGCAGTGCATCCGTGGGGTTACCCTGTCGATACAATAGGTCGTTTTCAATCAGAAACCGGGGATATCGGGGATTGGGATCGTCCTGGGTTTGGTGGGCCTGCTCCCAGGCGTTAAACAGACTGGCGTCGTTGGCCTGAGCGAACTTGAAACTACGATCCGTGACCCAGGGGTCTGCTGTGACCATGGCGGGATTGGCCCTAGGGAAAAGGGGATTTTCCTGTTTAAGGGTCTTGGTGAACGTTTCTAGGAACTGGGGATTGTCCGTCCCTATAATGATTTCCTGAGGTAGTGTCTCTAGTACTCCTACTTTGACCACCAATGTCTTCCCTTCCGTCATCTGTAGGGGTATATATGCAACAGGGTACCCCTTGACATCCCCATGGACACATTTGATATGCACTAATGTCTCGGGGACAACCTGGTCGTTCTCTACCAAGGATCCCTGCACTACCGACTGTTTACAGCCTGAATCTAGGAGGGCCTTTACCTTTACCCCATTCACCCACACACTTACATAAAAAGCCCCGCCTAACTCAGCGGTGTACATGATTGGTTTCGGTAGATAGCCAACTTTCATCGGCTCTTCGGTGGCTTTCTTCTGGGGACACATGCGGGCTATGTGCCCCCACGATTCACAATCAAAATATTGCGGCCCTTTGAAACTCGGTATCTCTGGCGTGGGGCGAGTTTTCTTTTCGAATCGAAGTGGGGGCCGGGAAGGCTTTTCTTGCTCCAATGGATGTAGTCTTGGTTGTGCTCTGGCGAAAGTGGTCGCCATATCCATAGCCTGCAGGGTTGTCAGTTTAGGATGTTGTCTCAGCCATTTCTGGGTTCCGTACGGTAGTGCCTCCAGGTATTGTTCAAGGTATATTTTGTCCATTATTTCTTCGTTTGTACTGGCCTGGGGAGTTAGCCATTTGTCAGCGGCCATTTTAAGTCTGAAGAACAGGGTTTTGGGATTTTCTCCCGGTGTTCCTCTTTCCTTCCTCAAGCGTACTCTGTAGGCTTCACTATCCAGACCCAGGTGATCCAGGATGATGGTTTTGATTTGGCTGTAGGGTGTTTGGCCAGAGGCATTAGCCACCTGATAAGCTGCCTGGGCTTCATGAGTCAGTAGTGGTGCAAGGAAGAAAGGCCATTTTTCCACCAGCCATCCAGATGTATTTCTGGAGGGAAATCTCTGAAGGTGTAGGATGAGCTGTTCGGGGTTCTCTGTAGGCAGGGTTGCTGTGGTCCCCGATTATCTTCTCAAGTTCCTGAAAGTCTCTCGATCCGCCTGGGCAGAGGTCAGTTGTTGCTCCACTACCCATCCCAACTGCTCTTGGCCTTTCACGAGTGTTTGTAGTAGTTCCTCCATCTTGGGTTGACAGATGGCTACTGCTTTGCCTGCATTCTCCACCACTTGTGGCGGGATGGACGGAAACACAAATGCTTGGGGTTTTTGTAATACCGGCTTTATTGCTTTTAACAATCGCCTTCGCTGCGTCACACTTCTATAATAGGGTAGGGGTGGTTCGGTGTCCCGACGCGCTGGAGAACTTCTCTCCTTCCTCTGTTCCACGCCTGGTTTTCCTCCCTCCCGTGGACTTCTGGGAGATGTAGTCGCTCTCGCGTCCATCTTGGTCATCGGGTCTCGGGGAAACAAACAACAAAAGAATAGACCCGCTTTAGTCAAGCGCTTTGGTTCTGTGAGCGTGATAAAGGAAAGGGAGTGAGGACTATCACGCGTGAACAAGAAAACTACGTCGTGCCGGTGGTGTAATGAGGGGGTGGGGAACAGTGCAGGGATATCGCCGTCGGGTGATCTAAGGAGGTTTAAAACCTCTTCTACCCACCCAGCCCACGATACGATCACGTACCTGGCTGAGCCACACTTCCCTTGAAGTGCGGCTGGGCGAAACGCCTTGTCGTTGGCCTCCTACCTATCCAGTCGGTTGCCTCGTCTCCTCTTCTGATTCCCCTTCCCGTATCTCGCTGTTCACCGTCTTTGCCTTCTCCGCTCTTAGCACCTCTGCCTCCACTCCACACGTCCTCGTCTCCTCTGGGTGATGAACACACTGGCCTCTCAGGAGAGCCGGTATTTACATCCGCAGTCCCAGCTGACCCGGGGGCGTGTCCGGGCTTGAACTCAGCCCAGTTAAAGAAACAGTGCCCTTCTTCATCGCGTGGGCCTGTCGAAGTGAAGGGAGTCTCTCTTTTCCAGACCTCAGGCTGCTGCATTGGAGACAAAGAGGGGAATAGACATGGAGAGGGTGTCGGAGAAGGGGGACCCCCCTCCGCCCCCTGGTCACACCTGTCCATGGCCAGGGCAGGTTCACTGTATTCTACTTCTTGTATTTTTCCCCAAAGTTTTGTCAGGGCCGTACGTATCAATACCCACTCAACACAAAATAGGCTATTATTTTTTTTATAACTGGAGAGCACTGACTAGTAACATTTCTGTCCGGGTGTCTACAGGCTTGCCAGATTTGTTTAGCAGCTATTGTATATGCCTTGTTTTGCATCCGATCGTTTCCATTAATGTGAAAACATTGTCCTGCATCCTTCAAATGGATTGAAGTGTATCATTTTGCTTGTCGCAGAGGGGTTTAGTACCTTTCATCCTCCTCAAATACCTGCAACTAAAATAAAAATCAGAGTGGGGGGCAGTGTCTGTCTCTGAAGAGTTTTATCTAGAAACTTTGGTAATTCCACATAATTTTAGTACCAAGGGTCACATTTGAAAATATATGTTCATGTTTAAAAATCCTGTAAATATTTTGGCCCACCCACTGGAACCCATAAAGTGTGTGAACGGACATTCCATACTGAGCATGACGAAGTGGGGCAATAGGTTTACAAAAGGGGACAAGGACACAGCTGAATCGTTATAGAATATATTGAATGTTTTCTAATTGATAAAATTAATCTGTAGTCCTGAATTGGTGCCTCAGGTTTCTTTATTTTACTTGCTCTCCATTATTTTTGAGACTCTTGTGGTGAGGATTGTAAGATCTGAAAGAACAGCGAACACGTTTCACCCCCTTGTTGGCGTGCAGGCCTGGGGCTTTCTCAAGGCAGTAATTAAAGAAACAGGTTTGTGTGGGAATGCTTTCTGGCTGCTCCACGGACCGAGTTGGACTTTTAGCACCGTTCTGCTCACAGCGCCTTACACGCCTCCTGATAGATATGTGCTTGTCCTGTCAAGCACAGTATTTCTCACTCCATAGATCAATCAGTAGAGACACCCCTGTTTCTTTAATTACCACCTTCAGAAAGCCCCGGGCCTGCATGACAACAAGGGGGTAAAACACCTGTTCGCTGTTCTTTCAGATCTCGCAATTCTCACTACAAGAGTCTCAAATACTGAAGACAACAAGCAAAATAAAGAAACATGAGGCACCAATTCCTTTAATCAATTAGAATACAATCAATATATATCGACTCGCCTTTGACCTTGTCCCCTTTTGTGAATGCTTTTGAATATACACATTGCTCTAGGGCGAGCCGCTCCTGGAACACCTCCCCCTCCTCCTCAAATATACGAGACAATAGGTTTACCCTTTCCATGAAAGACCTTTGTGTTCTCTCAATACAAGGGATTTCGAGGAAATTGAGGCCTAACACAGGACAAGTAACTCAATAAGAAGAATGTCGGAACTAGAAAGATGTGTGCCTCCATGCTTAGAAGTGAGCTGAAATCATATATTGTTGCCTTATTAAACAGATGACTCATTTACCAGTCCTGACGAGTTATTCAACATTAGAAGAGAGGAGAACCTGCATCTGGACAATCTTCAGGACGCGGAAGGAAGCGAAAACATTGATCACCTCCATCCAGGTGAAGAGTAATGGATGTGATGTCTTGTTATTCCAAACTGAAATGTATTACACCCACTGCTTTAATAACTGCTTATAGGTAATAACGTACAGTTCTGACAACATCAAAAGTACAGAAATGTCAGAATTTCAGAATTAAATGTGTCATTACAGTTGTGGACTATAATTGTATATTTAAGTATTTCTAAAGGTTGCCTGTAGAACCTTCAGCCTTGGCATCCACGTAGATGCAGTAGAGAGTCCTGCATCTCGACACCTTTCACATATAAAATAAACAAATGTTGACACTCAGTAACACGTCTTCTTTATGGTGTCGCAGAGGACAAAGACGTGACCTTTCACCAACCAGCAGCTGCTTGAATAAGCGAATAAGTCTCATTTTACTTATATATGTGTTTATAGTTTATAGACCATTTGTAATCCCCTCATTGAAACCCTACAGTTAAAAAACAGCTGCTCCGGTATCCTTAGTAGGCAAGGGCAAACAAACCGGTAATACAGAGGGAGAGCAAAGTAGCCAACTAAATGAAAACAAGAGAGTGAATTGACTAGATAGTAACAGCAACATATTGATTTTGTGTGCCCTTCTAGAGACCACAAAGATCTTTTCTGTGTCTGGGAATAATTCACTGCAATGAACCTGAAAATTGAGGTGCAGGAATACCTATCTTTCAATGTTGTGCTGTGCCTACAACCACTTCTGTATGTGTAAAACATATATTTTCTTAAGTGGATGGGGTTTGGTCTTCATTCTTTCATTATTACAAGTCCTTTGAGCACAGCTTGCTTTTATTATTTACGTTCGGGGTTTCATAGCCTGGATCTACTAAATCTATACCGCTCACCTGGACCGACCATAGGGCGCTGCTATTTTCCATCTCTATGCCTAAATCCCAAGGTGGGGGGTGCCTGCCTAAAGTAGCCAGGATGTGCAGGGCCTGGAATAAAATTGAGGGTAGCGCACTGGAAGATTATTTGTGTTCCTCAAAGGAGCCCCCTCCATTAGAGGTGGAGGCGGCGGCGCTCGCCCATACTAGCTGGATTGATAAAGCCTGCAATATCCTTGCCCCACCCAAACTACGCCTCCTGGCCAGAGCCCAGCCCTCAGCCCCGTGGTATTCGGAGGAATTACGAAATCACAAGTTGGAATGTAAAAAACTGGAAAGGGCTTGGCGGAAGGAATATAGGGAAAGTGATAGAATGCTTCTTAAACATAGTCTCCTAGCGTATAAAAAAACGGTGGGGAAGGCAAAACAAGAGTACTATACCAATCGCATAAACTTTGCTAAGAACTCTGCGAAGGAACTGTTTACCACGGTGGCAGTTTTGGCTGACCCGGTTCCCGCGGTCATTCCCACAAGTGCTGGATTATGTGAAGATCTTGCCAGATTTTTTCTAGGTAAGGTGGAGACGATTTTTAAAGCCTTCTCTAGTCAGGAGAGGTTGAATAGCCAGGTGGTCTCTCAGAAAACGTTATGCAGTCATCCTTAGGACAAAATCTGGACAGTTTTTCGCCAGTAAATGGTGAAGAAATTATGCGGCTATTGTTAGCGGCAAAATCAGGTGCTCCGTCAGTCCCTTGCCCGGTGGCTGTGATAAAAATGGCCCCAGATCCGATAGTCTCATCGCTGGTGACCGTTTTTAACAAAATGCTTGCGACAGGAGGCTTCCCAGCGTGGTGGAAACATGCCTCAATTTTGCCCCTACTAAAAAAACCTAATCTGAATATCAGGGACCCAAATAACTATCGCCCAATAGCAAGGCTCCCTTTACCTGCTAAAATAATTGAAAAGGCGCTGAACACTCAACTAAGCTCTTTCCTGGCTGCCACTCAATCTCTGGACCCCTCCCAACATGGTTTAAACAACTGAGAAGATTAGAGCAGTGACCGATGCGGGAGGGAGGGCTGCCCTGGTGCTGTTGGACCTCTCCGCGGCCTTCGATACGGTCCACCATGGGATCTTACTTGACCGTCTGAAGGCCTGCAGAGTACAAGGGAAAGCGCTTGACATACTTAAAGCCTTCCTATCCGGCAGAGCCCAGAGTGTGGCTTTAGGAGATTATGAGTCAAAACCCTTCATCCTGCCTTGCGGAGTTCCTCAGGGCTCGTCTTTGAGCTCTACGTTATTTAAAGTTTATGTTAGCTAATTGGCTCCAGTAATTCGGGCACATGGTTTTGATCTTACATCTTATGCTGACGATACCCAGATTGTGGTGTCGGTTCTACCAGGGATGGAAGAAGATGTAGCAAGGAATTTCCAGGATTGTATGCTGGCGGTTGGAAATTGGATGGCTGTTAACTGCCTTAAACTTAACTCGGCTAAAACCGAAGTTATAGTGTTTGGTTCAAACACTAACTTCTGGAGCCCAAGCTGGTGGCCAGACCAGATGGGCAAGGCCCCCACCCCAGTAGCGAAGATGAAAAACCTGGGGGTGTTGATCGATGATCAACTTACCTTTCGCCCCCAGGTCAATGCACTATCCTCCTCGGTGGCCTACCTGCTCAAATCCATCTGCTAGATCCTTCCTTTCATTCCTGACAGCGATAGAAAACAGTGGTCACAACGTTGGTCATGGCAAAGTTGGACTATTGCAATAGTCTATTTCTTGGTGCCCAACAGGGGGTACTCAATAAATTGCAGGTAGTACAAAATGCGGCTGCTAGGCTCATTTTGGGGATCCCAAAATTTGTCCCCGTGTCTCAGGAGCTGGTCAAGCTGCACTGGCTTCCAATGCGAAAGAGAATCCTTTTTAAAGCATTATGCCTAGTATTTAAGTCCTTACAAGGCAAGGGACCCCTATTCTTTCGGCGGTACTTTCTTAGGTACCGTCCGTCTAGAAATCTTAAATCGACGGACATGGGGTTGATCACGGTGCCCCGTATTAGGAGAGCGCGCTGGGGAGGCAGAAGCTTTGTGCTGGGCGCATTCCAAGCTTGGAACGCTTTGCCTCAAGCCCTCAGAAAAATGATGGACCTCATGGCCTTTAGAAGAGCTTTAAAGACATGGCTGTTTACCATCTGATTCACTAACCCACCTCTATCTCAGGAGTAATACTTAGCGCCAGGACACCTACGGGTAACAGAGCGCTCTATAAATGCCCAAAATAAATAAATAAAATAAATCTAGCCTCAAGGGCACTGGAGCGCCTTACACAGAACAGGACTGCGCTTCAGATAACAAGTAATAGTTAACAAGGGATTTGGGGAGGGGAGGAGAGCCTAGGAATAAAACAGAAGAGGAGTGGGGGAGGCAACTGATCCAGAGACAGATAGTTAGACCAGACACTTTTTTAAAGAGAAGAGTCTTTACTGAATGATGGGAGGTTCTGTTTCTTCCGAAGGCATCAGGATGAAGTTCCAAAGTAGGCAGGAGAAGGCTGAGCTAGCAGTTTTGCTTTTCCTTGTGTCATGGATTTTAAGAAAGAGGTTGGCTTTCCCTCTTTTGGTCCATGTTGTTTGGAGTTTGTCTTTTGTGGTAAGATGGAAGGACAGTGTGGACCGCCGAGTCAGTAATGCAGGCGATTTTGAAGTTGGTGAAGATTTCAATAAGCAGCCAGCCTGGTTCTTTAAGGATTGGATTGATATGGTCTGCTTTTTAGAGCAAGCCACGTGTGTAGATTTACACTGAAAGATGCAGTGGAAGATTTCAGACTACAAGAAGGAGAGCGTACGTCTGTAACTCTTGGACACATATTGAGTCTGACTCGCAGCGGCATCAATGGCTGAATCCGTGGTCCAATTCTTGAAAATAATATAATTGGGTTTACAAATGTATTGAGGATAAAACTATCCAATATGCATAATATGTGTTTAATTTGTTCTACTCCGTTTTTATTTTCAATCCAGATGTTTATTTGAGAACAGTCACTTTTAAGTAGTCCTAATTATCATCAATTTACGTTATTTGATTCAATTAAAACCATCAAAGTATACATGCAGTCGTTGGATTGTATAAAAAAGTGTTAAAACAGTGAAATTGACAATACATCTTTCATCAGGATCATAGAAATATGTAGATATGTAAAATACAAAATCATGAATAAAGTGCAAAGTGCAATCCGAAAGCAACATTTTAAAATATATTTCCTAAAAAAGAAAAATAATTGCTATCTCCTGCAGTGCATGGTAGTTCAATTCTCCACTGTTAGTAGCTATTCACGTTGATATTCGAAGCCATTATACTGGTTTCCCCTTATTAATCGACTGTTATCGTTACCAGTTTGTGACCCTCACATTCCATGGGCTCTAGCTCGAATAGCCTACCACCATTTCAGGCATTTGGCCACTGCACGTGCTGCGGCTTCTCTGGTTTCAACTCACAGTAGCCTGAGTGAGGTATGGTACTGCCTGCATCCCGTCAGTCTACATGTAGGCAGGATCCATTTTATCCATGGTCGGATATAACCTGAACAAAAAAGAAAACAAGTGGGCTAGAGACTCATCAGCGCTACTGCAAACTGGGCAAGAAACCATATCAACAGACTTAAGGTAACACTCTACAGTGAAACTATTGTGAAAGGGCTGTGGAATCTCCACAACCTGTTAAGCGGAGCACAGCAATTGTTGGGCGACCGGAGTCATCTCCTCAACCATTTAAAACAAAATTAATACAGTGAATCAATACTCTTACGGTGTTGAGTTTAATTAAACCTGTAGTATTTTTTCATTATATACCGTAATTTATCAAATAAACATTTCATTTCTGAAGCAACATAAATGTATACATTTTAGAACAATTCATACAGAGTCAAAAAATATATTTTTCGGTTGTAGCAAGATCGGGTCTTAAACAATTATAGAAACAAATCCCAATGCATTTCGGGTTCTATACAGCACGAACCCTTCTTCAGGGGATATATTAGATTTTAAGTTCCAGAAAATGTTCAAGTATTCATTCCACAGGAACCTACAAATGCAATAAGTACCAAAGTCTCAAAAATATGTCAAATATATACAGCCAATATATACATTTCTTGTGAACAAAACGAAACTGTTAGAATTTGCACTCCAAAAATAGAAAGTGAGGAAAGGGGAGGTGCGCGATGGTAAGGTGCATTCATGTCATGCAAGAAAAATAGAAAACCAAGTTTTAAGGGAAACTAAATTAAGGTGATGAAGTATATAAAAAAGGGGTGCAACAAATGTTATGTGCATGAAGACCCTATTAGCCATATCTCTCCTAAGTGCTCAATATGTAATGTGACAAGGTGCTAAGTGAAGTGGTAGCTTACCGCCCACTTGCAATCGAAGGGCATGTGTATGTTTGAGTCTCCACTAAAGCATACGGAGACGTAATTTAGCCTTTTTCACCACCGGTGGCAACCATAAGTCGTGGGATAATGGGACAAGGGGAGTGCTTTTTAGTAGATTAACCAATGTACGCAGAAATAGATTTTCTGCTCTACTAAGATCAGTTACGCTAGAGCAACCCCAGATCTCTGCCCCATATAATGCACTGGCCTCCGCCTTAGACCTACTTACTTTAAAAAAAAAGGTGAGATCCATTTGGCTTTTGCGGATCTAAAAGGTCTAAGAACAGCTGCTGCACTGTGGGTCAGGCTCATCGCACTTTTCCTCATCTGTTGTGCTCAAGACATATTTTTTGTAAGTGTGATGCCCAGATAATTGAACTTGGATACTCTTTCCAAGGATGCATCTTCTAAGAGGACAGAACAAGGGAATGATCTATGTGGGTTTATGGCAATAAAGTTTGTTTTATCGAAGTTTATTGCCAAACCTCTTTGTTTACAGAAATCCCCAAATCTGTCTACCAGCGTCTGTAAACCTTGAGGAGTCTTTGAGCTCAAGAGAGTATCGTTGGCAAACAGGAGATGGGGAATATTCCTTCCCGCCAACCTGGGTGCCTCATTTATACAGTCTTCCAAGTGTGCTACCACCCTGTTCAAGTGCAAAGAAAACAGGGTAGGTGCCTTGCCGAACACCCTTATGAATGGCTATTTTGTCTGTGAGTTCACCCTTGGTGCCTGATGACTTTTAACAGGTCAAGGGGATTTTCCATATCAACACTTCCCACATTTTTGGGCGGGGAACCAAGTCAAATGCAGTTTTCAGATCAGCAAATACCAGATAAGCTTTTTCCCGCATAACAGTTTCCCAGTATATCGCTACAAACCAACCTGGTCTATGATACTTGTTTGTCTTCTGAACCCTGCCTGTAGATGTGACAACTCAGATTTTCCCTCTATCCACTCCTCCACTTTATAGAGGATTTGTCTACAGAAGACTTTTTACAGAACATCCATTAGGTTTATGGGTCTATAGTTCGATGGAGAATCCCTTCGGCCCTTCTTATATACTGGGGCGATTTCTGCTCCCTTCCAACTAGACGGTATGTCCATTCCAGCTAGAACTGCGTTGGTTAGAATATTGATATATTTAGCCCAGGACTCAATTTCGGAAAGGAACAGATCGCCCGGGACCCAGTCAGGGCCTGCAGCCTTCTCAACAGCTATAGATTTAATTGCCCTCATAGAGTCTGCCAGGCCTATTTGGGATATCAGGGATGTGAACTCCGGGAATATTCCATAATATCCTGTGATTCTTCTCTACGTCACTCACAGCAGTAGAGGGGCCATACAAATCTGCGAAGTAAGAATGCCAGGTTTCTGATTTTATGCAGTTGCTACGACAAATACTGGACTTCTGCCCTTTGTTGGATATCAACTGCCACAGTCTCTTGAAATTCATTTTTTTCCCCGAGGCCTCTTATAGCTTCTCCCAAAGCCTGCACTCCCATTCTTTCTGGGCTAGTTTATAATTAGCCCTACAAACTCTAATAGTAGGGATATCTCCTTTCATAAGAGCCTTTCGTAGCTCTAGTTTTCCCTTGCTACACACTTTGTTGAACCATGTACAGGTTCGGAGTCAATAGCTCTCCCAATTTTGTAAACAACTTGTGGTGAATCGAAATTTGCCTAGCTTACGTAACGGTAAGTTTCAATTCTATTAAGGACACGGAGGCGAGGATTATGCTATATCTTCCTTCGCTTTATTAACATAAAGACTCCACAGCAGCTTAGGAAAAGATATAATAAGAACAAAAATGCTTTAAACATAAAGCATTGACGTAATGTTCAACCAAGAAATAAACAACAACTCCCAAGAGTCTCTTTGCGTAACAATAGTCCATAGTCCTTTCACACTGTCCATCATCACTATATAACCGGACTTCTCATCATCTTCCTCCTCTTTCTTCGCGCAGATCACGCTTGAGCCTCATTGGTCCTGCTTAGCACCGTCGTTGCCTGTCAAAAAAGGAACAGTATCAGCGAGGTGGCCCAGGAATGCGACAACAAGGCGAGGAGCATTCAGTGAACAACACAGTACTGACAATGTAAAGGAAAACGCTTTACTTACTGCCATACGGGTGGGTAGAGACACCACTGTGGCCTGGGTGGGATAATCCTCGCCTCCGTGTCCTTAATAGAATTGAAACTTACCGTTACGTAAGCTAGGCAAATTTCGATTCTATGTCAGGACCGGAGGCTTCAGATTATGCTAGTTTAAAGCTTACTTACCACCAACTGAGCCAAATCCACCACCGGCTTAAAATAAAACCTCTTGAAGGTGGAATCCGAGGACCAATCCGCCGCGCGCATTAGGTCCTCCAGACGAGCACCCACCGAGAATGCCTTAGAGGCCATGGCCCCCCTGGCGGAGTGTGCTCCAAAGAGAGAAGTATTGATGCCCGCTTCTTGCATGACCCATCGCACCCACCGAGCAATAGTAGGGGAGGAGACAGCTTTGTGTGGCTTCCGCAGGGCAATCAACAACTGACGCTCGCCCGGAGGGCGCAGATCCAAGGTCAGGTCCTCATATGCTTTGAGGCATTGCACGACACACAACTTAGGAGTGTCAGTAAAGGCTGGATAAGAAATGGAACGCGACGACGTCTTAGTACGCCGGCCCACGGTAAAAGTAACCCCATCCGGGGAAAAAATGCGTGCAGAAACATCCAGCGCGCGCACGTCCGAGACGCGCCTACAAGAAACCAGACATAACAACATGGCTAACTTCGCCGACAGCTCCTTAAGAGACAGATAAGAGTTGGCCGGCCACGACAGGAACAAATTCAGAACCAAATTGACTTCCCAAAGGACGGAGTACCTGGGCTCAGGCGGCAGCGCGAGACGAACAGCTCGCAGAAGCCGACACACAAAAGGATGTTCCCCTACTGGATGGCCATCGACGTTATCATGGTCCGCAGAAATTGCCGACCGAATGGCATTGATCGTCCTATACGCTAGACCCTTGTCGGCCAAATGCGCCAGGAAATTCAGCACGGGAACAAGGCCTGCGACCACGGGATCCAAATCCCTTCGTAAACACCAACGCATCCACTTAAGCCAAGCGGATCTGTAACGCTTCGTCGTAATATCGGCCCATGCTTTGGAGAGCAAGTGCTCAGCCGACCCCGAAAGGCCCGGGAGCGCCCAGCGTCTCCTGAGAGCCTCCACGCCACGAGGCGGAGAGTGTTCTGCGTGACGAGAGGGTGAGGTTCCTGATCCGGGTTCGTCAGGAGCAGAGGAAACAGGGGGAGTAGGATTGGAAAATCCCAAGAAAGTTCCAGAAGAACCGGAAACCATACTTGAGACCTCCACAGCGGTGTAACCAACACCAGTTGCGCACCCTGGCGGCGAATTTGAGCCGCCGTCCGCATGATCATGGAGAACGGGGGAAACGCAAACGGCTGTTCCCGACTCCACTCCTGCAAGAACGCGTCCGTGGCCTCCGCTAGAGGGTCCGGCCTCCAGCTGTAAAACCGCGGCAGCTGGTGGTCAAGACGGGACGCAAAGAGGTCCACCGAGAAGGGGCCCCAGAGGGAGTGCAGCCACCGGAAGACCTCCGGATCCAGTTTCCACTGGCTGGCGTCCCTGAGATGCCGAGAGTGCCAATCCGCTACCTGATTGCATTGGCCTGGCAGATACTCCGCCGTCACCGCAATGTGACGAGACAGGCAATAATCCCAGAAGTCCTTCGCTAAGTCCGCCAAGGCGCGGGAACGAGGACCTCCTAGGTGGTTCACATATCGAACCGCCGAAATATTGTCCATCCACAACAGGACACAAGCCTTGACCGAGTCCTTGGTCCAACAGCGAACCGCGAAGGAGCCCGCAAGGAGCTCCAAACAATTGATATGCAATTGCCGTTCTTCTGATGACCAGGCGCCGCCGGTGGAAAAATCCCCGCACCGGGCGCCCCAGCCCGACCTGCTGGCGTCGGACTCTATGATCAGGTCCAGAGCCGAACCGAATATCGCTCGCCCATTCCATGCCTCCATGTGAGACAGCCACCATGACATTTCCTCCTTCACTTCGTCCGTGAGGGGAACCCACTGGTCGTAACACATCCCACGGCGCAGATGCTGCGCCTTCAAGCGTTGCAGAGCCCTGTAGTGCAACGGGCCCGGGAAAATCGCCTGGATGGAGGACGAGAGAAGGCCCACCACCTTGGCGATATGACGCAGTGACGTACGATCCCTTGCGATCGTCTGCCGAAGCAGGTGTCGAACCTTCTCGACCTTCCGACCCGGCAGGCTCAAGACCGCCTGTGCCGTCCCACAGGAATTGTAGGAAGCGACGATGAGGGGGGTGGATGGGAACGACCAAGTAGGCGTCCTTGAGATCCAGTCATACCATCCAATCCCGAGGGAGGAGCACGTCTCGGAGGAGGTGGATCCCCTCCATCTTGAAGTGACGGTAGACCAACCACCCATTGAACTCTTTGAGATTGATCACCGGCCTCTTGCCCCCATCCGTCTTGTCCACTAGGAAGACGTTGCTGAGGAACCCATGTGGTTGGCGCGTTGATAGACGGATGGCTCCCTTGCGCAGCAAGTCTGAGACCTCTTCGTCTATCAATCGCGCGTCGGAGTCTGAAAAGACCATCGGGCGCGGGGGCCTCGCCTGAGTTGGCTGGTCGTAAAACTCGATATGGAAACCTTTTACAGTTTGCAAAACCCAAGCGTCGGCAGTGAGCAATTCCCACTCCCCGTAAAAGCTTGCCAGCCGCCCCCCAATCGGAACTTGATCCAAGCAGAGTACACTTACCGGGGGCATTTCCTTGTCCGGAGTTCTTCTTGAACCCTCTGCCACCATAGCGCTGTCCCCTCGTGGGGTAGAAGTTCGTGTAGTTGGCTGAGGTCTGGTACTGACCTCTTCCGGAGCCTTGTCCTCGGTTGTTGGTCTGCTGACCACGGCCGATCGCGCGGCCCCTGCCGCGACCGGCCCCTCCAGAAAAACGCTGGTGGAACACCTTCTTGATGCTGGACTGAGCCTTGTCCAGCGACGTGAACGTATTCACGAACTTTCCCAGCTCGCGGATGAAAGGCTCACCGAAGAGGCCACCCTGAGCCACGGCACCTGCCTCCGACGAGGCCAGGTCCCCCAGCTTCGGATCCAGCTTGATAAGGAGCGAACGCCGCCTCTCCGTGGACAGGGCACAGTTGGCGTTGCCCAAAAAGACGATCACCCTCTGGGCCCAGTTGGAGAGCACCTCCGGTGAAATGGCGGTGCCATTCGCTCGAGCCTCCTCCGCCATATCGAGGATCTTCGTGGCGGGCCCGACCGCACCCAACAACTTGTCCTGGCAAGCTCGCCAGGACCGGTCGATCCCCTTCCTGGGGTCCTTCATGAATTTCGCCAGGAAGGTGGCCATCTTGGGGTCCAATTCTGGTGTCATGGCCACTTTCCCTTCCAGAGTAGGCCGAGGACATTCCCCACGCAGGCAACCCCTCGCCTCCTTTTCCAGGGGCTTGCGCAGCCTGCCCGCGACAAACTTCGCCACCGTCTCCCCCGGGGCCCAGGCCGCGGATCGGGGGTGGACGATCTCGTCCGGGTCCAGCATGCCCGACTCGTCTCGGGGCATCTCCTTCGACGAAGGTGTCGGAAGCCAAGAACGGGTCGACTCCCCGTCGTCATCCGTGTCCGGAGAGTCGTAGATCGGGGAGGCGGGCGCCGTAGACACGTCGCCCGAAGTGGCAGGGTCCACCAAGGGTGCAGGGGGCACCGCCGTCGCCTTAGCCAGGAAGGCGTCACGAAGCCGCTCGAAAGCGCCCCCGTCCACGCCCTGGGCCTCTGATGAAGGTCCCTCCCCACGAGGTCTCTTCGGAGCGGGTGGCAACCCGCCAGACGTCCCTGGGAGGTCGGGGGACGGAGGCACCTGCGCCGCTGCCAGCTTCGCGCACTCCTCCACGATGCGGGCGGAAAGGCGGTCCTCCATGGGCCCTACCACCTCCGTCACGCAACGATAGATGGAGTTGTCCACCGCCTGATAGAACTCATCATCCTGCAGATAGGGGCAGGCTTCCTCATCGTATTCCCCTTCCATCTCGGAACCAAGGGCAAATGCGGGGCACCCAACAGGGCGGCAACCGAGAAAGTTCTCGAATGTGGGCAGGCCAAGCGGCTGCGATCACGTTTTGGGCCAGCTGACGTGGCAGGTGGGCTGCACCAACCCCCAAGCGCGCAGACCCTCCTCGCCGGGACCGGGTCTACGTACCCCTCAAGCGCGCTAGGCCACACACGGGTAAAGAGGTGCACAGATCTCGCCCGAGGGCGATTCACGCGGTCAGAACCGCTATACAGACCCCAGAGGGCGTCAAAAGTGGGCAAAAGTACAGACCCGGATCACCAGGTGTCAGAGGGGTACGCGAGGAACGGCCCCTGCGCAAGCAGACTCCGCGGCCCGGCTCCTCGCACTGCGGAGGCGCGCCGGAGGGTCGGCGAGGCGACAGGCCGCCCCCTTGCGGTCTATGTACACACCGCACACAAGTGGGAATAAAGTCGCGTAGGAACGAAGAACGTTCCCGCAACCGGGGACTCTGTAAGGGAATAAACCATGCAAGGAGTCCCCCAAAGATCATACACAAGACAATCAATCACAATGAAAAGGAAACAAATAGAAAAGCACTTATCTGGCTGCGGGAGCAGCGAAGAAAGAGGAGGAAGATGATGAGAAGTCTGGTTATATAGTGATGATGGACAGAGACAAAGGACTATGGACTATTATTACAAGCAAAGAGACTCTTGGGAGTTGTTGATTTTTTGTTGAACATTACGTCAATGCTTTATGTTTAAAGCATTTTTGTTCTTATTATATCTTTTCCTAAGCTGCTGTGGAGTCTTTATGTTAATAAAGCGAAGGAAGATATAGCATAATCTGAAGCCTCCGGTCCTGACATAGAATCTCAGATGTAAATCGTAATGCACTATCCCAAGGGGTCAAATTCTCAAGATCATCTATAGTTTTCATCAGCTCCTTCTTCATAAAGTCCCATTTTCCCTGATGTAGTGCTACTTTGAGCCATTTGATTCTCCTCCCGTCATTACAGTGCACAAGCTCTAACGTTCGGGAGGTAGCAGTGCTCTACGGCCTTAACAGGGAAATATTTAGAGAACACTGTAAGGCATTGTGATCGCTGTCTGGTCGATGAAGGACTTTCATGTCCTTAATTTTGGACCAGATGGATAACACTACCGTTTTATAATCTATTTTGCTCATTGCTCCAGGTCTATTAAATCTATGGGCTGCTTTCCGGTTGGATAAGGCACGGCCATTACAGGCTCTCAAACCCCAAACATAGCGGTGAACGCCAATAATTTGTGATCCAAGTTGTCCCTCTCCTCACGGGGACCACCTCTAATGAGGGTATCCCCCATGGCTCGTCCTCCTCTTTCAAAAGCCAGAGCACATCCAGGATCCAGGGGCTTGTAGGTTGCATTAAGATCCCTGCAATAATAAGCCTACTGGGTTAAGAATGTATTGCTACGGCTAGTAAGCAGATTCATGGTCATGGATTCACTGCCTCCTTGGGACCCTCGGTTGAAATACAGCAAGGAATCAGCCTGTACATGTTCATTTCCCAGAATATCTTCTGAGTCAAAATCCGCTTGACTAATTTTCATGTTTAATGAGATACGAATCCAGATTAGGTGGCCTCCTGAAGACCGTCCCTTCCCACTTACACTAGGGTGCGCTGGTTTATGGAAGGTAACAAAACGGGTCTATGGAGCGAATCAACAGACCAGGTTTATTGAAGCAAACATATGTCGAAGGACTCAACAAATGTGCCCCACTCGGGGTTGTTTAGCTTAGAGCGGACCCCAGCTACTTTCAAAGAAACAAGGTTATACATTTTTGGATCATCACTCGGTTGTGCCCTGGGGTGAGATGCTGGGCTCATAATTCATCCTTAAATTGGCTGTAGATTGATTCCTCCCCAGTATGGGTTGTTATCATTGGTTCCTGATCACTGAGAGGTATACTTCTAGCATCCCTCACACCAATATGTATCACCTCTCCTCCCAGTCAATCAACCATGGAAGTTACTACATTTGAATTACGCTGCAACATTGGGTTCTCGGGGGTTTTTGCTTGGAGCAAATAGAATGATTCTTTAGGGGGTCCTTACGCCATCCTAAAATAAATAGGCTCTCCACTAAAGAGTTTGATCTCCGTGTGAGTTTAATTGTATCCATTGCCCTCTCCACACTGTTTGCGCTACTAAGACAGGCAGCATTTACTATAGCGAACCTTATGATTGAGAAACAATTTCTGACAGCTCTGATATAATGTATAGATTTAATAATTAGGGATTGTTCCTCCTCCTTCATCCTTTGGGGTAACTTTGAGACTCCTGTCAAATAAATTGTCTCTCTGTACCTCTTGTCTCATAATTTATCGGCTGGCCAGGTGGACCTTTACCAATATCCGGTTTTGTCCTAGGCTCATTCTCTTTGGACACCCCTCTTAGAGCCCTCTTCCTTGGATCACCAAATGTTTTGGCCCTTTTTGGGGATAAGAGGTAAGAAGAGTGGATGGAAGGAGATGCTTTTCTTATGAGCCTTAATGACTTTTTGCCTGTGGATGCACTTCCTCCCATAATTACCTCTTTGCTCTGATTGTGCTCAGAAATGAACTGTGTGTAAGATCTAGGGAGGGCCGGTGGCGCGTGTTTAACCCTAACCCCAACAGGGCTCTTTTCTGTCTGTGAATCCCCCCCTCGGTTGTAAGTGAGGCTACCTACGCCTTTAAAAGCGATGTCTCTTCCTGAATTTTACTTATCAAAACAAACATCTCCCGGGTCCCAGGATGAGTAGGACTAGGACTCCGTACTGCTGCTGTCCCACCCAGCCCGTTTGTTGTAGATGATGTTTCACTTGTAGGGCCTAAATTTACCTCATCACCTGGTAGCTCTGTTTTCATTTGCTCCGGATCGTAGTTTGAACCCACTCGCCACCCTTAACCCCCTTTAGTAAAGGTAAATTTCGAAAGAGCCGCAAATCTATTAGAGCATGCTGGGGATTTAAGCCAAGGGTCTCCTTCTGAAATGTCAATTGCAATAGGCCCTTCAGGCAGAGAAGTGGAAGTCGAGGGTCCAACTGTCATCTCGCATTTTGAAAGTTTAAAACCATTTATCACTGTGTTTTTCTTTTTTGGCAAACATCAGAGCAACTTTGGGGCGAGACTTCAAGAGAGTCTGGGGAGAGGATGTGGTCCGTCGGCTTAAACTGCCGACTCTGGTGCTGGAAACCAGGGTTCGAGCCTCGAGGTCGCGTCCACATCCTGTGATTCAGCGCAAATCTCCCCGTGCCTGAATGTGTAATGTAAATATGGTGCTCATGTAAAGCGCTCCATCACTTCGGGTCGAGTTCGCGCTATATAAAAATATGCACACAAAAAAAAAGAGTAAGCCACCTTTGTCACCTCCCAGAGGTGGCCCTACCTAGTCGATTAGAGAATCAGTATAACCCAAATTCAGAGAGAGATTCAGCTTGGACGTGTCCGATGGCGGTACCGTCTTGTTAAATTTGGTTTTGTTCCCTGCTAGGACCTCTTGAACTTACGTTTTCCCATTTCAGAAAAGCTTTTGACCTTTGTTTTCCAGTTGCAGCTGACAATTAATCAATAAACAAGAGTCTGGCTATAACAATGATTGTCCCTATATCAGTTAAGGGACCAACACCTATATAAAGATAATGCCCTAATGCCTTTTGATGCATCGCGGGATCGGTAGGATCTACCTCGTGGGGACTATCTACTTCATTCAGCCCTAGTCTCGCCCATTCAACAGCACTGGAGAGAGGGGCTCTCTGAGCCGCAGACCTCCAAGGCATGCCAATATGTAGTATTAGCGGTGGGAACCATTAAGGCAGTTACTTGTTTAAACCGGTGAATGACGCATGTGAAGCTGATTCCGTTGTTGTAGCTAAAGCAGAAGTGGGAGGAGGACTTGGGCGTTAAGATCCCCGAGAAGGTGTGGGCCGAGCTAGTTGAACGGGCATGGAAAAGCACTAGGAATGCTCGTTTTCAGCTGGTAAATTTTTTTATTTTGCATAGGGCGTATCTTACCCCAGCGAAGATTAACCAATATTTTAACACAACCACAGCTCCCTGCCTGCGTTGTCGTATGGAGGGTGCAGACTTCCGCCACATGATATGGGATTGTTCCTAGCGTGGAACATATTGGGAGGAGGTAGTGGCGCTGTTATGGGAGGTTACTGAGAGAGAGATAGAGCCCACTATAGGCCCTTGCTTGCTGCACTTTTTCCCCCACACCTCCAAGAACAGGATAACTAGCAAGTTCTTGGATCTAGTCCTCCTGTTGGGCAAAAGAGATATTACAGCACACTGTACTATCGCCCTGATTTGTTTTATTTGTATTGTGCTGCTGTCCTGATTGTCCTGTTCAGCCTGCCCCGTGTACTGCTCTGCCCCCGTTCGCCGTAGTGTTGCCCTGTTGGTATTGTGCCCTGTTGGTATTGTCTCTGTTCTGTTACCCTAGCGCTTCCGTCCCCGCTGCTGCCCACCCCGCTCCCTGCCGCTGCTCCCCATGGCCCCGCCCCCACTCCTGCTGATTCCCTCGACCCTCCCCACTCGCCACCCCGCTCCCGCCTCCCAGCTGCTCCTCCCTCCCACGGAGTACTTAGGGGAGAGACCGGGCGACGGGGAGCTGTGACCCAGTCTGACCTCGTCAGTGCTGGTCGCTCTACCCGCCGCGTGGCCCCTCCAGGAAGTCACCGGTTCCCTGCTGCTGCCGCCGCCGCTCGCATCGCTGCCCTGATTGTGCCCCCACTGTGGTCTGTACTATCGCCCTGATTTGTTTTATTTGTATTGTGCTGCTGTCCTGATTGTCCTGTTCAGCCTTCCCCGTGTACTGCCCTGCCCCCGTTCGCCGTAGTGTTGCCCTGTTGGTATTGTGCCCTGTTGGTATTGTCTCTCTTCT
This sequence comes from Lissotriton vulgaris, assembly GCF_964263255.1. Lineage (NCBI taxonomy): Eukaryota > Metazoa > Chordata > Amphibia > Caudata > Salamandridae > Lissotriton > Lissotriton vulgaris. The sequence goes on from NW_028249262.1 coordinate 183,529, forward strand.
GTTCTGTTCCCCTAGCGCTTCCGTTCCCGCTGCTGCCCACCCCGTTCCCTGCCGCTGGTCCCCCGCGGCCCCGCCCCCACTCCTGCTGGTTCCCTCGACCCTCCCCACTCGCCACCCCGCTCCCGCCTCCCAGCTGCTCCTCCCTCGCTCCGCCCCTCCCACTACGCCATTTATGGCGGAGTCCACGCGTACGCGCAGCGTGCACGCGCAGCGGGCGCGCCGATTGTGCGCCGAAGGCGCGCCAAAGGTAAGCCCGTCTGCGCCCGTCCACGCCTGGACCGCGCCCAGTGCCAGAACCCCTGGCCCCCACCGATGCAAGATGACCCGACAGACCTACGACGCCGCTGCCCTAAACACACTCAATGCCGGCCAGAACCCCACCTGCTGCCGGGCCGCCCCGAAACACATTCACGGACCCTTCACCTGCAGAACCTGCAGGTTCACCTGCCTCCGTACATGCCCCGCGCCCGCCAAGCCAAGCACCAGCAGCAACCTCAAGTGCATCCTGCTCAACACCCGCTCCGTCCACAGACACGCCGTGGAACTCTGGAACCTCCTCGACACAACATCACCAGACATCGCCTTCCAAGATCATCAGGAGGGACTGCGTCAACCAGACCGGAGGAGGCATCGCCATCGTCCACAAGAACACCATCGGCATCACGACCGACTCCAACGACACCTTCGCCGCCGCCGAGCACCTCCACTTCCAGATTCACACCAACCCAAAGACGACCCTCAGAGGCACCCTCATCTACAGACCCCCCGGACCACGCACACAATTCAGCGAAGACATCACGGACTTCATCAGCCCATACGCCCTCCCCTCCGCTGACTACATCCTCCTAGGGGACCTCAACTTCCACCTGGAGAACAACAAGGACCGCAACACCGCCGCCCTGCTGGACAACCTCGCCAACCTCCGACTCAAGCAACTGGTCAACACCCCCACCCACTACGCCGGCCACACGCTTGATCCCGTCTTCTCATCCAGCAAGCACATCACCTTCAGCCACTCCACCGAACTCCACTGGACCGACCACAGCTGCGTCCACTTCAGCTTCAGAAAAACCACAACCCACCACCACCCGCAACAGGTTCCTCACAGGAGCTGGAGCAAGATCACCGCCAACCAGCTCACCACCTCCCTCAGCCAGAACCCACCTGCCAGCACAACGGACCCCAACGAAGCAGCCCGCAACTTCACGCAGTGGCTGACCGCCTGCGCCGACGACCTCGCACCACTGAAGAACCCTCCCAGCAGACCCAGAAGCAAGAAGGCCCCCTGGTTCACTGACGAACTCAAGAACTCCAAGAAGTCCTGCCGCACCCACGAGAAAGCCTGGCTCCTCGACCAGACCACTGACAACATGACCGCCCTCAAACACGCCACCTGCAAGCACCACCAGCTCATCCGCACCACCAAGAAGAAATCACTGAAGGAGCGACTGGACAACAACGCCCACGACAGCAAGGAACTCTTCAGCATCGTCAAGGAGTTCTCCTACCCCAGCACCGGCAAAAACGACATCACTCCTTCACAAGATCTCTGCGACTCTCTCGCCTCGTTCTTCCACCGCAAGATTGCCGACATCCACAACAGTTTCGGCGCTCCTTCCACGCACCCAACCGTCGAACCAACGCACCCCACCGCCACCCTCCGCACCTGGACCACGGTGACCACCAGACATCGCCTTTCTCACGGAAACCTGGATGAATGTCTCCTCAGCCCCCGACATCGCCATCGCCATCCCGGACGGGTACAAGATCATCAGGAGGGACTGCGTCAACCAGACCGGAGGAGGCATCGCCATCGTCCACAAGAACACCATCAGCATCACGACCGACTCCAACGACACCTTCGCCGCCGCCGAGCACCTCCACTTCCAGATTCACACCAACCCAAAGACGACCCTCAGAGGCACCCTCATCTACAGACCCCCCGGACCACGCACACAATTCAGCGAAGACATCACGGACTTCATCAGCCCATACGCCCTCCCCTCCGCTGACTACATCCTCCTAGGGGACCTCAACTTCCACCTGGAGAACAACAAGGACCGCAACACCGCCGCCCTGCTGGACAACCTCGCCAACCTCCGACTCAAGCAACTGGTCAACACCCCCACCCACTACGCCGGCCACACGCTTGATCCCGTCTTCTCATCCAGCAAGCACATCACCTTCAGCCACTCCACCGAACTCCACTGGACCAACCACAGCTGCGTCCACTTCAGCTTCAGAAAAACCACAACCCACCACCACCCGCAACAGGTTCCTCACAGGAGCTGGAGCAAGATCACCGCCAACCAGCTCACCACCTCCCTCAGCCAGAACCCACCTGCCAGCACAACGGACCCCAACGAAGCAGCCCGCAACTTCACGCAGTGGCTGACCGCCTGCGCCGACGACCTCGCACCACTGAAGAACCCTCCCAGCAGACCCAGAAGCAAGAAGGCCCCCTGGTTCACTGACGAACTCAAGAACTCCAAGAAGTCCTGCCGCACCCACGAGAAAGCCTGGCTCCTCGACCAGACCACTGACAACATGACCGCCCTCAAACACGCCACCTGCAAGCACCACCAGCTCATCCGCACCACCAAGAAGAAATCACTGAAGGAGCGACTGGACAACAACGCCCACGACAGCAAGGAACTCTTCAGCATCGTCAAGGAGTTCTCCTACCCCAGCACCGGCAAAAACTACATCACTCCTTCACAAGATCTCTGCGACTCTCTCGCCTCGTTCTTCCACCGCAAGATTGCCGACATCCACAACAGTTTCGGCGCTCCTTCCACGCACCCAACCGTCGAACCAACGCACCCCACCGCCACCCTCCGCACCTGGACCACGGTGACCACCGAAGACACAGCCCGCACAATGAACACCATCCACTCCGGATCTCCAACCGACCCCTGCCCCCACCATGTCTTCAACAAGGCCGACTCCACCGCACCCCAACTCCGAGACGTCATCAACACCTCCTTCAAAACCGCCACCTTCCCGGAGAGCTGGAAGCATGCCGAGCTCAGCGCCCTACTGAAGAAACCAACAGCGGACCCCACCGACCTCAAAAACTTCCGCCCCATCTCGCTCCTCCCTTTTCCTGCCAAAGTCATCGAGAAGATCGTCAACAGACAGCTTGCCGCCTTCCTCGAGACAAACGGATCCCTCGACCCCTCGCAGTCCGGTTTCAGAGCCAACCACAGCACTGAGACCGCCCTCATCGCAGCCACTGACGACATCCGAGCCCTGCTCTACAACGGGGAAACAGCGGCACTTATCCTCCTGGACCTCTCTGCAGCGTTCAACACTGTCTGCCACCGCACCCTAGTCCAACGCCTCAGCAACATCAGCATCCAAGAGAAGGCACTGGAGTGGAGAGTCCGCCTCCCCCCGTTTCGATCCGAGGCCACCGAAGTCATCTGCGGCGTCCCGCAAGGATCATTACTCAGCCCCACCCTCTTCAACGTCTACATGAGACCTCTTACTGCCATCGCACGCCAACACAACCTCAACATCATCTCCTACGCCGACGACACCATCTGATCCTCTCCCTCACCAGTGACCCCGACACCGCCAGAACCAGCCTACACGAAGGGATGAAAGACGTCGCCGAGTGGATGAAGAACAGCCGCCTGAAACTGAACTCAGACAAGACGGAAATCCTCATCCTGGGACCATCGCCCTCCGCCTGGGACGACTCCTGGTGGCCCCCAGCCCTGGGCACCGCTCCCAAGCCAACAGACCACGCACGCAACCTGGGCTTCATCCTGGACTCCTCCCTCTCGATGACCAGACAAGTCAACTCCGTCTCCTCATCATGCTTTCACACCCTTCGCATGCTTCGCAAGATCTTCCGATGGATCCCGACCGAAACCAGGAAGATGGTCACCCAGGCCCTCGTCACCAGCCGACTGGACTAGGGAAACACCCTCTACACCGGAACCACAGCCAAGCTACAGAAAAGACTCCAACGCATCCAGAACGCCTCCACCCGACTCATCCTGGACATCCCCCGACGCAGCCACATCTCCGGCCACCTGAGGGACCTGCACTGGCTCCCCGTCAACAAGAAGATCACTTCAGGCTCCTCACCCACGCACACAAGTCTCTCCACGACCTGGGCCCCAAGTGCCTCAACGACCGCCTGACCTTCTACACGCCCACCTGCCAGGTACGGTCTACTAGCCTCGCCCTCGCCGCCGTACCACGCATCCGAAGAGCCACCGCCGGAGGCAGATCCTTCTCCTACCTGGCGGCCAAGACATGGAACTCCCTCCCCATCCACCTTCGGCTTACCCAGGACCACCTCGCCTTCAGGAGACAACTCAAGACCTGGCTGTTCGAGCAGTAGCGGACCCCTTCCCCAAGTGCCTTGAGACCCTTCCGGGTGAGTAGTGCGCTATACAAGTGTTATGATTGATTGATAGAAAGCCAAGAGGGGTTTGAGCGTTCGGAGGTGGAGAAGTGTTTTTATTAAATGAGCGGAATGTGAGGGCACTATTAGACTACAAACTGCTAGGCGTGCACGCTGCGAGAAAGCTTTGGAGGCATTAAGGGCTTGAGAAGCATTGGTGGTCTTATTAAAATCTTCGGGGGCTGACTCGGAGGCAGTGTCTTCGACTAGCGATCTGGCTGTCTTGCTTTGATGGAGATAGGTCCCCACCCGCCTAACTGACCCTGATGGATCTCTGAATGCATTTTGTTTGTAGCACTATAATATCCTGGTCTGTACTGTATGATATCTGTATGGCGAGCTTATGCACTAAACCCTTCTATTAAATGCCATGCCAGGGAGGGGTGGGTAAAAGGGTGGGGAGGTGTATCTGTTTGGTTTTGTTTCTTTAAAATTCGAGGCTCAGGCGCCTTTCGTATGCTCCTCATTGATTATGGTTTGCTATTATTGGGTCTGACTCACAACCATCCGGGGGATGCTACGGAGATCGGATTTGGTGAACTGCAGTGCAGTTTAATGTAGTCCACGGATATCTCACTTGTTCTAGGGAGTGATCAGAGCAGATTGTTAGCAGATGGGCACCTGGGAAAAATTTGTTTCCTGAAAATGCCAAAGTATTTTTGTTTTGAAACTAATAAAAATATATTTTTAAAAAATCAGTTAAGGGACCAACACCATAACTGGTCTGCAAAATCAGCAGGGAGCTATCCGATCCGGTCTTACCGCTATCCAGAATGGGAGAAACACAGAAAGTGGGCCTGCCCCTTGGCCCGCTCTAAGTGACTGCAGCGCCTTATTTGGTCCCAGCTTCTCAGCACGAGGGGGATTGTGGGATGAGAAGGCCCTAGCGGTGGTATCAGTGCCTACAGCTATAACAAAGTGGTCCTGCAAACACCAGAGTCCTTCTCCTTGGTAGGGACAGCCAAAACAACTGTCTCCACTTGTGACGGCAGCCAGGCACTTGAGAACACTTGCTCTTAAAAGCTGGTGCTGTCACACTTGGGCCCCTCCCTCCTCTTTCTCTCCCGGCAGCTCCCACGGTCTGCTCTCCCTGTGCTACAGTGTGGGGTACAGAGCCATGAGGCCACAGCTAGCCCTGTGTCCAGCGCCTGGGAGTGTGGGAGCCCTGGTACTGAGGGGCTGCTGGGAATGCTTCTGTGTGTAATGACTGCAGGTGGGCATAATTACCATGATGCAGTTATAGAAAGCTTCAGTGCTGAGACAGGATGGAGAAAAACACTGTGCCAGAAAGTGGTACCGGATATCAAAGTGACACATTGTTGACTGCGGATAGTTAGGGTTCAGTTGTCCGCAGCTCAGACAGGCCCTATAGTAATTACATTTCTTGGGTTTGCACAAGGTGTGATCACACTCAGCCCAAAGGTTACAAACTGCAGGACTCTGGGACTCCTGATCAAACTTCCTATTTTTCAAAATAAGCCAGTAAATATTTAAAGGGTGATCTGTTGTCATGGTCCCCGAGGATCTCTAATTAGACTCTTTATCTTGACCAAATGACCTACCTCCCTGTAGTTCCTCATAAAATACTCTGATAGCATTGTAAAGGGTGTCTCTTTGTCCTCCCACACTCTGATTTCAGCTTCAGACAACTCCATCTTGATCAGTTTTTGTTTGCGAGTGTTTACATGTTATACTGACACGCTTTTATCCATACAGCCGAGCAGGCGATTATTTCCATCTGCATAAAAGAAGAAGACGAGCCCTACAGCATTGACCATCAGAACGGGGGTGGAATGGAAAGCCCAAGAGGTGAGTAACTTGTGCTGCAGATCTGGGAATCCGAGACTATAGCTTTACACTTGTTTTCTGTTTGCACGTTAGCCGAATACACTTTGCTTCATAGTTCATAGGTTTTTTGTTAAGCATGTTTTTCACATGAGAATTACACTCAGTTCCCTGATTAAAAAATGCACCGTTATTTCATTTTGTAACAGGAGCATCTGATAGAGACGTATAGCCGCAGATTCCTTAACTTAGAATCTCCCCAGGCATCAGACTGGATCCGGAAAAATTTTCGCAGCAGCACCTCTGCGCACCGGGGTGGCGCCCGCATCCGCCCTGAAGTCGTCCACAGACGGCACGCTGATGTCAGTTTTCTTCTTTTCCGCATCGAGCACGGATCTGGAAAACCAGCAGTTCCTTTGCCTGGTTTTTGGGCCTGGTTTTTGGGCCTTCTCGACACCTTCGGTGTCTGGTGGAACAGTGTGCAATGCCTATGTCACCTGGCCTTCGGGTCAGTCTCCGGCTACTCCACTCCTCATGTCCAGTGGTAGGATTAGCCTTCAACCATCTACTGACAGTGTGTTATCACCTACACGGATGGCAACTGAGTCTAGTGCTGCCTTCGCAAGCGCTATTCATGGGGCGGCTGCTCTGCTTGGCTTTCAGCCTTGTATGGGGACTTTGCTTTCTGATCCTTTATTGGATGTCCTCCATTTAGAGCCTATTGAAGTTAAACCTTTCCTGTCCTTTGGAGATTTTCTATTTGACATTTTGCCTTCCACTTGGTCAAGACCCTCTTTTGGTGACCTTGTTGATTGGGCTATTGCTCGTAGGCACCGCCCTGCTCCGGGTGATCCTTTCTGTCTGTCTCTTCACCCAACTTCTCAGGGCCTTGTTGTTCAGGCAGCTTTTAATTTGCAGTCTTCACCATCTTTACCATTGTTACCTCCCACCAGGGAATCTAGGTGGCTGGACGATTGTGATCGCCAGCTTTTCGCCTCTGCTAGCGCAGGTGTCCGGGCTTAGAATACAGCCTGTGTGTTCGCACGCGTATCCTCCGCTCTTTGGGACTCAGTTGCTCACCTTCTCCCTTCTATTTCCGAAGGGCCACGGATGGAATTGCTCCGCCTTATTCTGCATGGCAAAAGCATGGCACAATTTTCCCTTAGGTACTCTCTGGATGCAACTGACTCTATGGGACGGGTCCTGGCTAGTGCTGTGGCTTCACAACGCCATGCTTGGCTGCGTGGCCATCGCTTCCTGGAACATATTCGGGATGCCCTCAGAGATCTTTCAATTAATGGGGTAGATCTTTTTGACCGCCATGTGGATTCGGTGGTCTCCCGTCTTTTGACAAGGCTGAAATAAATCTTGTTGCCATATTCTCTGCATTATTTTCCAGTGCCCGACCTAATGCACAGGTTAGTTTTAGGGGCTGGTTCCTGTTCATGGCTGCTTAGCCCTTTATATGTTCATTTGGCACAGCCGTTTGACTGTTTTTCTCCTTTTCAGACCTCTGACTGTGTGCTTAGCCCAAGAGGACACCCCTACTGGGGTTTGTCTTACCCTATGTGGGGTATTTGTGGCATTCGGTTCTGCCATTACCTTAGTACGCTCCTATGGAGTCACTGAGCAGATGTCCTGCTGGGCGTCACTTGTCTCTTCCTACAGAGTTCCTCGTATGACCTGCTCTGTTACACGTTTGGTTGGTCTATCTGTAGTGCACAGGAATCTAGTATAGGTTCCGTGCCCTATGGTGTCTATCCTGCATGCCTGGTGATACAACAGGTTGTGCCAATTTTTTCACTACAAGCCATCCTATTTGCTGCTATGTGGCCTGCTTATTGTTGCTCCTATTGGTGCGACTTGGACATACAACCTCTTCTGGTTCGTCCTCAGCAGGGGTTCTCTGTTATACATGGGCATAGGCACTTTCTGGCCCCTTGTGGTTCAGCGGTGGTCATATTCCCTGCTTTTTCTGTATCAGTGTTTCCACGCTTTGCTTGGCTCCATACTTTGTACCCTCAAGAGGCGTGTTTTACTTCAAAATCACTCCTTGGGGTTCGGGATCTTGACATTTGTCCTCACCTTTGCCACAGCGGTGACTAGTTCTTCTCCTACTCTGTTTTGCAGGGGGCTGTGGTTCCTCTCTGGCAGGGGCATGGTTACTTACTGCTCTGGACATGGTCCTACCCAGTTTCCTCATGTCTGCGAGTATGTTCAGCATACTCTAGACTTTTGTTGGGTCTAGTTTTTCATTTTGTTTTTCTTCCTGCTATGGAATTGCTCTGTGTTCTTATCCAACGGATTCGGGCAGGCTCTTTCATTCATACAGTGTCCGTGGTTCCTGGCCTGGTCTACTTGTTCCACCAGGTCCTGGAGTGCCCAGCTGGCTGGTGCCCTTTTCGAGGCGTTGCCTTGTCGCCTTCTGTTGTGTGCCTCTACGTGACCCTACAGGAAGTCTTTGCTTCCTTCGTATGGCTCCAGTGTCCACACGGCATGCTTAGGTCCCTTCCTGTCTTCACTCTTGGTTGTTAACGCACAACTACTTCTCATTGGCCCTTCACATATTGTTACAACATCGCCTAGTCCTGGCTTGTCTTGTGATTTCCTGCTGCCGCCATCTTGTGGCCATGATTTGGCATTCTGCCACTGCTGTCATTCGTGTCTTGCTGGTGCCGGTGTCAACAGGGCTCCTTTTCGCTGTTGCGCACATTGGGCCCGTGTACAAAGTCTCTGTCATACCAGCTGTCATCACTCAAAACTTGTCTGCAGTCTGCATGCTGCATCCAGCGGTTTTCTCAGAGCTTAGTTTCGGCTATTCTTCTTGCAAAGTCGTGGCCTTCCTTTTACTCCATCACATCTGGTATATGGTTTCTTATCCATGCTGGCACATGCTGGGTAAGGGTCACTCTATTGCCTCGGATGTTCCACTTGCCCTTGCAGATACAGGTTCCACTGTGTTTTTAAAAAAACTTTTTTCTTGGTCGACCGGGAAGTGCTTTGCTTCTGTCGCCAGTTAGGACCCTGTGGATCTTTCACACTCTGGGTTGGTTCATCTTCTTTTTGAAGTTATGAACCATCACTTTGCTACGGGCATTCTAGCCCGGTGTTTCTTTCTCTCAACCCAGTACACATAAAGGGGTTTTCCATGCTGTTCTTAACGGCTTCTACTGTCTTTGCCTCCCATTGCTTTCTGCTCTCCTTAGAGCTTCATGGTCTGTGGGATACCTGCTCTATCTTTAATATCCTCATTATGGTTTGTCTTCAAGGTTGACGGTTCTGTTTAGTCACCTTATGGACGACTAAGTTCTTTCGAGAACTTGATGGGGTTCAGTCGCAGACCCACCTCCTCTGTGGGTATGGCTTTGGTATCTATTCTAAGTTAAGGAATCTGCGGCTAGAGGTCTCTATCAGATGAACGAGTTACTTATCTCTGCTAACGATGTATCTGGTAGAGACATAGTCTAGCTGCAGATTCCTTAACGCTCGCCCAACCTCCCCGTTCTGCGAGGACCTTTTCTGGTTGAGGTTTTCCATACTCGCCTCCCTTAGGGTGGCTTGCCCTTCCCAGGCTGCTCTATTCTCACTCCAACACAGATTGATTTGTTCTGTTTCTCTGCTGCTCCCGCCATTCTCTAAAATTGGGCGGTATGTTAACACATCATATGCTCCTTCCAGCCTTAGGCCTGGATTGAATGTTGTGAAATCTATTCACGCTTTTTCTCACCATCCCACTTTCCCCTTCTACATGGCCTTGAGGTCGTTGCTGCCTCGACTGACTTTTTCTTCAAGACTATTGGCCATGTACAATTATGGATTTTTAATTGGGATTGCAATGTCTCCTTCTAGTGACGTCTTGTGGTGGACTCTCCTTACTCTAGTGTTCCGGACTTGTTCTCCTTCACAGTTTTACTTTCCAGATGTGGATTTTCTATCCTCTACCAGGCTGTTTTTCCACATCCTTGTCTCCCTTTAACGTTGATTGAGCCTGCGCTCTTGCGAGGTGGCTTTTCAGAGCTCTGCTCTGTCTCACCCGTCAATTTCTTCTATTTTTTTCATCATTTTTGCAGACTGTTTCCATATTCTCACCGGTTTTTAATGATGGCTCTGCGTTCTGACGCGGAAAAGTTTCTCTGACGAAAACTGCGTCTGCGCGCCATGGAGGGGCGTATATGGCTCCGCTGACGTCATGTCTGTGGGCGACGTCAGGGCGGAGCCAGGCGGCGCAGCCCCTAGCGAACAAAGCTGCTGCTGCGGAAAATTTTCCAGATCCAGTCCGACGCCTGGGGATATTCTAAGTTAAGGAATCTGTGGCTAGACTGTGTCTCTACCAGATACATTGTTACCGAAGTTAAGTAACTTGTTAAACACTACACAGACCAACAGAGTAAATGTTTATTGGTCTTACACAGGGATTCTTGTCTTTGGTTCCCATCCTCCGAGGCTTGAGAGGGGTAGGTCGCTTCTGCAGGCATCTTTAGTTTCTCATCTAGTGAAAGCCCATATACAAAGGCTTGTTAGGAAAGCATGTGCTAATGGTACCACAGAGCACTCGAGTGTTATATGTCCGTGGATTATCTGTTGTTGCTGTAACCGGTCACCAACTGCCTCTGTGGTGTATAATATCTGTCCACAATATGGTACAGACAACCTTCAATATGAAAGGCATTAGCGAGGTTATTTAGAGTGCTTGACTGTCTTTAGCATCTCTGCCTCATCATGAGGTTTTTATTTGTTAGTGAAGTGATGTCACTTTTTTTGCTTGCAAGAACCCATACATTTAGTTGAGCCTATCAGTCTACTTTGTACAATTATCTTGAATAAGTTATACACATTTCATACTGATAATCATCCTTAATTGTTTCTCATCGTACTATGTATCCTATTTAATGAACTGTTTACTGGTGCAGTCACTGTGAGCTTTCACTGAGTCCTTTTATACAGAACATGAGTCCTCGTGTTCTGTAAAAAATGTTCAACAAAAATTAAAACTGACGAGTAACAGTATAGTACCAGAACATAAAACTGTGTGGTGGTTTTCCAATGACTAAGATCGTTATAGATCGAGGGTAACTCAGAATTATGTCTCCTGCCATCAGATTTAGGCCTCTCACCGGAGGACAGGCAATGACATATCTTCACAGGTTGTGAAGCAGTGAACTCTTACATTCTTGTTTCATTGCTTATTGTATGTTTGTAATAGCAACTCATCCTGTGTTGGGATGAAGATTAATGTGTAATTTACTAAACTCCTTGTCTTTCAGATCTGGGTGAGTGAGGCATCTCAGTGTGTACTTGTATTGGATTTAAACATCTTCTGGTATCACTCAGTCTGTGATGTGCAACATCTCTTGTTGTGATGTTGCCTTGTGTCCCTCACCACCTAGCACCAGTTGTTAAAGTGATAGCAAATGTACCTGTTGGGGTTTCATTATTTTGACTTATCCAGGGAAAGTAAACAAGCCGATCATTCAGAATATTTTTTAGAATTTGTATTAACACATATTGGCTTATTAGCTTTTCTGTAGTACAAAATAAGAAAAGAAACTTAAAGGGAAAACAAAGTGAAAGGGAATGAGGTACCTTCGTCCATTAGTAAGAGAGAAGATGTAATCGCCAACCCCCTGTTACATTCATTTCATGACAAATGTTCTTGGCTGAAACTTTGATGTATGGCTCATGTTCATACCCATCACCAGGTGACTTCCATGGGAGCAGCCATGCAGTTGGCTGCATCGAAAATCTGTCCACCTGCATGATTGTCCACGTGAGGAGGTAGATACACACCATGCCAGGAGGAAAGCAAGCGAAGAAGTGCACGGGATTTCGGTCTCCTACTTTAAAGCTAAATGCTCCTATGGCTGTCTAGTATTCATGCATAAAAGTTAGGCATTCAGCCTTTCAGTCAAGGTTGTATAGTGACAAGACAGCAAGCCTTGGAATTCTTGCGAAAGCTTAAACAACTTAATACGATGGGCTTGTCCTAGATGCTCTCATTTCTGCTGTGATTCTGATGAGAGTTCAACAGCTAATGCTAATGGAGCTTTTTGCCTACAGTTTCATTGTGAGGTCTGACGATGTTAATAATATTGATAAAACATCAATATATTTATAAAGGACTTGAATTCTTTTTACAATATTTTAAGTTAGAACATATCATTGCTCTTTCACACAATGATAGCAATAGAACTATGGTGGGGATAATGTCTGTGAGGTGATGTTCTTAAAGGTTGAAGGCTAATACCTGACTATTGTTCCTATCCAGCAGGTGAACAAAGCACAAGCAGACAACAACATGTTACAGAGTTAATACGCTGTACAAAGAAAACAGCAGACAAACTTTCAACGCGGAAAGCCACCATGAATTTGCTACAGACGTCTCCCAGGGGAACTAACTCAGGGAATCAGCTTCACCCTAAAGGATGCTGGGGAGAGAGAGGCAAGGCAACGGTTGCATGGGAAAATGTTCTTAGCAGTTCGGAACATTATGAACCATTCCAAGCCAGACCCCAAGGAGTATCACAGAAATACAATGATCATGAGAATAATCTGAAACGCCCTTTGCTTCTAAAAGATCTTGCAAAATTACAGCAGAATTCAATAGCATACTCTTCAGCTGCATTAGATACAAACTTGAGTCGCGAGGGAGAGCAAACGGTGGAGCAAAAAGGGAAATATGCTGAAGTGAGACCATACTCGTGTACTGATTGTGAGAAAAGCTTCTTATACAAGGAAAATCTGATAAAGCACTACAGAACACATACAGGCGAAAAGACATGTACGTGTACCTTTTGTCATAAATCTTTCAGCCGGAAGGATAATCTAAAAAGGCATATGAGAATGCACACAGGAGAGAAACCGTACAGATGTACTGAATGTGGGAAAAGCTTTACTTGGAAGGAAAGTTTAAATCTGCATCAAAGAAAACACACTGCAGGAGATGCCTTCTTGAGAAAGAATATGGTCAAACAGAAACATTTATGATCGCACTAGTGAATTACTAAACAGCAATGAAAGACCTGAGCACACTGTTCGGCATTAATGTGATTGGAAGAAAGACTCATCAAAAAATGTAACTGATATGACAGAAAAGGATGAACCAAGGAGACATCAGCAGACCACAGCGCCTCATACACTGACACAGAAGCCATGGGGTTAATGCTTGGTTTAGCTCAGTCACATAAAGGACCCCCCTATACTGAATAGACACATAGCAAATCCACCCTACAAGAAGTAAAACTATAATGAGTAGATTAAAATGCAAATAACACATACATCCAGAAGAGGTAATTGGCATAAACAGAGGGAACAAAGCCACCAACAAAGTACAATATTATTTTATCAGTAAGACACAGAGCAGGAAAGCCTGAATAAACACAACAGGCTGTAAATGGGCAAGCGCATCCTATTTAGTATACATGAATAAAAGCCCAAATTCCATGATCCAAAAGCTCAACTACTGGTTAACCAGTTGTGGTATTAAGCGCAGAAAATTAAAACCAGCTTTATTCTTCTTTGGTTTTGTTGCTAATTTAGGTACTTGGGAACCCTGGTTCTAACAACGGCATTGGCACTTCACCTAATAATGGTACGATTCTGGGCAAACCACTTTATCTCCGTTTCTCAAATTGCAAATATGTTTAATGTGTAAATATATATAATACATGTAGAAATGTGTGTGTTTGTTTAATGCAAGTATTTATCAAACAATGTGTTGTTAATGTATGAACTCTGTACTCTAACATGTGTTACATGAGATCCTATTTGTGTGTGGTCCCATCTCAGGAGGATCTGATACAATCGCTGTTCTTTCTACATCATGTCTTTGTGATGGTTCTAGTGCAATAAACATTTTCTCTGTAGAGGATGCTGCTTCTCCCTGGACTTGGTTCAAAACTATACCAAATATTAAAATTAATGCAATTAACATGCCTCCCATCTGGTTTGGTACAGGTAGTGTTTGTTGTCACTTGAAAGTGTGTGAATGAGTGACTGGGCTGTATTTAGGATAAACAAAGCAAATTCAGATCTTGAAGATAATAGACAGGGAATTAGTTTGTACTGTAAAACCAAAAGAGAGAAACAACTCAATATCTAATAGCCAGATGAACTGCTCCAGACAACCAATGAGTAACAATTCAAAGTGCCTGGAAACTCCATTCAACATACAAATGGTCCACAGGCTCCCAGGAAAATCAAACGTTTAATTACAAATCCAGTTGGGATCATCAAAAACAATCGAAAAGTGAATCTAGGTCAGAGCAGACAGAAGAAGGGTTGAGAAGGAGAGGATGGAGTAGTTAAGGTAATGAAAGACTGACAGAAATGAAGGTAGCAGGGGCAACATCTAAATACAATGACCAAACCAAGAGTTGTTCTGAAGTGAGTGTCCTCATCAGCAAGCTGTCTTTAGTTACTGGAAGGTGGTGTGTCCACCGTGGCCTCACTGCTGCCTTGTAGCAATCAACACAGGAAAAAGTGTTTGCCAAACTCTTACTATAAATGTCTTGCAGCGTGCCTGCCATTTCATTGCCATCCGCAGCCGAATGTCTGGTTTTGGAGTTTCTTTTTACTGCCACACATGGTGTTCATGGCTTTCGTTCATCTGCAGCAGCATAGACCCTGCAGCCCGATGTCATTGAGGGAAGTCATATCCATGCACCAAGAACACCAAAGGCCAGGGATGACCCACCTGCCTTCAGCCTTGCCTGACACTAGTACATTCTTGCGAGGAGGCAAGCGTGTGAGACAAGTTGAGAGTGAACTGTGGCATTTGCAGGATCCAGCATCAAAATACCATTAGTTGAACAGCTATGATACAGGTAAATATCAGACACATTGTTAAACCCATTTAACCTCTTTTAACAGAAACGGGGAAACCCAACCCCTTCTGCTGACAAATTCAGAACTGAAAACATTGAGGCAGATATAATATTATTGCACCACACAGAGTGAGAAAAGACCGATGTTACCAAGGAACATTTAAACAAGGAACCGCTTCTTAATTCAAGATCTTAAATACTTTGTCTACCATATAAAGCTGAAAATGTCTGTTACACGATAAAATCCAAAGTGACATAAGGGGCATTGAAAATGCATGGGTGCCACGAGAAAGAAAGATACTGAGGACCCACCCGCCATGTTTTAGAAACTCACTTATCTGGCTGGGATCTGGATGTCTTCAGTAACTGCTGTTTTGGCCCGACTCAACAAACTTTTTTGTTTTACTGACACAAAGTGTCAAAGTTGTAGTGTGTTTCAGTAAAACAAAAGTCAGTGGTTCTGACATTGCCATGATGCACAGGAGGTTTTGTCCATGCTCTTAAGCACCACTAATTGATTTTACTGTATGATGCCACCTTGCCAAGCATGGCAGTCCCAAGCAGGGATGGCCAGTGACCACTGCCCTGCCCTAAACAGAGCTGGGGAACTGTCAGTGTAACCCAGCAACCCTGGGGCAGGCGGCCACCAGGTCAAGATTTCCGCGGACACAACCAGCTGAGGATCTACTGTGGAAGCTCTGTGGTACCCCATCTTTAAATGGGGAGGAGGAACTGCAAGGTTGGAGGGGCAGGGAGACTGGCAACCCATGGCAGTGTTCCTAACCTGGCAAACTCTAAGGAAGGGCATATGTCCCCAGAAGGAAAAACAAATAGAGGCTAAGAAACTACTAGGAGAATATAAATGAAAGCCGAGCCACCAAAAGTAAAATCAAATACACACCAAGGGCCTGATTTTGATCTCGGTGGGACTCACGCTGTCCCTCCACGGTAGAATTTACAAGCACTCCACCAAGCAGACGGAATCTCGCTGGCTAAACTGATGTCTGCAACAACAGAATGTTATCTTCCACGTAAACAGCTCACCACTGTCAACGCGGCTGACTTCTCTGCTGGATAACATTACTCCGTCGCCGTCAGGGTGGCGCGATTGCACTGAGCCTATTTAGAGTTCACAGCGGTACTGACAGTGTTCCAGCAGCAGATTGCCGATGGAGCGATACCGTTGCGGGATGTGTTCAACTTTAGACTATTCCTGTGGCTTTTGAATGGCTGCTAGCGTCACACACCTGATGTGCATTTATTAATTGTCTTCACCTCCATAACACACTATATGACACACTCCATTTTAGACTTGATCCTTTGCCATTCCAATGCAGCACAACATTTTCAACGCTGAACTTTTGCCAGTTGTCAGGTTTATTTTGTAGATTTTTCTTGTCCCTTATTTCTTTTTTCATTCATATTTTTGTGGGTCATAACATTTATTTACTTTTTGTTTATTGATAATGGTACAGAGGAGAAATCCCCATTTTGCAGAGGGAGAATTGTCAGTCATAGTGGATGAAATTAAAAGAGCAGAGCCACAATTGTTTGGAGCCCGAGTATAAAATACAGCCATAGCTCAGAAAAGGCAAATGTGGTCCAGAATAGTCGACTGAGTGAATGCTGCTACAAACACCCTGCGCACACGGGAGTAACTAGGAAGAGGTGCAATGACCTGTGGGGAGAGTCCATTGCCTGTGGGGGAGAGCGAATTCCCTGCGGGGGAGAGTGCGCTCCCTGCGAGAGAGAGAGCGTTTCCTGCGGGGAGAGCGGGGGAGATTGTGCTCCCTGCGGGGGAGAGTGCGTTCCCTGCGGGGGAGTGCGTGTTCCCTGCTGGGGAGGGCACGATCCCTGATGAGAGAGTGCGCTCCCTGCGGGGAGAGCGCGATCCCTGCAAGGGAGAGTGCGCTCCCTCAGAGAGAGAATGTGTTCCCTGCGGGGGAGAGTACGTTCCCTATGGGGTAGAGTGCGTTCCCTGGCCTCCAAGCATCACCTGGAGGCCCAGAGGACTGGCGATGGTTCTCCCAAGTCCCCACTTGCAACTTTTTTCCTGGGAGGAGAAGGTCTTGGAGATCCAACATCCAGAAGGCTTGACATGAATCCCTGGTGGAGTGAAGACTGGTAAATTACACTTTTGAATGTTACTAAACCTAAATGTTGTTTTTGATGTACATTTAGCTGTTGCTAATGTGTTTTGCACCTTTTTGAAACATATAAACATATATACGTTTTATCAATTCTCCTATGCACTTGTTTATTTGTTTGAAAGTTTTTTGTTGTTAATAAGATTACAGGTTTCAATCTCCATAACATTTCACATGATGTAAAGTTGCTTGTAAATGTTTTTACACAAAATAACATATTGCATATATGTTTTCAATATTATAAATTCCTGTTCTTCTTTACAGCATAATTTCACTATGTATGCTTAACATACAAATGTGCAAGTGATGTTAATGTTAAATTGAAATGACTACAACTACCATGATGCCTTGTTTTTGTTTCGTCAAAATAATATTGCAATGTTATCTTGCTCATTGCCTTGTTTTTGTTTTGTCAAAATAATATTGCAATGTTATCTTGCTCATTCTCGCTCTCCTAGCAGATTTTCACATATGTCAAAGTATCAGGCATTTATCAATCTCTATTCCATGCTATGTTTTGAAATGTTTTTGTGTTGAATTTTGTATGTTGTCCTAGCCCAGTTATTTGACACAGTTGATGTTATTTGTTTCCCAAATCAAAGTTTATTTACTCAAAATTTTTAAGGTATGTAATTTTGTACGCTTAATATAAGTGGTTATTTCTTTGAAAATGTACTCTGCAAAGTTCATAGGATAATGCAATATATCCTTCTAAGTTGTGTCAATGTCAGCCGGAGTACGTGGACAATCATCTACCACTGAGGATACCTCCGCTCCAGACCAGGATCAAGTCTTTGATGAGGACTACACTCCTGCAAGTCCGGTTGACAAGGAGCAGCCTGGTCCATCTGGTTTGCCTGGGTAGACAGCTCCTGTGAGTCTCAGTCGGCCTACATCTACACCTCCCATCCTAGCTATTACCACACCTCAGCCTATGGATACCTCTACTTCCTTTGTCCAAACCAACATCACCCCAATTGTTTTGCCCCCCAGTCATGCCTGCTGTTGATACACCACTACCTCCAGTTCAGACTGGAACCAGTGGGATGGGGTACACTGGGTCAAGGGCACAGGATAGTGGGGGTAGGGTTCATTGGAGGGAATCTGTGGACCAGAAAAGTGCAGCCACTTGGTTCAGTGACACCCAGGCCACCATCAACCAAGTCTTAGGATCCCTCCATCAGTCCCAAGACATGATTGGATAGGTCCTGACAGAGCTCCAGGAGATGAACCAGTTGCGAAGGGAGCAATGTACAGGTGGAGAATCTGAACTCCAATGTTTGCGCCCTGACTGGGGTGCTGTATGAATGTTTCATCCTTATGTGCAGGGCTTTTCTAGCAACATCGTCCCCTTTCTGTGGTCCTACTACATCTGCCCCAACTACATTTGCCTCAGCCACAGAAAGGGAGGCCCTGCCGAATAGGAAAAACCTGCCCCTACCTCAGCCCCTGCAACTGTGGATCCACCCCCCGCCCCAGAGGGGGTGTTCAGGTGGACTAGCAGCAGAGGATGGCAAGAGCTCCACCAGCAACAGATCCAGAACCTAATGTCCTGCAGTGTATGACTACTATTCACTCTGTGAACTATTTTCTGGAAACATTTTCCTTTCTGATGCCAGACATATTTTGGACGTTAAACATCAAACACTTTTGGCTCTGCAATATTTGTTTCATTCACCATGATAGATTTTGCAACTGTTTTGTTTGTAATTTTTTATTTCATTGTGTATTATATTTTTCTGGTCATGTTGATAAAAAACAAAAGTAACAAAGTCAAAGACTGTTATTGTTTGTCATTTCTCAATTGGTTAATTTTTTCTCTACATCATACATTTCTAAAGGTAAACATTGAAAGAATGTTTAGTCATAAACAATTTCCATTGGGGAATGTGTCCCTCTTTTTATAAAAATCATCCAAAATAACAAAACTTACAATTCAATGACTAGTAGTTTACTAAAGGGGAAGAACAAAATCTCTGACATTTTTCCAAAAAGAATACTACCCATGCACAACCCACATACTTAGTGCCTTTTCCCCACTTGCAGTAACAGATGTTGTCACCATGGAAGAACAGAATGTAAACAAATACATCATGTTAAATAGGATAACTATTGTAGGTTTATGTCATCATCCGGAGCCAGATCTCCTAAATCTCCACTAGGAAGCCTGCATCAATACAATCAATAGCCTAAACCACAACAGCATTCCATTTAGTGGCCACAGGATTATTCCAATACAGGGTGCATATCTGGTGCTATGTAACAAACAACTGTATGTGTTGAGCTACAAGGCGCTTTTTCTGCAAGGATTACACACATCAACAGCCTCATACACATGATACTAAATGAGGAGTTTGCGAATGTGACGGAAGATTAGTGTGCAGTATGTCGACTACCACATGTGGTTGGAGCAATCTAATCAGCACATATATGCTTTGTCTCAACATTCTGCAGAAAACAAGTCTTACAGTTTTAAAAACTTCAGTTCAATCACTGTGCAAGTTGTCTTTGTACAAGATATGTACACCCGAAGTCTGTGTATGTCTTTCACAGGATAAACCCATGTTTGCTTTGTACTTTGCAACAGCAGCATTGAACTACAAATGTCACAACATTGAAATGACCAAATGAAGGTGCCATGGAGAAGGAACCTAAAACAGATTAAAAACAAAAGAAAATAGTTGATTACATTACACAATTAACACATAACAAATGCATCATTTTGAGGAAACATTATCTAACCGCAATGAAAGATAAACAATGTCAATGAATACAGTGCTCGATGTGTCTACACTTAGATCAACAAACATCTTTGGCCTGGATTTTCCTGAACTTGCCCTTTCTAAACAATTTCCAGCACAAACTGTCATTCTCAGTAGATTAAAAGGTGGTTTGACATTTATATCAATAAACTATAAATATATGCTCACTCTCATGAAAAAGTTGTCAATACCATCTTGACATACTTCGATTCCTTCCTCTTCACCACTATCATCTTCATTTGGCATTTCAACATCCATACCCGGTTCCTCTTCATGGTCTCCATCCTGTCACTTATCTGGTAAGTAAAGAATGACACTACCAGTCTTATCCACATATCGAAATCTGGCCTGTTAGAGCCCGAATACCCGCTCCACTGGCCTCCAGGGGCGGGCTTCCCCTGGCGTTGTTCCTAAGCAGCGCTAACAATCATGTACGGTTAGGATAAACTGAGACTCCTATATGAAAAAATACGATTAGCCCACAAAATGTAACAGTATTTTAGATCAGGCAACTTGAGATTAACCAAACAATATATTGCGAAATTGTACTTACCAACAAGTCAGACCCTCTCAAGTCAAAGTTATGACATTTGTAGGGTTATGTTGCTGTTCCGTAGTACCTAGGAATCATAGGTTGATCCTGTAAAACACGCACAGATGCTTGTGATGTACAAATCTGGTAAGCAGGCAACTTGCACCTTGATTGAATTTAAGTTTTTGTAATTGCAGATGATTTGTTCTCTGGCGTGTGGTCGCATTAAGGAAATATGTGTGCCATCAATTACTCCAACCACATGTGGTAGGCGACCCAAACAATAAAAATCTCCCTTCACATTGGCGAAATCCTTCTTTTGTGGAAAATGGATTAAGCTATTGATGTGTCTCAACATTGAAGAAAGAACTTCTTATAGTACGCCACATAAAGTTGGTTGTGACCTTCCACCGTATACTGCCACAGTGTATTGGAATGATCCTGTGGCCACAAAATGTAATAGTTTCATGATTCTCACTAATGGTGTTATTTATGTGGTATCCTTTTGTGAGGCAGAAGATCTGGCTCCAGCTGCTGACATAAATCAAGTATTGTTTGCCTTTTCAAACTGAATTGTTTTACAATATGCTGTTCTTCCATGGTGGCAAGGTCTGGAAAAGATCTGAACACTTGAGGCTGTCGTCTTCTCACTCTCCCTGGGTTCAAATGTCTGCATTTAAATAAGATAAAATGTTGTAAATGTTTGCAAACATATTTTCAAGTTTAAACACACATTTCATCAAGTTTTCTAATTAAATACATTTAATTATTACATTATTATACTCAACATCAATATTTAGTATTTATTAATTTAAAGAAAAAAAGTTACATGTGTTATTATTGTTTTAATGCATAAATGATACATTTTAAATGTATTATTTATACATTTGTTTTCCCATCAAACCTCAATCAACAGAAGTATAAACAAAACTATGCAATTATCGCATTTAGCCACAGTAACTCACTACATTATACAGTTTTTCTTCAAAGAATTAGCAACATTAGCATTTTGTATAAGTAAACCACCTAGCCACCATTTTGAGAGGTGGTGACACATTTAACATTGAGAAACACACTATCTGTACATCTAAAATGGCGGGCGCCTGACCTCATCATCGGCACATTTGAAATTAAATGTCCGCGGTGGAACTTGACTGCCTAGTGGGTGTGAAACTCCATGATGGACCCAGTCATAGGCTAACGTGTGTGAAAGCAACGTACGGCATCCAATGTATGTGTCCGTCACCATTGACAATTGCAAATGTGTGCATGCACCTGGCATTGCAGAAAAAGCTCACTTGCCTCCTGTCACTACAGCCAGCAACACCTCCTCAACTTGTGCTGCTGTCTCTAAACTCAGGGAGCCACGATGCCAGGAAAAGCACGTGACCGGGTGCAGCCTCCTTGCCAGAGGTGCTGGAGTTGCTGGCTATGAATGTTCTGTCCCTGTACAACCAGCTTTATGACTCAACAGAGGAAGAGGGACATGTTAAAAGTGAATATGTTATGTTCTTAATGAGTGGTGGTACAGCGACAGGGGGGACCCGGTGTATGCATTGGAGCGATCGCTTATGGGTGATAACACACTACACACCATTCTATACTCAGCCCGCCTGCGTCGTGCACTACCGTCAGTTACCAGAGTGGTCTTCGCAGTGTGGAGACAGGCCCTAAGCCGCATGGGCTGGTGGGACAAGTTGACGGCTGAGACACCGCTCTGGCATAATGGCCTGCTCCCGGAGCTGGCGGCCCTGGCCGGTTTTGAGGGCTGGGAGGCGATAGGTATCTCGCTACTGGGCCAGGTCATGTCCGGCACTACCCTCAAGTCATTCGAGGAACTCCGCACGGAGTTCCAAATGCCTCAGTCCCAGTTCTTCCGTTATCTGCAGCTGCGCCATGCCCTCGCCCCGAGCATTGCAACCTGGACTCCCTACCAGAGTTCAGCCCCGTCGAAGCAAAGGTTTTTATGGGAGGCCTGGGGGATAGGAAGGTATCCCGGATATACCAGACGCTGGTTATCCATTGTTCCTCTACCCTGCACTCTCTTCGGGCGGCTTGGGAGGTGGAAGTCGGCCCCCTGGATGAGGACGATTGGAGGGAGGCGCTAGAATCCCCGCGTGGGACCGCTATTGCTGTACGGCTCCGGCTCATCCAATTTAAATACCTGCACCGGGCCTACTACAGCCGTGAACGATTGTGGAGAGCTGGGTTGATTGAATCCCCGGAATGTCTGTGCTGTGGGACGGTGCCTGGATCCCTGATACATACTGTGTGGTCGTGTGGTCGGTTGTCTGGTTTTTGGAGAGGTGTGTGGAGTTGTCTATCTGAGGTCCTAGGCTGGGACCTTCCCCGCACCCATCGGCTGGGGTTGCTGCACGTTATGGAGGGCATTGGTGGGAACATTTATAAGCGTCATCTGCTGCTTTTGGGGCTTGTTGTTGCCAAACGGGACCTAGCCCGGGCGTGGAAGGGTGTGAGGGCCCCTCCCCTGTCTGCGTGGAAAGCCGGATTGGACTACTTTATGGGCCTTGAGAAGCCGATCTTTGAGGCGAGGGGCTGCCCACGCAAACACTACAAAATTTGGAAGCGGTGGGCCGACTACCGGGGTCTGTCACTGGATCCCCCAGCGGAGCGAGAAGAGGACATTTGATTGTATGGACGTTGTTGGCCTGATTCCGCGACACTCCTGTCGCGCTACACCTACACCCTTTATCTGCTGCTATATGTACACGTGCGGGGGGGAGGGGTGGGGGGGAGTTTCTGGGAGTTGGGGGGGCCGGGGTTGGGGGGTAGGGTGGGTTGGGGGTTTATTCATATAGAACCTATTCTCGGTGCCTGCTTGAACATTTGCTACTCATTTGATGTACTGTACCTGTATTGTTGTGGTGGTCTCTGGTCTGTGGGGTGCCACAATTTTATTGCCTACTTGCTCAATAAAATTGGTTGTGAAAAAAAAAAGTGAATATGTTATTCTGAGTAACTTGTTTTGTTTAAAAAGCAGAGGCCAGAATCTCATTTTTAATGTCAGAGTGAAGTGTAGTGATTGAAGTGAAGGTTAAGTTTATTTTTTATAACATATAACAATGCTGGTGTGTGTTTTTAAACACATTATAATCAGACAACACCACAATATTAGTATGTGTTGTGTTTGGCACCCAATATTTTATCTAATGTGTATTTCTATATATGTAGGTTTGATCATTTTATATTTCGACAAAATTAACATTGTTAATTTGGAAAACACATATTACAATGCAAATTAACATATATATATATTTTTAATTACATACCAAATAAAAATTATATTTGCTGTTTGTAGTATCCCACAAATCATTCAGACTAGATCAGGTGTGTCCAACCAGTCGATTGCCAGCTATCAGTAGCTCTCAGACACCTTCCGAGTAGCTTGCATCATTAAGTTCATTTTTAAATGAGCACAAGGTCACAATTTGCTTTCAAACTGAAGTGAAGGCTGTGTTTGTTTTACATTATATTCATCAGGCTGCAGAGTAGGCCTGACATTGAGCAGTGCGCGGTCAGATTTATGACCCAGCCTGGGGCTGGGGCTGGGTCACAGAGGTGAACATCTGAAGCAGTGAGGTATTTATCTCTTAAATGAAAGTCCTGGCCAACCCAATATTGGAGCTGTGAACAAAAAGATGTTCTCGAATACTTTTAAATGGACAAAAATAAAGTGTGAAGTTGCCTTAATGATTAAGTTAACTCTTCAATTCTATTTTCTTGCATTTCATAGTATTTAATTTACAAACAGCAAGACCCTAACTCACAGTGGCGTCTAGACATAAGTATAAAGACAATATACAGGCCTGTTTTAAAAATGACAAAAATGTCAAGTTTAGATAAATGGTCTATTATTGCGGCGGGCTCTACCTGCCATTGAAGGCCCGCTCCAGCTTTTAACAAAGAAGCGGGCCTTTAATGGCTGGTAGAGCCCGCTATGGAGGACTCTAAGGCTATTTGAACATTCTGCCCCTAGAGGGCAGAATGTTCAAATTAATAAAAACAAACGCCTCTCTGAGCCCTCAGGGGTTTAAATCCCCTCTGGCTCTGAGAGCCCTTTTCTTCAGATCACAACTGTGAATACACATTGGAATGTTGATACTCCGGGCTTCTACCAGCCATTAGAAGCCCGGAGCTACCCCATTGTTTTCAATGGAGCTCCCACCATGCCAATGCCCTAAATATCTATATGATCTTTTAGGCAGATTTTGTTACTGCCGTTCAATGTTCTCCCATGTAAAACTAATATTTTGTATGTTTGTGTAAATCAGGTAATGGTGCTACATATGGTAAAAGGTATATCCTGCGCTGCAAGTAAATACGACAAAGGCCCACAGTCACCGGCACAAATATATCCCATTCATAGGCACACATGTTCATACATCCCCAAAGGCCGCCCTCTCACTGACACACATGGCAGCTCTTTCATAGTGCCCTTAGACATAGTATTTTTTTCACACCATAGAATCTGGCTCTATGGACATTAGGCTTCAAGTCAAAGTAGCTGGGCGTGGGGGTGTCTGGTAACAATGTGTAAGTTGTTTAGCCTTCAGTAGTTCACATTGGTTGTCACTGATCAGAAGTAGCTCTCACTACAGAGAATGTTGGAGACCCCTGACCTAGATGATGTCACTGGCCTGGATGTATACATTTATGACATGACAAGGGATAAGGGTAACTCAACAGTTTACTTGGGAAAAAAAGATATATTTTTTTAATTTCATTTTTAAAAATATGATGTAACTTTTAAAAGAAAGCTTGTGATTGATTTCTCTAAATTGTGTTACATCAACACAGACAAACAAAAAGTCACCAACATTCTTTTTTCTTTTTTTTTGTATCCATACAGGTCAATGCCAATCAAAAGAAGATCATATGAAAGGCCATCGTCAAGAAGGTGCGGACCCTGGGGGTCTACAAGCAGTGCAGCATCCACTGCAGAAAGAAATGAGAGGACCTTCGACGCTGGACGAAAGGTCAGCTGAAGTCCAGCTCGGCCAGTCCTCCTATTATGGGAAGTATGTGCGCCGCACCCTGACCCCCTAATGGCCTGCATACTTGCGGTGGACTCTCCCAAGCTTCATGGGCACTTGAGAGCCGCACAGCAGCATCAAGGGGGTAAGTTCTTGTTTGAGTTTAACATGTTAAATAACTATTTTTTGTTACAGCAATGAATTATGGCATCAAAATGAAGGTTGACGCATGCCAAACACACAAGAAGAGTTCTTGAAGGTGTAAGTTTTGCACAAGGTATTTTGTATATTACAGTTTGGAAAAAGATTCCACCTGATTTCTGTCCGCCAACAATGAATTGTTTTTAGCAGATACATGCCTGTCTAAACAACAAATATACATGTGTTTTTTGGATGTAAAGGACGCTTCTACTAAACACCCCACAAGTTATACTTGTGTCAGATATCATGCTGCTTCACTATTGTGTATGATGTTACGTTCGCCCTATTACAGGTGACAGCATTAAATGCACATATGATACAGTGGATGTTCCAAACGTCACATTGGTGAGTTGGTATTATAGACAAACAATAGTGAGCATGTGAGCCAAACTGACCAGAAACATCAGATTAAATGCTTTATATTTTATTTAGAACATATCACACAAAAAGACAGCTCCTGAGGCGGAAAGCCGGGAGTATTGCTCGCTTTTTAAAGATTCAATCTGTTACAAAATTGTTTTTTACCTGTGTGTCACTCTGCCCTGAGCACTCCCCCCCCTGACTTTTTGAGTCGCCGTTGACGCCGCGCAGCCGATCTGAACGCTGCTGCGGGTGTAACCAATCTCTTGCCGCCAATTACGAGGACAGTGAGGCCACGCCCACCGCCCTGAGGCCACGCCCCCTCTACCTGGTATTTAAATCGCGCCAAACACCAAACGCGCTATTACCAAAAAGACAGCTCCTGAGGCGGAAAGCCGGGAGTATTGCTCGCTTTTTAAAGATTCAATCTGTTACAAAATTGTTTTTTACCTGTGTGTCACTCTGCCCTGAGACCTCCCCCCTGACTTTGAGTCGCCGTTCACGCCGCGCAGCCAATCTGAACGCTACTGCGGGTGTAACCAATCTCTTGCCGGCAATTACGAGGACAGTGAGGCCACGCCCACCGCCCTGAGGCCACGCCCCCTCTACCTGGTATTTAAGTCGTGCCAAACACCAAACGCGCTATTACCAAAAAGACAGCTCCTGAGGCGGAAAGCCGGGAGTATTGCTCGCTTTTTAAAGATTCAATCTGTTACAAAATTGTTTTTTACCTGTGTGTCACTCTGCCCTGAGCACTCCCCCCTGACTTTGAGTCGCCGTTCACGCCGCATAGCCGATCTGAACGCTGCTGCGGGTGTAACCAATCTCTTGCCCCCAATTACGAGGACAGTGAGGCCACGCCCACTGCCCTGAGGCCACGCCCCTTCCCTTCCCTTACAAAACATGTGCCTGGGCCGGACGCGCGCAGCGGGCGCGCCACTAGCGCGCAAAAGGTAAGCCCGTCTGCGCCCGTCCGCGACCGGCCGGGACTAGGGGCTATACCCCCTGCTGGTTTTATTCAAAACTTGTCCATGCCCATCCGCTACTCCCGCAATGAGTTGCTAGCCTTTCATAATGATAAAAAGGGTATAAAAACAAATCTATGTACCCAAACGGGGCCAGGATTATCCTATGGACCAATCTCCTGCCTCGCTTGTCGCTGAACTGTCAATATTTTAACACTAGATCCTTACCTAGACATGCCCTGGACATCTGGGATCTACTCATATCTAAGACCCCAGACCTGGTTTTCATTACCGAAACCTGGCTATCCGAGACCAATGCTCCAGACTTAGCAAACGCCCTCCCCTCTAACTACAAAATCATTACGCAAGACAGACCTGGTGAAAGAGGAGGGGGGGTTGCTGTGATATTCAGGGAACATTTAACATGCTTTGTGGAACCAACAACTGCCCACATCGAACATCAGACCTTACATTTTAAAGTACTCTACGAGGGCCTTACCATCCTAGCTGGTGCAGTCATATACAACCCCCCTGGACAACAAGCCAGTCTTGGCGCCAAATTATTGAACCAACTTCTGCCACTTTGTCTAAAACACAAAAATTATGTAATTGTTGGCGATTTTAACATTCACTATGAGAAAATGGATGCCCCGGGTACCTCCCAGTTGAAATATGACATGGGAATTCTTAATCTCAAGCAGTGGGTAGTGGGCCCCACGCATACAGCTGGCCATACACTAGACCTACTATTTACCAACATCGAATCCACCAACATAAGAGAGGTCCACCCCATATCCTGGTGGGACCACTCCCTTATATCCTTCTCACTTGACCTTCCCGGTAAACCTCTGAAATCCAAGGTAGTCCCTCATATCTCCAAACGAGCTTGGAGGCTAATCAATGAATCCAATTTTGAGAAACATTTTCAAGAGGCTAATGTCAAACTATCGGAG
The DNA here is from genome assembly GCF_964263255.1 of Lissotriton vulgaris. Lineage (NCBI taxonomy): Eukaryota > Metazoa > Chordata > Amphibia > Caudata > Salamandridae > Lissotriton > Lissotriton vulgaris. The sequence goes on from NW_028249262.1 coordinate 211,470, forward strand.
GACTCCTCTGTCTGTAATGACGTCACCCTACTAGATGCTGGAATACTGCAAACATTAAATAAACTAGCCCCGATGCGGGAATCCAGAAAAAAATCTATAACAGAGAAATGGTATACCCCCCCATCTAAAAAATCTTAAAAAGGAATGCCAAAAAACTGAACATCTATGGAGACAGTCCAAAGACAGTGAAGCGAGACTAAACTATGTCCATAAACGGAAGCAGTATATTCTTGCCATCAAAAATGCCAAGAAGGATTACTTTACTCAGCGCATTCAAGAAAACAGCAATTCAGCGAAAGAACTGTTTAGAATAGTGAGCTTAGCAAACCATCCAGCACCTCACAAACACTCACTCCCTTGATCGAGGCTTGTGAGCGTATCAGCACCTTCTTTTCTGAAAAGATCAAGAAAAAATACTCCACCTTCACCACCCAACATACCCACAGCAACTCAGACAATCCATCCAAGACTGCGATGCTACCAGAAGTACCCACAGCTCCACCAGACTCAGGAAATGTACCCCGCTTAACCAGTTTCGAACCACTCTCTGCAGATGAGGTCCTAGCAGTTCTGAACACAGTCAAATCCGGATCCCCCTCGGACCCCTGTCCCCACTTCGTGTTCTCAAAAATTGCGCCTACGCTCTGTCCCCTGATCACTCAACTTTTTAACAAATTGTTAACTACTGCCACCTTCCATGATGCTTGGAAGCACGCCTCTGTGACCCCCCCTTCTGAAGAAAGCGGGATCTGATATTCTCAATCCAGAGAACTACAGACCCATCTCCCAGCTTCCTTACCTCTCTAAAGCGCTGGAGAAATTGGTCAATGTACAGCTGACTAGGTACCTAGAAAGTAACTCCCTTTTGGATCCCTTCCAGACTGGTTTTAGAGCCAATAACAGCACCGAGGCAACGTTGCTGGCAGTGTCGGACAGTATCAGATCCTCCACCCATCAAGGTGGAGCGGTGGCGCTGATACTGCTTGACCTGTCAGCAGCGTTTGACACGGTATCCCACAACTGTCTGCTGAACATACTTCGTAGCAAGGGAGTCCAATCCACGGCATTGAACTGGCTACACTCTTTCCTGAGCAACCGCACCCAGGCAGTACATATATGGGTCAGTTCCACTCAAGGCCCAACCCCATCGGCTGCGGGGTCCCCCAGGGCGCCTCACTGAGCCCCACTCTTTTCAATGTCTATATTTCATCTCTTGCTGACATTGGAAGGAAGTGGGGCATTGGCATCTGCTCCTATGCGGATGATACGCAGCTGATGGTGGCCATGGACGGAGGGCCCGATGTAACCAAAACCAAGCTACATGACTACCTTTCCGAAATGGCCCAATGGATGCATGATCACTGCCTAAAGTTGAATGCAGGTAAATCGGAGATTCTTCTGTTCGGTGGTGCCAAACATGTGTGGGATGCCACATGATGGCCACCTTTACTGGGATTGGCCCCCACTCCAAAACAACATGCCAGGAACCTGGGAATCATCATGGACGATGCCTTGTTCATGAAGGATCACGTCCGATCCCTTTGTGGCAAGGGCTTTGCCACACTAAAACTTCTCGCCAGGATATTTCCCTGGATACCCCTGGTTTGCAGGCGCTCAGTCACACAGGCCCTATTGGTCAGTCGCCTGGACTATGGCAATGCGCTGTTTGTAGGGATGAACGAACATTTATTCTCCCGCTTACAGGTTCTGCAAAATCTGGCGGCCAAACTCATCTGCAACAAAGGTAAACGAGACTCGGCATCAGAATGCTTAAAGAAACTTCACTGGCTCCCGATGCGTCAGAGGGCTGCCTTCAAATTGCTTAGCCACGCCCATAGGGCTTTACATAAAACTGGCCCCACTATTCTCCAAGGGAAGATTGAGTTTTATGTGCCCAATAGGAACTTACGCTCATGTCAATCAGCTTTGGCTAAAACCAAACGCATCTACAAAGTCAGAACAGGCGGCCGCTCCTTTTCTTACCTAGCAGCAAAAAGGTGGAATGAGCTCCCTACTGACCTAAGACATACTACAAATTATCTCCAGTTTCGAAAAAAGTTGAAAACCCCCCTCTTCCCCAATCCTTAACACCTCAGCATACGCCATCAGTAGTCCTTATTTGGTATAAAGCGCCGTGATATCCCAAGGGATGAGTGTCGTGCTCTACAAAAACCGCAAATAAATAAATATGTGTTGAATAAAAAATAAATTTTCATTCAAGGTAAAAGTGAGAGATCTGCATGATGTCTTACTCCTTCTCAAATGGCATATAAACTAGTCTGTTTTTTAAAACAAAAATTGATAGGAATACATTTTTCGGAAAACAGACATGAATGTGTACACATTGGTGACAGAGTAACACATACTCAACAACTTATTTTTATATTTCCTTTGTTATGTCCAAATGGTAGATCAATGATGAACCAAAATAGGATACTTAAAGGTATTTTTGCAGATGGAATGTTCAGTCACACATATGTTGGAGTATCCCATCTGGTAAACTCAAAATAAGGCTCAATTTAGGGCTTATGAGGAAATTGTAGAACTGCCTCAAAGCTTGTTCTGTTGCATATTGTGATTTGCACTTTTAATTTTTGAAGCACAAATTGAATCTAAGTCAGTGTATGAAATATATACTGTGGTGTGTACCAATTTTTGCCTAAAGTCAAAACCGATTCAGAAAAGGGGGGTGGTGATGAACGGAGTGTCTGAATTAAGCAGACCACTCTTACCCAGTCCAAAGATCAGGGCTTGATCCATCACCGTTTTTTAGCTCACTGCACCATCCCAGCTCAGAACCTGGCTACATGCAAATTAGTCTGTTCCTGTCCCAGTGCATGATGGGAACAGGGCAAACCAAACTACCAAGCCAATTCTTATACTGGGAAGAAAACAAGCTACCGGGGACCGGTTTCTGGCATTTCAGCCGTCGTCGGCCCGGCTTGCTTGAATCCTGATGGTGCAATGAGCAAGGGACTCACATCTGAGTATACCCTTCCACGCTTATGGTGGACAAAATGATTCAGAAAAGGGGGTGGTGATGAACAGAGTGTCTGAATTAAGCAGACCACTCTTACCCAGTCCAAAGATCAGGGCTTGATCCATCACCGTTTTTTAGCTCACTGCACCATCCCAGCTCAGAACCTGGCTACATGCAAATTAGTCTGTTCCTGTGTCCCTTTCTCACTGCACCATCAGGATTCAAGCAAGCCGGGCCGAAGACGGCTGAAATGCCAGAAACCGGTCCCCGGTAGCTTGTCTCCTTTCTGGTGAAGAATTGGCTTGGTAGTTTAGTCTGCCCTGTTCCCAAGATGCACTGGGCCAGGGACAGACTGATTTGCATATAGCCAGGTTCTGAGCTGGGATGGTGCAGTGAGATAAATAACGGTGATGGATCAAGCCCTGATCTTTGGACTGGGTAAGAGTGGTCTGCTTAATTCAGACACTCTGTTCATCACCACCCCCTTTTCTGAATCGTTTTTGGCCACTAGGTGTGGCAGGGTATACTCAGACATGAGTCCCTTTCTCACTGCACCATCTGGATTCAAGCAAGCCGGGCCGAAGACGGCTGAAATGCCAGAAACCGGTCCCCGGTAGCTTGTCTCCTTTCTGGTGAAGAATTGGCTTGGTAGTTTAGTCTGCCCTGTTCCCATGATGCACTGGGCCAGGGACAGACTGATTTGCATATAGCCAGGTTCTGAGCTGGGATGGTGCAGTGAGATAAATAACGGTGATGGATCAAGCCCTGATCTTTGGACTGGGTAAGAGTGGTCTGCTTAATTCAGACACTCTGTTCATCACCACCCCCTTTTCTAAAGTGAAAACCAGCATATTTAAAAAATATTTTCACAATGGGAAAACAAACTGGAAATAACTTAAAATATTTTGGAGTCAAATGTAAATATATATTTTGTTCAATATTGAAGTGGTTTGAAATTAACCAAAACCTATGTATTTACTTATGCTGTAGAAGTAATTTGCAAGTCCCCCCCAAAACTATTTCTTAATTTCTTCTATAGCTTAAGTGAATACATAGGGTATGATATATTAATAAGCATCTTCAGTACTGATTCCCTTTTATATTTTTAACATTTGAAAAATACTTATGTTACTTGAAGTAAGTGTTACCTTTGTAAAACACCCTCAAACAAATGGAACTGGCTTTCAGATGCTACAAATATTGGTACAATTTTGCTGTCATTGTTAACACACCTTGATTGATATTTGAATTTTTAAAAACACATGTTTCAGCTTTTTTTGGCCTTGTACATACACTTTACAACAGTTTTTTTCATTATATCCTTTTCGGTGACATAAGTTCACTATTCTAAAGAAACAAATCTGAACCATTCAGAGTTGTTAAGTAGTACCGGGCGTTAATTTAAAATGGTTAAGAGACCAGAACAAAAATTATAGGGGAGCAGTAATGTGAATTTACAAAAATGTGACCAAATGGTTTCTGGAGATGTGACCTACATGCATGAGATAATGATGAAAAAGAATCAAAATTGAAAGCGTTGCAGCAGGTGAAATCTGAAAAAACTGATCAGTTCTATTTACACAGATACAATAAAACAATGTAATATATCTTTGCAGCATATTTTATGGGGACGTTGGCCATGAAGGCAGGGAAGCAACTGGCCACTGTGGTTCTGGTGGTGAGACCACGTACGCCGGTCGACACAGTGGCATGGAGTGTGAAGGGACTGGAACGAAGGCCTCCACAAGTGACCAGTCCCAAGTGGTGACAGACCCTACAGGAACTGAACTACCTGCATCCTTACCTGCCACCCAGAGACCCATCTCCACAATCCTCCTTTCTCCCCCCCAGTTTGCCAAACCTGCCCCCCTAAAAATGCTGAGGTCTCCTTCGCCACAGGCACCTCAACCCCTGCCCTTGTCCCCCCCGGCGGAGCTGAGTGAGAAAGCTATTGGCCTTTTACGCAGCATCTCTGTAGGCCCGACTTCACTCCTGAATGCCACCCAGGACCTTAGCTGCCAAATGCAACAAATGGTAGTGTACCTGGAAGTCATTCATATATCGATGTCTGCCTGCGGAGATCATTTATAGCACTAGCCTCCTCACAGACCTCAGTTTTCCAACCAGCCCAACTTTATGCCCCAACTCAGGCCCAAATTCCAAAGTCCCACTCCTATCCCAAGCACACACACTTCCTAGCAGGCACCCACTCCAACACACACAAGCAGCACACACACACACACATGCAAAGAAACACAAGCAAACACACAAACAACATACAGACATTATTGACACTACACTCACACACACCACAACCACCAACACACCCACAACCCCCACCGCACCCACAAGCAGCACAACCTCCACTACACCCACAAACACCACAACCACCAGCACACCTACATGCACCACACCCACAACAACCACCACAACCAGCACACCTACAAGCACCACACCCACAGGCAGCACACCACAAGCACCATGCCCACAACCACCACTATACCCACCATCATCTGCACACCCATAAGCACCACAAACACCACCACGCGAACGATCCCCAGCACACCCACAAGCACTACTACATCTACAAGCACCAAGACCATGCCAGCCACCTCAACAGAACACTCATCCAAATGCACACCTACATGCAACACCAACCAAACCCAAACTCAAACACTTACCCAAATACAAAACACCTGAGAAGCCACTTACATCCAGACATACACCAGACCCACATGCAACTGCAGAACATACACCCACATGCACCACAACCACACCAACACCTCAACAGCAGTCATCCAAACCAACATCCTCACACACAAGCACACCTACATGCAAAACAACTTCCACCAAATACACACGCTGACACACCCAAACAATAGACAACTGCCAAGAAAAACCCCAAACGTACACAACACACCCCAGACCAACATGCTTTTGCAAAAACAATAGACAAATGTACATCACTCACTGCAGCACCCTCTACATTCCAAGCCCAATCCCCTCCTACCCTTTCTCCTCATTTGGATTTTTCCTCAGGTCTGTCTTTGACCCCTTCCTAACCCACCACTCCCACCCCTCCCAAGAAAGATCCTTGAGGTGCTGCGTTGTGCCCACTAGATGCCCCTTCCTGAGGCAGTTTCCGTTGGCAGTTTCATAGGAGGCACATTTGCTGCAACAGCACAGCAGTGTAGTTATGGCCATTTGTTTGTTGTTCTAGTTATTATTTTATTCTCATAAATTTAATTTATGAGAGAAGTATCTCATTTTGCAATAAAACAACTATTTTAATTTCACCAAGTTTGTCCATTATTTTTCATTTGCAATTCTTTGATTCCTAGAACCGTTACTCATTAAAATGTGAAGTACATGTTGTTACTTCCCATCAGGATAGGAAATGCAACCTTTTGTTAAAATGACTAATTTGTAAACTCCATACTGTAGTATGTGGTGGACATTTAAATGCTGGTGCAAGCATTCATCATTATAATGGGCTCTTACATCAACACATAGATGTTTAATACAAAGTATTATGTGTTAATACAAGTGTGTTTATTTGAACTTTAGAAGTGATGATGATGAACATATGCTCTACACATTAAAAGACCATGTCAGAATTAAAATGTAATAAAATACAGGAAATGCACTCGACAAGGGGACACATTATATTATTAATTGTGTTATCTGATTTAAGTGTAGGACTAATATTGAGGACTAATATTGATTTTACACTTATTTCAAAATAAACTTTACACCTTGTCTAGTGCAATTTCTACATTTGCTTACATTTCACTTATCCCAATAATGTGACCCTGCATATGTTTTTAATTTCATAGTTAACGAAAATCAATTAAACACACCTAAATGGTCCCTTTTTGATTGTTGTCCATTTTTGTGTAAATGTCCATTTTCATGAAGGCATTTCATGAAGGTAGCTTGCACCAAATGTGATTAAACATTCAAATTTTACGGGTGTTTCTTTACATTTCTTAAATTTCAACATTCACATATGCATTACGTATTGATATGTTATTGCCTGTAGGAGAAATTAAAAAATGTATGAGTCCTGAGCAAATGTAAACAGACAAGTCAAAAGGTAACAAGTTTGCCTTTGATTCTGGCAATGACAAGGTTGATTTGCAATGACAAGGTTGATTTGCGTCACGGTCAAGTATCAGGACTTGTACGATCGGGTCCATGACAGAACAGGAAGTATGAAACAGAGAAGGTAAGTTTCTTCCTTATATCCCATCCATTCCACCAACTCAGGTTTGGTGGGTTACCAACCACAGTTGCACTGGCAGTAAGGCACATCGTGATTGGCTTGGCAGACAAACTGGCTGTACTCCTTCCGTCAGCTGCTTTTGTCTAATGCACAGGTAGATAATTCTGACGGTGATGGCGGCATTCCAGTGGTCTTTCTCTATGTACCTGCCTGCATCTAAATAGAGCGGGTGGAACACCTCGTTGGCGGAGGAAGAATCCGACAGTAAATCGATGGCAGGACCAAATCTGAGCTCTAAATCAGGCCCTGAATCTCCAAAGGAAAAAGCACATCGAGGCTTAGTCACCAAAACAAAAAAACAAATAGAGGCTTAGTCACCAAAACAAAAAACAAATAGAGGCTTACGGCCACATGCATCAAAGTTAGCATTTGCGATTTCTTAATTGCGAAAATTAGGGAATCGCAATTAAGAAATCGCAAATTGCTATGCATCAAAAAATCGCATTTTTATTTGCGATTTCTAAAAATTCCTTAATTGCGATTCACAATTTGCAAATCGCAATTAAGGAATCCCTTCACATTGATTCCTATGGGCCAAGAGGCCCATAGGAATGAATGGGAAGGCATTCACAAATTGCGATTAGCATTTTGCGAATCGCAATTTATGAATGCATTTTCAAGGGTGTAGAGGGGGGTCCAAAGGACCCCCCCCCGCACCCCTGAAATGTAACTTTAATTGCAAGTTTCACACACACATGTCCTTGGGACATGTGTGTGTGTAACATGAAACTTTCAAAAATGCATTTTTGTGCATTTTTGAAAGTTTTCGCAAATTAGCATGAAGGTCAACTTCATGCTAATTTACCCCTTTCTATTTGCGAATTCGCAAATTAAACATGTTCATGAATTGCATTTAAGAAATCTCAAATTGCGATTTCTTAATGCAATCGCAATTTTAGAAATCGCAACATGGTTGTGATTCCTAAAATTGCGAAAAGCATGATGCATCCCAAATTTGAGAATTGCATTCACAAACGGCCAAAAAATGCGATTCGCACCATTTGCGAATGCAATTTTCAATGATGCATGCGGGCATATGTCACCAAAAGAAAAAATAAATACAGGCTGAGAAACTCAAAGGAGGATAGAAATGCAAGCCAAGCCACAAAAGTAAAAAAAACAAATACACACTGAGTCTTGAAATGAAAAAAACTAGAGGCTTAATCACTAAAAAAACACATAGAGGCTAAGAAAGTTAAAGGAGAATACAAGCGGGGCGCGGAGCTAGCCGGCAAACGAAATGGCTGCCTGATCCCGCGGCTCCGCCTTGCACAGAAGAAAACATCCTTCATAATCCTGACCCAGCAACGTAAGAGGGCCGATTCCGGGATTCGCGGACTGCCTGGGGTGTGGAAATCGGGTGGGGGCCCCGGCGGCAGCGGAGGAGAGGAGCCGCGGCTGAGCGGAGCTGTGGCTGCGTCACTGTGGGGCAAGGCCGGGAAGCCGCGACCCAGAGTACACACTGCACCCGGGCGACGTAGCGAGGCGTGCGGCCGTGGGTTACGCACGGTGCCGGTCCGGCAGTCTCCCCCTGATCAGAAGCAGGTAGCATACCGGGGGTGTCCCGGGGGCCTGCGCCCCCCCCGCGCGCCACTAATCATTGGCGCAGAAACCACAGAGACTGCCCCCTCCCCTGCAATACAAGAATAAACGCGCAATACAGCGAAGGGGCGTCACGGCCCCCCCGAAGCGGCGAGCGGACGAGTGCCCGACATCTGATGTCTCCGTGGTCTCGCAGTAAGACGAGCACCGTCGGGGGCTGATCTGGAGACGCCTACCTGGCTGACTTGGGCAGTGCGGAGGAATACCCCCTGGAGGGACTTCGCGACATTTTGCAATACCGCGCCGGGTGAGTTGGTGGGGCGAGGCGCACGCAGGGCGGCCAAAGACTTTGCGCCTGGTGTAAATTGCGCTTCCTGGTCGACGCGGGACCGGCTCCTCTGGCGGCGGATCCCCCGCCTCCTCACTCCCCCGGCTGGCCCTTCCTTCGGAGCTGCGGCCTACTCTGTTTGACTGCTGCGGCGCACTCCTTGGCGGCCCTGGTTCGAAGTATTGCGTGGCCCTCGAGGTGAGGCGGCGATTGCATAGGGCCAGACGTCTTCCCTTTCTTGTGAATACACGTTCCGTGGCCGGCCCTGGGGGCTCCGCGCCTTTTCGCAGCCTGCAAGCGTGTATTGTGGCGAGATGGGCAAAGGCGATAGGACCCAAAGTAAGCTGCCCTTCTCGCAGAAGCGGTTACAGCAAAGCCCGAGTACAGAAGATGCCCCTATGACGCGGTTGGAGGAGGCTTGGGGTGCTGATTCAGACATTAAGGCCATGCTGCTCTCCATGGAGCAAGGCATACAGACCAGTATTTCTGCCCTGGGGTCCAAGATAGACACTATGTCGTACAGAATGGATCGAATGGCGGAACGGCTAGACAAGCACGCCAAGAGACACAATATGGCTGAAAGTAGGATGACGGAGGTTGAAGAGGCACAGACGGACCTAGATACGGCGCAAAAGAAGATGGAGAGGATGATGCAGATCCTGCAGGACAAGACTGAAGTTTTGGAAGCGCGCTCGCGGCGCTGTAATCTACGCATCACGGTCCTTCCGGAGAGCACATCTACGGGCCCTATGGGGCGCTTCGTGGAACAGCTCCTCACGAAACTCCTGGGAGACGGAGTGTTTTCAGCTATGTTTACAGTGGAGAGAGCGCATAGGTCGCTGGCACCTCGGCGTCAACCTGGAGCGCCTCCGCGCCCTATCATAGCGAAACTACTTAACTATAGGGACAGGGACACTGCACTCCACCTGGCGTGGTCCACACAACAACTGCAATACGAGGGGTCCGCCATCTCACTGTACCCGGATTTTACAGCGAAGGTGCAGGAGGAGCGGAAACAGTTTATTCCGCACAAAAAGCGTCTCAGGGAGATGGGCCTGGACTATGCGTTGCTGTACCCGGCCAAGCTTCGCGTCAACAAGGGAGGACATTCCCATATCTTCACGGATCCTAAGGCGCTGCAACAGGCGATGAAGCGTTGGTCGAAGGAACAGAAAACAAGCTCGGAAAAGAACCACGAGGACAATGAGAACGACAGCAGACTGGACGATCAGGATTGATATCTTTCATTACCACATCGCTCAATTGGCGTCCGAGCAGCGGTGTCCCGCGTCGGACTTTAGCAGCACACGCCTGGAGAGGAGATGGGACACCTTAGGCACTTAATGGAGCCTGTAAGATGTACAGATAAGTGGTTTTGAGAGGGGGGTGGTGCATAGGGGGGGCTATGCTGGTTGCATGTCAGTACACCCTTGGCTCCTGCGCACTCTGGGAACTATCACATGACTCTTCTCTGATGACATTCAGTGGCAAATGGCCTGGAACTGGGAACACTTACCGGACATGGTTTTGAGTGCGCCTCACACAGGTGTGGTGCGAACCAGATAATTTTTGCAGTTATGAAACGTTGCACTATTTGTGGTTACTGTGCATGGCGGGAGCGGGTGGAGGGGCTCACAAGCGTTCTGAGACATAGGTAGAGACTATGACACTTGGCTACCTAGGCCCCTGTGCGTTAAGCACACTGTTGTGTTGGTTAAACACAGTTGGGGTGGGTCTGATAGGGAGTGGGGTGGGTAGATTACTGCCGGACCGGGTTGAGGTGGGTCTGCTGTGGGCGGGGGGATGGAGTGTGGTATTAAGGGAGTTCATGTTTTTGCGGGGGTAGACAGTGTGGGTGATGGGGGGTAGGGGACTGTTTGCAGAATGTTCGCTGAGTTATTCAGATGCCTCGGGAACTGTTTGTGGTATTGTGGCCGAGTACTATTATGTTGCCTTGAGTTGCCTCCGATGCCTAGTGCCCCTGTGACGAACTTGGAAAATCCTGTTGATACCTTGCGAGTGTTAGCCTGGAAGCTGAGGAAGGTGCTCCATTATCTACAGCGACATCATGTAGACCTGGCTCTCATTCAAGAAACCCATTTACCACTCACGAGCAAGATGCTACACCACAGGGGCCTTTTGGGGTACTCCACAGTGGCGGGTTTCACTACACACTCCAGGGGAGTTTTGACGTGGGTAAACCCTCGCTCCAAGCTAGTTCTGCAGCCAATTAAAGCCGATCCTGAGGGCCGTTATCGGATTTCCAGATGCGAGGGGAAAGGACATGATTTAATTGTGGTTAATGTATATGGCCCGAATTATGACTCCCCTGATTTTTTCGCTCAGTTAGCCCTATGTTGTAGAACATATGCCTCGGTACAAATGCTCTGGGGGGGTGATTTTAATCTAGTGCTGGACCCAGAGTTGGACAGATCCTCCGGCCCCACGCGGAAACCGGCTGCAGCGGCGGTGACTCTTCAGGCTGAGCTGCTGACACTGGATCTGGTTGATGTGTGGAGAACCAGGAATGCGGGCAGGGGTGGGTACACTCATTACTCTTCCTTTCATGACATTCACACCAGGATCGATTACTGGTTGGCCTCTCACTCCATCACTGGCCGAATTTTGGCATGCACTGTACTTGCGCGCACGCTATCTGATCACTCACCGATACTACTGGTTCTTGAGACGCCGAACCGCAGGATCCCCCCATTCACCTAGCGATTTCCTCCATACACCCTGTTAGATGACACCTTTAGAGGGGAAATGGCTGAGGAAATCGACCTCTTCTTCGAGAAGAATTTAGGCTCAGTGGATACCTCTCACACGGTATGGGAGGTGTTCAAGGTCTTCATTCGCGGGATAGCTATGTCCAAGCATTCCAGTGTATTAAAGGCCATACGACAGCGCCTGCGCTCCCTGGAATCCCAATTAGCTGCACTGGAGACACAATTATTGTCTGACCCGGACCCCTCTATAACTGACAGACTACGATCCCTTATCTCAGAATTCAACGAGGAGGCGGATAGGGAGGTCTGCTACATGGGGAAGTATGCCTCGGCGAGAACTTACGGTGAGAGCGAGCGACCTGGCTTGCTTTTAGCTAGAATACTGCGTAACAATGGGAGAGCCCCTAGATTGACAGAACTTGTAACCCCAGGAGGGAGCATGGTCACGACGGACGAGGAGATTATCACGGCATTCCGTGACTATTACTCTGACTTGTACACTACTAAAACAGAAGATCTAGAGTCTGACATGGACGACTACCTGGAATATATACAACTACCGTTTTTTCGGCTCAATCAGACAGGGAGTTTCTCATGTCACCCATACAAGCAGACGAGATCTCTGAGGCGCTGGCTAGCATGCGTGTCCACAGCGCCCCCGGGATAGACAGCTTGACAGTAGGGTTCTACAAGGCTTTTAAGGACAAACTTATTCCCCACCTGTTGTCCTTGTTTGACGAGATATGCGAGGAGGGTAGCATGCCCTGTACGATGAGAGAGGCCCTATTGGTTACCATCTTAAAGCCGGGCAAGCCCTCCAATGTCTGCAGCTCGTACAGACCACTCTCCCTATTGAACGTAGACGCCAAACGTTATGCCAAGGTCTTGGCTACCCGGCTGTCCCTCAGTGCGCCAGAGATCATTGCCCCAGAACAGTCTGGCTTTGTACCTGGGAGGAACTTGACCTATAATATACGCACGGTGTTGGGCACAATGCAACATGTGCGACAGGATGCGAAGGCAGTAGCGATTTTCTTGGATATGGAAAAGGCGTTCGATTCTGTCGAATGGCCGTTCATGCTGAGGGTCTTGCGTCAAATGGGTCTGGGTGAGCAGTTTTAACAAATGGTTGGTGCGCTGTATTGGAGGCCAGTGGCAAGGGTGCGACTGGGAGATTGCGTTTCGGACCCTTTCGCCATCAGCAGAGGCACGAGACAGGGTTGCCCCCTGTCCCCGTTACTGTACGCCCTGGTTGCTGAACCACTAGCGTGTGCGTTGTGAGAATATCACTGGCACCGGGGGGGTTAGTTTTCCGACCTATAAGATAATCGTCTTGACGTACGCGGACGATACATTGCTCTATGTACGAAATCCGGAATCGAATCTCTCCCCCGTTCTAAGGGAGGTAGTACGCTTTGGCGCCCTCTCGGGCCTAAAGGTTAATTGGGAGAAGTCGGTGGTGTTCCCACTGACCCCGGTGACAGATCGCTTTGAGATGGAATACCCTTTACACTGGTCCAGGGACCCAGTACGATACCTTGGCATAATGATCCACACGGACCCGGAGGTGCTATTTAGTGAAAACTATGGGGTGGCTTTCAGTAAATGCGAGGATGATGTGGAAAGGTGGTGTAAGCTACCACTCTCCCTGATGGGCCGCATAGCCATCATGAAGATGGTGATTCTGCCGAGATTTTTGTTTCTATTTAACACGCTGCCCATTATACTTTTGAAAGCCTTCTTTCTGAACCTAACGAAACTCATGACTCGCTTGGCCTGGGGAGGTGGACAGCCGCGGGTTAAGTGGAGCACGCTCACGCTCCCGTATGAGCTAGGTGGGCTTGGAGCGCCTGATCTAGAGAGATACTATAGGGTGGCTCAGGCCACACATCTACACACGTGGATTCATGGTGATAGGAACATCCCACACGTGCGGATGGAGCAGCTCTTTGCGGACCCTCTTCCGCTCCCAGCCACAGTCTGTACCCGTGTGGATCGTAGGGTCGGTTTACTAGACTCCATAACAGCTACAAAGCACACCTGGAACGCGTTATTGAAGGCCAGGGAGGGAGACCTGCTATACTCTCCCTCGATGGCGGTGGAATGGCTGCAGTGGCTGGCCCCCATCGGGGACGGGAATGTGATCCGAGCCCTGCATGCGCTGGGACTGAGGACTGCGGGAGAGTTGTTTACCGACGGGAAAGTTAAAACGTGGGACCAGATCGCTCAGAGTGTGGATAGCCCGACGCCATTACAGCGGTTTCAATTCCACAGAGTCCGGAGCGCCCTGAAGGATTCCCTGGGCCCAGACCTGGCGGAGCCACCGGCCCTCCCGGAACTCTCATACGTTATAACTACTGCATCTCCGCGGCATATGACAGCGCACTTAAACAAGAGTATTGTCTCCTATAGAGTGCAAGAACCTTCCAAGGCCCGTTTAGCATGGCGACCTGGGGATTGAGATAGATGACCCTATGTGGAAGTATTGTTGTGTCAATACTAGGAAGCTGTCACTGAATGGGCGACACAGACTGATACACTTTAAATTCTTGCAGAGGGTGTATTACACTCCTGAGCGCTTACATCGATATGGCCTCCGACAATCCCCCGAATGTGAGCGTTGCCACGCGCCGGTGGCGGATTTCTTACACGTGGCGTGGGGCTGCCGTCGGATACATGAGTTCTGGGTGGCGGTCATTTCGGAACTAAGCGAGATACTGGATCATGAACTTCCGGTAGACCCGACTTTGGCATTGCTGGGCTATTCGAAGCCCTTACCGGTGGCATACAGGCGATTGACAGATATGGGACTACTACTGGCGCGACATACAGTGGCGCAGTGTTGGATGAGGGGGCCGACACCGACCAAGAAACGGTGGGCTAGAGATATGGTATACTGCTGCACGCAAGCGGAACACTACAGTGAGCTCCTACCTCCCACCAGCAGGCCGAAAAACTTCTGGGGCCTATATAATGCTTTTAGATACACTAGGGATGACATTGCGGACACACAGCGGGAAGAGGGGGAGGATGTGCACTAACACACACATAGGGCGGTCCCCCTGTGAACTCAAGGAGCGGAGTGTACGTCAGAGACCTGAGAGGCACAGTGGCGGCAGGGTGGAGTATCGATACCCGTCTGTCATGTGGTGAGAGTCTGGTAGGGGTACACACGGGATATCACACAGGGTAGAATGGGACACACACGGAACACTCCGAAGAGGTTACACTCGGGGCAAGAGAGGTGGTCACTGGCACAAGATTTAGCGTGGCATTACCTGTAGCACGTAGGTTAGCGAATGGGTTGGACAGCCGGGGGGGGGGAAGGGGGTTTCTTGGGAGTTTTTGGGTGAGGGGGGAGTGGGGAGTTTCTTTTGGGAGGGGGGTCTTATAACATAAAATACACCTACATTTCTTCCTTCGCAGCATGCGATCTCCACGAGCCAATTTCTGTGTGACTGGGGGCTTACACGGATGCACTGTTATGACACCTGCAGTCGCTGGCGGTTTGACCGCCTTCCCCAAAGTTCCCTTGCGCCGTCGTACCCCAGGGTTTAGGGCATATGGCTGTGTATCACTAGCTGCCTGTTTATTGACCACATCTATTATTATCGCAGTGCCGGCCTGAGGGGGTTGTAGGCGGTATGCTGTGTCTGTTTGCGACAGTATTAATAAAGGTGTTTAAAAAAAAGGAGAATACAAGTGCAAGCTGAGCAAACGAGTTGAAAATAAATACACACTGAGTCACCAAAAGAAAAAATAGTTAAAGGCTAAGGGCCTTATTACGAGTTTAGCAGTCTCACTGTCATACCGCCACGGCCGCAGCCCCTAGAAGACTGCTGGTTATGCGGTCTCCTGCCTGCCGTATTATAATGTTCCCGATGGGCCGGTGGTCTCTTGTCCTGAAGGCTTGACGTTTTGCTGCTGGAGAGAAAGGTATGCAACATGTGTATATCTGAAACACATATATGTTGTGTATGTGTTGTAATTTATATGTAGGTCATGTGTACTGTATGTTTTGCTACATATTAAATATAAAGAACTGTTACAATGCACTATATAGAAGTGACAGTGAAGCCTATCTTTGCATCTGGCGACAGTGGGGTTGTAGAGCGACGTGATCTGGTGGCAGCAGCACAGTAGATACCTGGACAATGGCGTCCTACACAGATTCCAGAGTCGGACCCCAAAAAAGTGAGTTTTCACCTCTTTTTGTGCCTTTCCGCCGACTTGCGCATGGTGCCAGGAAAAGGTTGAAGAAAGGACATATCCGGACGGTGGGAACCTTGGCAGGACTGCCTCCAAGTCCCGCCGCCGGCTTTTCCGCCGTCAGCGCTGTAGCAGGTGTCTCAGCGGTGGTGGCAGTTCAGCGGTAGTCTTGTTGCCGAGTGCCCGCCAGCATTGTAATCTGGTGGTTGGACCGCCAAGGCAGCCGGCAGTAACACTGACGAAAAAGGGACGGTGGTACCTTTCCGCCAATCTCATTATTAGGCCCTTAGTCACCAAAACAAAAACAGAAATACAGGCTGAGAAACTTAAAGGAGAATACAAACACAAGCAGAGTCACCAAAAGTAAAAAACAAATACACACTGAAGGACCGATTCACAAAGGTGAACTGAGGCCTGAAGTCTAAGTTTTGACCTGAAGTCTCATTTTAAACCAGAAGTCTAAGCTCGGAAACTCGCCACCATGGAAGAGCAGTGAAGGGAAGGAAAAGCTGCTCCTCCAGCTCATCGAGGTCGAGTGTCCGGTCAGCCAACTCGTACAGATCCCAGAGTTTGACGTCCCGGGAATCATCGTCCCCCACACCTGTCTCACAAGACAGCGATGAATATGTGTGCATGGTGTCAGACTAAAAAAATACCCAAAACTGGACATTCAAATAGGGAGTCACCCCGCCAAGTTTGTACTGGACTCAGGAGCGTCCCTGAACTACATATGTGCCCTGGAATACCAAAGCATGAAGCCCCGGCCAAAACTGGAGCCGGCTGCTGTTCGAGTCTGAACCTAGATGTCCCAGAAACCACTACCATGCCTGGGATGATTCAGCATGACCCTGACCTATAAGGACCGACAGATCCAAGCCCACGTCCACGTGGTCGAAGGTCCTGATGCAGCGGACTGCCTTCTTTGTCTGCCGACAGCAGAACGCCTCAAGCTTGTCGAACTTTTATACACGGTAGATGATTCCCCGGACATTGTCCACAAGTTCCCAAACCTCTTCAAGGGTCTTGGGAAACTCAACCAGTTCAAAGTCAAACTACATATCAATGAGCAAATATCACCAATAGCGCAACACCACAGAAAGGTACCGTTTCATCTGCAACAAGCAGTAGATGATGAGTTACAGGACTTGCTGAGGACGGATATCATCGAACGGTCCACAGGGCCCACTCCCTGGGTATCACCAGTGGTGGTAGTGCCCAAGAAAGGACAAGACAACAAGGTACGCTTGTGTGTGGACATGCGCACTCCGAATACAGCCATTGAAAGGGAACGACATCCCGGACCTCATATCAGTGATATGATTGCTCACCTCAATGGAGCAACGGTCTTCTCGAAGCTGGGTCTCAACAAGGGATATCACCAGCTGGAACTGCATGAGAAGTCCCGCTACATTACCACCTTTACCACCCACCAAGGCCTGTTCCGTTACAAACGCTTAAACTTTGGAATATCCTCAGCTGCTGAGATATTTCAGGAAGCCATCCGGCGAGTAATCCAAGGCATCCCAAATGCTTTTAACTGCAGTGACGATATCCTGGTCTTTGGGGAAAATCAAACGGTGCACGATAAAGCCTTAGACCGCGTGTGTCACGCATTACCCAATGCCAACCTCACACTGAACCCGGAAGACACGCAAGATTAGACCCTGTTTGAACTTTCTCTTCTGTGTTGGTGAAGGGAACTATTTAATTCTCTCTTCTATTGATAACAAATAACAGTTCCAATCTATTTATGGTCAATATTTATTTGGTTGCAGCCCTGAAGAAGTCTATGTGTGATATAAATACACGACGAAACACGTGTTGGCTGATGTACCATCCATGCACAGAGACTGATGTACAGAGCTTATGTTACTTTGGAATAAACCTTTGAGGATCTGCAGTGACTACCACGTCTGGAGAATGGACTTGATTTTGTCATGATGTTAAGTGGATTGCCAGCTATTTAATTTCCTTTGTGCAACTCAAACTTAGTTGAGACCGTCCTTTAGTTACTCATTAGTGTGCTCAGAGGGTGACATGAAAAGTTACGATGGCAATGGTGGCACTTGTGCAAGTATCAAAGGCAAACAAAATGTGAGAGGTAGCAAACCGTGTATTACAAGGGAAAAGTGGTGTGTGCATGTTACAAAAGGGTACCAAACACAAGTACAAGGATAATACTGCAATAAATGGCAAACACTCCAACCACAAGAACACACTGGGAAGGTACTTCCATAGTCATGGAGAATAGAATTTTCAGTAATGGGAGGTCTTCCTTCAGATAATAGAGAGGACGTGAATTACTTTTGGAGGTGTCTTTGTAGGAGGAGTACTTTGAGGTCATTTTGAAGGCCTGGGAGGCGGCGGTGGTCCGGAGCTGAGGCGGAAGGGAGTTCCAGATTCTCACCGCTTGCCTGAGAAGGATTGGGCCATCGTTCTTTCCTTCTTGAAAGTGGGAGGTTCAAGCAGTAGATTTTCCACATTACGTGATGGTCTAGAGCCACCAGAGAGTTTCAGTTTATTTGCCAGGTAGCGAGGAGAGGAGGAGTGCAAGGCTTTGTGGGTGATACAAGCAGTCTTGTAGATATCTCTAGCCTCGATGGGAAGCCAGCGGAGGGTGGATAACATCGGTGTGATGTGGTTGCTTCTTTTGGCCCCATAAATGAAACGAGCTGCTGAATGGAAAACAGATTTAAGGGGGTACAAGTGGGATTTGGGGAGACCAGTAGGAAGAGAATTGCAGTAGTCTAGTCTGGAGATGACCAGCGATTGCACCAGGGTTATAAGGTCCTGCTCCGGGAAGAAGCGACGGATTCCCCAAAGAAGGCGCAGTTGGTATCGAGCAGACTTGGCAATGGAATTGATGTGGGAGATTAGATTGAGTTTTTGTTGAGTATGGCACCAAGGGATTTTGCGCTGTCGACAATAATGGGTTTATTGTTAAGTAGATTTATCTGATCCATCCATGGCTGCACCGGGGGAGGAGAGAGTGAGGAGGAGAAGAGGAGGAATTCAGTTTTGGAGGGATTCAGAATCAGTTGATGAGTTGACATCCAGTTTTGAATGGAGTGGAGAGTACAGCTTAGGATAGAAAGATCGTGAGTGGAGGCAACCTTGAGGTATATTTGAGTGTCGTCTGCATAGAGATGATAGTGGATCCCCAATTTACTTAGAAGATTACCCAGTGGTTCTCAATAGAGATTGAACAATGTGGGTGCAAGTATAGAACACCTTGACCTACCGCCACAGGAGATGAAAGACTGTTCGCTATTCTGATCATTTGGGATCTATCAGAGAGGAAGGAAGCAAACCATTTAAGCACAGTGCCCTCCATTCCCATTCTCTGTTGAAGAATATTGAGGAGGGTGTTGTGATTGACAGTGTCAAAGGCTGCAGAAAGGTCAAGGAGAATTAGAAGACAGGACCCTCCGAGTCAAGTATCCTCAGCGCGTCATCAACCACTTGCAGTAGGGCTGTTTCAGTGCTGCATTTTTTAATGAAGCCAGACTGGAAATTGTCAAGAAGATCATTGTCCTTGATATGACGAGAGAGTTGTTTTACATCTTTCTCTGATCTTCGCAAGAAAGGGTAGGTTAGTGATGGGGCGGAAATTGTTGAGGTCAGTCGCATCAGCAGTTGGTTTTTAAAGCAGAGGGTTGACCTGCCCAGTTTTGAAGGAGACAGGAAGGGAGCATTGACAGAGGGAGATGTTGACCAGAGTGGTCCAATAGGAAAGAGAATGGGAATAGAAGTCAATGGCAATGGCACTGGGGATGGGGTCAAGATAATGGTTGGAGGGCTTTGTTTCGCGGATGGACTTGAGAAGGGCATCTTCAGATATGGGGTCAAAGTTCTGCCAAATGGCTAAGGATTTGCACTCCTCTGGAGGGGTAGGATGTGCGACCTGATCCACAAGTGATTTCACTTTTTCATCGAAGAATATAGAGAAATCCGCTGCTCTCTTTGCAGAATCCTCCAACTTGGAGGTTGGGGGAGAGCAGCTAGGAATCTTGATAAGATCGAATAGTTTTTTGGATCTATTTTTGGCTGAGTCAAGGAGGGTTTTGAAGTGCGACACTTTCCCAAGGAAGATGTGCTTGTGGTACTTGTATCTTGCTGAGCGAAGCGTGGCCAAGTTATCGGTGGAGGGCACCTGCCTCCATTATTTCTCCAGGAATCTTAGCTGCTTCCTTTCTTATAGAGGGATTTGTTGAACCAAGGTGCTGAGGGAGTGGGCCTAATCCTTTTGCTTTTGAGTGGAGTGACGTTATTGATATCGGCTGCAAGAACTGTGAGGCATTGGGAGGTGAGTTTGTCAACATCTAGGTTCGGGTCTAGCCATTCGAAGTGATAGCAAAGCTGATTCACAGAGGGGACCGACATCAATATGTTTAGCATCACAGAACCAGGAGATAGCCCTCTTGGGTTGGCCAAGAGTTATAGAATGTGATAGTTGAAGAGAGAATGGGATGAGGAGGTGGTCAGACCAGTCTACATGAATAGGGGTAGTGATAGAAAGCATGCCTGCTTTAGAAATAACGAGGTCCAAGATTGAGCCCTTAGAGTGTGTTGATTCTGTGCAGTGTTGGATAAGCTCGTTTGCAGAGAGGAAGGTGGCCAGGGAGTTTGCAGAAGAGTCTTGCGGTAAGCCCCAGTGGAGATTGAAGTCACCCACGAAAGTCTGATTGTCACTTTGCGAGTATTGGTCACTGATGAAGTCAGTGAGTTCCTCCAAAAACGACGGGCCACTACGAGGCGGGCGGTAAATGACATGGAATCTGAGGGGTGAATGGTGGTGCAATTGTAGCTCAAGAAAAAGGCATTCAAAGGTGTGGGAGGAGCTGATAGGAGAAGCCTTAAGTTGAAGGGAGTTTCTAAAGATGACTGCAACACCTCCCCCCGTGCTGTCAGTTCTGTCATTCCTAAATATAGAATAGCCTGTAGGTAATAGGAGATCAAACATAGAGTGAGAGGTATCTTTGAACCAGGTCTCTGTGAGGAAGAGCATGTCAATATTGTGATGGGTGATGGTATCGGAGATTTCAAGTTTGTGTTTTTCTGCAGATCTGCAGTTGTGGAGCAGACAGTGCAGCTCTGTCAAGACTGTTTTGGTGACGGGGGCACTTGGGCTCTGAAGGGTGATCGGGATGTTGTACTTATGCGGGGGTGCTCGGGAGGGTTTAGGTGGATGCTTGGTTCTGACAGAGGAGATGGTCGGAATAGTGTAGATAGTAGGGTTTCTAGGGTATGCAGGTTGAAGAAGGGCGGCGTTCAAGGGCTTGTGTGAGTTAACGAAGTTTGCAGATGACAGGTTGAGCTTGGCTATATTGGGGTGAGGGGGCGAGGTGCATCTCGTGGGAAGGAGTAGAGGTGAAAGGAAAGGTGGAAATCTTAGAGCTTAAAAGTGAAATGGCAGCTGTAAGCTGGGAGATGGAGGTGATAAGAGAACCTAGCTTATTTTCCAGAGAGAGTAAGGCAGAGCACGGAAGGTTGGGTGGCTCGATGGAAAAGGGGGGGGGGGGGAATTGGTGGTGGAAGGCAAGTAAGGGTGGGCGGAAAATCCGTTACGCTCGCGGATTTTGCGGATTTTCGGTAAATTCGCAATCCGCGAACGCTCGCGAATTTACCGAAAATCCGCAAAGTCGCACGCAGCGGATTTTTTTTTCTTGGTGATACAATTTTGCGGCGTGCGGTGTAAGTTCGCAATTGCGAACATGTAGGTGCGGCGGGCAGCAACAATCTTGTACTCGCGAAATTATAAAATTTGCAATTCTGCACAAGAAATCCACTAGCAAGCAGCATAGACCTTCTGAAAATGATGATTTTTATCAGAATAACTCCTCAGGTTGACATTTGCATGCCCTTTTTTGTTTTTGAGGCCTTTTGACTTTCTTTGGATCACTTTTGGATTAGAAATAAACTTTCACAAGTAAGTTTGTTTGGGGCATTACATTTGCTGTTCTGCAGAAAAACGAGTTTTGCTAAACTGAAAGCACTCAGCAGCAGGTGCAAAAGTTCAAATTCATCACTAGTAACCATTCCCTGTAGTGCTTCCTGACTGGGGCCCCTCCAGAGTTCAGTTGCTAGTTGCAACAATTGTATGACGCTGCTCTGACCCTCACAGCTGGATCATAGAATAGCTACAAGTAGGCCACAAAGGTCCTGGAAAAAAAATTGCACTGCAACAGAAAGCAAAATACAGATAAGGAAGCAGGTGCCAGACTGGAATTTTAAAACAGTCACACATTAATAAATCAACCCCAAATTAATTCATGTCAGTTGAAGCAGGGCAGGTGTGCTTGCTTTTCCCCCCCATAATCTACAGTGATGATGATGAACCAGAGGGTGGCATTGATGTACCAGAGGGTGGCATGGGTGAAACAGAGGGTGGCAGTGTTGAAACAGAGGGTGCTGTGAACCTGTGATGATGAACCAGACGTAGAAACAACATAGTCGCGACCGTTGCATGCCGACAAGTAAGTTCGCAATCGCGAACTGATACAAAATCCTCGCGAACTGGCAGAAACCCTTGCGAACACAAAAAAAAAAAATCTGCAAATTCGCGAGAATTCGCGGATTTTGCGGATTGCGAGTTCGCAAATTCGCAAAATTCGCGAACGCCAGATTCGCAAAATTCGCCCATGCTTAAAGGCAAGGAGAGGTGGGGGGACAGGAGGTGAGTTGGGGTGTATGGTTCACAAGTGTGGAAAGGTGGAGGTTGAGAGCCGGAGTTAGTGAATCAGAGGTTAAGGGAGAGTTGTCTTTGTTGGTGTTGCAAGAAGGAGAGGAATTAAGGACACATTTATGGGGAGAAGGGTGCAGAACACGGCGGTAGGGTAGAAGGAGAGGGGAGGACTGTGTGGAGTCATGGGAATGTAGCAGGTTTTTTTTTTTTAAACAGATTTTATTGACTGAAGGCACAGGAAAACATATGCACTGTTCTGTAAGCCAGAAGCCAATGCCAGAATCATAGTAGCATTGTCTACTTCAGTAGTTTACATACGTGAATACTTAAACTGTAAAGGAACAACTTTACCCCCGACCCGCCCTACCCACCCCTCTAAGTGCTGCAGCTTTCTCAACCCACACAGAGTGTAATACACCAACAGTATCAGCCATGTACATTAAACACAGTCCAACCATCCTACTCGACAGTTGAAATGGAGGGCAGTGAGGCAGCGTCTTCCGGTGGTGGGTCCAGCTCCAGGCCCCGATAGTCCGCCCACCGTTTCCAAATCTTAAAATTCTTCCGAGGGCAACCCCTGGCCATAAAAATGGGCAACTCAAGCCCCATGCAGAAGTCTAGTCCATTTTTCCAGGCGGAATGTAGGAGGTTTGGGAGGAAAAGAGGTGAGGTGGTTGTGGAGGGCATGTCAGCTAGGAGAGGTGGCTGTGAGGGAACGGGCATCTGGCAGAGTGGGGGGGTTGAGAGAAAGGGAAGTTGGGGAAAAGAAGTGGTACTGCTGGACCCAAGGTAGGGAAATGGAAGGGGCTACCAAGCGGGGAAAGGGAGTAGCACAGCATTGCTGGAGGAGTGGGAGGGAGGAGAGAGATGCAGTGGGATTGTGGAGAAATCCGGGTGAATAATTAGGGGAGGAGGAGGTGGAGAGGAGGGATGGAAGAAGGGATAAGGGGAGCATAGGGAAAGTTCACTGGGGGAGAAGGTTGGAGGAGAGGTGGACTAAAAAGGGGGGTGACTGGAAGGAAAGTGGTGGAGGCAAAGAGATTGGAGTACCGGGATGGTGCAGATTGGACGAGGAGCGTATTAGCTAGCAGTAGGGCTGAAATGATGTGGGAGGGGGCATACTGTGAAGGGGGAGGATTAGGAGAGGAGGTCATAGGGGAGGGGGAGGGAAGAGGGCCGACCTGTGCTTCTAGAGAGTGCAGCCAATTGGAGTGTGGGGGGGTCAGGGGAGGAGAAAGGGAGTAATGAGTGGAGCTAGAAGGAGAGTCAGGGGAAAATCCGGTCGCAGAGGAGGGGAGTAGGGAGGGGAAGAGGTGGTCAAAGAGCGCGAGACAGGTGTATTTGGCTTGGATCATGACAGTACCGTTGTTATAGAGTGAGATAGTGAGGTAACCGTTGAAACGCGCAGAGGGGGACATTTTTAGTTGTTTCCCATGAAGGATAAAGGAGGAGGAGGTGACGTTAAGGGAATTCTATAAGCTGGTGGACCAAGGGGGGGTATCGTGAGTGAAGAAAATGAAATCATTTTTGACCCTCCTGAAACGACCATTGTAAAATTGATCAACAAAAAGGGAATCTTCCTTTCATTGGCCCTGTGGTGAATTAACAATCTCCTACATCAAGTAGTAGAACAACTGAGGACTAGAGGAGTGATCCCCTCTGACGTGCTCCGTTCATGGCGGAATAATGAATGTGTCTCCCAAAAAGAATTGTCAGCAAAACAAGCTATGCTACTGTGCATGATCTCTTGTAAGAGAGTCTCAATCATCAGGGCTCTGGACATTTTAGGAACAATGTTCACGTATGCCAGAGTAACCTTTTCACCAGCCAGGTGAAGCAAGAGTAACACCAGAGCAGTGTTGTATCCACCCTTTCAAGACAAACCTAAACTATGTGCTGTCAGATGCGTAAAGCATACAAGAACATGACGGGCGAAGTAAGACCACCAGGAGAGACACAGCTCAGTATCGCTCTGAATAAACCTTTCAAGATGGTGACTTTTCTTTCGATTGGCAGGTGGGTAAGAGGGATCATGCTGGAAGTCGGAATTGTTCTATCACATTTCCGAACCCACTCAAACAGGGGGAATGGCTTTTGAAAGTAATTGTGTTTGGGCAGAGGCTAGAAGACATTATGAATATTTATAACTGATCCTCTGATTTGACCTTTAGGAAATTCTACTTTAAACCAATTTCAAATGCATAATCCTCGCCTCTGGTTCTGACAAAGAATATAACATTTCCTAGCTACAGAGAAGGAAAGTTTCAATTCTATAAGGACACAGAGCCAAGGATTATCCCACTCAAGAATATTTCATCGAAAATGGCCCCCCTCTTACAACTAAGTTGGTTAAGAGTAAGTAAAGAAATTCTTGGATGGCAAATCACCACCTCAAACTAAACCCAGTGAAAATAGAATTTCTACTTATATCTCCAAAGAAAGCTTCTCTATCTATTCAAACTGGATGGAACTCCTCCCACCCCGGAGGGCTATCCCACCATCACTCAGAATGCCTTGTCACTTGGTTTCACCATCAACAGACATCTGAATCTCCAAAGTCATATCACAGCTATGACTAAGAGTGGCCAGTTCCAGCTAACAGTGTTATTGGGAATCAAGTGCCTCATCCCGGAGCAGGATCTGAAATCAGTTGTTTGGGTGGTTGCTCTTTCAAGACTGGACTTTTGAATTACAGTTCTGTCTGGGATCCTCAAAGTCCAACTCGAACCGCTCAGAGCAGACCTACATGCTACAGCCTGCTTTGCGACCGGATCGGTTACATGAAACACTTTCCCTTCATTGGCTTCTTATAGAGGCGAGAGCCCAATTCCCTCCCTTTGACCCTCCACAAGACCACATGTTATGACACCTTTAAAAACAGAACTCAAAACTCTTTTCTTTCAAAGACACTTGGGTTCACCACTCCTGCTTCCATCGGTGCGCCGAAGGTACATCTCTGATTCTCCATGCATGAACTATTGTTACAGCATCCTTCCCGTTTATTCTTATTGCCCTCTTTTCTTTTCACCAAGGTTTTATTTTTGTGCTATCCACGTTGCAATTGATGTGTTTTGGTTCTAATGTAAGGCTCACTGATGCCTCCAGGCCATAGTAAATAAATTGGAGTCATGTGTTGCAATGAATTATTTTTACCAGCTATTTACAAGATGTTAACAATGTGGTTTTGTGTGCTAGAAATTTTTTTTGTTACATACTTTATCTTTTTATAATGAGATATGTAAGCTCTTGATTTTAACAATGCATGTTTACAGTTCGTATACTTTAGAGCTGGATAATAAGCTATATGCTTTTTCGTGGCACAGATTAAAAGAATAATGGTTAAAGAAATTACGGTTAAAATCCTAACATGAAGGAAGAGGAAGGGATGCAACAAACAGTATCATGCTACTGGATGATGACACCCAGCTGATCCTCTCCCTCACCAAAGACCCAAGTATCGCCAAAACCAATCTACACGAAGGAATAAAAGAAGTAGCCGAGTGGATAAAAAAACAGCTGTCTAAAACTAAACTCGGACAAAACGGAAGTCCTCATCCTAGGATCATCCCCCTCTGCCTGGGACGACTCATGGTGGCCACCGGCCCTGGGTACAGCACCCATACCCACAGATCACGCACGTAACCTGGGCTTCATCCTAGACTCCTCCCTCTCGATGACCAAACAAGTCAACGCCGTCTCATCTTCATGCTTCAACATACTACGCATGCTCAAAAAAATCTTCCGTTGGATCCCCACCGAAACAAGAAAGACAGTCACCCACGCACTGGTCACCAGCCGACTGGACTATGGAAATACCCTCTACGCCGGAACCACAGCCAGACTGCAGAAAAAACTCCAACGCATCCAAAACGCCTCCGCCAGACTCATACTGGACATCCCCGTCAAGCTCACATCTCCGGCCACCTGAAAGACCTCCATTGGCTTCCCGTCAACAAAAGAATAACTTTCCGGTTCCTTACCCACGCACACAAGGCCCTCTACGACCTGGGACCTGAATGCCTCAACACGCGACTGTCCTTCTACACACCTAACCGACAACTACGATCATCCAATCAAGCCCTCGCCGCAATCCCGCGCATCCACAGATCCACCATGGGAGGAAGATCCTTCTCCTACTTAGCAGCCAAAACCTGGAATTCTCTCCCCACTCACCTCCGCCTTACACAGAACCACCTCTCCTTCAGAAAGCAGTTAAAAACCTGGCTATTCGATAAGTAATGTACCTACCCCCCCTCAAGCGCCTTGAGACCCTCTGGGTGAGTAGTGCGCTATACAAATTCTTGAACTTGAACTTGGGTGTAAAGGAACTGGGTTTCATTTCCTTTCTCATTGTTCCCAGGGAAAACCATGTCTTCAAGCTTATTAAAGAATGACTTTAGAAACAACTACTATTTAATAAAGTGAAGAAAGTGAAAACATAATTCTCTGTGTCTTTCATAGAATAAAACGTTTTCTAGTTTTTGCATCAAGAATTTTCAATTCTATTAACGACGATGAGTCGAGGATTATGCTTCTCAATCTTTACTGTAGAAAATGACCACAGCCAATGAAACGCATCACATTCAATAACCTAAATTTCTCATAACCATATTTACTTTTTTTGGAGAAATACACGAAAGACCCAAAAAAGGGGATTGACCGCTCCTGGAGAGAGTGTCGGGATAAGTTACTAGACGTTGTAGGGCCCTTGATCAAGATCAACAAACTAGAAGAACAGGTGATATTGTGGCAGGTTTGTCACAGCGGGCCGTTTGCCTCCTTGGCAATGCCAACTGCGCTGTCTCCGCAGAGTGACAGCACACACTTCTTATCAAGATTGATCCTAAGCTAGGGGAGCTGACGACAGCTGAGGCAGGGGTGGCTGCATGAGGCAAACTGTTTGGCTATCCCTTTGTGAAGGAGTTAGGGAAACGGCTCTTGACAAGTCGCAGAGGTCTATAAAAAAAACTTTCCAGGGAAGGTTTTTGTTGGGGCTGCAAGAGGCTGGGGTTGCTCCTACTGCTGCTCTTTCCATCAAGGCCTCATTAGAGCTCAAGATGCCACAACAATGGATGGAATGAGGGCTTACAGGGTACATTCTACTCCACCTGGAGAGGCAGAAAGGGAAGAGCCTACCGCGCAACCCGGGAAAGAAGGCTCCAGGAGGTTTCCATCGTAAACAATATCTTTTCTTTCCCTCAAAGACGGGGGAGGGGGGTTGGGATTGTTCGCACACAAGTGGATAGAATTCACTTCAGACCCTTGAGTCTTGGAGAAAGTAAAAGTCTACCACATAGAGTTCTACAGAACACCAGTTCAGATGGCAAGGCCACGCTCTTTGGTTTTTTTCTCAACAGGGGATGGAGCTTATAGACTCAGAGGTGCAGGATCTTCTCACCAAAACAGCAATCAGTATCACATCCCTGAGATTTCCTCTGCAATCTTTTTTTGGTGGAAAAGAAGGACATGGGGGTTCGTTCGGTGATAAATCTGAGAGGATTCAACGGGTGGCTGGTTTACCGCCACTTCAAGATGGAGAGCATTTACCTTCTGAGAGATCTTTTGCAGCGGGACGACTGGTTGGTGTGTCTGGACCTCTAAGACGGCTACCTCACGTCCCTATTTTTTGCCCCACATCTCATTTTTATACAATTTGAGTGGAGGGATCTTATCTTCGAATTTCAAACCTTCCTGTTCGGCTTGTCCACAGCAACCTGGTGCTTTACGAACTTATCAAACCGGTGGTGGAGGCTCTTATAACGAAGGGCATCAGGCTGGTCATCTACCTCGACTATATCCTCCTGATAAATAAGTCGGGCAATCAACTGCTGTCTCACTTGAGCATGACTATTGCACTCCTCCAGGATATAGGATTTATCATCAACAATCGGAATTGATTCCAGCACAGACCATGACCCTTCTGGGGTTACTCATCGATTCCAGGTCAGCTACTCTGAATATCCTGGAACCGAAGATCCTCATGGTCAAGAAAGAATTGAACAAGGTCCTCAGGAGGGACACGATCTCCTCAGGCATTTGGCCAGGATTATTGGCTTATCGCCATTCTTGATTCAGGCCATCTTCCTGGGCCCTCTGCACTACAGGGCACTTCAGCAATTGAAGGTGACTCATCCACAGAGGGGCCTCACCTACTCAGAACTAGTTTCTCTGATGACAGAAGCCAGGACGGAGCTACAATAGTGAACAGATCACATGGAGGCGTGGAAATCTGGCGATCCTGAGATGCCTCCCGGCCCTGATAGTAGAGTCAGACGCCATGGGTGGAAGATGGACAGAGGAGGAGTTGAGATTTCACATCAACTACCTAGAACTTCTTGCAGGATTTTTTGCAATCCGATCCCTGACAAGGGATAAGGTATCATACTGTGTACTTCTGAAATGGACAACACAACAGCAATCCAATATATCTATCGGTTAGGAGGTACCTGATCAAGACTGTTGGCAGAGATGGCCAGGGACTTCAGGCACTACTGCCTCCATTGGCAGATTTCTGTGACGGCGGAGCACCTGCCGGGATCTCAAAACAAGGTGGCAAATTGGAATTCCAGATATCTCAAGTACTCCAGAGACCGAATACAACGATTTTCCAGTGGTTCTGTGGGGTCTCTGCAATGTGGACCTGTTTGCCTTCAGAATAGTTCAAGTTCAAGTTCAGAGATTTGTATAGCGCACTACTCACCCAGAGGGTCTCAAGGCGCTTGAGGGAGGGGAGGGGGGTGCTATTTATCGAATATCCAAGTTTTAAGTTGCTTTCTGAAGGAGAGGTGGTTCTGTGTAAGGTGGAGGTGGGTGGGGAGAGAATTCCAGGTTTTCCTTGGTATATCAGCTGGACACTGAATCCAGGGCTAGTGGCTGTAGATGACTTCCTACAAGACTGGACGACAGTATAGGCATATGCGGTCCCACCGTTTCTTCTGATTCCTAGAGTGGTGGCTCAAGTCTGACGTTAGAGAGCTTTTTTTGGTTCTCATAACATCGATTTGGAAGTCTCACGCATGGTTCCCCACTCCGTTGGAACTGTTATGGGTCATTCCAGTGCAACTTCCATCATTCACCAGGATCCTTCGGGACCAATGTCACCTCATCCTCATGGCTTGCAGGATTTCAGACGACGATGGGAAGACAGCAAACTTTCTGACAAAGCTGAGAAGCTCATCCAGCAGGCATGGGGCCCAGGGACAGTCAAGAGAAATAAATCTGCATGAAGAAGATGGGTTCATTGGTGTGTGGAGAGACACCTGGATCCCACTGGGACAAACATTACAGATATCCTGAATATCCTGGCAGAGATGTCCAGCGCTGGGCTTGCTTTCTGCACAGTGAATTCCTTCAGGTTGGCCATTTCAGTTGGACACCACCCCATCAATAACATTCCAGTGGGGGGAGCATCTGCGGGTTTGTAAGCTACTAAAAGGTGTCAGAATGTAATGACGACCCCTGGAACCCAGATCTTATGGGTTATGGGATGTCAATCCAGTTCTACGTCTTCTTTCCAATTGGCAGGATAGCCAATACCTTTCCAGGAAATAGATTTCAGCAAAATTGCCTGTGTTACTCTGCCTCATCTCTTGTAAGAGAAATTTGGATGTCAGAGCTCTAGACATCAAGGCAAGAGTTTTCACTCCAGAAGGGGTTACCTTCACCATATCTCGAAGGACCAAAACTAATACCAGGTCAGTAACTTATTTGGCTTTTGATGGTTCTTGCATGGTGAGATGCCTTAAGACGTATGAGGAGGTAACGGCGGAAGTGAGGCCTCCAGATCAGAAGCAGCTATTAATTGCCATCAAGAAACCGTTTAGGGAAATTACTTCCCCTTCCATCGCCAGGTGGGTAAGTTTGATTATGGCGGAGGCTGGGATTGATACGCACCTTTTTGGAGCCCATTCAATCAGAGGTTCCATGGCTTCCAAGGCAGTTGAGGTATGTGACAGACTAGAGGACATTATAACTATGGCAGATTAGTCCTCAGAATACACCTTCAAAGGGTTTTATTTCAAACCAATTTACGATGCTGCATCACTGGTGATAATTGAGCTTTGAACATGCATAATCCTTGCCTTCTGTCCTGGCATAGAATGAAAAGTTTCCTAGTTGACACAAAGGAAAATTTCAATTCTATTAAGGATGCATAGGAGAGAATTATCCCACCCATAGCATATTTACAATCTGCCATCACACCCCGTTTTATGGGTTACAGGGAGTATTTTTAAATCTTGTTAAGATTGGATGCACCATGTCACAAGCATATACCATGAGGTAACATGTACAGGTGTGTTATGATATTTATTGAACTATTTTTTTGTGAACAGTGCTTTAGAATTAATGTACTATTGTTTTATTGTTACAGCATGTTTACCAGGAGTCAAGTTCATTAATGAGCTATTACATGTTCTTTAGTTAATCGATGTGAGGATTGTACTATGGTCACTCGATTTACGATTGTAACAGGTCAATGAATTACTATGTTGTGATTTATTTAGTACAATAGCAGCGTATGCTTATGCTTACCAGAGTATGTTCTATTCGTAGGTTCGGGTTCCAAGGTGGATTGAAACTGCTTAAACTTAACTTCCTACAGTGACAAAGAGAAAGGACTTTGTGGAACACGGATTTATATGGACATGCGGACTGTAGTATGATTGGTTAATGGTTGTCATGGACACTCTGTCGTGTTCCCGACCCCAGGAAGCACGCAGGACACAGCGGGGCAAATCAAGTATGCTTTATTGTTGTTGTGGAGTACAATGCTTCCCCGACCTCTCACCTCAAGGTCTGCTCCTAGAATGTCCCCTAGTTCCCTCCTCTGACCGGATGTGGTGTCCCCTGACCCTGTGCCCCAGGGTCCTAGTGCCATTGTCCAAGGCACGACATCTCCCCCCCTTGTTGTGAACAAAACATTTTTTCCATTTGGCTTGCTGTTTGATGATGCTGTAAGAGAGAAGATGAGAGAGAGAGAGAGAGAGAGAGATAGTCCACGGCCTCTGTCCCTTTACATCTCTTCAATTAGTCTTTTTGTCTTTTTGCACTCTCTTCTTGGTCGCTGTTCTCGGAGGTCAGTGGGTGATTCTTCTTGTGGTCTGCCCTCCTCCATTTCTTGCTTAGCCATCTCTTCTTCTTTTGTTTTCGGTTCCCTGAAGTGCGAGCTGTTTCGAGTGAAGTGATACTGGCCGGCTGATGCTGTGATCATTGGCCCCTTTGCCCGTCACCGTCAAAGGGTCTCTTGAGAAGGCGCTGTCCGATTTCTTTATTTGTCTCTGCTTCACTAGCACGGTGTCTCCTTCTTTTATTTTTGTGCTTGTTGCATGTCTTCTCTGGTCAGCATAGGTCTTCATCTTACCTTCAGTTCTGGCTTCTCCACCTCTTTTATTTGCGATAGCCTCGTTCTGCTTGAGCGTCCTAGTACCAGCTCTGCAGGGCACTTTCCCGTGGAGCTGTGAGGGGTGTTGTGATAGTCCCTTAGTACCTAACATAGGGCCTGCCCAGTTGATATTTGCGCCAGTTTCGCCCTCTGTGTCGCCTTCTTGATGGTTCCCCATGAACCGTTCTGCCATGCCGTTGGCTTGTGGCCACAGCGGAGTTATTCTTCTATGGTTGATTACAAGGTAAGCTATGAATCTCTTGAATTCCTCACCTGAGAAGGGCGGGCCATTATCTGTTTTGAGTGTCTGTGGTGAGCCCCATGCTGCGTATACATCATCTAGCACTGGCGACTTCGCGCTTTGGCACAGCTTCTTACCGGCACTCGTAGACTTCTTTCTGCAGCGATCGGGGTGGGCTCCCACGTCGCTGTGTTTCTTTTCTTGATGGCTCTTTCTTCGTGGGCAGGACGCGATCCAGAGTGGGCTCCTGGTCTAAAATCCCAAATGTTCGTCGATCTTCAGTCGGCACACACACGATGGAAGCATCCCATCTCTCGTTGTCAAATGTCGTGTTCCCGACCTCAGGAAGCACGCAGGACACAGCGGGGCAAATCAAGTATGCTTTATTGTTGTTGTGGAGTACAGAGGTCTGCTCCTAGAATGTCCCCTAGTTCCCTCCCCTGACCGGATGTGGTGTCCGGTGTCCCCTTGTACCCTGGCCCTGTGCCCCAGGGTCCAAGTGCCATTGTCCAAGGCACGACACACTCCTCCCTTTGGTTCATGGAACTTGTAGTGTTTGCAGTTTTTTTACTTGATCTTTGAACTTGATGAAAAATAAAGAGTGAAGAAAGACATCCATAATCCTTGCTGCTGCATCCTTAATAGATTTGAAACTTTCCCTCATGTTAACTAACCACACCCTAATATTAACACCGCCTGCATATGATGTTGCTCCTGTTAAAGTCCGCCCCAAAACCACGAGGGTCCTGGTGCATCATCAAAGCCTCCAGTCCTGACATACAATTGAAAACTTTCCTTTTTTTTTGTTGTTGCAGATTTATATAGCGAGAAGTCAACCTGAAGGAATCGGAGCGCTTTACACTAACATCAGTTGCATTACATGAGGAAACATAACAATTTGGTAGGCACTGTGAGATTATGCGATTTGCCCAGAATCACAGGAAGCTGAACCTACGCCGAGGCTCGAATCTTGGTTTTCCAGCTCCAAGGTTGGCAGCTCTGCCCGTTACGCCACCTCCTCTCCTCTCCTCTGCTTGATAGATAGGAATAGTTGAAGAGATGTGAACACCAATCACGGCTTTTTTTTTAAGGATATTAGTATACACATCATCTCTGGTGACGTCATTGTAAGCATAGTTACGTCATCAGTTTATCTGACGTCATACATGGTATTTATTACCTAACTTTTTTCTTGGCTGAAGTAAGAATGACAGAAGGCTCCAGGGTCTCAGTGCGCATGCGCACAAAGACAGTGTCTCCTGTGAGTCAGCGAGTCCCTGGATCCTCATGGGGCCGTGCGCATGCATCGTGTCTTTCCGACCGTCAGAGGGCGCCAGTTTGTACTTGCTATATGAGGTTAACGTCGAAATTCCTCACGCGCATGCTCAGAAGGCTTCCGTTAAGTGACGCTTAGAGCCTCCGTTCCTGCACTGCGTATGCTCCCCTGAACAGTGACCTTCTCTGCGCATGCGCAGTAATTCCAAAGCATTCGCGCAGGGTGCTGTGGGTACGCTTGGAACCCCTATTATTGCACTGCGCATGCTCCTGGGAGTCACTGCGCATGCTCTCTTTGGAGCAGTACGACTTCCTTGCGCATGCGCAGTCATTCGTCCAGGATCCTCGGCAGGGCGCTGTGGCTGAAGCGGTCTCCTCTCCTCTTCTCCGTCCCCTCCGAGGAGTCCCGGCGGGCGCTGAGCCTGTGCCGCCCGCGGGCGGGGTGCTGCTGCGAGGAGCCATGGAGGCCCAGACCGGCCTGCAGAGGCAGGACTCTACCCAGGCAAGTGCGCGGAGCTCCGGGCACCGGGGGCCCCGACCCTGCCGCCCGGGGGGCCCCGACCCTGCCGCCCGGGGGGCCCCGACCCTGCCGCCCGGGGGCCCCGACCCTGCCGCCCGGGGGCCCCGACCCCGCTGCCCCGGGGCCCTGACCCTACTGCCTGCCCCCCTCTCATGAGCCTGACTCTCGCCCTCAGGTTCATTTTATTTTAAAAGTTTTATACAGCGCTAGCTTGACCAGAGGGTGGCGGAGCGCTTTACACACACAGTAAAGAGGGAAGGAAAATTGCATTAAATACTAGGACATCGGTAAGGAAGCAAAACAAGAGAACAGAGATAAAAATACAACATGAAAAATAGGTAAACAGTGCAGGGGAGGGAGAGAAAACAAACGGAGGCTACCACAGTCCGGGCACCAACTGTCCTTGAATTATTTTTTTATTTTATGCGTTTTTATATAGCGCAGACTTTTCCCCTGAAGGCGTCAGATCGCTTCAGAATAGGAACAGTAATGATAGTGTGGAGTGTGGCTCAATAATTAGAGCGGCAGACCCTGATGCAGAGTGCTGGCCCGGGACCAGGGTTCAATTCCCGCCTCGGCGGGTCTTGGGCTCAAAAATTCCACGGACCTAATAATTCTCGCCATTCCAATCATGGGTCCCACTCTGTGACTCTGGGCAATAGCTTGCTTAATCTCCACAACGGCCCCCACAACGCTAAGGATGCCTGGCCTCCACCTTGGAGGTGCCCAGGAGTGGACGCCTCACAGGGAAAGCCAGGACGGGTTCCACAGCGGTATTCATACAAGCGCCTTGAGACCCTTGCGGGTGAGTAGTGCGCTATACAAGCATCAATTTACATGATACACGAGGAGAAAATTACAAGTGAACAAATTACAAAAGCAGACGTTGAGTTACATGAGGCAAAAGTGACAATTGTGAGCAAACAAAAATAACAAGAGGTAGCAAACGGTGCATTACAGGAGGAAAAAGGGACGTGTGCAGGTAACAAAAGCGTACAAAGTACAAGTAGGGGTATAGTACTGCAATAAATGTCAAGGTCTGCAGCCTCAGAGTTCGTTCCTTTCAAGAACCGAGTGAGTGGAGCCCTCTCCCCCCAATAATAAATAAATAATAACCAATCCCAACCATCTCCTGCCCGGGTTCAATGGCTCACACCGGCTCCCGCTCTCCAGCCTCCTCAGTGCTTCTGTCGTTCCTCGTCTTCGTTTATTTTCATTTATAACATGTATTCCTGTATTCTTTGACTTAGTCAGTTGGTCAATCAATCAAGATTTATCAAGTGCTACAAATCACCTGTGAGGGTTTCAAGGCGTTGGAGTTGCTAGCTGCTTCGCGGAGAAAATAGTGAATGAGTCAAAAGCAGGAGAAAGCACCCAGAAAAACAAGGAGAGCAGGAAGGAGAAAGCACTCAGAAAGAAGGGAAAGCGGAAGGACCAAGCAGTATAAACAAGGTAAAAGTAGCAGAAAGCCCTCAGAAGAACCTGGAGGAAGCAGAACGGCACCACAGGCCCGGAGAGCTGGGCCTGGAGCCCATATAGGCAGGTTTTCGTCGGCTGCCTGCTCTGCACCCAGAAGGGACATGGGAGGCCTCAGTGTGCCTGCCTCTTTGCTGCTGGAGTTTTGCTTGGGCACATTTTGATATCTCCTTTCCTACACCTGCAGTGCAGGCTTAAAGGTCCAGTGACAAATAAAGTGACTCTGCCAATGCTTTTAGTCAGTGACCCCCCCTCCTGGCCCACTGCCGCTCAAAGAGGAGGCCCACACGATAGTGGCAGGCCTGCTTTACACACTTGATTTTAGAATAGCTTTTGTCCAGTGTGGTGTGCATATGTACTTCGAGTGTTTCATAAATGTGAATTCAGTTGACATGAACCAACGTTTACCAATCCTCGCAAGCATCCAATACCATCGATTTGCAGTTCGTGACTCCATAGAGATACCTTTGCCCAAGTGCACGGTGGATTTAGGGGATACAGAGAGCATTTTGATAACTGCGGGTGTGTTTTGGCCGCTTTGCTCTTTTCCTGTTTTTCGAATGATGTTGGCTCATATCTTGATCGCTTGAACTTAGATTGTCAGAAGCTTGGTTATAGCCGTATCATAGTGTTATATGCATACGATGCAATGTTGATCTCTCTTACTGAGAGTTCTGTGCATAAATTGATTAAGGGGTTTCCAGATTATGGTGACGTGCAACATTTGACTATTAATATTCCAAGACTTAATTTATGATACTGGAATCTAGAACTAATTTAAATCTCTCCTACTCAGTGAAAAGTGACACATTTGAACAAGTAAACTATTTTAGTTACTTTGGAATCTGGTAATACGTCATGGAAACAGCGTAGGGAAACAATGGCTTTAATTTTGAGGCAGGCAACAGACGCAGGTATTAGGTGCAAACAAAGAATAGGGGGGCAGTCTCAGACCTCATTATTACATGAGTACAGAGCAACAGCCGTTACAGATGCGATATATGGAGCTGAAATTTGGAGCTACACAGATTCCTCTGCATTTCAGAAAATTGAAAATAGGAATCTAAGGGCACCATTGCGGCAGGGGCGGGGGTATACCTTTAGCATCGCTACATTTGGGACTGGGCATGAGACCAGTTTCAGATATTATTGCCCTAGCCCCAGTAGCATGGCATCCTGGCCCTGGCCTGCCAGGATGCCCTGGTGGAAGCATGTTTATAGTACCTTAAAGCACCTGAATCCGGACATTCGTAAGGATCCCACGGCGATTGATAGGGAAACAATAAATAAGGTAAAGGATGTCTATTGGCAATATAAGAATTGAATGGCATTTGAGTTAATTAAGAATCCACGAGGAGGAGCGACGGAGACCATATCATAGGTACCGTCGCGTACTAACGCAACACATCTACCATTAAAGCCGGTCATCTTCCCGAGCACTCTGACCCCCCTCCGCCTTGGAGTTCCCCGAAGGGGTCCGGAATCAATATACTTCTTGAATCGCCAAAGTGATACTTTCCAGCTAACCGGGGGTCTCGAACCACCATTCCACTTGGAATTGAGTGTGAAGCTTTTTTCAGGAATACATTGTGGTCTACAGTGATCATTCTTATACACCAGCTTCCTAGGAGGAACCTCATCTAGGATTGTTAATGTTAATGTTAATGTTAGGCTGCATTTATAAAGCGCACTGACACCGGAGGTTTCCTGGCGCTGAGATTGAAAATGGCCAATAAACAACTAAGGGTTGGCTCTAATCAGTATGGCTGAGCCTTCATAGAACATAACAAAAGAGAAATTGCCAGTACTGATAACACCGCAGTAACATAAATTCAAACACAGTACTTGAGAAAATATTCAAGACTGAATGCTAGTTAATAGCTTTTATTCTTATTTCTGATTTTATCAAAAGATACTTTTTCATTTTGTGAAAACGAGCATGTAAAAAACAATTTAATGACCAAAATCAAAACTGGGGGTAATCATTCATCATATCACTCATATCACAACCATACGATAAACAATCATTCATGGGGAGAAGGGGAGCACTAAATAAGAGAGCTACAACATTTATCAAAACATACAATATTTACAATATAATACAATACCATACATAAAACAAGAAAAGCCAGTGTCTGCAAAACACTTAGATAATACTTTCTTTTGATACACAATCAATTTTAACGTACATTCCTATAGTTAAGTATATAAAAATACTTCTTGGATCTTTAGAAAAAGGATAATGTACAAAAATTAGTGATAAGCAACAATTATCATAGCATTCACGCTTATCACTAGAGCAGACAGTAAGGTGGCTGGGGCCTACGCGTTTCGAATCCCAATGACTTGTAGGGATTCTCTTCAGGGCCTTTGGGGTTCTCTACAAAAGTGAAAAGAGAAAGGGAGAGGGGAAAAAAGAATTAGAAACAACTCAGACAGGCAAGATTAAATTTAGTCACAAGATCAACATCAGTCACCTACACTCAGTGGCCACCCAGAATTCCTCAGACTAACCGCTAGGCTGTACAATTACAACTGACTAGTACAGGATGTTTTAATGAGTCTTAAAAATACCGCAAGCGGAGTAATACATCGAAGGTAGCAAGGCTTTACTCACATTCTGTATTTTGGAGAATGAATAGTCTCAAGGTGGGGATTGGTTGACACAGTTGGATGGTGGTAGACCTATAAGGGGGAATTGAAATTTATTAAGGAAGGGGGGAATGTATATTAAATTTGAAGTGCTGCCAGTTTAAGAGAGAGTCTCACCTAGTGAAATAGTGTAGGAGACCGCGTCTATAAAGGCTGTCCGTTTTTCGTCACTGGACGTGTCTTGGGAAAATGGAAGAACGCAACACTCAGTATAACCTTATAAAGCGTATGCATGGTAAAAAAACACATTTCAAAGAACAATGGTCCTAAGGGATCAAGATATAACAAAAAGTGGCAATACAGACTACAATGAGTACTATATTTTTGAAACACGTCCAGCCGGACGTAAGTTTATTCAAAAGATAACATGAAGTTGTTGGCCCAAGAGGAGGCCAAAAAATATAATGGCAAGATAGGGTACAGTCCTGTACCTATCCCAAGAGGTTTAAGAGAAGATAAACCAGGAAGAGAGGGATAGAAAAAGGAAAACTTTTCAGGCAAAACAAGAAGTTTTTGAGCCAATCGGTGACTTGTAGTTAAAGTAAATACAAATACAACAAATTCACCGTG
Organism: Lissotriton vulgaris; assembly: GCF_964263255.1. Lineage (NCBI taxonomy): Eukaryota > Metazoa > Chordata > Amphibia > Caudata > Salamandridae > Lissotriton > Lissotriton vulgaris. Next base: position 250,344 of record NW_028249262.1, read on the forward strand.
CAGTGCCAACCATTTCATATGACCATATTAAATAATATGCTACACTGCTTATTGCGTCGACGTTTCGATCCCTAGGGGCTCATAGTACAATGGGATCATCATCAGGACTATTTTTATAGTTATTGCCTGCAATACATAAAGCCAATTGGTGTTGACTAATGAGGCCTGGAGAGATAACCTGTAATTGGTTGTGGCAGCGAGGTTCCCTCTGATGGATCCTCGTGGTTGCTAGCTACATATGGTGTAGCAGGGCATCGGATGGTCTCTGTATGCGGTGGGCTTGGAGTCAGACCGTTCTTTGACTTGCTTCCAGTTGAAATACAATGGAGTGTAGGGCGAAGCTCAATCGGCTTTTGGCCCCTTCTTAGTTACAGCGCGAGTCTGCTGTATGTAGACGCTCAATGCCAGGCTAGTCGGGATGGTAGAGAATTTTACCCGTTCAGTGGCTTGCTTTCCGATGAGAGCAGCGGCGGGTTGGGCGAAGCACGATCTGCTTCTGCCCCCTTCTCAGTTGAGCGGACCCGCGCTGCAACTGAGAAGGGGGCAGAAGCAGATCGTGCTTCGCCCAACCCGCCGCTGCTCTCATCGGAAAGCAAGCCACTGAACGGGTAAAATTCTCTACCATCCCGACTAGCCTGGCATTGAGCGTCTACATACAGCAGACTCGCGCTGTAACTAAGAAGGGGCCAAAAGCCGATTGAGCTTCGCCCTACACTCCATTGTATTTCAACTGGAAGCAAGTCAAAGAACGGTCTGACTCCAAGCCCACCGCATACAGAGACCATCCGATGCCCTGCTACACCATATGTAGCTAGCAACCACGAGGATCCATCAGAGGGAACCTCGCTGCCACAACCAATTACAGGTTATCTCTCCAGGCCTCATTAGTCAACACCAATTGGCTTTATGTATTGCAGGCAATAACTATAAAAATAGTCCTGATGATGATCCCATTGTACTATGAGCCCCTAGGGATCGAAACGTCGACGCAATAAGCAGTGTAGCATATTATTTAATATGGTCATATGAAATGGTTGGCACTGCACGGTGAATTTGTTGTATTTGTATTTACTTTAACTACAAGTCACCGATTGGCTCAAAAACTTCTTGTTTTGCCTGAAAAGTTTTCCTTTTTCTATCCCTCTCTTCCTGGTTTATCTTCTCTTAAACCTCTTGGGATAGGTACAGGACTGTACCCTATCTTGCCATTATATTTTTTGGCCTCCTCTTGGGCCAACAACTTCATGTTATCTTTTGAATAAACTTACGTCCGGCTGGACGTGTTTCAAAAATATAGTACTCATTGTAGTCTGTATTGCCACTTTTTGTTATATCTTGATCCCTTAGGACCATTGTTCTTTGAAATAAGTTAAGTAACCCACGGTCCGAAGGCCCCCTACTGGGTTCCCTTGTGTCCTTAAAACAATGGTAAAAAAACACAGCAGATATAACTCATTACCAAAATGCGTTGTTCTACGAAGAGATAAAGTAGCACTTGTTCGCGGAAACCGTCTGAAAAAAGGGGACTTTCAACGCGTTGCTCATCTAAAAAAACAGTGGACACCATTAACCGCCAGCACACATTCTCCTTGAAGAAGTAAGTTAAAACGGGGGCGGCAGCTTACCGGCATAACAAGTCAGCTACGTGTGACCACGGTAGGTAAAGCACACGGTTGTTTTGAGTTCAAGACGCCTGTGGGCTAGAGTGGAAAATGAAGCGCGTGAGAGTCAATTACATTAACGGATCCGCAGAAGACAAACACATGGAACGCGTTAGTTAGTTTGTGCTCAGACATGGCGTGGCATAAAAGATTAATACAACTCAGGGCTTACCGGCACATCTTTGTTCAACGCGGTCAGCGGTAGATATTAAACTAGGGAAAAATAAATAAAAGCCAGGGTAAGAAACTAATTTTAACTGTCTAAACAGAGCGTGACTTAGCGGGTTAGCAGTTTAGAGTACTTACTAATTTTAATCAGGGCGAGTTTTCAAAAAGGCAGCGTCCAAGACAGCACTATCCGGCGGCTCCTGCGCAGTAGCAGGCTATGGTTAAACTGCTCTGCCTATATACCTGGCTGATGAGCAGAAGGGCCGCCCATTCAGTGGCCAGGGTTACATGAGAATACTGGACTGGATCCAAGATGAGCTATGGATCGGAGTTTCACAAATGCGCGAACAACACAAGTGTTTGCCTGAATACATTTCGTTGCAGGACTGGGGAATGGGTTAAATGCAGGTCATTTACAATTTGAAGATTTCACTTAATTCATTAAGTCCAGATACTGCTGTATCAAACTTCACGATAAGGAAAGCTTCACGTTTTGATAGTGTCAAATTTAAATCGCCACCTCTGGGATTTCGCTCTATTTTGGAGATTACTGTCCACTTGAGGTCACTCACAGTATGCTGCAATCGCGTCCAATGTTGCACCAAGGGGGCATTTTCAACTTTCCTGTTGATCCTTGATTTATGTTGCGAGATCCGTTGCCGGATCTCTTGATTGGTTTTGCCAATATATAGCAATTGACATGGGCATATAATACCATATACCACATATTTGCTCTTACAGTTACTCATCGTGTCATGTTTCCATGACACTCCGTTATGCTGGAACAAAGAACCTTCCATGGTTGATTCACAGCATAAGCAGTTTCCACATTTGTGGTGTCCAAGAATGGGTGGCATCCCCATCATTTGGCGTAACGTTTGTGGTTTGGCAATGGGCATGGCAGCTCGAACAATATGGTTTGCAATATTATTTTCTTTCTTGAAGGCAAATAGTGGTTCATTTGCTAGACTAGCATCGAGATTCTTGACCAAGTGCCAGTTCTGTTTGATCACCCTTTTTAGACGGTTGGCGTTGGGGCTGATAAGGGCGGGGCGATGATGGGGTGTTGTGATAGTCCCTTAGTACCTAACATAGGGCCTGCCCAGTTGATATTTGCGCCAGTTTCGCCCTCTGTGTCGCCTTCTTGATGGTTCCCCATGAACCGTTCTGCCATGCCGTTGGCTTGTGGCCACAGCGGAGTTATTCTTCTATGGTTGATTACAAGGTAAGCTATGAATCTCTTGAATTCCTCACCTGAGAAGGGCGGGCCATTATCTGTTTTGAGTGTCTGTGGTGAGCCCCATGCTGCGTATACATCATCTAGCACTGGCGACTTCGCGCTTTGGCACAGCTTCTTACCGGCACTCGTAGACTTCTTTCTGCAGCGATCGGGGTGGGCTCCCACGTCGCTGTGTTTCTTTTCTTGATGGCTCTTTCTTCGTGGGCAGGACGCGATCCAGAGTGGGCTCCTGGTCTAAAATCCCAAATGTTCGTCGATCTTCAGTCGGCACACACACGATGGAAGCATCCCATCTCTCGTTGTCAAATGTCGTGTTCCCGACCTCAGGAAGCACGCAGGACACAGCGGGGCAAATCAAGTATGCTTTATTGTTGTTGTGGAGTACAGAGGTCTGCTCCTAGAATGTCCCCTAGTTCCCTCCCCTGACCGGATGTGGTGTCCGGTGTCCCCTTGTACCCTGGCCCTGTGCCCCAGGGTCCAAGTGCCATTGTCCAAGGCACGACACACTCCTCCCTTTGGTTCATGGAACTTGTAGTGTTTGCAGTTTTTTTACTTGATCTTTGAACTTGATGAAAAATAAAGAGTGAAGAAAGACATCCATAATCCTTGCTGCTGCATCCTTAATAGATTTGAAACTTTCCCTCATGTTAACTAACCACACCCTAATATTAACACCGCCTGCATATGATGTTGCTCCTGTTAAAGTCCGCCCCAAAACCACGAGGGTCCTGGTGCATCATCAAAGCCTCCAGTCCTGACATACAATTGAAAACTTTCCTTTTTTTTTGTTGTTGCAGATTTATATAGCGAGAAGTCAACCTGAAGGAATCGGAGCGCTTTACACTAACATCAGTTGCATTACATGAGGAAACATAACAATTTGGTAGGCACTGTGAGATTATGCGATTTGCCCAGAATCACAGGAAGCTGAACCTATGCCGAGGCTCGAATCTTGGTTTTCCAGCTCCAAGGTTGGCAGCTCTGCCCGTTACGCCACCTCCTCTCCTCTCCTCTGCTTGATAGATAGGAATAGTTGAAGAGATGTGAACACCAATCACGGCTTTTTTTTTAAGGATATTAGTATACACATCATCTCTGGTGACGTCATTGTAAGCATAGTTACGTCATCAGTTTATCTGACGTCATACATGGTATTTATTACCTAACTTTTTTCTTGGCTGAAGTAAGAATGACAGAAGGCTCCAGGGTCTCAGTGCGCATGCGCACAAAGACAGTGTCTCCTGTGAGTCAGCGAGTCCCTGGATCCTCATGGGGCCGTGCGCATGCATCGTGTCTTTCCGACCGTCAGAGGGCGCCAGTTTGTACTTGCTATATGAGGTTAACGTCGAAATTCCTCACGCGCATGCTCAGAAGGCTTCCGTTAAGTGACGCTTAGAGCCTCCGTTCCTGCACTGCGTATGCTCCCCTGAACAGTGACCTTCTCTGCGCATGCGCAGTAATTCCAAAGCATTCGCGCAGGGTGCTGTGGGTACGCTTGGAACCCCTATTATTGCACTGCGCATGCTCCTGGGAGTCACTGCGCATGCTCTCTTTGGAGCTGTACGACTTCCTTGCGCATGCGCAGTCATTCGTCCAGGATCCTCGGCAGGGCGCTGTGGCTGAAGCGGTCTCCTCTCCTCTTCTCCGTCCCCTCCGAGGAGTCCCGGCGGGCGCTGAGCCTGTGCCGCCCGCGGGCGGGGTGCTGCTGCGAGGAGCCATGGAGGCCCAGACCGGCCTGCAGAGGCAGGACTCTACCCAGGCAAGTGCGCGGAGCTCCGGGCACCGGGGGCCCCGACCCTGCCGCCCGGGGGGCCCCGACCCTGCCGCCCGGGGGGCCCCGACCCTGCCGCCCGGGGGCCCCGACCCTGCCGCCCGGGGGCCCCGACCCCGCTGCCCCGGGGCCCTGACCCTACTGCCTGCCCCCCTCTCATGAGCCTGACTCTCGCCCTCAGGTTCATTTTATTTTAAAAGTTTTATACAGCGCTAGCTTGACCAGAGGGTGGCGGAGCGCTTTACACACACAGTAAAGAGGGAAGGAAAATTGCATTAAATACTAGGACATCGGTAAGGAAGCAAAACAAGAGAACAGAGATAAAAATACAACATGAAAAATAGGTAAACAGTGCAGGGGAGGGAGAGAAAACAAACGGAGGCTACCACAGTCCGGGCACCAACTGTCCTTGAATTATTTTTTTATTTTATGCGTTTTTATATAGCGCAGACTTTTCCCCTGAAGGCGTCAGATCGCTTCAGAATAGGAACAGTAATGATAGTGTGGAGTGTGGCTCAATAATTAGAGCGGCAGACCCTGATGCAGAGTGCTGGCCCGGGACCAGGGTTCAATTCCCGCCTCGGCGGGTCTTGGGCTCAAAAATTCCACGGACCTGATAATTCTCGCCATTCCAATCATGGGTCCCACTCTGTGACTCTGGGCAATAGCTTGCTTAATCTCCACAACGGCCCCCACAACGCTAAGGATGCCTGGCCTCCACCTTGGAGGTGCCCAGGAGTGGACGCCTCACAGGGAAAGCCAGGACGGGTTCCACAGCGGTATTCATACAAGCGCCTTGAGACCCTTGCGGGTGAGTAGTGCGCTATACAAGCATCAATTTACATGATACACGAGGAGAAAATTACAAGTGAACAAATTACAAAAGCAGACGTTGAGTTACATGAGGCAAAAGTGACAATTGTGAGCAAACAAAAATAACAAGAGGTAGCAAACGGTGCATTACAGGAGGAAAAAGGGACGTGTGCAGGTAACAAAAGCGTACAAAGTACAAGTAGGGGTATAGTACTGCAATAAATGTCAAGGTCTGCAGCCTCAGAGTTCGTTCCTTTCAAGAACCGAGTGAGTGGAGCCCTCTCCCCCCAATAATAAATAAATAATAACCAATCCCAACCATCTCCTGCCCGGGTTCAATGGCTCACACCGGCTCCCGCTCTCCAGCCTCCTCAGTGCTTCTGTCGTTCCTCGTCTTCGTTTATTTTCATTTATAACATGTATTCCTGTATTCTTTGACTTAGTCAGTTGGTCAATCAATCAAGATTTATCAAGTGCTACAAATCACCTGTGAGGGTTTCAAGGCGTTGGAGTTGCTAGCTGCTTCGCGGAGAAAATAGTGAATGAGTCAAAAGCAGGAGAAAGCACCCAGAAAAACAAGGAGAGCAGGAAGGAGAAAGCACTCAGAAAGAAGGGAAAGCGGAAGGACCAAGCAGTATAAACAAGGTAAAAGTAGCAGAAAGCCCTCAGAAGAACCGGGAGGAAGCAGAACGGCACCACAGGCCCGGAGAGCTGGGCCTGGAGCCCATATAGGCAGGTTTTCGTCGGCTGCCTGCTCTGCACCCAGAAGGGACATGGGAGGCCTCAGTGTGCCTGCCTCTTTGCTGCTGGAGTTTTGCTTGGGCACATTTTGATATCTCCTTTCCTACACCTGCAGTGCAGGCTTAAAGGTCCAGTGACAAATAAAGTGACTCTGCCAATGCTTTTAGTCAGTGACCCCCCCTCCTGGCCCACTGCCGCTCAAAGAGGAGGCCCACACGATAGTGGCAGGCCTGCTTTACACACTTGATTTTAGAATAGCTTTTGTCCAGTGTGGTGTGCATATGTACTTCGAGTGTTTCATAAATGTGAATTCAGTTGACATGAACCAACGTTTACCAATCCTCGCAAGCATCCAATACCATCGATTTGCAGTTCGTGACTCCATAGAGATACCTTTGCCCAAGTGCACGGTGGATTTAGGGGATACAGAGAGCATTTTGATAACTGCGGGTGTGTTTTGGCCGCTTTGCTCTTTTCCTGTTTTTCGAATGATGTTGGCTCATATCTTGATCGCTTGAACTTAGATTGTCAGAAGCTTGGTTATAGCCGTATCATAGTGTTATATGCATACGATGCAATGTTGATCTCTCTTACTGAGAGTTCTGTGCATAAATTGATTAAGGGGTTTCCAGATTATGGTGACGTGCAACATTTGACTATTAATATTCCAAGACTTAATTTATGATACTGGAATCTAGAACTAATTTAAATCTCTCCTACTCAGTGAAAAGTGACACATTTGAACAAGTAAACTATTTTAGTTACTTTGGAATCTGGTAATACGTCATGGAAACAGCGTAGGGAAACAATGGCTTTAATTTTGAGGCAGGCAACAGACGCAGGTATTAGGTGCAAACAAAGAATAGGGGGGCAGTCTCAGACCTCATTATTACATGAGTACAGAGCAACAGCCGTTACAGATGCGATATATGGAGCTGAAATTTGGAGCTACACAGATTCCTCTGCATTTCAGAAAATTGAAAATAGGAATCTAAGGGCACCATTGCGGCAGGGGCGGGGGTATACCTTTAGCATCGCTACATTTGGGACTGGGCATGAGACCAGTTTCAGATATTATTGCCCTAGCCCCAGTAGCATGGCATCCTGGCCCTGGCCTGCCAGGATGCCCTGGTGGAAGCATGTTTATAGTACCTTAAAGCACCTGAATCCGGACATTCGTAAGGATCCCACGGCGATTGATAGGGAAACAATAAATAAGGTAAAGGATGTCTATTGGCAATATAAGAATTGAATGGCATTTGAGTTAATTAAGAATCCACGAGGAGGAGCGACGGAGACCATATCATAGGTACCGTCGCGTACTAACGCAACACATCTACCATTAAAGCCGGTCATCTTCCCGAGCACTCTGACCCCCCTCCGCCTTGGAGTTCCCCGAAGGGGTCCGGAATCAATATACTTCTTGAATCGCCAAAGTGATACTTTCCAGCTAACCGGGGGTCTCGAACCACCATTCCACTTGGAATTGAGTGTGAAGCTTTTTTCAGGAATACATTGTGGTCTACAGTGATCATTCTTATACACCAGCTTCCTAGGAGGAACCTCATCTAGGATTGTTAATGTTAATGTTAATGTTAGGCTGCATTTATAAAGCGCACTGACACCGGAGGTTTCCTGGCGCTGAGATTGAAAATGGCCAATAAACAACTAAGGGTTGGCTCTAATCAGTATGGCTGAGCCTTCATAGAACATAACAAAAGAGAAATTGCCAGTACTGATAACACCGCAGTAACATAAATTCAAACACAGTACTTGAGAAAATATTCAAGACTGAATGCTAGTTAATAGCTTTTATTCTTATTTCTGATTTTATCAAAAGATACTTTTTCATTTTGTGAAAACGAGCATGTAAAAAACAATTTAATGACCAAAATCAAAACTGGGGGTAATCATTCATCATATCACTCATATCACAACCATACGATAAACAATCATTCATGGGGAGAAGGGGAGCACTAAATAAGAGAGCTACAACATTTATCAAAACATACAATATTTACAATATAATACAATACCATACATAAAACAAGAAAAGCCAGTGTCTGCAAAACACTTAGATAATACTTTCTTTTGATACACAATCAATTTTAACGTACATTCCTATAGTTAAGTATATAAAAATACTTCTTGGATCTTTAGAAAAAGGATAATGTACAAAAATTAGTGATAAGCAACAATTATCATAGCATTCACGCTTATCACTAGAGCAGACAGTAAGGTGGCTGGGGCCTACGCGTTTCGAATCCCAATGAATGTAGGGATTCTCTTCAGGGCCTTTGGGGTTCTCTAGAAAAGTGAAAAGAGAAAGGGAGAGGGGAAAAAAGAATTAGAAACAACTCAGACAGGCAAGATTAAATTTAGTCACAAGATCAACATCAGTCACCTACACTCAGTGGCCACCCAGAATTCCTCAGACTAACCGCTAGGCTGTACAATTACAACTGACTAGTACAGGATGTTTTAATGAGTCTTAAAAATACCGCAAGCGGAGTAATACATCGAAGGTAGCAAGGCTTTACTCACATTCTGTATTTTGGAGAATGAATAGTCTCAAGGTGGGGATTGGTTGACACAGTTGGATGGTGGTAGACCTATAAGGGGGAATTGAAATTTATTAAGGAAGGGGGGAATGTATATTAAATTTGAAGTGCTGCCAGTTTAAGAGAGAGTCTCACCTAGTGAAATAGTGTAGGAGACCGCGTCTATAAAGGCTGTCCGTTTTTCGTCACTGGACGTGTCTTGGGAAAATGGAAGAACGCAACACTCAGTATAACCTTATAAAGCGTATGCATGGTAAAAAAACACATTTCAAAGAACAATGGTCCTAAGGGATCAAGATATAACAAAAAGTGGCAATACAGACTACAATGAGTACTATATTTTTGAAACACGTCCAGCCGGACGTAAGTTTATTCAAAAGATAACATGAAGTTGTTGGCCCAAGAGGAGGCCAAAAAATATAATGGCAAGATAGGGTACAGTCCTGTACCTATCCCAAGAGGTTTAAGAGAAGATAAACCAGGAAGAGAGGGATAGAAAAAGGAAAACTTTTCAGGCAAAACAAGAAGTTTTTGAGCCAATCGGTGACTTGTAGTTAAAGTAAATACAAATACAACAAATTCACCGTGCAGTGCCAACCATTTCATATGACCATATTAAATAATATGCTACACTGCTTATTGCGTCGACGTTTCGATCCCTAGGGGCTCATAGTACAATGGTATCATCATCAGGACTATTTTTATAGTTATTGCCTGCAATACATAAAGCCAATTGGTGTTGACTAATGAGGCCTGGAGAGATAACCTGTAATTGGTTGTGGCAGCGAGGTTCCCTCTGATGGATCCTCGTGGTTGCTAGCTACATATGGTGTAGCAGGGCATCGGATGGTCTCTGTATGCGGTGGGCTTGGAGTCAGACCGTTCTTTGACTTGCTTCCAGTTGAAATACAATGGAGTGTAGGGCGAAGCTCAATCGGCTTTTGGCCCCTTCTTAGTTACAGCGCGAGTCTGCTGTATGTAGACGCTCAATGCCAGGCTAGTCGGGATGGTAGAGAATTTTACCCGTTCAGTGGCTTGCTTTCCGATGAGAGCAGCGGCGGGTTGGGCGAAGCACGATCTGCTTCTGCCCCCTTCTCAGTTGAGCGGACCCGCGCTCCGATTCCTTCAGGTTGACTTCTCGCTATATAAATCTGCAACAACAAAAAAAAAGGAAAGTTTTCAATTGTATGTCAGGACTGGAGGCTTTGATGATGCACCAGGACCCTCGTGGTTTTGGGGCGGACTTTAACAGGAGCAACATCATATGCAGGCGGTGTTAATATTAGGGTGTGGTTAGTTAACATGAGGGAAAGTTTCAAATCTATTAAGGATGCAGCAGCAAGGATTATGGATGTCTTTCTTCACTCTTTATTTTTCATCAAGTTCAAAGATCAAGTAAAAAAACTGCAAACACTACAAGTTCCATGAACCAAAGGGAGGAGTGTGTCGTGCCTTGGACAATGGCACTTGGACCCTGGGGCACAGGGCCAGGGTACAAGGGGACACCGGACACCACATCCGGTCAGGGGAGGGAACTAGGGGACATTCTAGGAGCAGACCTCTGTACTCCACAACAACAATAAAGCATACTTGATTTGCCCCGCTGTGTCCTGCGTGCTTCCTGAGGTCGGGAACACGACATTTGACAACGAGAGATGGGATGCTTCCATCGTGTGTGTGCCGACTGAAGATCGACGAACATTTGGGATTTTAGACCAGGAGCCCACTCTGGATCGCGTCCTGCCCACGAAGAAAGAGCCATCAAGAAAAGAAACACAGCGACGTGGGAGCCCACCCCGATCGCTGCAGAAAGAAGTCTACGAGTGCCGGTAAGAAGCTGTGCCAAAGCGCGAAGTCGCCAGTGCTAGATGATGTATACGCAGCATGGGGCTCACCACAGACACTCAAAACAGATAATGGCCCGCCCTTCTCAGGTGAGGAATTCAAGAGATTCATAGCTTACCTTGTAATCAACCATAGAAGAATAACTCCGCTGTGGCCACAAGCCAACGGCATGGCAGAACGGTTCATGGGGAACCATCAAGAAGGCGACACAGAGGGCGAAACTGGCGCAAATATCAACTGGGCAGGCCCTATGTTAGGTACTAAGGGACTATCACAACACCCCATCATCGCCCCGCCCTTATCAGCCCCAACGCCAACCGTCTAAAAAGGGTGATCAAACAGAACTGGCACTTGGTCAAGAATCTCGATGCTAGTCTAGCAAATGAACCACTATTTGCCTTCAAGAAAGAAAATAATATTGCAAACCATATTGTTCGAGCTGCCATGCCCATTGCCAAACCACAAACGTTACGCCAAATGATGGGGATGCCACCCATTCTTGGACACCACAAATGTGGAAACTGCTTATGCTGTGAATCAACCATGGAAGGTTCTTTGTTCCAGCATAACGGAGTGTCATGGAAACATGACACGATGAGTAACTGTAAGAGCAAATATGTGGTATATGGTATTATATGCCCATGTCAATTGCTATATATTGGCAAAACCAATCAAGAGATCCGGCAACGGATCTCGCAACATAAATCAAGGATCAACAGGAAAGTTGAAAATGCCCCCTTGGTGCAACATTGGACGCGATTGCAGCATACTGTGAGTGACCTCAAGTGGACAGTAATCTCCAAAATAGAGCGAAATCCCAGAGGTGGCGATTTAAATTTGACACTATCAAAACGTGAAGCTTTCCTTATCGTGAAGTTTGATACAGCAGTATCTGGACTTAATGAATTAAGTGAAATCTTCAAATTGTAAATGACCTGCATTTAACCCATTCCCCAGTCCTGCAACGAAATGTATTCAGGCAAACACTTGTGTTGTTCGCGCATTTGTGAAACTCCGATCCATAGCTCATCTTGGATCCAGTCCAGTATTCTCATGTAACCCTGGCCACTGAATGGGCGGCCCTTCTGCTCATCAGCCAGGTATATAGGCAGAGCAGTTTAACCATAGCCTGCTACTGCGCAGGAGCCGCCGGATAGTGCTGTCTTGGACGCTGCCTTTTTGAAAACTTGCCCTGATTAAAATTAGTAAGTACTCTAAACTGCTAACCCGCTAAGTCACGCTCTGTTTAGACAGTTAAAATTAGTTTCTTACCCTGGCTTTTATTTATTTTTCCCTAGTTTAATATCTACCGCTGACCGCGTTGAACAAAGATGTGCCGGTAAGCCCTGAGTTGTATTAATCTTTTATGCCACGCCATGTCTGAGCACAAACTAACTAACGCGTTCCACGTGTTTGTCTTCTGCGGCTCCGTTAATGTAATTGACTCTCACGCGCTTCATTTTCCACTCTAGCCCACAGGCGTCTTGAACTCAAAACAACCGTGTGCTTTACCTACCGTGGTCACACGTAGCTGACTTGTTATGCCGGTAAGCTGCCGCCCCCGTTTTAACTTACTTCTTCAAGGAGAATGTGTGCTGGCGGTTAATGGTGTCCACTGTTTTTTTAGATGAGCAACGCGTTGAAAGTCCCCTTTTTTCAGACGGTTTCCGCGAACAAGTGCTACTTTATCTCTTCGTAGAACAACGCATTTTGGTAATGAGTTATATCTGCTGTGTTTTTTTACCATGCATACGCTTTATAAGGTTATACTGAGTGTTGCGTTCTTCCATTTTCCCAAGACACGTCCAGTGACGAAAAACGGACAGCCTTTATAGACGCGGTCTCCTACACTATTTCACTAGGTGAGACTCTCTCTTAAACTGGCAGCACTTCAAATTTAATATACATTCCCCCCTTCCTTAATAAATTTCAATTCCACCTTATAGGTCTACCACCATCCAACTGTGTCAACCAATCCCCACCTTGAGACTATTCATTCTCCAAAATACAGAATGTGAGTAAAGCCTTGCTACCTTCGATGTATTACTCCGCTTGCGGTATTTTTAAGACTCATTAAAACATCCTGTACTAGTCAGTTGTAATTGTACAGCCTAGCGGTTAGTCTGAGGAATTCTGGGTGGCCACTGAGTGTAGGTGACTGATGTTGATCTTGTGACTAAATTTAATCTTGCCTGTCTGAGTTGTTTCTAATTCTTTTTTCCCCTCTCCCTTTCTCTTTTCACTTTTGTAGAGAACCCCAAAGGCCCTGAAGAGAATCCCTACAAGTCATTGGGATTCGAAACGCGTAGGCCCCAGCCACCTTACTGTCTGCTCTAGTGATAAGCGTGAATGCTATGATAATTGTTGCTTATCACTAATTTTTGTACATTATCCTTTTTCTAAAGATCCAAGAAGTATTTTTATATACTTAACTATAGGAATGTACGTTAAAATTGATTGTGTATCAAAAGAAAGTATTATCTAAGTGTTTTGCAGACACTGGCTTTTCTTGTTTTATGTATGGTATTGTATTATATTGTAAATATTGTATGTTTTGATAAATGTTGTAGCTCTCTTATTTAGTGCTCCCCTTCTCCCCATGAATGATTGTTTATCGTATGGTTGTGATATGAGTGATATGATGAATGATTACCCCCAGTTTTGATTTTGGTCATTAAATTGTTTTTTACATGTTCGTTTTCACAAAATGAAAAAGTATCTTTTGATAAAATCAGAAATAAGAATAAAAGCTATTAACTAGCATTCAGTCTTGAATATTTTCTCAAGTACTGTGTTTGAATTTATGTTACTGCGGTGTTATCAGTACTGGCAATTTCGAGATTGAAAATGGGGCAGGAGAAAAGGGCTAGTGAGAGTTTGAAAAGAGCCAGGTCTTTAAGCCTTTTCTGAAGATCAGCAAGGTGTCAGAGGTTTTAATGTGTAGGGGGATGGAGTTCCACAGCTTGGGTGCCAGGGAGCTGAATCTCCGGCCACCCAATTTTTTTAGCTTGAACACTGGGGAGGTGAGAAGATGAAGGTGGGCAGAGCGGAGGTTGCGGGTCGGGCGATGGGGGTTGATGAGGGATTTCAGGAAGGTCGGGCATTTGGTATGCTGTGCTTTGTAGGTTATGCATCCGATTTTGAAGGCGGCCCTTTGCTCAATGGGAAGCCAGTGCAGCTTGGCCAGGAGAGGTCTAGCAGATGTATAGTATTATAAGATTATCGCATGGACCTGACTATTTAGTACATGCCCTGATGAAATTCCCTAGGCACGAATGGGAATGAAACGCGTTGGCTGTGCCGTTGTATGTGAAAATAAAGAATATATTTAGAATAAGAACAGAAGATCTACGCTTTTTATGGACTCTTTTATATCACTGACTTCATTGAGTGCGCCTCTCTACTCTTCTATACTAATTAAGAATTGGATCATGGGACATGGTTATCCTAAACCTAAATCTAATGTTGGTTCTGAACCCTGTTTGAATGACATCTACCCTGAGATACAACGTTCTTTCTACATACATTCTGCTTCTGCCCTTTGAAGACTTACGGAGCAAGCCCAAGGGGACTGATGCGGTATGTTATTATGGTGAAACTGAGACCATTACCAACTTCATGCTATTTTGTTTAAGGTAGTGGAGTACGCATAATATGGCTGCTCCTTTATTTTACACTTAAAACGTTTTTAGCTAAATGAACACTTTAGCTCTCAGTTACAGAACTGATTACCCAGAGATTTATTTACCTTGCAGTTTCTATGTTCATTTGGATCACCTGGATTTTAACTGGGAAATGGTTTGTAACTAATTTGAATTTGTATAGTATTATAAGAACTTTGTAAAGGTTTTAAATGTTTCTTGGGGTGTTGTACTATTTTTCCAATCACTTTGGTTTGTATTTGTTCTGGCAAATGCCGAGAAGTAGAAATAAATAACATAAGGTATCTACTAATGCACAGATGTTTCTGAGGCCAGTGGCAAGGGTATAATTACAGGACTTGTTGGGTACTTGGCTGCCTACACTACCCTTTTCAGCAAAATTGGGCATGAAAACGATCCTTTAGCAGTAGCAGCAATCAAAGACAGAACCCATGTTGCATAATCGAGCTGCAGGGTTTTAAATACTTTCTCAATACTTCATGTAAGAGGGAGTGGTGCACTGGGTCGAACACGAGAGGCTGACCGGTAATCTGGCTTCAGTCTCAGACTGTCAGAAAGGATGAAAGGAAAGCATAATGTACACATGGGGTCTTTTTCATTTTTGAAAACCCAGTTTTTTTCTTTATTCGGATTATTGTAGGTCTCACGCTAAACCGTTTTTAAAAAGGTTGTAATAACTGACAACAACTGGACAGCAGCCTGGATTAGATACTGTCAGTGATGTAATGGCTTTGATAAACAATGTGCCTCTGTGCAGTGGCAGGGTGCATTATGAAGGACCAGATATAAGGGTAGGGCCAGTGTCATGGGCTGCACCAGGTGTGCTGGCAGTGCATGGAAGATCTAATTCGGTAGGTTACAACTGTGAAGCAATTTGTGAGTAACTTGTAAAAGCACAAATTATTATTTTGTGGTGGTTTAAGGTGTTTGCAGTTGATCATGTTTATATGGCAGTTGGATGTAATATTTTGAAACATGTTAGTCGTCCAGATGTTTAAAGCTATATGCAATATAAAAATGTATGTCCTTGTGTAGTAATTTGCAGTAAACAAATATTGTTGTCTTGAGTAGATTTATTAAGTTACATGGAAAGAGAGCCAGTGTAACAATCAACTGGCTCTAACAGACATCATCTCAAGAATACCCATAGGACATTCTAAGGTAACCTAGCACCAGTAAATACATTCTAAAAACAACATGACATGAATTAAAGTGAAAGCTTACTACACCTTGTTTTAAAGCTTGCTCCTTTGAGTCACTTCTGCAAAGTGAATCTCGTGATGAATTAATATAACATTCAAGTTTCAAAAAGATCCTTCTAAATCTGTATCATATCTGAGTTGTTGTAGCTAAATAACGTCTCATTTGAAATGTTCTGTTCCAGGCGGCAGTTACTTTCTGTGACGTCGCTGCTGGTTTCTCTGACGAGGAGTGGAAGCTCTTGCAGCACTGGCAGAAGGAGCTGTACCAGAATGTGATGAAGGAAATACAACAAGCGTTCACTTCTCTCGGTGAGGACACTCTGCCAATCTTTGTTTTATTGCATAGTGTGTAATAATCTCTCCAGCCGGAGTCTGTTTCAAGATTCAGAAAAGTAGATTTGACATTTATAATATGAATGTGTAAAACCAAATAGTGCTCAGTCATTACAATAATGGATTCTCTTGATTTATTTTGGATTTGACATAAAAGCTATATATTTTCGTGAACAAACCAGAAGAATCCTCCCACTGCACTGTAAGCTGTGATTTCAGAGTTTTAGTGACCACTGCTTACATTTTCTTTTTTTTGATTTCAAATCATATTTTATTTATTAATCATAACAGAGATGATAGCGGCAAGAAAACATCAAAAGAATTACAATCATGTTGCCAAAGTACCGCAACCAGACATGGGTTGTTACACAAAACAATATGTATACAGTAAAGAAAAATAAAGTACCATCCTTGCATTCACATTTTTGTACATAGTTCCGTAGAGCCCTCTGTCCAAGCCAAGTCATATCACACCATGTATGTTGCACCATTCCTGCTTCATGGTTCTAAGGTTGTCAAGCCCGTGAGCCCAAGATATAGCCGTCACAGTTCACGCAACACAGAGCCCATAATTCACTGAGAACGGACCTCATCGTATGGAGCTTCAAGGTGGGTCAAAGATGAAGGAGGCTCGGTCCAGTGAAGACCATAATTTTTTGTTGGTGACCTGCCATGGTGATGAGTGTAACGCGGGGTTGTCAGTGCCCCTAATGCAGGACAGCCATTCCCTCCAGGCATTGAAGGAGACCTCACCCGTTGATTTCCAATTACACAGGATCACCTTACATGCTAAAGTCAGTAGGAGATCCAGGAGCTGGCGGTCATGGTCACCTTTTAGTGATGGATCTACTGCCCCTAGGAGAATGTAGATGAATTCCCTCGTAGGGTGTATGTGGAGCGTGTGTGCAATGTAGTCAAAGATTTTTGCCCAGAAGGCGTGGAGCATGGGGCAATCAAACAACATGTGCGAAAGGTCACCAATACCAGAGGAGCAGTTCCAGCAATCCGGTGTGTCCCGTAGGCCAATCTTAAATAGCCTCTGTGGGGTCCAAAATGCTCTGTTGATAATCATATATTTGGTTTGTGATAGTATCGGCGATACCTTGTGCGTGAGTGCTGATGCATGTATCCTGACCCAGTCTATACTTATGCCAGTGTTGTTTGTTTCTGATTCCCATTTCAACTCATTGCGCTTCATTGATTTGCTGGCCGTTGGCGCGAGTAGTTTGTATATTTTAGAGACAAAATGTCCAGTGGATTGAAAGTGGGGTAGCATAGTTTTTAGCCAAGGCTTCACTAGTTTGAATGTTTTAGTGGATAGGGCCGATTTTAGTTTTAAAAAGGCATAAAAGTCTATCGGCAACAGGGAGTGTCTGGCCTGTAGAGTCGAGAATGGCAATGGCATATTATTTTCGTACAGATCAGAGATCACATTAAGACCTTTATCGGACCAGTGGTCCCATACGATAGGTGATCCACTGATTTTAATGGAGGGGTTACGCCATAAGGACGCAGAGGAGGAATTGTGGAATCGTTGACCATTGGCATGAGCGCGATCTAACCGCAGGAGGGCTCTCTTGGTATTGAGCATGATGTATTTAGAGTTCGTGAGATGTGAGAGGTCCATTGTTAGGACTGCAGATAGCGGGGTTTTGCCCATAATGGACTTTTCAATATTGATCCATAAGGGCGTGTAGACAGGATCCTCGATAAACCAGGAGGCTCCTTGTTTACAGAGAAAGGCGGTCTGGTAATTCCTGAAATTTGGCAACCCTAATCCCCCTTTAAGCTTTGGAAGTTGCAATTTTTTCATGGCAATTCTCGGCTTCTTACCTTTCCACAGGAAGTCCGAGATCAGTTTTTCAATCCTATGTAAAAAGTCCTCCGTGAAGGTCATGGGGAGCATACATGCCATATAATTCACCAAGGGACTGATCATCATTTTTAGTGTTTCAGCCCTGCCCCACCACGAAAGGAATTTAGGGGACCACCCATCCAACAGTTTTTGTATTTTCTTGTAGAGCATCTCCTCATTAATTTTTAAGGTGGATATCAAGTCTTTTTCAAATTCCATGCCTAAATATTTAAAACTCTTCGACTGCCAGATAAGCCCGGAGTCGCCCAGGATGGCTTTATCACATAGATTATTCAACGACTTCACCTCAGTTTTATCCTTGTTCAAGGAGTATCCAGAAACAGCTGAGAAGTCATCTATTGTGGACATTAGCGGAGGGATAGCCTTAGCAGCTTGTTCGCTCATGACTAACACGTCGTCTGCATAAGCCGTGAGTTTAATTGTACAGTCAGTGAATCGGATTCCAGCGATGTTAGGGTTTTCCCTTATGTAGTACAGAAAAGGCTCAATAGCCAGGAGGAATAAGGACGGGGACAATGGACATCCCTGTCTAGTACCCTGCTCTAGACCAAATGGGGAGGAAAAAGCGCCACCAGCTCGTACTCTAGCAGAGGGACAGGCATAGAGGGACATGACTAATTTAGTGAATGTGGGACCCAGGTCAAATTTATGTAGTACAGCATTTAAGTAACCCCAGTCTACTTTGTCGAACGCTTTTTCAGCGTCTAGTGTGATGGTGATGGTGGTCGTAGCTAAGAGTTTCGCCTTCTCAATGACATGAGCCAGGATTCTCGTATTGTCGCTCGAGAGCCTGTTCTTCAGAAAACCGGCTTGCGAGGGATGTATAAGAGACGGCAGGACTCTTTGAATGCGATTTGCTAGAATTGATGCTAGGAGCTTACAATCTAAATTTATCAGTGAGATAGGCCTGTAGTTTTTGGGGAGTTTGTGGTCCTTGCCTTCCTTGGGTATTACCGCAATCACAGCCTCTGCCATAGTCCCCTTAACTTTACCTGTATTGGTGATTTCATGAAAGACCTCTAGGAGAGGGGTGGAGAGAATATGGCCAAAGGACTTATAAAATTGTGCTGTATAGCCGTCAGGCCCAGGGGCTTTCCCCTTTTTGAGAGACTTGATCGCGCCAATAACCTCCGATTCAGAGATTGGTTCATTCAAGGAGTCTCTTTCCGCAGCCGTTGGTGTTGGGAGCGTGCAGTTGGAGAGGTATTTCTCCATTTTTACGCTGTCTACATGCATGTTCTTAGCATAAAGTTTCTCGTAAAAGCCCTTGAAGATATTCGCAATCTTAGTGGGGTCAGAGTTAGGAGTCCCATTGTCATCGAGTAAGGATGCAATGGTATTCTTTTGGATTTTAAATTTAAGATAAGCGGCTAATCCCTTCCCGGCTTTGTTCGAGTCACAAATTTTGAAACGCTTCCTCCTGTCTAACCAAATTCCCGCCTTTTCACTAATAAGTTTGTTATAGGTGTATTTCTGGTTGGACAGTTCAGTAAGAACCTCAGGGTTTCTATTTCTCAAGTATGTGTGCTGGAGTTTTGCAATGTCCTCCTCCAATTTTAACAAGGCTGCAGTGCGGTTCTTATTAATTGCAGACGACATTTTTATAATAACCCCCCTTATGGTGGATTTCAACGCATCCCATCGAGTGGTGTCTGAAGTGTCCCCTCTCTTGTTTAATAACAAAAAGTCTTTTATGGCAGTGTCAAGGGTTTCTTTGTGCTTTGTGTCAGTGATAATGGTGTCATTGAATCGCCACATAGATTGACGGGTGGTCGGTTTAATATTAGACAATGTAAGGGAGACGCAGGAATGATCAGATACTAATCTGGGAGCAATGTCCGCGTCCTCAACTCTTGCCACCGCATTATTAGATATGAGTATATAGTCGATTCTTGAGAATGAGTCATGCGGTGGGGAATAGAATGAGTAATCTCTGCCATCAGGGTGCATCAAGCGCCACGTGTCCACCAAATGAAACCTATGGCACAGTTTCATGAATGCCTTATGGGCCTTCCCCGGGCGAAAGGCGCATTTAGAGTCTCTATCTAGTATTGGGTCGTGTGGGAGGTTGAAGTCGCCCGCCAAAATATGGACTGCTGTGTCGGGGATGGAGTTTATCTGCTTCGTTAAGCCTACCCAGAAGGACGGATCATGTGTATTTGGGGCATAGATAGTCGTGATAAAGAAGTCAGTGTCATCCTTGAGTAGTCTCGCTGAGACCCATCTGCCTTTCGTATCTGATGCACTAGAGACTATTTCCACATTCGCATTTTTAGCCACTAGGATTACCACCCCATTCTTTTTTGAAATCGCCTCAGAGCCTATCACTTCGGTATAATACTTATTGCGTAGTGTGTGGAATTGCTTCGCTTCCAGTTTCGTTTCTTGCAATAAGGCTATATCTCCATGCTGTCTTCGTAAATAGTCAAGTATCTTTTGGCGTTTAACTGGCTGGTTGAGTCCTTTTACATTCAATGATAGTATTTTAAGGTTAGTTACAGTTGTCGTTCCTATCGGAGTGTCTATAACAGCAGCCATCAACTATGCATCCAGTAATATCGTCTCATAACACATGTGTATACATAAGGACTAGGCCGTGGAAGCAGTCTCATACCCCTTAAGGAGTCGACAGCATCTTTTGACACACATGATGTGGGGCTAGGACAGTATGCAGTATACAGAGGTACAGAGTATAAGCTTCGGAACATAATGTGGTACATTGGATGTAAGCTAGTATGCAAGGCGGACAGAATTAAGCAAAACCATATACGAAATAACAAAACAACCCCTCCCTTCCTCCCTTCCAACCTCCCACCGCCCTCCTCCCTCACCCACTTCCCACCCCTCCCTCCCCAATAGTAGATACAACAGAACATGGCGACTCAGGAATGACGACCAATCGGCCGCCTCCAAGCAACTTACTCTTAATTACGATTCTACAGGCTGCAATCCTAATACTGAGGAATTAGCCCAAATGTGTTAGGCAACAACAAACAATAAACAATAAACAGCGCTGGTGCCAGAACATTAAACACAGTTAAAGCACTGCTTTGGGTTCAGTGTCGGGACCAAATATATCAGTACTTGCAAAGAATTATCGTAAGCGGGGTCAACAACAGGTCAACAGTACAGCAGGGCATAGTGCCTCTTTAAGGCCCATAAGGGGCATGAACAGTATCATGGTAGCATGTTATCATATCTTCATATCACATTAGCATAGGTATGGTGTCGTGGTTGCGGTAGCAAGGATAGAACCATACTGAGGCAGCTTATGATATTTGTTTCAAGGTGAAGGTTCATCCGAACGTTCAAGGGATCGGTCTAATAGTTCTAATCTAGATATCTAATCTATCTAATCTAGATATTTCAGGTTAAGGGTTCACCAGATAGTTCAAGGGGTCGTTCCAATATAGATCTGTCATCAGGTGAATAGCTGAGATAGGGCCCAAGGGTACAGAGTACATTACCGTGTCATTACCGTCCAAAGGCCACTAATGCTCATCAACCAGGCATCAAGTCCAAGACAAGAGAGCCGCATATCAGGTCCAGTTCACATAGGCACTTTTATAAGAGTTCCGGAGTATGAGATTGGTAGAACAAAATTTCAAAATCAGAGTTTATCCGAGGCCAGACGCAGAGGCTCCCTGTTGATCTGGGGGGGAGACTTCCATACTGCCATCACCACGGTCAAACAGGAGTTGTCGTAGTTTTCGCGGATCTAAGAACACATGGGATATGCCTTGTATCGTCACTCTAAACTTAGTTGGACCGATAAAGCCATACAGATGACCAAGTGACTTTAGTTGGGGTCTCATTGCAAGGAAGGCTTTTCTGATCTCCATAGTTTCCTTACTGAAGTCCTGTGAGATGAAGATTTTTTGGCCTTTCCATAGTACGTGGTTGTGTTTACGAGCCAAGGTGAGTATCTGTTCTGTGTGCTGGTACCTTAGTGGTTTGCACACAATCGCTCTTGGGCCCTTTTGGTCCTTTGAGATTCGCCCTGGCACCCTATGCGCCCTGTCAAACTCCAGTGGCTGAGTGAAAGTTAGATTTGTGGCCTGCGTGAACCACTCCTCGAGGAAGGGTATGCAGGACTCATGTTTCTCCTCCGATTTCTCCGGCATACCAAAAATTCTTATATTCCCTCTTCTGTTTCTGTCCTCCAACTCTGCAACCTTCCTCACGAGATGGTCAGAGCACAAGGAAAGGTTCTTGACAGCTCCCCATGTTTTATTTTCAAGGTCTTCCAATTTGCTTATCCTTGTCTCGGTGTCGGTTAATCTCGAGTTGATGTCCTTAATGTCTTGGCGGATAGCGACAACCTCTTCCTTGGTAGATTTGGCCAAGTCCCTGACTTCTTCTAGCCTGCTCAAGATTGTTTCGACGGCTTCCTCCATTTTTTTCCTTTGATCGGTGTCGGTGGGTTAGATTTCAGGCGTTTGGCAGCTGCACCATTCTCCTTTTCTCCCATATTGTGAATGCTTAGGCGATGGGTTGTACAGGCGTCTTGGGGTTACAGGCATGTAGCGATGAGACCACGTATGTTTGGATTGCGGAGTATACGCCCCTCCCTTTTCAAAGATGTTCTTTATAGCTGCTCCTTGTGAATATCAGCTCGTGAGGGTAATTACAGCAGTAGACCAACAGTAGACAGGTAGGTAGCCACAAGTAGGTAAGCACCTAATACGCTGCGGGGTCTGAGGAAAATTAAATTTTGGCCATGTTGTGTTCCCTAACGCGTACCCCACCGACTCCATGTACCAGCTTAAAGTGCATGTAACTTCCCTCCTGTGCCAGCTATGAAGACGCAAATACATTTGCGTCCACCGTCAACTTGTCCTCTTTCAGATGCACCATGAATGGATTATGTAGTCCGTTCCTAAGTATGCTATGCCACCGTCTTTTTGTAGTACACTTTTCACTTTTTCCTGCTCTAGCAAGAGTAGGCCCTGAATTCCTGCCATCTGAACCTCTTTTGTGGCTCCTGACTCTGCCCAGGCTACCTCTGTACTCGTGAACTCTGTCCTACATTCAGCGCGGCCCCTCGCGCTCAGCTCAAGCCTGCTTTCTGCCAAGACTGACTATAACCTTCGAGTTATCTGTTCCGCTCCCCGAGAATACATTCCTGCCTACTAGATCCTGTAAACATCCTCTCCCGCTGCAGAGCCAAAAGGGCCGACCTGTCTCAATGCAAGTAATTCATAGCCTCCGTTGCCATGCTTCCATGGAAGGCCCCGTGCCCCCACGCTTCACATGTAGACACTCAGGCGCTCATACACGCATCCACAGTTAGCATAGAATAGCCTCTACCCTAGAGACCTTTCCGCCCAGATAGTATAGTTCCTAAACATCAGATATCAGATATGATAGAAGTACAAGTTGATCTGACATGCCAGACTTCTGTCTCTTTCCGTCAGTGTAAATGTCAAGACCCCTGCACCCCGTCAATCACACGTCATGCAGCTGCGGGCGCATCCAAGCTTCCGATTTTCTGCTGACATTGCAACATTCTGTTAGCACCACCCCTTGGTGCCACCCACTTGCGTCACCTATCAGTGACGTTTCTAGCACACACCTAGTTCACGCCTAGTTTACGCCTCTTGATGATGTATTGGTACCACGTGTATACTGTTATCTTGTCTTCTCTCAGCTGTTACGCCTCTTACATTGAACCTTATGATGTAAATCAAGTATATAAGCTATGTATTGTCAATAAACGAGAGCGCGCTCATCTATCCCTTCTGACACCCCTGTGGTGGTCAGAACATGATATCCTGATTCCTTTATGAGGAATAAAACCCTTAGAAACTCTAACACCACGGACTCTGTTTTCTTTCCTTCTGATTGAGTTATCATTGATTAAGTACTTACCTGCATAGAAATTAAGAGAGTAAATTAATTATTTACGTCAGGTCCCCAACTCGAAGCAGCAAACCCTTGCTCTTTATCCAGTGCCGCACGTGGCTTCACTTTACTCAACTTCCTGCATACGAGAAGTTTATGCGTTTCGCGGCAGGGTGATGTACCATTCAGGCTGCCATCATGGAGATAAATGAGTTAAAGAGTCTGTGGTTGTACGACCCGTAGTACACACAGACAATCAATGTGCCGCAGTGAGGGGGGGGGAGGACGTGTAAAAGTCATCAGATGCAGACGTGCACTGTGTTTTCCAAGAACGCCCGTAAACACTATGATGTTATGAGGGCAGTACACTACTTATGAGGGCGGTACACTACTTCGCTGAGCCCCACGATCAGCCGTCAATTTGTTGGAGCGCTTTGGGTTTTCAGATGCTGCGCTGTTGTGTGCCGGTGTTTTCGCGCTCTTTTCACGCCTTTTTCTAGCGTCTTAGGCTCCCGCTGCTGCCCCGGTGAGCGAACTTGGCGCCCTGGTTCAGTCGCGCTGTCGTTTTATACATTAACACATTTCTTGGCAGAGATTTTTGGCATCCATATTGATCTCACAGCTATCTCAGGCATCATTCCAATTCACGCCGTTTCAGCTCAGACCTTCAATCACCGTCATACACCACCTAGGCATTGTGGGCGCTGACAGACTTGAGATTAGTGGAAGTGTTCAGTTACTTAAAGCGCTAAATTCAATGTAGAGCGCATGGTGGGCGGAGTAATTGTGGAGTTCAGCTCCTCGTGGGTACAACCAGAGGCAACACTGCATTAGAGCCCTGGATGGCTCGAGCGCGGTAGCAGACATGCTGGGAAGCCGCCATTTTAGCTAATTAGACCCTACGCTGCATTTTCACGAGCTGCACGTTTTGCCAGCAGCATGTTACCAACAGCGTACTCCTGTGAGGTTCTTCTACTCACGATTCCGTTGCTGTAGCTTGCATTTCAATGCGGGCGGGCGCTTCCAATCAGTGACTCATGATGAGACCGGGGCCCCGGGAGACCGCGTGGATGTGTCCGGAGGCGGGCTCCGGCGTGAAACGCACTTCCTCCGGTCAGGGGAAAAACGGTCCGTTTAATCCCGTTTCTCTCGACGGATCAAGCCCAAACTTCTCCCATTTGTAGTTCTGGCGTTCCGACGGCCAGGCACCCGTTTTGGTCCGGGTTGGAGTCGGATCGCAGCCCTTGTATGGCAATTGCTCACAGCCGCTTGGAGGAGGAAAGGATTAAGCCGCCATTATTCCGGCGTCCAAGCCACGCCCCTCCACTGCTTACATTTTCTAAGAAGAATGTCTGGGGTTTCGTTATCTTGCAATTCTCCTTAACCACTGCACACATTTTCTAAACTGCAGTTTAACTTACACACAGAAGCAGGCGGAGGTTGTGACTGTAAATCTCACTGAAAAATCGACAAGAAAATAGAGAAAAAGGTTACAGTTTTATCGTACTGGTCCAGATGTATATGCACAGGACCTTCAGGGACAAAGGAGGGTGGATGTTTCAGCCACCAATTAAATGTGACGTTGGTGGGAGGTGTTTATTTTTTTCCTGAAGAAGAACTTTAAGAATCCACCAAAACGTGTCGATGCAAATTCTACACTAGATCATCTAAACATTGATTGGAATTAAGAAATACGTTTAAGTAACCTTATTTGAAAAGGGGTTTGTTCAATCTATGATTTACTTGTGATTGGTGTTTTTGAATGACAGAATCAATTGTATTCTCCCGTTTTGTATAAATGTTGTGTCTATTAATGTTTAAATTGATTTTAACCATTTATGGTTTTTATTGTTTGTAAGAATAGTGGGGCTGTGTATTTGTTGTATATCTGAGTCATACAAAAATGAATGAACAAATGTACTGTTTTTAACCAATACAAAGTTTTACAAATAAAGAAAACATCTGATTTTATAAAATTTGTGAGGTTTTATCTTGGTGATATTAGCTAGATTCTTGGATGAATGATTGAAATCAGGATATTTATGAAAGTGGGTTTGTGAGTTAACCCAAAGGGAAACTATTTATTGACTTGTTGGTGGGGAAAAAGTAAGCCATAGACCTGTGAGGGGCATATCTTCCTAACTTGTAAAGTAATTCTGTGCAGCCTGAATCGGTGATCACGGAGCTGAGGAAATCGTAACCTTTTGTTCTGCACAGCCCTGCATATCAAAGGCAAAACATAATCTTTCCCCTAGGATCCCCTCCGCTGAGCCTCCTTCTGAGCAGAACGTCCCATGGCACATCTCCCCTCAGTACCGAGACGGGGCTCAAAACCTCTCATCCTACAGAAAAATATCCTCTGAGCCTAGAAAAAGGGTCATGTTAAAGATCCATTGACCTAGCTCCCCTTTAAGCAGACGAAAAACACAGTCTCTCCTGAAGAAGGCCCTTTCGCATGTCTTCCTTCAGAGCGGAAGAAACGTACACCATCCTCACAGGAGGTTCTTCAGCATAGTTTCTTCTTTCCAACTCCTCCTTCCCCATCCCCACTAAAAGGCGAAGCACATCCCCTTTCATTGGAGATCCTTCCGCACAGTTCTCCCTCAGAGAATAGGCAAAGGTAATTCTACATCCTGTAATTACAAATTCTGTGGTATTTATAATCTTAGGTGCCGGATTACTGTACCTGAATTCCAGAGGAACTCAGAATATGGGCCTATGTTGAGTTCAGCTGTTTAATTTTGCTCAGCACAAACATAATTACTGTATTTTTACAATAACGTGGTCATTTTGTTCTGTTTCTCTTTATGTGATAGGACCTCTGATTGCCACCTCTGTCTTTTCGTTAAGACCTAAAAAAAAGGAAGACCAGAGTTTTCAGGACATTGAGATAAAAGGCACTATTACCTCTATCTCAAGTGAGTAGAAGTGACAAGGATGAACTACTGGCACATCAGAGAAGCAGTTTGTATTGTTTTGAACTCATGTGGGAAATGCCAGTTCGTGGGTGGTTTCGAACTGTGAAGTACTTCATTGTGAATATATTTTGGCAACACTGTATACACAGCTTTTATGATCAATATTTTGTGAGCCAATATTTTTCAAGTTCTGATTCACCTCTCCCTCACCTACACAGCAGACCTCCATTCTTCTCTCCCATGTGTGCATTTATGTACAACCTAGTTCCCGCTGAGTCTTGCGTTTAGGCTGGCTGTTAATCTGTGCACAATCCTATCTACTTCTGAAGAATTCTGAAAGATCCCTACTAAAGTTTGCAGTTCCTCTCCGTACAGTAGGCATTGCCCAGTCAAATGATTAAAAAAAATTTAAATCCAAAAAGTGTTAGGCATAGTGAACAAAACCACAATCTTACATTTTTCGATATTGAAAGCAAACATATAAAATACAGTACATATTATATTTGTATAATTTATGCCCAGGTCCAGATAGATACACAATGTCTACAGACACGCTCTCTCTCACACACACGCACACCCCACTTCTCAAACATTCGCACTGTCTCTGATAATACATTCATGGCTATACCAGGAGCGCAATATGCCCATAGATACCCATGGCTACTTGGACCAGCTGAGAAACAGTAACCCTTCTCACGTCCCCAACCTCACACCAATAGTTCCCAGTAGTAATTAACTAAAAGGTCCAAGTTGGTAATTAAAATCAAGGGTCCAGTCAGAAATTAACAGCAATGGTCCTAGTCAGTAATTCCTACACACAAAACGTGAGAAGTGAAATATTCTCACTTATACTTTCTCCCAACTTATAATACAACTACACACAAGGTAAAGCAAGACCAGTCATAACTCTTGTGATACTACACCTTTATTTGATGTATGCTAGGATCACTTGTGGAGGGACAAAAGAGCCCTCAGCTACATTTTTGTGATATGCTTCATCACCAGGCCTAAGTTCATCCACAACATTATTGTGTCTGGATGGGCTCTACCAAACAAGTAGGATCTCTTGTTTTTATATTGGTGATAGGAATAGATATATTCAGTCGCAGAGTAGATTTGACTAGAGTAGCCTAAGAAGTAGTTCATTAGTGGTTGCTCTGGCAAGATTAAAAACCTTCAGGAGAGCAGATGGTTGTGAGACACAGTTATCCAACTATCCTGTTTTTATCGTCGGCATGTTTCAGTCTGTATAGATAGCTGTGTGGGTCAGTTGGCCTTCATCAGGACTGAAAAGATCCATGTTGCCTTGCCTCGTTAGTATAACATTTAGTTATGTACTTGTAGGTGAATGAATAAACACAAAACATACACTTGATACTCGTTCATATCATTCATATTCATTGGGATTTCCTGTATAGAAAAATATAAAACACTCACAAAATGGTTACTATCATTGTTACCTTTAGGATAATTATCATGTGCAGATGCGTGGGCCGCTGCAAACTGTGGTAAAATGCCTCATTCCGGTGAGAGGGGGGGTTTCCATAAAGTCTCACCACACACGCATGTATCAGTAACACAAGACTTACCCTATACTATGTGTCTTTGTGCCACATGGGAGCAAGAGAGGGAACATCTTCCAGTTGTCCGACACCAGATGAAGGAGGCAAACAAGTTATTGCCTGCTTCTACTTGGCATGGAAGTCAGTAATTATCATAGATTGTCCCGGTCAATAATTAACACCTGTGGTCCCAGTCGGTAATTAACACAAGGGGTGTCAGTCAGTAATTACAACCAAGGGTCTAGTTCATGATTAACACCAGTCAGTAGTTAACCCCAGTGTCCCAGTCAGAGGTAAAGGTCCATGGTCCCAGTCAGGAATGAACACAATAGCCCCAGTTAGTAACCAGTATCTAGAAAGTCATGACTTAATCTTCCACAATGCGGTGTTAGAAACCATTACCTTCAGTCAAGCCTAAAATATCCTTCAGCACAGGAAATAAAACACAAAAATGTGGTTTTCATATGAAGATTTGAGGAATACAGGGGAAATGACAATAACACTATAGGAATTTTCACTATAATCCATATAGGAAACCCCAATGAGGGGCAGGATATGGCAACAAACAAACGGGTTAGAAGTACCTGTGTAAAAAGGGACAGTGTGTTTTACTCCCCTAAGAGTCCTAAAAGAAATGTCACTATGATTTGAAATATATATTGTGTAGATCTGCAGGATTATACATTCAGTAAATAGACTCAAGTGTGGCCATGAGCAGAGCCACACCATTGCGCGAACATACCCTCCAGCACACATGCACGTGTCATACATTTGGCCAATGTGGATGTTGTTGGGATTCTTTTCATCACAAGCTCACACCGTGTCAGATTTTCAGAATGATCCCTTTTCCAATCAAGCCAGAGCGGGCTTGTAGTTTACTTTGGGGCCAGTAAGGACAACATCCAGGTGAAAGGCTTCTTAAGTATTCCTAGGAGTTAATTTGTTGACATACTTGGAAGGGGGTTGTGCGGGGGGTCCTCATCTGATTCGTATACTTCAAACCATTCATTTAGCGTTAAATGAAGGTTGGACACACTAAATCTCTTTGGTCTTCAGTAAACAATATTTAAATGTTAAGTTCTCTCACAATCCCATGAACTTCTCAAATTCGGTGCCTTTTATAGACTGAATTACTAAGTGGATTCTAGTTTTAGTAATGCTCTTTATGTACGCGCCAGCGGTTCCTGTCCACCATGCTACATGTGTTTATCCTCTGTGTGCCCCCCTCAGAAGTTGATACTTTATGTTTGAAAGTAAAATCCTGTATTTGTCTTTAACAGGAGAAGCGGCTGCTAAATCTGATCTTTCCTTCGAGGTAAACCAATGTCTGAAGGATGCTCAGGGTTCAGAGGAAAAGGACAGCAAAGATGGTCTCCGTGCAGGTTAGAAAAATTATGGGAATATTTGTCTTTTCTGTTTAAGCTTCGAGAAGCATCTACTAAACATTAAATGATTCTGTAAAAGTTACATTCTTTGCATGCCGCTGTAAAGGGATAGTGTGTCCCGATAACTATGTGAGAAGATTTTCACTCTCTGCTCTCCTCGGAGAAAGGATAGTGTGTCACAATAGCTCTGTCAAAAGTGTGGCACTCTGTGCACATCGCCACAGTAGAGTAGTGTGTCCTGATAATTGTGTCTGAAGGGTTCAGTTCTCTGTTTCCTACAGAAAGCAGTTTGAAGTAATGAAGTGTTAAAATAATACATTTTCCATTAATCCCTGGAGTAGTGTTCCCTAATATCCATGTCGTACAGTCACAGAGTCTGCACTTTACGGGTCCTTTATACCGCAAAAAATCTGAATTCTCCCTTCAAGCCGTGAACATATATAGTTAGTTTAATATCAGTTAGATCTCAGGAACAGTACTCAACAAAATCAAATCGTGATTAGTGGAATTAGTTATAGGTAATTATTTTGCACTATATTTCAGTTCATTGTGTAATTATCCACTGTACCTCTAAAACCTCTACAGATGGGGAGTCAGTTTAAATTCTGTCTCAAGGGCAGTCTGGCCTCAACTATTTCCACTCTGTAAGCAAACGTCAGCAACTCCGAAACATGTTTTCAGCTTTTTTTGATCCTAGCACTCCAGGAAAGAATGTTTGAATTGGAACAGGGCGAAGGCTGAGTTGGTTCATGTCTGGTCCCTTCTTTAATATCACAGATGAGCAAGAGAAATATGGTGTGCCATGCTCCTAAGGAAATTGTCAATGGTACAAATGAATTCAAGTAGTTCCTTCTTCGCTTGTTTGACACTCAGTTTAGCATGCCTTGGTACCTAGAATGGTTTCCAAACGCTTGCTCGTGTGTGCAGCATGGCAGTGACCTCATTTGCTAGAATTCAGGTGATATTTACAGACTGAAGATACATCTCTAGTTAAAACAATATCCCCATATTTGTACCAGATTACGGTATAGTTGCCGCATTTCACGCCTTTGGGCAAGCATTACTTTGTTGTAGCATGGTGGTCTAGCGTATTTCGAACACATGAATTTTTAGAACATCATGTTCACAAAGCAGCCAGTTCTGGTCACAATGATACAGAGAATGAGCCATTTGGAAGTGAACTTATCTCCACCAACTCATATAATATTCCCCGGTTCAGAATAGGTTATTTGCCGCTTGAGAGATGCTGTGAAGCACAACCCCTGGGTTCAAAATGTGAGTGATTCCCAATGTTGACTCTAAATTGAGAAAGCAATATTTCTGTTTGTTGAACTGTAATCCTAATCTCAAAGACTCAAATAGCAATATATATTGCCAAATCAAACCATATATGGTGGTAACTAATGTTACAAAATTTACAGGAGGGATTGGCAAAATTAGGTTTGTTGTTTGTATCGTCTTAAGAATAACTACTAGAAGTTAGGGATCGAGTGCTTGCTCCTTCAGGGTCACCACTTTCTTGACTGATTAATTCCTCTCTGTGTCCCTCTGTAGGAATGATCAGGGTTTACCTTTAACTCATTCTCTCGCAAGGACTGCTCTTATTAAATGTTTTTGTTTACAAAATAGCAAAACTAATCACATTTTGTGCATGTTTTTGTTACAGGGCCCAAAGTTACTGCACCTGTTTTCTCAATCAGCATTAAAAAAGAGGGAGAATTAAGTTCCATTGATCGATTGGATCCCAAGAGTGAAGGCAGCGTCTCCAGTAAAATACGTGAGTGGAATACTACATATTGGAACAGAATAACCTGAACATATGTGTTCTTTGAGGGGTGTCGGGCGTAGAAGTTCAGCTGCCCCCACTGGGATGCATATTTCCTGCACTCTCTGTTTCCTACCTCAGTTGAGTTTTCTATATTGTGTCGTTAAAGAATTGAGGAAGGTAGCTGCATACTTTTTTACCTTATTAATGACTTTATAAATAACCCATTTACATCAGCTCCTGTCTCGGATAACTTGGTTACCCTCTTAATCAGTAAGCCACTGTGAATCCATTGGATGCAAACAATTCTCGACCTGTTTTCAAATGTACTTTTTCTTTTTTTGTTATTGCTTCTTGTAAAAGTAGCACATTACAATTTTAGAATTGCGTACAACTCACAAAACGTTCGGGAATTAGCTGCCTGGATTTAATAGGAACTAAGTCCGTTCTAATCAACATGCAATCCTCTGTATCGTTAGCAACAGATAAAGGTTATCCAGTTATTCTCGTGCTGCCTTGTTTCCCTGAGCAACAGGATTATGTGAGGTGGGCTAAGGGAGTCGTTGAAGATGTCAGATAACTAACATATTATAATCGTGCTGAGGAATGACATCCACATGGTGTTTAATCTTTCTTAAGATCCTGCAGCCGATAGGGACATCTTCATCGAAGTGAAAAAATTGATGCTGGATCCCATTCATAGGATCGGAATAGGAACTTAAACCTCTCCTTCCCAGCAGGCCTTTCGCAGATCCCACAGAAGAGTATGGTGTAAACATTTAAAGTTTATTTGATAAAACTA
Source organism: Lissotriton vulgaris (assembly GCF_964263255.1). NCBI lineage: Eukaryota > Metazoa > Chordata > Amphibia > Caudata > Salamandridae > Lissotriton > Lissotriton vulgaris. The sequence goes on from NW_028249262.1 coordinate 282,493, forward strand.
TATCCGTGAAGGGCCAAGTGAGTACCTTGGTTGTCTCAGCAAAGTATCATCTGTGCCTCCTCGGAGTGCAGCTGTTGCTCGAAGAGCAAGGCCTGGTGACTAAAGCCAGGGCCATAGCTGAAAAACACCGATTACTGCATGCACTCCTTTTAGAGTCAACAAAGTAAAACCTGAAGAAGCTGTGAGCAATACAGGACTTACTCTTGCTGTAGTAACCTTACTACTGTTTTGGTATTTACAATCAAATATTGTAATTTTACTATTACTAATTTTACAAGTGTAATTTTACTACCAGGAAAGGTACTGGTAGTAAAATTACATGTAGTTTGTGAATACCAAAACAGTCGAAAATTTACTACAGCAATAGTAAACGTACACAAGTGTAAGTTTACCTAACTTTACTACTGTTTTGGTATTCACAAACTACAAGTTCAATTTTACTGCTACTAATTTTATGAGTGTAATTGTACTACTAGTAAAATTACTAAAAGTAAAATTACACTCATATTTTGTGACTACAAAAAAGTAGTGAAGTTACTACAACAATTGTACAATTTACCTTTTGTGAATCAGGCCCCAAGTGTGTAAACCCGTTAGGCACTTGAGAACAAATGCATTTAACTTTCATCTGTAATTTCTTGGTACGATAGCTTAGATACAAAAAGCAGTATATGGCTACGTCCATCAGACCCTACTGGTTGCAAGGATGTATAGGGTTGGTAGGTTTTCTAAAAACAGACGATAAGCAGAGCCAACAACTGAGCTGCAACTTATAATGATTTTTCATCATGTACCGACCATGCAGTAAGTCCTATGGTAAAACCTAACCTATGAAAAATCCGTACGAAGAAAACATATATATTTCTGAATTGTTCTCAAAATACTGAACTTAGGAACCGTGATTATTTGTACACCTCTGATTTTGGGGTTACACATACTATGGTGATTCAGAGGGCATTTTGCAAAATATATTCATTTTCGCACACTTGCTTATATTTGGAAGCCACATTTCAGAGATCTTGTTGGTAATAACAAATATTCTGCTATTCTGTGTTCCCACATGTCTCCGACTCAAAGCGGTACTCGCTTGTGTGGCTGAGCCCTAGCGTGCATGAGAAAAAACATCACATAATTCAATGTTGGGACATCAAACGATCTCGGAGGAAAACAACCCGGTTTGGTTATGTGAAAAGCTGCTCTGCCGCCACTCCGAGAACCCTACCAAACCCAAACAGTTAAAAAACTTGACACCCAGGGAAGTCTGGTTTGCATGGATCTCCCTCTTTTCTTATCCACAGTGTTCTTCAAACGTTGGCCAAAAACATGCATCTTTCTCACATTTCTGTGAGAGAAAGTTCTGGATTCTGCAGGGATATACACAATTCTTACCACCCAGGTTTGGTAAATTTCCCTGAATGGCAGCTGACCCTGGGTCTCAATACCACAGCTACCCCTAATGTCAATGCCTCTATGTTGTGTTTTGGGGCCTTTTCTTATGCAAGCGCCGGCTGAGCCACACTAGTGGGTGTAGCATTTTTATCAGAAGTGTTGGAACTCTAGGTGGTAAAAAATGTGGGCCTCCACAGTTTCTAGACGTTTAGGATACAGAAATGGGGGGAATATTAGTGATTTGATGCAAAAGTTGAATTTTGCAGGACATTGTGGGTTAGAAGACATTGTGGGATCCATGCATGGTACACCAACCTGGCCATCACTCTATGTTCAATTTTTAGAAATTCCTGGGTGTGGTAGGTTTCCCAGGGTGGCGTCAAATCACAGACCAGAATAATCCAGCCATTGAGCATGGCAAATTAGAAGAACTTTGGATTTACCTCCGCTCTGCTGGGCCATATGTCAAAACTAATCACATAAGCATCCAAATTCCCTCTTTTGTGCTGTGGGGGTGGGGATGCCTTGCACACAAGACAGGTAGAAAGATAGTTGGGGGTGGACTAGGGCAACCTGCCAACACCTACATTTTTTTCTACCACAAAAAGCATATCCCTGGTATCTAGTGGGCTTTTTGACAAGCCATTGCAGTTGAAAATTCTGACGTCAAAATGCCCCCTGCCAGAGCCAGCAGCCGAGGTGAATGGCACATCACAGAACATAATTACAGCTGCACGTTGAACAACAAAAACGAGAACTGGCTTACGTTCTTCTGATATGTTTTATTTAACTAAACCCTGATCAGCAGAAAGGAGATATTGAAGGAAGCGTGTTTATTTTTTCCATTCTATAGATCATTCAGGAAAGATGGAATCTGAATGTTTCTACACATTCGAAGCTACAGAATTTTTTCGGATTAAAATGAAACTTAACTTTTTGCAACAAATTGTTTTTGGATGTGTTTAATTTCGCACTACAAGTTTTAATTTAATTCTTCATGTTGCAAACATACTGTCTCATATAAAAAGCAAGACACCAAGGGTTGAAGTCGTTTGGGGGAAGGGTGATCGTCTAGTATAAAGAATTCAATGCATGCTGCTGTTCTTTAACAGGATATTGCAGTCACTTTGGAGTCCCTTGACCGTATAAAGGAACACAGCCATCTGCCTTCCATATGGCAATGGACCTCCTTGGTGACTTGCAATATCTTTATAATGTACAGCAGGGAGACCTTCTCCCATATATCCACATCTGTATTGGAACCTCATTTTATAAGTCCGTGTTCTATTGCTAGCACCGAAATACTGTTTGCAATAAAGCAGCTGTTATCTTTTGTGCAACAGGAGTTCCGTTTCAGATCATTGAAGCAGATGGAAGTTTGGGGGATTATTGTTGTGCGGAAAAAGAAGAAAGCGTGGCGTGTCTCGACTCAGGTAGACTCCAAACATTTCACAGTTGACAAATACCAAGATTGAAAGAATGGGAATAAATATTCAATTTTTCCTCCACACACTGAGTGATTTTGGTGTGCTTCACAAACTGTAACAGACAGATTTGTATGAAGAATTTGAAACCCGAACAACAGATTTTCTGAGACACTTGAGACTTAACTGCTATCCAAGCCTTTACTTTTGTAAGATCTAGAGGGACAGGAAATGTGGGACCAGGGCAAATGAGACTTGCATGTGAGAAACGTAGAAAGAAACAAGCCCCTGGGAAAGGAGCAGGTGTGTGGCGCTCCTGGTGGATTGGTTGGCTGGAGACCATCATGGTGGATTGGGTGAACATGCGCTGGGCTACCTTCTGCTCGCATGGTTGTGGTGGGTTTAAGTGGTTTATAATTAGAGTAATGCACAAAGCAATACAAAGTCGGTATTCACATACTTCAATTATAAAAATAAAACCTGTGCGATTCAAATGAGCCTCGTAGCCTAAATGTAGCTGGACAGATACCACGCTTCATTTTTCATGCGCTTCAAGCTATTAGCTATGAAAAAAAGGATGTAAACGCATGCATTCCTCCTAAAATGGCCATCCTAGGTGATAGCTGGAGTCACATTGCTGAATGCGGCGTGTAGTTGTTGTAACAGATATTTTCCTTTAATGCTGTAAATCTGTGATCCCTGAAGCCTCAAGTCCCAGCCTAAACGTCACCAGTATAGGAGGCATCTCTTTTCTGGAGCCTGTAGCTTCCAGACCTATGAGCTCACGCCATAAGAAAATATATTCATATTGTATAAATGCAGGAATTACTATTTGAATGTAATGTTTAGGTGAATCCTCGTAGACCTGTAAGTGGAAGACAGTGAGCCAAAAACAGGAAGTCCTACCTTAAAATGTGATTGACATAGGCAGGACATCGTTCTTGAGCCTTTAAGCTTCCACTTCTGGGCCTGCAATCTTACAGGCAGTACATCGCTCGGGAGCCTTTACGCCTCCACTTCTGGGCCTGCAAGCTTACATCCGAAGACATTGCACATCTGGGGAGTGGTGGTCTCCAGCGGGTTGGGCACTGGCAGCAGGTTTTTCTTGCTGACTACAGACCGCACTGGAAAGCTGACATTCCATAGAATCCTTTGGTTGTGGGACATCCTGCAATACCCCCCCCCCCCCCTCAAATCAAAAGTTCTTTTTAATGGTGGCAACCCCAATTCTTGTTAGGTTTTTTGGGACTACCTGTCCTTTGAACCTATTGAGGGCTGCCATCAGTAACTTATTCTCAAATGAAGGTAAAAACAAATCTGTGTCACAATGTTTAAAAGCGTCCAAATGAGCTGATTGGGTTAAATCGCTGCTTACACGTTGCGAGTTTGAGTCAAGGAGCCCAATATAGGCCTTTGTACTCTTCAAAAACAAGTGACTGTGGCTACAATATTAGTCAAAACTCCTTTTCCTCACCATATGATGTTTCCTTTGGCACTGATTGGTATTTCTTTGTACTCCAGCTCTGTTAAGGCCTACTGGTCCGTTGTGGCGCAAGAGCTTCTGACAAAAAAAGGTGTTCTGAAAGTGAATGAAGGAGCAATAAAGATGCTTTTAAATCTTGTCACATTTGCTGTGCTGAGAGACGGGTTCATGTCTACTTACAAATTGCTGCTTTTTTTATCCTGGGGATTGGTATTTACAAAATCCTCTTAACTTTAAAGTCGGAGAAAGAAAAGTAAAGCGAACTGTCTAGCAATCGTGCTGGGGCAGTGTGTAAAGTGAAAGGCTGTCGGATGTAATTTTTTCTAACAAGATTTAAAATAGTTTGTAAATGAACTGTGCAGATATTTCAAAATCTATTTTGGTAGTTAAGAAAGCCCTTTTTAAAAATTTTGAAGTGTTGATGGAAGCAAAGATTTTAATAGGAGCGAAACAAATCAAACGTGTTACTTGGTGACGTGCAAATATTAAATATGTGCTGAAACTCCATTCCCACACATTATTGTTTGTACGCTATATTGTTTTGTAATTGCATTTATATAGCGCTTACTACCCCGGACGAGGCGTCAAAGCGCCTTTTCGGCGATAAGCACGCTACTCCGGAACCCAAGAAGGATTAGTGTTGCATTAGTATAGTGAAATATGAAAGTAATTTATTTGGAGAAACTGCATTTTTAAAATATTAAAATCAAATCGCCACTTACATTCAGTTGCCGCTGAAGTGAGAGCGGATCCTGCCCCCGCGAGAACTTGATTGAGCCTCGGCTCACCTGCTGAACTAGTATTTCCGGGTCCGCCATCTTGGGTGAGGAATACGAGATAATTGACCAGGGCTAGGCCCCTCCCACCCTCACGCCCTCGCCACTATAAAATGATCACCCTACCCGGGAGGCGCAGCGGACGGGCGCCAAAGGCAAGCCCGTCTGCGCCCATCCGCGACCGTCCGGGACCAGGTGCCACGACCGCTGGCCAAAATAAATCCATCCATTACTCTTCCAGCACTTTACATCAACTACGAGGCCCCATCAACGACCAATGCCTTGCGTCCTGGAATCCGACCTCAAAACTCTTCTGCTGCCCACAGTGCACGTATCAAAGTTGTCCAAAAACACCCCCCCTCCCCTCATACCTTATATTCCTGCTGAACTGCAGGTCTCTCCCTAAACATACTGCAGAAATATCTCTGTTAATCTCCGACAAAGAACCCAATGCCATTTTTCTCACGGAAACATGGCTACAATCTGAATCTGACCCCAATGTCATTCAAGCTCTCCCCGCAGGATACCAAATACTTCGAGCCGACCGTTCATCTGGAAAAGGCGGCGGCATAGCCATCATTTACAAGAATTGCTACACCTGCCGCTCCTCTCCAACTACCCTATCCAGCTGCGAACACCTTACTTTCTCGCTGGACTTCTCCCCCACATGCACATTCTCGGGGACGCTTATCTACCGGTCACCGGGCACTCCGACTAACTTTATAAACCAACTCGCACTGGAGGTAGCCAATTGTGTCTGCTCCTCACCTAATTACACCTTATTAGGCGACCTGAATGTGCACCCAGATGACACCCTAGATTGGGCTGCAGCTGAACTACGCAACAATCTGGAGGCACTAGAACTCTCCCAGCGAGTGCTGCAACCCACCCACGACAAAGGTCACCTCTTGGACCCAATCTTTACTAACTGTACCCATTTCACAGTTAGTCCACCCATTCCCCTCCCATGGACGGACCATTTTTTGATCCCATTTACCTGGGCGCCGTTCGGATCACGTCCTAAACCTTCCACCGCCTCCTGCAGGGACCGCAAATGGTCACAACTTAACACCAACCTGTGGACAACCACTCTGGAAGCCTCTGTCCCAGTAAACAAATCCGATCCGATTATCAATAATGACAACTTCAACAACTGGATCACCACCTCCTTAGATCTTACTATCCCATTTAAGGACATCAAAGCCAAACAGAGACCAAAAAACGCTCCTTGGTACTCACAGGACCTGCGCATTCTTAAAAAAGAATGCAAAAGATTGGAACGGAAATGGCGCATCGATTATTCACAAACCAGCAAAAATGAATATCGGGCCGCCATAAAAATCTATAAAAATGACATAAAAAAAGCTCAAGCTACCTTCTACGAAAACAAAATTAACGAAGTAGCATCTAAACCTAAGGAAATATATCAAATCGCGAAGAGCCTGCTCAAACTTCCCGATAAACCTCCAGATCCTCTTACTGCTCAAACTCGCTGCAATGAACAGGCAGACTACTTCTTCAACAAAATAGCCACAATCTACTCATCCTTCCCCCTTCCCCCTCACCCCAAAATAGAACAAAAGGATATCAGTCCACCTCCACTTACCACCCTAGAAAACTTTCCACCACTGGAGTCCACCAGCTTGGAAACCATAATACTCCAGGTAAAGTCCGGATTTCCCAGCGACCCAGCCCCAGCTCCGTTTCTCAGAACAATCACCCCTACCATCCTGCCCACCATTCTGAACTTAATTAACAATTCCTCAGGACTCGCCCCCCCAAAATGGAAGCAGGCCACAGTCAAGGCCCTCCTGAAAAAAAACCAACTTAGATCAGATGAACCCGGGAAATTACCGCCCAATCTCCCTGCTACCTTGGATATCCAAAATCGCGGAAAAGCACGTCAACCAATCCCTCACAGAATTCCTGGAAGCAAATAAATTACTGGACTCCTCTCAAACTGGGTTCCGCCCCATGCATGGAACAGAAACCGCTTTACTAGCGGTAACAGAAGGAGCAAGAATGATCGTGGATCAGGGCGGCACTGCGGCCATTATCTTATTGGACCTCAGTGCCGCCTTCGACACTGTGAATCATGACATCTTGCTTCACAGAATCGCAGAACTAGGGATAACATCTACAGCGGCAGCCTGGCTACGATCATTTCTTTCAGAGCGCTCATTCCGAGTCTGCTAAGGCGATGCCACCTCGCCCAGTAAACCACTCAGTTGTGGGGTTCTCCAGGGTTCGTCCCTGAGCCCCACACTGTTTAACATATACATGCACCCCCTCGCAGAAATAATTTGCCCTTTCGGCGTCCAAGTCGTGTCCTACGCGGATGACAAGCAACTGGTGGTTACCCTAAATCATCCCTCTTCATGTCCTAATGATCTCAGAGGTTGCATGGAAGCAGTAAGTACCTGGATGAGCCAGTCTTACCTGAAACTAAACAGCGACAAAACAGAGCTAATGGTACTGGGTAACTCCCCTCAAAAATCCCTTGAGTCTCTGGGGCCACCAGATCTAGGCCCAGCACCCCCAGCCAGGAACACCATCAAGAGCTTAGGAATATGGCTAGACAGCACATTATCCTTCGGACACCAGTACACCAAATTATCTGCCACCTGCATGGGCATTATAAGACTCATCCGAAAAATCCTACCGCTTCTCCCCCACAAGGCCAGACAGATCATGGTCCAGGGCCTAATCCTCTCCCGGCTGGATTTTGGAAACGCCCTTTATCTAGGCGCCCCTGAATCAACCTTGAAAAAACTCCAGGTGATTCAAAACTGCGCTGCCCGCACACTTCTGCGCATTCCCCGCCGCCTATCAGTGAAATCTGAACTAAAAGCCCTCCACTGGCTGCCAGTAAAAGACAGGATCAATTTTAAAAGCATGTGCATTGCCCACCGTGCCTACTGGAGGAAAGGAGCAATCCTAAACCACACCCTGATTACCCCCTACCACCCCAACAGACGGCTTAGGTCGACTCCTACCTTTCAAGTCTTCAGACCCAGGTTCAAAAGAGAAAGGAGTGGAGGAAGAATGTTCTCAACAAACGCAGCAAGGCTCTGGAACTCCCTCCCAATCTCTATTTGTTCAGAACCCAACCTTCTGCACTTTCGGAAAAAACTAAAAACCTTTCTCTTCAGCAGATAAAATTAACCTGCCCCACACACCTGTATTTGGCTAAGCGCTAGGATGCCTGCGGGTAGCTATCGTGCTATACAAAAACCATATCCAATCCAATCCAGGGGTGGAAAGATTAGTCAGTTATTTGGATTCAGAAGGATAGCGGAGGGATAGAAAAGGTTTTTTATGTTGTTTTTTTTGCAGAGTTTTATATAGCGCGAACTTGACCCGCAACCGAATCGGGTATCAGAGCACTTTACATGGCACCAGTTATGTTACATGAGGACACACATTCATTTTTTGTTAGGCACGGGGAGATTAAGTGATTTGCCCAGAATCACAGGATGTTCAGCGTTGTTACCGAGACTCGAAACCAGTTCCCCAGGTCCGAGGCCGAACGCCCTAGCCGTTAGGCCAACTCCTCTCCCCTGCATTAATATAGCGCTTGTTACCCCTGATGGGGTGTTGAAGCACTTTTTTTGTCGAGTAGCGCACTATTTATAAGTAAAACTGCTTGTCAGTGGGAAGGTTTGTGGCCATTTCAATGTAAATGTGCTGTCTGAAAGGACAGTGCGCTACCATATCATGGTGTAATAATATATTCATTAAAAGTGAGCGTAGGAAGTCAGGGGTCATTGTTATACATACAGCAATATTTTTATCTATGAAATCAAACAAAAGAGTTTTGAACTCCCATATTTGAAGGTGCTTTCACATGTGATAATGGAAGAAAGAAATGATTAACTGAAATAAAAGATCTGTCTAAGATCACACAATTTGAGACCAGTTTATGGGTCAAGTGCATTACATTTAGCTCAAATAGACTATTCAAGTCGCTCAACTTGCAGGTCTAATAAGATTTTTATAATTTTTCAAGGCCTGAAGAGTGTATGCAAATACTGTGTGAGGCCCATAAACCTACCACTCGTGCCTGTTAGTCAGCTATGTGGAAAATATTTGGCCGCCACTACTGCATTGGTAGACCTATACATCCCCTCAAAGTGCAGGAGATCATCTGTTAACTATTGCATTTGCATTCAGCTACACCTACCCCCGGTTGCAGCATATATGCATAACAGGAGCGCTTCTCCCTCTAGGATTCCTGTTCTGAAGATCTTCAAGGTGCGCCTTATGAGAGCCATTCCTTCAGAGATGCCTAACGCCCCTGCTTGGGACCTCAATGTAGTGATCACCCTTTTTCGAACCACTGCCTTTCTGATTGCTGTCATATCTCTGAGACCAGGTAATTTGGAGACTTTGACTGTAGAGGAATCATTCATTTAAGTTCAGCAAGCTAGGGTTGTCTTAAAAATCAACCCAAAATTCCTCTCCAAAATGTTTCCCCCTTTCCTCCTTAACCAGACTGCTGAGTTGCCCATCATTTCTTTACACCCAGATTCGGAGGCCGAAAAAGCAATACACATTTTGGATATTGAGAAGGCACTCGTATTACATTGACAAGACCAAATCGGTCCACCTCACACTCGAATCCTCATATCCAAGGCAGCCATTGCCAGATGGGTTGTTAAATGGTTGCAGACATGCTATGCTGAGGCCACGCTTACACCCTATGTACTGCCTAGAGCACATTCCACTTGCAAGAAGGGAGTCACTGTGACGTTTCTAGACCACATACCTTTAGAAGACATTTGTAAGGCTGCTACATGGGTCAACACTACACACATTCACTTACCACTGCGACTGTGTGAACATTAGAGCCCGCCAAGAGGCTTCGGTTGGCCAGGCAGTGCTGAGAACATCTGCATCATCCAATCGCTGGTCACCCCTCGGGGGAGGAACTGCGGTACAGTATTTGCAAAGCATGTGTACCTACAGCCACACAAGCTGCGAATGGAAAGTGTCACTTACCCTGTTACCATCGCTTCGTAGTAGGTAGTGTTGTCGATTCATATTTGCCTACCCTCATCTTTGGAAGCTGGCAGTGATCACCTTGGCATTCACCATGGCTAAATCCTACAGTGCACACTATGTATTTTTTGTCTGCGACACTCCACTTGTACTTCACTGATCCTGAACCAGCAGCAAATAAATACCAGAATGTTATGCAAAATTTTGATCAGTCATTGCTCCCCACCTCCAACTTCTAGCCATGGATTCCCTAGAGGGAATAAAAATATAGGTTTCCAGAGGCATCACCTTTAAAAGGGTGATTGGACTCAGATCCTAAACCCCAGTCAGAATCAACCCAGTATGTGCAAAGCATTTGTCCGGTCCTAATATTTCGATCAGTTGGTCAAGTGATATGGATCTTTGACGGGTACCTTTCGCGAGTACCAAACTTTTTCCGTCAGCAATAGCCTCCCTGTTTGTGTTGTTACTTTGGAGGGCAGTTGAGCAGTAACTGGTCTGCTTCTGATCTATATTCATTGCCCCTCACCACCGACCAAATAGCCCCAGTGTACCAGTAAAGTGTACAATGGGACTTTGACTTTGGACTAAACAGTTTGGACATCATTAAGCCATATTTTCTTTTGGGTGGGAAGTAGAGTTCACTTTTGAGTGGGGGTTTTCAGATGCTTGAAAACATTTGTGGCATTCTCAGCTGCCTGTCTTCAAACCTATTGGGCACTGAGAGTCCACGATAAAAGCAGACATATCCCACCATACTGGATACACCGTTAGAATGTTACCTTGCACCTTTCTTCCACTGACCGGACCTGGTGGCTTAATGGACTAGTTCGTCCTCATGGTCACAGGTTCAGATCCCAGCGGGTCAACTCAGCCTTTCATCCTTCTGAGGTCCATAAAATGAGTACCATTGAGTTGGTTAACAATGAACATCTGTAATTCAGCGCCAAGATAACCTTTCTGGGTGAACGTGTGCTTTACAAATACACGTTAATGTTATGACCAGAGACTGTAATCAAGGTTTTGTTGGAAGACTCAGAGCCCAAGGTTTTCGATGACAGCATTATAAAGACTACAATGTTTTAGTAAATCATTTTAGGATTTTAGTTCTGCTTCAAAGTGTTCTTGGACTATCTTTATTTGTACTATTCGGAATTTGGTTGTATTAAGTAATGCTTCTTTTTAAGATGTGAGTGGGAAGTTTCCTTATTGGTAGTAATTATTTTCTATCCCTCCACCCAGTTTCATTGCAAAGCTGGCTGGCTCGCTAATGAAACTAGTACAGACTTAACTGTGTGAGCTTATTAGCTGAGGGCTGCTAACCTGTTTATTCAGAGTGGTCCATGTGGAGCACTGTGTTGGGATTCTATCTGCTTGTAAATAAATGTATACTTAAATCAATGTTTTCATAACAGGGCTTGACGTTACCGCAGCAGTTTCATCAATCGGTATCAATGAAGAAGGAGAGACATATGACCTTGGCATCCAGAACTATACAAGCAGAGAGAGTGTATCCAGACCTGCAGGTATGTAACCTATTCTATGCTGCTTACAACTTCATGAGTAAAATTTGTAAACTATAACTTAGTCAACCAGTAGGGCATTTCTTGGCCCTGTTATTAGTGTGTTATACTGGCTCTTGGAAGCCTGCTGGTACTGTTTGTTTGCAAAGCAGACTCTGGCACAGTGCTTTTTAGGTCGAGCTATTTATAGCTCTGAACTATTGCAGGGGAAACACTCTTGAACAAGCGGATTGCTCCCAATGCATGTTGTGTACTGCAGCGTGACGCTTCGCCAGGCGCGCGCTTGGCCTCACACCCCATCCCCATATGCTCTCTCTCCCACTTGCTCGCTCCCCCGCCCCCCACCCGACTTGCAAGTAAACCTCTATGGCATTCCTCTTGTTCATTAAGCCTCCTGTGCTCCGTGTATTCCCCCCCTCCCTTTTAGCCCATCCCTTTAAAGTCTGCTCGCATTTCCCTCCTCCCCCTTCTGGGTCCTTGGCTCCTCGCAATCCCCCCTCCCTTCTCGCCCAGTCATTTCATGCTCTGCTGCCTTCTCCCTACTCGCGTTTTCGTTAGTTGCATTCACACTAGGAAGTCGATTTTAGGTGAAGACGTCGACAATAAGCTGCACAATGAATAACTTAATCACCATCTTTTAATTGTATTTTAACTAAATTACCTTCTACTAAGGGACTTCAAACTAGTCATGTACCCTGTACTAGAATATTTGAAAATGTGCCTCCATCCGAGTCCAGTCGGCTCCCGCTCAGTTCTAATTTACTGACATTTGCTGGGATGGTTGGGGTAAACGTGGGACTGTCCTGGATACTGGCTCACCCTGCACGTTTCCTTCACACAGAGTACACAAACCGATTTGACCAGAGCTCTTTGCCGTTTCCACCCTTCATTACGACTTTCTCTTATTTTCTTATTATTTTGACATTTGGTGGGATGGTTTTGGTAATCATGGGACTGTCCTGGATAACAGCTCACCCTGCACGTTTCCTTCACACAGAGTACACAAACAGATTGGACCAGAGCTCTTTGTCGTTTCCACCCTTCATTACGACTTTCTCTTATCTTCTTATTTCCAAAAGTCCTTACTTGAACTCTTCGCTCTATCCAACCCCGCGCCTCTCGCCTCCTTGACACCACATCATTGTCTTCCGCCCATCACCCCTGCATCCTGCCGCCCCCCCCCCCCCCCCCCCCCCCCCCCACCACCATTTTCTACCCGTACGCCTCGGGTACTTTGAATACTCAGTACGCGCGAAGCAAGAAAATACAAATAATATTAAAAAATGAGTTCTAAAAATTAGAATCTAGCATATTTTCTTTAAGAATGTTGATAAGACTAATAACAGCATCAACAATAAGAATAATATAAATATTGATAACTGCTGGGAGGAATAATTCCCTGAACCGTCAGTCAGGCTACGTTAAAACTACACCTTCGTTTATTTTTCTTTATTCCCTCACTGAACAGTATTGAGCAAATTACCATAAGAGGGCACCCCCCCCCCCCCCCCCCCCTTGACATGAATTATGTAATAATTTGGGAAGCTTACTGGTCTTGAGACGCGCGTGCACAAAGCCATCCGCCTCGCACCCATTTGCTCCCCGAGCCAGGCATCTGAAGCTTGGCCTCACTTCTCGTCACACCCCATCAGCCATAAATACCATCTGCCTCGTATCAGACTTCAGAGGAATCCGTCTCACAACGGCCCCTGCCCATCCCCCTCCTCACTACAGAGCGCGTCTCACGGACGTGCTTTCACTTTCACGGCTGTGTCTCTTTCATGGCCAATGCTTGTTTTTGTACTATCGCGTTTGCCTTCAACAGTGGCCGACACACTTTTCATTTTTCTGCGTGTAATGTCCGCTCTTTTCTCATTGTCACTTTTGATGTGCAAGGCACCTTCAGGTTCGAGAACGGCAGCCGCGCATTTCTTTTCTAATGCACAGCTGCTGAAATCAATTAACACAAACTTGCCATTGGCAACGGCAACTTGCAGCCTTTCATCTCTGTCCTGCCCCCGGGTGCTGCGCTTTAGCTTTAAAAACTGCGGCGCTTTAATTAACACAAATCCAACTCACCGCCCGGGTAAGTTGAATTAACCTTCTTAAGGACACAGTTAAGGACACACTCCTTTTTGTAGGCACTGGAGATTAACGATTTGGCCAGAACTACAGAATATTGAGCCGAAGCTGGCAGCTCTGGCCATTACGCCACATCCTCTCCCATTCCTGGTTAGTAGTAGGTTCTGTTTGAGGTGGAGCTAATAGGAGAAATGGGCTGGTGCAAGCTGCCTCTTGACGAGAGCACTCAGAGACACCACCACATCACTCAGAGACACCACCACATCACTCAGGGACACCACCACATCACTCAGGGACACCACCACATCACTCAGGGACACCACCACATCACTCAGGGACACCACCACATCACTCAGGGACACCACCACATCACTCTGGGACACCACCACATCACTCTGAGACACCACCACATCACTCTGGGACACCACCACATCACTCTGGGACACCACCACATCACTCTGAGACACCACCACATCACTCTGGGACACCACCACATCACTCTGGGACACCACCACATCACTCTGGGACACCACCACATCACTCGGGGACACCACCACATCACTCGGGGACACCACCACCACATCACTCGGGGACACCACCACCACATCACTCGGGGACACCACCACCACCACATCACTCGGGGACACCACCACCACCACATCACTCGGGGACACCACCACCACCACATCACTCGGGGACACCACCACCACCACATCACTCGGGGACACCACCACCACCACATCACTCAGCGACACCACCACATCACTCAGGAACACCACCACATGTTATGTTATGTTATATGGGAATTTGTAGCGCGCACAACTACTCTTGAGTATCCTGGCGCGGTACGGTATCAAACAGATGGCTAGAAAAATGGATTAGTAGGCCTGCTTAAAAGGGTGAGTTTTGAGGAGCTTCTTAAAGCATCTTACGTCCTGAGTGTGGCACAGCGCTATAGGGAGGGCATTCCAGAGAATGGCTACTTTAACTGAAAGAGACTGGCCACCCATCCTAGCCCGACGGAAATGAGGGGTTGCCATCAGTCGATGGACTGCCGACCTTAGGGATCGACGAGTGTAGAAGGCCACTCTTTTCCTAATATAGGAGGGGCCAGAGTCGTGTAAGGCTCTGTGTGCTAAGACAAGAGCTTTAAACTGTACCCTCTGGGTCACCGGCAGCCAATGGAGAGTGCACATTTGTGAACTGATACTGGTTCTCTTAGAAATGCCAAGAAGAAGTCTGGCCGCAGCATTCTGGATAAGTTTTAATTTATTTACCAGATATGCCGGGATGCCAAGAAAGAGCGCATTGGCATAGTCCAGGCGGGATAGAATGAGTGCCCGAGCGACCGTCTCCTTGGCCGGCTAAGGGAGCAAGGGAAAGAATCTGCCTAAGGACTTGAAAGTCCCGAAGCAGACGCCCGTGAGTCTCTTGATGTGCTCCGCGAACCTAAGGTCTGCTCCAAACCAAATGCCTAGATTCTTGGCCGGGCTACCCTCGGATAGAGGTCGGGGAAATCAGAGGGCCACAAAGCTTATGTAAAACGAGGGGGAAATTGCCCATATAGTATGATTTCTGATTTCCCCTCATTACATTTTAATTTGGCCTGAGCGAGCCATGTAAACACGGCGGCTAGGCATCTTTGCGCCGTAATAGTGCATACATCCGAGTAGTCCCAGGTAAACAAAAGCTGGGTGTCGTCGGCGTAGGCCATAATCTTGGCACCCAATTCTTCAGCAAGGATGATCAGTGGGGTCATATAGATGTTGAAAGTAGCGGGCTCAGAGTCGAGCCCTGAGGGACTCCCGTCTGAACCTCCCTGGCCGAAGATGAGAAAGGAGGCATTCCAGACTTGCTGAGAGCTGCAGTTCAGAAAAGATTCCAGCCACGACCACACTGAACCAGAGAGGCCGATGGATGATAGGCGAGCAAGAAGAAGCTGGTGAGGTACCGTGTCGAAGGCGGCAGAGAGGTCCAATAAAATCAGAGCCGCTCTGCCGCCCCTATCCAGACATTCCCTAATAGCCTCAGTCACCTCCACCAATGCAGTCTCTGTTCTGTAGGTTGATCTAAAGCCCGACTGTGCTGGGTGAAGAGCTCCCGAGGTTTCTACGAATGCATTCAGTTGTTGAAAAGCCACCTTCACGCAAACTTTGGCCAGTACTGGTAACAGGGAAATAGGCCGATAGTTTTCCGGTATGAGAGGATCCGCTGTTGGTTTCTTTAACAGCGGAAGGAGCTTAGCCTGTTTCCATTGTCTAGGCATTGTTGCTGACTGCAGCGACCTGTTAACAATGGCCGTGACTTCCATGCCTACAATATCTGCCACTCCGGCCAGGACTCTGGCTGGGCAGGGATCTGAGGGAGATCCTGATTTTAACGATTTGAGGAATGGTGCGAATATCTGACAACTCCACCAGGTCGAACTGAGAAAAACACCTGCTGGGGGGGGGGGGGGGGGGGAGCAGATAGTAGGTACTGGGAAGGAGTTTGAGAGGGTAGTAGACAAGGCTAAACTTTCTTCAATTAGTTTGATTTTGTTAATAAAAATGCTGAAAGCTCCTCGCACCACCCTGAGGCGACGGGAATGGACTTAAGCTCTGCTCGAGGTGACATAAAGCTTTGTACGATGGAAAAGATCTCTTTGCTGTTGTTAGCCTTCATAATTCTAGACGCAAAGTACTCGCTTTTGGCTTTCCTCACGGCAGTGTAGTATGTTCTCTGAGATGAACGTAATTTAGATTTAGTTAAGGGGCAGTAAGCCGCCCTCCAGAGGCGTTCCAACCTCTTACAACTCAGCTTCAGTTCTTTTAGCTCAGCGGAGTACCAAGGCTGAGAGGGCGACTCACGCTGGGGCGCTCTAGGCAGAGGTTTGCATGTGGATTTGACCCCTTGTCTGACCCAGATGTTGAATTGGTCAACTGCCCCTTCCAGATCAACAGCAGGAGCTACCTGCGAGTGAGTCAGGGCCTCAACCAGCCCCGGAATATTATTCTTACGGGCTGAAGGCCCGGGGGGACGTGGTGGGCGGCGGGAAGACTTGCCCATAGCCCATGAGAAGACGATCAAGGCATGGTCGGACCAAGTCACCGGCAGAGGTTCTTTAACATCTAGTTCAAAGTTGGAACACACCAGATCTCTCAGGTGACCCTTAGATTGAGTGGGTTTGGAGACCCACTGGGTCAGCTGAGTTAAGCCCAGGAGGTCCAGAAGGGCCGATGTGTCCGGGGCCTCCGGGGAATCTAAATGAATATTGAAGCCTCCTAGAAGAAGAAACTTGGGAAAACGAAGAACTCGCTCCGCCATGGACTCGCCCAGGGACTTTAGAAATGTCCCCAGCTGCCCAGGGGGGCGGTAAATCAGAGTGCCTCCTAGCGTAAAATGAGGCGTTAAGGTGAAGGAGAAATCAAGAGCCTCCCCCTCCAAAACGTCTGTGGATTTTGCACATACAAATGCCCAAGAATCCTTAAACACCACAGCAGTGCCACCCCCTCTCCCCGTCGGCCCGGGCCAAACAATATCCCCTAGGGACAGCTAGCTCGACAACCGGTTTGCAGGACTCCTTGAGCCACGTTTCCGTAATAAACAGAATATCCAAATTATTGTCCGCTATAAGCTCGTAAATATTTGCTGCATGTTTCACCATAGACCGTGCGTTATTCAGGGCTGCCAGCACGGTCGGCACTTGCTCATCAGTTATGTGCGTTCTAGGCTGGTAAGTGCTGAAATGAAAATTGCAGCCAGGACATCCCCAATCGATGTCAGATATCAAGTTGCAGCGTTTCTGACCTGCTTGGGTGCCAGGATTCCAAGATAGTAGCGCTGCCCGACTGTAGGAGCGCCGGCTCACATCGCCCTGGTCAAAACCCGCAGCATGACTGGCCCTAGGCCTGGTCCCGGCGTGCCCGCTGCTCGCGTCCGGGCCAGCGTGGCTCTAAATAGTCTCGCCTGGCCACTGGAACTCTGACCTGGGCGGAAGAAGGCGCCCGGAAGTGAGGAGAAATGAGGTCTTCCCTTCGCAACAATCAGCAACGCCGTGGCGGACCGGGGAAGCCTCAAACAAAGTAAATGTGCAAAAAGATTAACAGCAATTAATAAAGACTGATTCCATCCCGTTTAAAAACCAAAGTCGTTTTTAAAACCCCTCCGAGCAGCAAAACTCAGGAACATCACTCAGGAACACCACCACATCACTCAGGAACACCACCACATCACTCGGGGACACCACCACATCACTCGAGGACACCACCACATCACTCAGGGACCACCATCACATCACTCGGGGACCACCACCGCATCACTCGGGGACCACCACCGCATCACTCGGGGACCACCACCGCATCACTCGGGGACCACCACCGCATCACTCGGGGACCACCACCGCATCACTCGGGGACCACCACCACATCACTCGGGGACCACCACCACATCACTCGGGGACCACCACCACCACATCACTCGGGGACCACCACCACCACATCACTCGGGGACCACCACCACCACATCACTCGGGGACCACCACCACCACATCACTCGGGGACCACCACCACCACATCACTCGGGGACCACCACCACCACATCACTCGGGGACCACCACCACCACATCACTCGGGGACCACCACCACCACATCACTCGGGGACCACCACCACCACATCACTCGGGGACCACCACCACATCACTCGGGGACCACCACCACATCACTCGGGATCCACCAAAACATCACTCGGGGACCACCACCACATCACTCAGCCCAACCACATCATCACTCAGCACCACAACAGCACTGTTCTTGCTTGCTACCAACAAGCATTGCCATAACCAATAGGACTCGCATTAGGAAAGTGTAAGCTATTGGCTTTGTGAATAACAATGCTATTAAATTAGATATTTTCAAAGCCAACACATTTCCAATAACAATAGCTCACACTTTCCTAATGCGAGACCGTTTGAATTGCAAATGCTTGTTTCCATTTGCATGGGAGTATCTGCACCATACCACGGAGGCAAACGCATAAGCATTAAAGCTCTGCACAGATATGCATGCCACCAGGGAGGTATTGCACAGGTAGCGTGAGCCACGAGGATACTGCTGCGTTTACAGAGTGGCACGAGGGCCCAGGGACCTTCCCACAGGAATGTTTGTCTACACTCTGGCCTCCATCCAAAGGCAGGTTGAGATAGTCCCTGGGTGCTCACTGACAGTGTAGCAAAGGGCATGTTGTATGATTCTGTGCAGGTGTATCCTCCATCCCTCCTCTCAAAGGGGTCATAGAAGATGACCAGCATGGTGGGTGCTGTGTTTGACTGCAATGATGGTGATCAGTGAACACCGTGACCCCGTGCACCTGAGGTAATCCTACCGAATTATATTGAAATTGCCTGTTCACAACAGCCTCAATATCAATCTGGGGGTCATTTTTTTGTCTCCTGGGTAAGTACCTATGACCACGAGTAATCTGGGTGCCCTAGTAGCCAATTACCTGCAGCTAGACGGTGTACAAAAATGGATTTCTGTCCGTGTGTGTTGTAAGTCTTTAGTACTGAGTCCTTAAGTCATTAAAGCTCTGATTCCCCCGCCAGGGTTAGTGGCAGCCATCACCTTATTTGGCAATACCCAGAATTAATACTGGATACCATAACCTTTTTCAGTACATCAATTACACCAACGGTTCTTTTGAAGTTTTCAGAGGCACACGAAGGTTATGTTGGAATGATGGCATTCGTAATTATAACCAAAGGTACTGGCCAGGTTTCACCTCCGAGGACACGACGCACAGACACCTTTCCATTTACCCCTGGCTGTTGGCAAACAACAAAGGATCACACTGACTTCATGCTCTATGCCATGAGTTACCTTCCAATACATGGCATTCTGCACTCCCTCTATAAAAGCCTGTCTCTAATTTCTTTATAATCAGCGACTTGTGATGCACTCAGTCACCGATTATAAAGAAGTGACACAAGAACTCACCTGTAGGAAATTATTACATTGAGTTCTGACGTCACAATAAAAATGAAACATGGCTTTTCTTTCTTTTGCCCCGTTTTCCAGCTCTACAGTCGCAACGTAAAATATTTTAATGGCAGCATGGGTCTTTTTGCACTCCTTATTTAGTTATTGAAAAGCTCGAATCCTTCTTTGTTTCTACACCTTCTGAGCTACTGTGCCTTTAAAAAAACTTGTTTTGTATTCAACTGATTCTATCTTTTTCCAAAAAACAATATCTGTTGTTTGTGTACTAAGCTCTACACTGGAGATTCTATTTTTAGTCTCAGGTTTGCAAACGTGCTCTCTCTTTTATATGAAATAGCTATATCAAGGATTCAAGTAGGTGATTGTGGGACCACATTTTATCCATATCCATATCCATACTAATATAATAAAGAGAGAGCCCAAACCTTTGAGGTGGGTAATCTCAGGAACCACAGCGTTCGAGGCATGTGGGCTGCTGAATTCATATCTGTGCATAGATCGCCGCCTAGTGTTGGGTCCGGATGATTGCACATTGTTGTCCTGGAAGAGTCTTCGAAGTATCACGAGATAGGTGGCTCCTCCCCTGGACTACAGTGCGCATGGGCATCGCCTCCATCCCCAGATTGTTTTTTTCCGCCATTGGGTTCGGATGTGTTTCGGTTCCCTCTGTCGGAATCGATAGTTGTAAAACTTTTCTAACTCGAGACCAAAAGGTCTTTAGGCTGGGCGTCGGTATCGTTTCGTTCGGGTTTTTGTCTGTTCTCAGCTCCGAACTCTTGCTACCCATCCGCGTGCTCTCGGCGCGGACGGGCCTACTCGACGCTCCAGACATGGAACAGACTCCGTTCAAAAGGTGCCCGGTGTGCACCTCCAAGTATTCACACCTCGATGTGCACCCTGTGTGCAACAAATGTTTGTCACCGGACCATGATGAGGCCAGGTGCATGGCCTGCTCGAAGTTCCGGTGCAAGAAGACTCCCAAGATTCGTCGGGCCGCTAGACTCCAGGCCCAGCTATCGGCAACATCGGCGCCCCCGCCGGACGACATCTTCGAAGAATCTGTTGAAGACGACGATGTCATGCAGGTTTCGGACTCTAGCCCCGCGTCTGAGGGGGATGCCTATGACGCGGGAGACGAGGACTTTGACGAAGCCGGCGACGAGGTAGGGGACGACGATGGGGCGATTGCCACCGTGGGGGACAGCTCGGAGGAAGAGCGTCCCCAGACTGACTTAGGGGGTCAATCCCCTTCATGCGGCCCAGGTCGAGGGATCGCCTTCGGGCCTTACCCAAGACCTCGTTACTAGTCCAGCAGCCCCGCCTCCGGGCCCGGTCACAGACATTTCTAAGGCGCCACTCCCGTTAACAAAAACGAAAGTGAAGCCATTGGTATCCACTCCTCCGGTTTCGAAACCGAAAGTGAAGGCTGCACTGGTGCAGAAGGCTCTGGAGGCGTCGACTTCCAAAAGATTCAAAATGGCCGACCTGAAGAGCTATGCCAAGATGGCCGACCCAAGGGCCTCGGGGTCGACGCCGAAGACTAAGTCGACCGACGCGGCCGCGTCGGCGCCGAAGATGGTCGAGGTCGATGACCCGAAGAAAGCTTCAAAGAAGCGTCAAGGCGATTCCACGGCTCCGCCCGTCGGGGACAAGGACCGTGAAGTGTCGGCTCCGAAGACGTTGCCTCTCGCCGACCCGACTCCCGACTCGGGGAGATCGCTCGAGCCGGTCAAGCCCTCCACGGCCTTGACGAAGAAGGTCGCGGAGTCCCTGCAACGGATTCGGAAGGACGCTGTGGTTCCCGAACCAAGGGATGCGGTGCCGAAGCACACAACAAAGCCCACAAAGGCGCAAACGCCTATCCGCTTCACCCTGCCGCCGAAGTCGACGCCGAAGGCTTTCGCTCCGAAGCATGGGGCAGGTGTGCCCTCGAAGCAGGTGTCGACCCCCGAAGCGGCACTGGTGGTGGCGAAGCCTCGGCTCCAGCTGCTTGCAGAGGAAGAGCGTCGAGAGGTCATCATCGACGCCAATACTGGAAAACTGTCTCTCCTCAAGAGAAAAATCACCACGGAGCCGGTGTTGGAACATTTTCGCATTCCTCTCAAAAATAAGAAGGGTTCTGCGGGTACTTCGGCCCCGATCGAGCCTGCCTCTCCACAAGCTTTAGAACATTCGCCAACGCGTTCCAACGCAGGGGATGGTGACGATGAGGAGGTCGAGTACAACTATCCGGCGTACTCGGATCCGGAGGAGGAACATGAGCCTTGGTCTGCCGGAGGCGACCCGGACGACCCCCAATCGGGTCAGGAACGCAGCTCTTTGCTGCAAAGACCTCACCCACGGAGGACTCGGCAGCCTTCAACGCTTTGATTGAGCGAGCTGCAGCTAACCATGAGGTCGAGCTGCACTCAGATCCTGTGGATGTGGACTTTTTGTTTGACACTTTCTCAGTGGCTGAAAAGTCAGTCAAGGCATTGCCAATGCTCAAGGGAGTGCTAAAGCACGCGACTGAGGTCTTCAAAGAGCCCACCCGGGCGCGTGTCATCAATCCTCGCATTGACAAAAAATATAAGGCAGCGCCCTCGGATCCAACATACATCAAGGGACACTTGCCACTGGACTCGTTGGTGGTATCCAACGCACGCAAGAGGGCGAACTCGCAGACCACTGGTGACGCTCCTCCCCCAGACAAAGAGCCTAAAATATTTGAGGCCTCAGGGAAACGGATTGCTGCACAGGCAGCTAACATTTGGCGAATCTCAAACACGCAGGCCCTACTTGCACGCTACGATAGGGCTCATTATGACACCCTAGAAACACTGCTGCAACACTTGCCTGACCAGTACAAGGAGGCAGGGGAAATGTTAATTCAGGAAGGAAAGCTCATCACAAACGCCTCCATCAAATGTGCGCTGGACGTGGCTGACACAGCCTCCAGGGCAATCAACACTAGTGTGTTGCTGAGAAGACATGCATGGCTTAGGATATCAGGTTTCAAACCGGATATACAAACAACCATCCTGAACCAAACAGTTAATCCTGACCACCTGTTCGGCCCTGAGGTGGATGCGACACTGGAAAAAATGAAGAAAGACACAGACACTGCTAAGTCTATGGGGGCCCTCCAGTCTCAGCAGTTTCGGGGTGGTTCCTTTCGCCGCTCCAATACCAGAGGCACCTCAAGGGGTCAGGCATCGCAATCCACACAGTATTATAAAAGTAATACCCAAACCTCATACACCAACAAGGGTAGAGGTGGCTACAGAGGCAACAACATCAAAGGCAGGGGACGTGGAAACAACAGCTCCAGGTCCACCACCGCCAACAAGCAGTGACGCCTTGTCACTGCCCCCCGACCACACAACACCGGTCGGGGGGAGACTCCAGCAGTTCCTGCCCGCATGGAATTCCATCACCACGGACAGGTGGGTCAAGTCTCTTATCCAGTACGGTTACTGTCTGGAACTTACTTCCACTCCACCAAACATACCTCCAAGAAGCCGTCCTATGTCCGGCGAGCACTTGCACTTGTTGCAGCAGGAAGTTCAAGTCATGCTGCAAAAAGGGGCAATAGAGCTCGTCCCACTGCAAGAAAGGGGTACAGGAGTTTAGGAGTTTACTCTCTGTACTTTCTAATCCCCAAGAAGGACGGATCCCTGCGGCCCATCCTGGACCTCAGGCCCCTCAACTGGTACATTCTCTCGGAGCATTTCCATATGCTCACGTTGCTGCAGGTACTCCCTCTGCTTCAACAGGGGGACTTCCTGGCTACGTTGGATCTAAAAGATGCATACTTTCATATCCCCTTGCATCCTTCCCACAGGAAGTATCTCAGATTCACAATTCAAGACCAGCACTACCAGTTCAGGGTTCTGCCGTTCGGGGTCACCACAGCGCCAAGGGTCTTTACGAAGTGCCTGGCGACTGTGGCGGCGCATCTACGACGCCAGAACGTCCACGTCTACCCTTACCTGGACGACTGGCTCATTCAGGCAAAAACAGAGCAGCAGTGCGCCGACCACGTGTCCCGCACCATTCATCTCCTGCACGATCTGGGATTCTCTCTGAACTACCCAAAATCCCATCTCCAGCCCGCCCATGTACGACAGTATCTGGGCGCGACAATAAACACTCTGGCAGCCACTGCGCAGCCAAATTCAGTGAGAATCGCCAGTATGCAAACGCTGATCCAACGATTCAGACCCCAACACTCGCTTCCAGCGAAAGCGTTCATGCAGTTGATAGGCATGATGGCCTCCTGCATCTCCATTGTCCCGCACGCGAGACTACATATGCGTCCGCTTCAGGAGTGCCTAGCACGTCAGTGGACTCAGGCTCATGGGCAACTGACAGACCTAGTGTTGGTGAGCGGTCGGGCATACAACTCTCTGCATTGGTGGAATCCACAAAACCTTTGCAAGGGCCGACCATTCCAAGAGCCTGTGCCACAGATTATCCTGACGACGGACGCTTCTCTCCAGGGATGGGGAGCGCATGTACTCCACTACACGGTGCAGGGACTATGGACGCTACAGCAAAGGAAGATGCACATCAATGTGTTGGAACTGATGGCAATCTTCATGGCCTTGAAGGCGTTCAAAGTACATCTGTGCAACAAAGTCGTGTTGATCCGGACGGAAAACATGACAGCCATGTACTACATTCAGAAGCAGGGAGGCACACACTCTCCGCAGCTGTCTCATCTGGCTCAGAGCATGTGGAAGTGGGCCATTCAGAGGAACATCTTCCTCATGGCAGAGCATCTCCCGGGCAAGGACAACCAGATGGCGGACCTGCTCAGCAGGCACAGCCATCAAATGCACGAGTGGGAGATACATCCATCGGTACTCCAACCGTACTTCCAAAGGTGGGGTCATCCAGAGATAGACCTGTTCGCCACAAAGGAGAACGCAAAATGCCAAAGCTTCGCTGCCAGGTTCCCACACCCGCAATCACAGGGCAATGCGATGTGGATGAACTGGTCAGGCAGATTTGCGTACGCTTTTCCCCCAGCACCTCTGATACCGCTGGTGGCACGCAAGCTCAGGCAGCACTCGATGACTCTCATCCTGGTTGCTCCAACGTGGGCTCGCCAACCGTGGTACACCACGTTTCTGGAACTCTCCGTGGTACCGCATCAAAGGCTTCATCTCACTCCCAGCCTTCTGACGCAGAGCCATGGCGACATTCAGCACCCAGATCCGCAACAGCTCAACCTGGCGATCTGGCTCCTGAAGTCCTAGAGTTTGGCTACCTCAATCTTCCTCCCGATTGCATGAACATCATTCGGGAGGCAAGGAAGCCCACTACTAGAGCTTGTTATGCGGCTAAATGTAAGAGGTTTGTCATCTACTGTGTTAACCACGATATTGACCCGCTAGATGCTTCCATTCAAAACATCATTTGTTACCTGTATCAATGCAATTTGGCGTACTCTTCCATCCGCATTCACCTGTCTGCTATGGCAGCATACCTCCAGAATAGGCAACACCTGTCACTTTTTAAGGTCCCTGCTATCAAGGCTTTTCTGGAAGGACTCAAGAGAGTCATTCCTCCAAGGACCCCACCAGCTCCAGAATGGAACCTCAATGTGGTTCTTACAAGACTGATGGGTCCTCCCTTCGAGCCACTGCACTCTTGTGAGCTTCAGTTTCTGACTTGGAAGGTTGCTTTCTTAGTAGCAATTACATCGCTACGGAGGGTTAGCGAGTTGCAGGCGCTCACCATCCAAGAACCTTTCTTCCAAGTACATGCTAACAGGGTTGTGCTCCGCACTAACCCTAAATTCTTATCCAAGGTTGTATCTCAATTCCATATGAACCAGACAATTGAGTTGCCGGTGTTTTTCCAAAACCCAGAGACGCTGGCGGAGCGGATGCTCCACACCCTTGACGTTAAAAGAGCCTTGATGTACTACGTGGACAGGACAAAAGATTTTCGCAAAACCAAGCAGCTTTTCGTTGCTTTTGCCACACACCACAAGGGAAACGCTATCTCCAAAGCTGGGATCGCTAGGTGGATCGTGAAATGCATTCAAATCTGTTACGCTAAAGCTAAACGCACTCTCACTATCCCACCAAGAGCCCACTCCACCAGGAAGTTGGGGGCCTCTATGGCTTTCCTAGGTAACATTCCCTTAGAAGATATTTGTAGAGCAGCCACATGGTCTACCACACATACTTTCACTACACATTACTGTGTAGACGTGCACTCCAAACAGCAGGCAGCTGTTGGTCAGGCTGTTCTCAAAACACTTTTTCAGACTGCTGCAGCTGGCACGGGCGGCCGCCGCTAATGGAGGGACTGCTATATATTCTATGCACAGATATGAATTCAGCAGCCCACATGCCTCGAACTGCAAATGCTACTTACCAGTATGCATCTGTTCTTGGCATGTAGGGCTGCTGACATTCATATCGCCCACCCTCCTCCCCGGCGCCTGTAGCAGCTGCAGTATTCATATATTTATATGCTTATAGCATGGTCATCACTCACATACTTCACTCCATCTCTGCCAATGGCTAAAAACAATCTGGGGATGGAGGCGATGCCCATGCGCACTGTAGTCCAGGGGAGGAGCCACCTATCTCGTGATACTTCGAAGACTCTTCCAGGACAACAATGTGCAATCATCCGGACCCAACACTAGGCGGCGATCTATGCACAGATATGAATGTCAGCAGCCCTACATGCCAAGAACAGATGCATACTGGTAAGTAGCATTTGCAATCAATCACAACACCCAATACAGCGTTGGAAAGGGCAGTTGCAGCAGAAGGACATAGGCTATACAGACGCCCACCATATACATTTAAAAGGTAAAAGAACCGTGCCAGCAAAGTAGTCCCTTGTGGGCGTGTCTTCGTTGTGCGGTGGGCGTGTGCTGGGGGCGTGACAAACGCTGGGGGCGTGTGGTACGTTCCGCCCTTCTTTCCATGTCTCATATCGTGTGCTAATCCCACCCTGCTCCCTTTAAATACCCCTGCACCCCATAATCATAACCCACCCTTACTCCTTAAAATACCCCAACACCCTTAAACACTAACCCATCTTAACCCTATAAATATACCCTGTACCCCAAAACCAAACCTATCCCTAAACCCTAAAAATACCCCTGTACCCCAAAACCAAAACCTAGCCCTGAACCCTAAAAATACCACTCTACCCCAAAACCCAAACCTACCCCTGAACCCTAAAATACCCCTGTACTCCAAAATCCAAACCTAGCCCAGAACCCTTAAAATACCCCTGTACCCCAAAACCTACACCTGAACCCTAAAAATACCCCTGTACCCCAAAACTCAAACCTAGCCCTGAACCATAAAAAATAACCCTGTATCCCAAAACCCAAACCTACCCCTGTACCCCCAAAACCCAAACCTAGCCCTGAACCCTAAAAATACCCCTGTACCCCAAAACCCAAACCTAGCCCTGAACCCTTAAAATACCCCTGTACCCCAAAACCCAAACCTACCCCTGAACCCTAAAACTACCCCTGTACACCATAACCCAAAGCTATATCTGAACCCTTAAAATACCCAAACACCCCAAAACATATACCTTAGTACCCCAAAACATATACCCCTATACCCATACTTACCATATCCAAACATTAAAAGAAAACCTGCTTTTACCATTCATGCATTTACAACGAGTTTCGTTGTAAATGTATGCGTCGTAAAAGCATATAAAATGTAATGCCATGCGTTATTATGGCATTGCGGAGTCATGGTACTTTCGTAATGAAAGTATGCAGAGTGATGGTATGCGGAAAGAAAGTTGCGGAATAATGGATGTTTACCCTCCCCCGGTAAGTTCATTGGTGGCATGGCGGCCCACATCTACAGCAACATACCATATTTTTTCACCACCCATTTGAAAAATGCACAGGTCTCTCTCATTGATGGCGAGCACCGACATACACTTTTAGACACACCTCCCGCCACAAGTTCTAGAATTGCGAACTTTAGAGCTGGGGTGCTACGTTCGAATCTCGGCATCAGCTCAACATCCTGTGATTCCAGGTAAATCGCTTTGTCTCCCCGTGCCTACCACAAATGAATGTGTTCTTCTGTAATGTAAAATGTGCCTCTGCCATGTTGTCGAGTTCGCGCTATATAATATTGCAAGGAAAAATAAAGTAGGGAAACTCGAGTTCACACACTACTGAACGCGCACTCTTAAGTGCATCAACAGTTTCACAGGCCTGTCACAGATAAGAAATGCTATCAAAATGAAATCCTACAAAACAATATAATACTGGCCGGCAGCAGTTCATACCCGGACAACGTCGGGACGGGCTGCTAGTAAGGAATAAAGTACTCCCTGCCGAACATAATAAGGGCATTGCAGGTCACCTTGGAGTTCCATAATGTTCTAAAGGTACTCAACCTTCTGCCCTGTTCATCTATATGCTCATGGAACTCCTCTGTGACTTGCAGTATCCCTAAGATGTAAAGAAGGGGTACTTTTCAATACATATTGTAGTTAATAACTCTAGTAAACATTGAAAACCCTATGACATCACATGCACAATCCGGGCATACGGTGCCATGAGTGTTCCTTTTCTGACCCTTTAGGAAGTTTGCGTTACCTACTTGTATAAAAACACACTGAGGAAATCTGGTCAGTTCCACAACTGCTCCAAGTGGAGAAGCCTACCTTGTTGTTTTTCCTCTCTTTTTAACTTTTGTTCTGTTATTTTACATTGTCCCACCTTTCTCCTGCATCACTGTTCTGCAATGTTTGCATATTCTACACAGCAGATGGTGGTTGTGGGGCAAGAAGCGAACATTTATCTATCTCAACTTACAGCAGTGGGTTCGGATGTCTGATCAGTAGGATTCTAAAAATATTTAAACACTTTGATCTATCTTTCTTATTAAGAGAAGACAGAATTATAAATGAATGATAAATGAAAAACGTATCATGCAGTAGTGTGATATACCTAAATATAAGGTTTACTGTGATAAAGTGGAAAAGAAATAAAATGTCTAAATGTAAAGGCTGCAGTGTTATATCGGTCTTGCCTTTCCATCACACTGTATTCTCCAATCAGGTTCTTTGCAGTTTTACCCATTACTGATTTATAATCAATTTGATGCATGCTCTGCCTGGATGCTAATTAGAAAAAATGAGCCGGCGATAGCCATTCTCACATCACCTTATCATGGTGCACCTGCCACTTAGCTGCCTTCTGGTATGTGCTGTGCAGCCATTGGGTATAAGAGGCATGACGTGTCTCCTCAACACGTATCCTGCCTTAACTATCTGTACTTGACCCTACATGTGCCAGTGGTCCTTCAGCCCTAGCACTGAAGCACATGTTTTCAACACTTCTACCTGGGCTTAAAAATTAGACACAACTCTCCTACATGAGTTCTCATGCTTCCTTACATGTGACATGGACCTATTGTTCTTTGCCACGTTTAACATGGAAATTTGTAATAATGTCAATTTATTTCTTATCCAACAGGCAGTGGAAGCAGGAAAAGAAATGCTACTAGTTCCTTATATGGCTCGAGGGTGTACAAACCGAGGGCAAAAAATTCCAGTGCACAGAGGCTCCAACGTGCTTATGGAAGAAAGGTTTCCATGAGCCAACAGGATTCTGGCCATCAACCGGAGCTCAGCGGAGAGGAAGCTGCAGAGCTGCAGAGTGATGTCCCCCAGGTAACATCTTATGGCCAGAGATCAAGAACATCCGATAAATCTGACCGTGTATTCAGAAATTATATTGTTCCCCCAAAATTAAACCTGCTGTCAAGAAACGAACCAAGTACAAAACCTGAGGGTGAACAACTTGCCATAAAACACAGGCCTGCCGGACGGCCGCGTGCACAAAATCTTAAAGGGAAAAACACATGTTCTGAGTGTGGTAAAAGCTTTTTTTCACAGTCAAATCTTACCAAACATATGATTATTCATACCGGGGAGAGACCTTTTCATTGCATGATTTGTGGAAAAAGTTTCAATCAAAACGGAATTCTGCAAAGGCACATCCAAATGCACACAGGCGAAAAACCATATCATTGCAATGTATGTGGCAAACGCTTCACGCAAAGGTACCACTATTATAAACATGAGGCAACACATAAAAATCCGCAGCAGCACTGTAAGATTGTTGTAGTGAATACTGAAAGAACAAGACTGATGGACAAGGAAACTGAGAGCCGGACAGAATCCCAGGACACAATGAAGTTTTGATTCTGCTGAGTATCCCATGTCAATTGTATCGAAGTATAATTACTTCTCAATGTGACTTAAAATTATACAGGTAAAAGAGCTACTTGCGGACATGAAAAGGTGTCTGACACCGGAATCAAATCAGAATATAAAAATGGATGTAACTAATAAACCTCTGGTTATACCACTGATTGGTAGTTACAATTAGGAACCCATAATGTTTTCCCACCTAAAGAAATCCTGCTTCAACACGTTAATTTGAGAACACACTGCTGGTAATTTGCTGTGCAATTATCATATTTGTAAGACAGTAATAGTGCTAAAAAGTCTTCTTTGCAAGTGAAATAGAAGCATATTTAAAATTGCAAAGCATCGAAGCCAAAATGCTTGTAATAGCCCTGTACCCCATTCCCATCCCCACCACGACTAGTGATCTAATCTGCAGGTTTTACAGTTGTGATGATTCAAGATTTCCTTTGTGACCATATTCCAACTCTGTCAGCCGTTTAAGCATCACGCGAGTCACATGTCATTGTTGCATCCTTGTTCTATGTTGTCACACAGGAGGAGAATCCATATTATTATTAACCCCTTCCATGCTCATGACAAGGCCAGCTCGTCATGAGGCACGGTTGAGCTGTGCTTATGACGAGTTGACCTTGTCATGAACAATGATAAATACCACTTTGCAGCACAGGAGGGGAAAACCCCCTAGCAGTCAAGGTGTTAAGAAATCTATGATGATGGATCCCCTGCACCACAGGTGACCTATGAGGGCGTTAATGAAAAGCTCCAGACTGTAATTGTTGCTTAAATTGTTTGTCAAGGCCAATGTCATTCATAGGGCTTCGAAGAAATCCTGGATCTCACCTCGTTTGGAAGCGATGACAGAATCCAACCTAGTCCGCCAAATGTCGTTCCTAGTATTTCACTGCATTCACTTCTCAGTTACAGCAGTGTCCTTAAACTCATAAAATCCGTAATAACAGGCAATCCGAGTTCTGTTCAGGCAGCGACACAGCCAGCGCGCGTCTCCTCCAGGAGATCTCTATTAATGATCATAAGCACTGATTACCACCAATCGGAAGGATTAGAGAGCACTTAATAGAACATTATATATTTTTCTGTAGAAAAAGCAATTTATTTTCAATTAAAACATTTGACAGCCTATTGAAGGCCATACTGACCAATTCTTGTTTACTTTTCTTTAAGAATGTAGCCAATTTTCATTTTTTTTATTAAAGAAAAATGACACAAGTAAACTCTTTGATAGACCTTTTTTAAAAGAAAAAGGGAGAGAGATAGAGGGCAGATTAACTAGATAGGATGCAATCTAAAGAGGCTAGAAAACTCAGTCTGCTTCTTCAAAGGGATACATACCACCTGTATTTCCTCATACCCTGCCGGTGACAATAGTTCTAGTTCTTTTTTCCAGCTCCTTAGAAATAGGATAATAGGATCCTGGAGCGCTGAGTTCAGTTTTTTTTTCTGCTTTTTTGTGGAAACATCTTTCCAAGCATGTGCACAAACCCATTCATTCGACGTCTTTAGAGGTCTTGATGTTTATTTTCCATTTCCTTCGCAGAAAATATTTTTTCTTTCACCGAGAAATGTCCTTTCTCTTTGAGAAATGCCCTTCCTGCATTAGGTGTAGACTGAGCCACATAGTGGCTGCATAGTTGTTTCCATGGTTCCCATTGTCCTGAGCAGTGTTGCAAGGTAGTCGACATGGAATGAGGTCTCTCTGTTAAGGCATGCAAAGTCACTGATGTTTAGTAGACTAAACTGGGTCAAAAGGGAAACGTGTTGCAGAGAAATCGTTTGTGGTCTTCGCCACATGCTCTTTGAATCAGTGCTAATGGCAATAGTGCAAACTTCAACACAACAGCCAGGGGAGCTTCCAGCTCCGTTTCTTCCACCTAGATTTGGAGCTCCAAACGAAGGCTCCTTCAGAGCATTACAGATGTCACTTTAACCACTTGAGGCTTCCCAGGCAGAGGACACTCTCTCATCGCAAACACCGTATGCCTAAAACCATCTCCTCTAGCTGATACTGTCTTGAACCATCTCCTCCTGCAGACACTGTATGCCCAGAACCATCTCCTCTTACAGACACTATGCCCAGAACCATCTCCTCTACCAGACAATGTATGCCTAGAACCATCTCCTCTGGCAGACACTGTATGCCGAGAACTATCTCCTCTTGCAGACACTGTATGCCGAGAACTATCTCCTCTAGCAGACACTGTATGCCTAGAACTATCTCCTCTTGCAGACACTGTATGCCTAGAACTATCTCCTCTTGCAGACACTATATGCCTAGAACCATCTCCTCTAGCAGACACTGTATGTCTAGAACCATCTCCTCTAGCAGACACTGTATGTCTAGAACCATCTCCTCTAGCAGACACTGTATGTCTTGAACCATCTCCTCTAGCAGACACTGTATGTCTTGAACCATCTCCTCTTGCAGACACTGTATGTCTAGAACCATCTCCTCTTGCAGACACTGTATGTCTAGAACCATCTCCTCTAGCAGACACTGTATGCCTAGAACTATCTCCTCTTGCAGACACTGTATGCCTAGAACAATCTCCTCTTGCAGACACTGTATGCCTAGAACTATCTCCTCTTGCAGACACTGTATGCCTAGAACCATCTCCTCTTGCAGACAATGTATGCCTAGGACCATCTCCTCCTGCAGATACTGTATGCCTAGAACCATCTCCTCTTGCAGACACTATGCCCAGAACCATCTCCTCCTGCAGACAATGTATGCCTAGGACCATCTCCTCTGGCAGACACTGTATGCCTAGAACCATCTCCTCTGGCAGACACTGTATGTATTGTAATTGCATTTATATAGTGCTTACTACCCCTGACGAGGCGTCAAAGCGCTTTTTCGGCGAGTAGCACGCTACTCCGGGACCCATAGAGTATTAGTGTTGAATTAGTATAGTGAAACATGCAAGTACATTTTAAGTGGTGGATAGGTTAGTCCGTTATTTGGATTTGGAATGATAGTAGAAAGAGGAGTACAAAGGTTTGTATTTATTTATCGCGTGTTGACTCAGGATATTCATGAAGCCTATAAAGGATTAGTGGTGAATTAATATGGTGAAATATGAAGTACTTTATTAGTCTGTTAACTTGGAGTGAGAAGGATAGCGGAGGGATAAAAGGGGAAGAGAGATTTGCATTCATATAGCACTTGTTACCCCTGATGGTTGTTGAAGCGCTTTACTGGCGAGTAGCATGCCACTCCGGAACCCATAAAGGATTAGTGTTAAAAATGAGTGTAGTGTAAATATGAAGTAATTTGAGTAGTAGAAATGTTATTCAGTTAGTTGGGCAATATATTAGTATAGTTGAATATGGAATTTGAGAAGTGAACATGTTAGTTTGTTAATTTTGATTGAAAAGGATAGTAGAGGAATAAAAGAGTGAAGGATTTCTTTTTTCTTTTTTTAGTTCTTAGCAGTAGGAAGAGGCTTTTGAGTAAAAATGAGTTTTGGAGGGGAGGAGTCAGAGGGAAGAGTTTAGAAAGGTTTCTCATTTAGCAATACCCAGCCCACACCATCCACAAGCAGAGCAACACACTGGCACTAAATGCACACCATGCACAACACCATGCACAGAGTAATGTACCAGCATGCACTACAAACCCAACCAAACCACATCTACACACCCTACTATCCCAACTACCCATATATCCAAACAGTACACAACTCTATCCTATACCACTAACCAATACACTCATCACTAACACAACGCCGATCAACACCATACATAACTACATCCCATTCAGATACACTCTCCCTGCTGTAATTACACCTAACTGACCACCTTTTATCACTATCAAACATATAATGATCCTTCCATCAGTTGTCCAACAAACACCCTCCTCTCCCTTCTACCATAATAACACTAACACACAACACACACACTGCACACCACCACACTTTGTAACTCATGCAACAAACCAGTCTAAGATAAACACTCTCACCTCTCCTTCATTCCCTCCTACACACAACATACACTCTACTCATAAACACATCACAACCCCCTCTACGTCACAACCTCCTCTCACAAACAATACTACACAACCAAATCCAGTGCATGAAACATATACATCAGCACCCCTTTTCACTACACCTCAAAAGCAAAACATATCATGCACACCAGCACAACAAGATCTTCAGAGCACAACCCCCTCGTAATACTTACCATCACAAAATACATACATATACCCACCTTTGAAACCACACAAAGGAACAAACTCCAATGCCAAGCTTTCACTGTTCCACCACACCTAACACAGATACAGCAATACAGCACCTCTCTTCTAACCGCCTCTCATCCATTGGACAAATTAGAACATTACAACATGACCCTCATGCTGCACCACCTCCACTGACTCATACACCTTCAGCCTTAAACACACTCAAAAAATATAGGCAACATGTCACACTAGCTCCAAAAGGTTGAGAACCTAGCTAAATGAGATAAAGGGCAGCATTTCTGGCCCTAGTACCGATTAGTCTCGAACAGGCTCTAACAGGCAACCACCCTTGTCCATTCCACCCTTAACCTCAATGCCCGGGCTGAGACGCCCTAAGCCTGGCCTTTTTTATAGCCCTAGTAATCAGGTGACCCCTTCAGCCAATGGGAACCCTAACCCTAACACTATCCAATCAAAACATTAGGCCTAAATCTGCACAATCCTCTTTCCTCCAGGATAACCTACTCAGCACAGGTACTTCGGAATCTACATTTGAAACAAACACAAGAGTGTGGTAAGGATGAGAATAACTCAGCGGAGGGTCCTTTTGCCTGCATCCATTGCAGAGCCCAGTTTACCACACAATTCCAGGTAACCTGCACTAAGAGAAATGTAACAGCTTATACTCCCTCCCCCAAAGTCAGGGAAAATAACAATAACACTAAGACCCCCAATCTCACTGGAAGGAAAAACATCCTCTGCAATATAAGGTCACTACCTAAACACACATCTGAAGTATGGGACCATATTTCCACCAACTAGCCAGATCTGTGTTTCATCACCGAAACTTGGCTTAAACCCCACTCGACCCCCTCTATCACATTATCAATTCCAATCGGCTATAAAATAATTAGGCTAGACGCTCCACAAAAATAGGAGGAGGGATTGCGATCATTCATAAACAAGAAATTAACTGTACCATAGTAGCAGAACTAAGCACTCCCGACATTGAATTACTTGTCTTCAGATCTGCCCTCTCCCCTAAACAAACCAGAATGGGTGCCCTAGTGTACCGCCCACCAGGACCCAGCACGAACTTCTCAAATACGCTACTTGAGAATCTTGCACCTTATGTTTACAATTACAGAGACTTCTTATTAGTAGGAGATTTTAACATACACAGTGAACAGAAAGACTGCAAGGAAGCACAATCCATTCTAAATGACCTTTCCCTACTGGGGCTAACACAACGTAATGTGGGCCCAACACACCAGGCAGGGCACACCCTAGATTTAATACTAGCCAATTTCCCCACAGTCACCTGTCTACCTCCCACCCAAGTCAGCTGGACTGACCATTTTATTATTGAGTTCTATACCCCTCACCCCAAACCTACCCCCCATGGGCCAATTTCCCTTCCTAGCGAACAACGTCAATGGCACAAAGTCAACGAAACTACATTTTCAGATAAATTCACTGAACCCTCCATTACCACTTCGGAAAATATCGAAAATGCCCTCGAAAAATTCGAAAGAGCAACAAAGACTGCCATAGACACTATAGCCCCCCTAAAACAATTTAGACCCCGGCCAGCTAACAAACAAGAAACATGGTTTTCTGACGACCTTAGGACACTAAAACAAACAGCTAGGAAGCTAGAAAAGAAATGGAGAATCTCCCACCTAGCTACCGACAGGAGCCTCTACTGGGACTCATTAACCATCTATCATAAAGCTATCCGTACTGCGCGAAAAACCCACATAGCATCCCTTATCACGGCCGCAGACAACTCCCCCAGGGTCCAATACCAAGTACTACAATCTTTTGTCAAACCGACAGCATGTGAAAGCTCCGACATTTCATCACAAAAGCTCTGTGACGAAATATCCCAATTTTTCTCAAACAAAATAGTCAACTCTAATAATACCATGATCAGCGACGCGGGTCTTGCCTTTCACGAAACAGAATACAATCAAAACTCTTACACCCTAGATATCTTTCCCCCTATCACCCCAAAGGAGTTGTCAGCACTCACCATGCAGATCAAAAGTGGCAGCCCTGACGATATCATTCCAGCCAGGCTTATGCCCACTTTACTGGAAGCCTTATGTCCTACGTTTGAAAAACTTGTCAATCTGTCACTTAGTACAGGCTCTGTCCCCAGACAATGGAAGCAGGCACTAGTTAGGCCCATTAGGAAAAATACTGCTACACCATGGACCGAACTAGCAAACCTCAGGCCCATCTCTCTGCTACCGTTTTTGGGAAAACTCACAGAGAAATACGTAAATCGACACTTATCCAGCTACATTGAAATAGCTGGCGGCCTAGACTATTCCCAATCTGGTTTTAGGCCGAAACACAGCAGAGTCCACCCTCCTGTCTGTTACCGACGACCTGCACATGTTCCAGGACAAAGGCTACTCTGTGATCCTAGTGTTACTAGATCTGTCGGCAGCGTTCGACACCGTATCACATAACATCCTTATTGACCGGTTGTCGAACGTAGGAGTTAAGAACAAAGCCCTTGCCTGGTTAAGGAGTTTCCTATCCGATCGCACCCAGACTGTCACCATGAGTGCATATCGATCAGCGGAGGTAGAGATTTCAAAAGGGGTGCCACAGGGCTCCTGTTTGAGCCCAACACTCTTTAACATCTACGTGGCACCCCTGGCAAGAGTGATGCGCAAATCTGGTTTCATCCCCGTGTCATATGCGGATGACACGCAGCTCCTCTTCCCCTTTAAAACTCTCACCGCTGAATTAAGGAACTCCTTCTCTGCAGGCATGAAGGCCGTTGCACATTGGATGTCTACCAACTATCTACAGTGCAACGTCAGCAAGACTGAAGTTATGCTATTCGGAGAGGCCAAACTACTATGGACCCCGGATTGGTGGCCATCTGATCTTGGTATGGTCCCAGAACCCAAACAGGTCATCAAAAACCTAGGGATCCGCCTCGATCAGGAATTGTCACTAAAACAACACAGTACCTTCGTTGCAGGCTCATGCTTTCACATCATTAGCATGCTGCGCAAAATTTTTCCCTTGCTGCCCGACTCTTTCAGGAAAACTCTAGTGCAGGCCCTTATTTTGAGTCTAATCGACTACTGTAACGGCCTGTTTCTCTCCGCTAACGAGGGAGTATTGGCTAGACTCCCGGTAGTCCAAAACACGGCGGCTCGCCTAGTCCTAAATGCCCCTCCAAGAACAGCATCGAAACCACTCCTAATCAAACTACACTGGCTTTCCATACGACAAAGGGCAAAATTCAAAATATGCTGTATTATTCACAAGAGCATAAACGGACAAGGCCCTACCTACCTGGAACAGAAATTCACTCCCTACATCCCCTCCAGATCGCTTAGATCCAGCAAAAGCCATTTACTGGTAGTACCTCGCGCCAAAAAAGCCAGGCACGGAAGCAAAGCATTATCTGTAGTAGGACCCACACTGTGGAACGGACACCCTCTGACTCTCAGACTATGCACTGAACATCTTAAATTCAGAAAACACCTTAAAACCCTGTTGTTTAAAAACGAGATCTAACTCCAGCATTATTCACTCCCCTGTGTATGTAAACCGGCCCAAAAGCGCAGAGATACTCCAGTTGGAGTCGATTCCAGCGCTATATAAACTCGTAAATAAATGAATCAATATCTAAAACCAATAAGAGACCAGGACCTTACAGCCAATCTTAGCCCTAGTCCAAGCGCCCAATCAGTTCAAAAACCCTGA
Source organism: Lissotriton vulgaris (assembly GCF_964263255.1). Classification (NCBI taxonomy): domain Eukaryota; kingdom Metazoa; phylum Chordata; class Amphibia; order Caudata; family Salamandridae; genus Lissotriton; species Lissotriton vulgaris. The sequence goes on from NW_028249262.1 coordinate 320,291, forward strand.
GCTCTGCGTCCAATAAAGGCCTTAGCCCTACCAATAGAAAGCCTAACCCTACTCTTAGTCCCACAACTAGTCCAACAACCAATCACACCAGAAGCCCTAAATAGCTACTTCCAATTAAAGGTCTTACCCTAGCCCTAGTCCCACCCTACTCCCAACAACCAATAACATAGGTCCCTACTTCCAATAGAAATCCTAACCCTAGCCCTAGTCCCAACCCTACAATGATTGAATCACAGACCCAGAAACCAATCCGATCCCTCAAATACCCAACCAATGAGGACATTAACCCTAACCCAATAGAAACACCAGATACAACCACCAATCCGTGTACACATGTGACGACCACCAGCAGACCATATAAGGTCCCAGCGACCTCAGACAAGGTTTGCTGGCCAGGGAGTTGGAAGCTGCTTCTCCTGTTCAGAATCTCCTAGCAGACAGACAGGCTCAATCCACACTTTGAACTTCTGCAGGTAAAGGCTTCACTAACTCGAAATCTAACAATACTGTTTGAATAAAACGTTACTCCCCTGCTGGCCAAAAAACGAAGTGCACAGGCCCTAGTAAATACAGTTTAAACAGCTCACAGAAGCACCCTCTGATGTACAATATCCCTGTTGCTGGGGGGGGGGGGGGAGAGAAAGGGGGACTGGCCTCACTGGCTTGTGAACACAAAATGGTGGCTGGGGGTACACTGTCTTAACACACAGGCCTTAGCACAGAGCAAAGGAGAAATTTAGAGAGAAAACAGATTTGTCACCAAGGAATGAGAGGGACAAACTACAGAGGTTGGACTGCAAATCCCACAATTCAACAGGTTAAATGCAAGCAATCATGGTCAGGAAAAACCACAAGGTTAAAACACAAAACAGGTGATAAAATATGCAATCACAGGCAGGTCAAAACTGCAATTACACACAGCCCAGTATCGTCTGCCCTTAAAAGTGAATCTGCAGTCGGATTCTGTCATGGTTTCTAAAGCAAGGAAATACCATTCCACTGATCCTACACCAACTGTTGCTTCTGACAAAGGAAGCAAATGCAAGGACTGCCAGTGCAGCAGCTTCCTTCAGCAGAGATGACCAATCCACATGGGACTTGCTGCAGTAGTGCAGTGCAAGACTCCCTGGTGAAGACATAAACGATTTGTAGATAGTATTGATGGAAGTGATGGTGGTCTCAAACTCCATCTGAATTTGCTGTCGTGACTACTGGCTTGGCCAGTCGTTTGTCACTGACCCTGGCTTGCATCAGCATATTTTAAACATGCCTTTTCTGGTATTACACTTTTTGGCACGCACACCAATTAAGGATTGTAATCTATGAAAACCTTGAGGGAAACTTTGAACTTCATAGACATAAAAGAAGCTGCTTATTTGAGAAAGCAAACTATTTTCACATACCCATACTAAACTGCCTCATAAAAGTGTCAACAACTCAAAAAGTATTATGGTATTTCCAGAAAACTCTACACATTTTGAATAGGCTGGTCTGACACGTCAGCCACGCTAAATCAACATCTATACTAATGACTGGAGAGGGGCAGGAGAGGCGGGGGAAATGTATATATATTTGTGGGAGACATTGCTATGAATCTGAAGTGTAGAAATCTAAAGAAATCATGGCTCACCAGATGTGTTCGGTACCGGGACCCATGGCATCCTGAATTTGCCTCATACCGTCCGCATATCTCCTCAAGATGTCCTTTCAGCACTGTCTGGACAATCAGCGCTAGCAGCACTGTGATAGTTGGGAATACATATTCACTCTTACCCCAGTAGCAATACAATCTCTTACGCTTTGGTACGCGGCAGAAAATCCCAAGGGAGTCTCATTTTATCAGGACATTCCAATGGGTGTATCCACAGCTGGGTGGAGGGCTTATTTGTACTCGTCTTCAGTGAACACCGAGTACATGGCCCCACTAAGAGGATCTGTACCATATCAACCTGCTGGAGTTGACCTGCGTTTTTTCTGTGCCTATGATTTTTAAGTGGGGATCACCTCAAGGAGAAGGATACTTTTTGTTTTATTTCTTGAGGTGCTCTGGGATTCTGCACTTTACAGTTCAGTTCTTCTGATTCCAGTGAGATTCTCCGGTAGGAGAACAAGGATTAAAAGTGACCCTCTTTTTAGTTCGAGCCTAGCGTAATACTGCGCACATGCGCAGTCACGCTGGCAAGATTTAATGATTTAGGGTATGTTTCACTAGCGGGCTTTAAGCCCGCCCCTTCCCCCCCATTGGCCGGCATCACCGTGTATGCTAAACGGTGGCCAGCCATTGGGAAAGAGGTCATGGTGATGTATTCTTTTCTCTTTTTCGACTGTCCCACTTGGACGGACTGGCCTGCTTTCCTTCTGCTGCAAAAGGTTTGTTATCTTTATGGGGGGCCAAACAGATGGCCCCATAAAGATAATAAACCTTTTGCAGCTGAAGGAATGCAGGCAGAGGGCGTGAGGAAAGTGTACGTCATGGCATCATGGCGAGCGCTTGTTTCAGCAATGCCATACTACTATCTATCTTCAATCTGAAGAAGGAGCATTTTTCCTATCTCTCCACAACCCATTGCGCGACGCAAAAGCCTTACGGTGTGAAAAGTCCCTTAAAACATTCGCTTCCTCCAAAATACCACTTCTTGAACACGACGAGTTATTTTCTCGACCCCTCTTTTTCAATGGGGGAAAATCGATTTTTTTAAAAATGCCCCGGCCTTCTGTGTGCATGCTAAATCTTCGCTTTTATCTCGGTTCGTACGCTCGCTTTTCTCGGATCAAAATGTGAGCAAAACATATTATTATTCATTTTCTCTTTTCTCTTCTCCTCGGATCCCCTCCCGCCCCACACTCACCATCAGCTCAATAGACACAGGCCCAGAAACAGCGCCACAAACCGACCGGAAGTGACGGCTCGTTAAGTGGAACTGTCATAGAGCGAGGGTGCTTTGGCTTTCTAACAGCCAGAAGTACCGCAAGACGAGGGTGCGCTGTACTCTGTGGAGGACTCTAATCCCATAGAGTATAACTATCTCTAGACTCTTGTGTCCGTGCCCGGCGTTTCATGGAAGAGCGTGGTATCTACCATAAATGACATGGGCTATTATAGTCTGCTAATGACTCTTTCCACTGATTTTGTCAGTTTACCGAAGTGCTACAGCTGTATACGTGATCAAGCCAGTCTCTGACTGCATACAAGCCCAACAGCTTATCGAACAATACTCTGCGCAAGATCAGATCAACAAAAAAGATAACAGCCGGTGATGTGTTGCCGCTTTTCCACAAAAGTAAACATAATTTAATAAAGCACTCCTGCCGCACCCTATTCTGTGCTCACTCCTCAGGGATTTTGTTGCTCCTCAACTGGACCTAATCAAGAAAATTATAACTCAAATTGTAAATAGTGAAGCGCATTAGGCTTGAAACGAGAGAAGGATTTAAAACGATGAAGGGTTATTAAAAGGATTCACGTCATGACAAAAAACAAGTGTTAAAGGCCGAGGAGTTAATCACTAATCATATTGTAGAATATTGCTCAGAATAAATTGCATGAGATGGACAAGGAAAACAAGATATAGTTCATACATGTCAATAGACCCGATTCACTGGAAGACTGTTATAATCCAAGAACAAGAATAGACGAGGTCCCATGAAAAAGAGATTTTATTCAAACAGTTCTAGAGTACAACAAACCCACGAAGAGCAGGCAGGAACCGCTGTCAGTAAGGAATCCCAGAGAACATGCCCTACTGGACTACAGTAACAAGCATTGGCATAGCCAATAGGTCTCATTTTTGGGACCTTAAAAGTATTTAGTTATGCAGCACAATATCCTTGGTGCAACATCAACTGTTACATAGCTAAAAACGTATAAGGTCCCAAAGGCGAGACCTATTGGCTATGCCAATGCTTGTTCTTCTTGATGTTCATTCTTCCACCTACTACATTATTGACAAGAAAAATACAGCATTTTGATATTATTCGCCCTGTCAGCTGCTTTCACCACTCCTTTCTTCTGTCTAGAATCAGGGAATTGGTTGAAGTGGCAGAGCGTGCAGACAAGTGTCTTCGCTCATTTCTGATTGGCTTGCTGAGGTAATCTATGATCTCCCAATAGGTGCAGTTTTTCTCAGAGTTCCTGTTTGTCATCATCATTGTTTACCATTTCGATGTAACCATTGTACTAGCTTCTCTTAACCAGGGGAATCATTTTTCATAGTTGTGGTGATGGCACAAGTGGTGTTCTAGCTTACAAGTTGTCCTGAGGTTGACCTGTGCCAAATCAGCCGTGTGTGCACCAGTACCTAGACTTGGGTATGGCAAACCGCTGAGTTTAAATGCTACTTCCTAATGCATCCAAAGCCAAAAGCAAGAAAATAAAATATGAATCCAACAAGATTCAAGGGGGAACTGTTGACAAGCTAAACTAATCTGCTGAAGAAAATGTGAATACATTTAGACTGATTCAAGGGGTAAATGCTGACATGAAGTTAAACAAAACCGCTAAAGATTAAATTAGACTGAACTCTAGCAATGGACAGACTTGTCTACCCTATTGCTGTGGTGTCAGACTGCAATAGCAGCAGCAACAACAACATGGTCATGGAAGGAATGCTTGAAAGGGGCCTACAGGAACATGCTGCCTGCTAAGCTGACATAATTTGAACTGTGTTTGCACAACATAGGTGCAGGGTGAACACTTGACATTCGTTAAATTGAGCATGAACGCAAATCATTATCTTACCTCAGTCTGGTTGAGGTTTGTTCCCGATGTACCTCTCAATACATAAGAACCACAATGTTGGAGTGACTTTTGTAGTTCAAGCAGATTTGAAGAGGCAGATAGCTTCACGGCTTACCTAGTGAACCTCTAAGTAGCTAAAAACTCTGCAAATCTGTGTATTTGAAAACAGAGAAACATTGTTGTTGCCCGGAAAACCATAATCAAGTAAATTTATGGATTGTAACTAAACGTTGTGTACATAAATGAGTTCTGCAATAGGCTGAAACAGTTATTCCTTGAAAAAAGTGGCCACATAATGTGTACATTCATGAGCATGAAAAGGGGTATTAATGACCTCAGATAGAAAACAACGAAAAGGTGTTATCCAAGAATTCCACAGTTGTCCAAACGAGATCGAAAGCAGTCCAAGAAACACACCAAATAAAATGCCAAAAAGGACAGCATTAATCAAACCACCAGGGGAATCCAGGAGAAATCCAAGAAACACAAATCTAGGTTCTGTGTCAAAGCACAGCAGGCTTGCTAGCATAACAGCCAGAGCAATGCAGCGCAGTGTACTCGGCTATCTCCGGTCAGGATTCAGGAAATCCAAATTACAGAGAATAGTACTTTCCAATAACACTTCGAGTCCTGCATTACTGTCCTGCTAAGCGTACGCACACGCTGCTGAAAAATGTAGTTTGACAGCAATGGAGGGCTCATAGTGTCTGTTTCAGTCTCCCGCTAACCAATCAAAGCACTAAGTGGGCCAGAGGAGATTAAAGACCAGCAGGAGGAGACGCCCCAATGTAATACTACGCAACACAAAACAACCCCTCGGTCTAATCAGTGAGAAAAAAGTTCATGGAAAACAAAGTGAAGTAACCTAGCTTTGTTGGAGCATTCCATTTATAGGACTATTTCCCTCACCCAGCAACGGTGCATTGCCTCATCACGGGAACCTCTTCACATCATGATAGCTAGTAACGGTGCAGGCTACAACACCCTCGCTGAGAGGGAGGAGCACAGCGGATGTTTTTAGCGGTATAATAAATACCCTTTAATTAGCTCAGGGTAGTCCAATGGGCAGAGCGTGTGAAACATTGAGGGGAATCAAAACTGGCTGCAGAGTACGCAAACACTTTTATTTGTACGACTTAGGTTCAGGATTAAAAAGCCAGACCCCACAGGAAAGCTTAAACCTGATAAGTTACCTGACTTTGTTTTCCATAAACTTGTTTCTGTTCTGACGGTTTAACCCCTTCGCTGCGGCGGCTATTCCGCCGCAGCGCTAAAGGGGCGGGGCGGCCGCGTGGCGGCCGCATGCTGGTGACAGAACCGCTCCGTCACCAGCCGCGGTTGAGCTATGCTGGTGACGGAGCGGTTCCGTCATGACGCGCAGGCGCAGCGGCTGGGCCATGACGGAACCGCTCCGTCATCAGCACAGCTCAACTGTAGCTGATGACGGAGCGGTTCCGTCATCAGCAGGGGAGGGGTTAAACCCAGGGGATCCATTGTGTTGCATCCTGCTAACCAATCCACATACATGGAAGGGACATGGTGCTCATGTGCCATTGACCGTAATCTCTGTCAGGAGAAGCATATTGGTGAACCTGATTTTTTCAATCTGAGCCCACAGTATGCGTGAGCCACAGGACTGATTCTTGGCACGGCGACATGAGAATAACTGTATATTGTATGTGAGAGAAAGGTCAACGGAAATCCTATACCAGAGAGTAGCGCTTTAAACCGAGGGGATCGACCTAGAAGAATTTGGAGTTGACAAACAGAAAAAAAAAATCCAAGGCCATCAGCTGATCTGCAAAGTCCAAGTTCCAATACCCCATGTGGTGAAGTAAGCATGCAAGGTGCAGGGGATAAATCAAACCTCCTGCTCTATCTGGAATCTTAGACACAATACTATGCCTTAGAACATCGGAAAGCAGAGATGGCGATAAGGTATGAGGACAAGACATTCAAACTGTGACCCATGCATAAACACGTGCCCAAGCGTCCTACACAATGAGGCACCCCATCCTTCAGTAAATGTGAAAGGAAGCAATGCTTGCTGGATGTTGTATTCACATGAGCTATCCCAGTGGAGGCCATTGGCATGGCACAGACTTGACAACTGATGAAAGAAACACAATTTCTGGATCAAATCAGAGTCCTCTCTTTCCAGTGACTATCGCTACGCCGTAAAGCATGTTCTCTGAATTAATCTTCACCCTGAAATGCAGCAAAACATAAAACTACAAAATCCCAGCTGTACTTGAACCAGTGGCTCACACCGGGGGCACAACGTAAACTCAAGAAAAAAACAACCATCATTGGTGCAATGTAAATGCTCTCAAGAGATGCCAAACTTCTCTTGAGCAATGAGGATTTTGGATAAGACGTTCTTCTTTGGCCCTCAGCTCCGGCTTCCAGGAAACTCATGTTTTGTATCTAGATGCATGTACTGTTGGTTTCCATCATGAAACATTGGAAGTATGGACACTTATTTTTTTGTTTTAACTAAATAAATCTAGGAAGTACAGGAGTGAAATTCACACAAGTCTATTTTTCCTCAAATCTGCTCCTTATTATTGCTGGCTGATTATATTCTCAATATTTGTGAATAGTGATTTTAATTCTTCTTTTAATCAATCTGCAAATGAAATTTGTATTACGTTTACTGTTGCCTACTATTTGGGAGTGGTCATATATCATTGAGTGGGTGTACACTATTATACTGCCCTTGTGGTTAGGTACTTGCTTGAAAGATACTTAAATAAATACAAATAAACAAATGCATTTTATTCTGCTCATGTATTGTAGAGAATTATTACTACCTCTCTCTGAACCGGAATAAAAATCGGATTCCTTTTCAAGACTGACTTGATGCCGCTTCTGCATTGAATGGATGTGCGTAGATGTTCAGTGGCAAGTAAATAAAGTTCAGATTTGTTTACTGGTACTTTTCTGAGATTTTTACATCAGCGCCACTTGACTTTTGCTGGTGATTTCTTTTTTTCATTTGAAGTGTTTGGGTATAATTAATCTTAAATCAGTTTAGAGCTCTCTCAACACTTCTCCTCTTGTGCTTGAATTGAGCTTCCCTCCCTCGTATCGGAGACATTTGTAGGTATAGCACGAGACTGGAGGAGTTGAATTGCCTAGATACCTAAACGAGGTGTCCACAGCCTTCTTCCCGAGAGGCCGGGTATGGCGCTCCCTAACCTTATTAGACTGTGTTGGCCACACATCCAGATTCAGTCTAACTCACCATGGTATGGTCTACTACATCCCATGATGAACGCAATGTTGGGTCGTTCTCTTGGAGAACTATCAAAGCACTTTCTTTTTGTTTCTCTATGGATTACATTCATTGTTACCAATACACTACTTCTCATGTTGGTGTTCAATTAAATAGACATCAAATCATGTCGGGTGTTACCTTTTTTCTCTGCATTTCATATGACTACTCATTTCATTAGGAGTTCATTTGAAATGCTGTTACTTGTGTGTCATTTCAAATGCATGAAGTCTAGTTTGTGGTGCTCCATTGCAACCGTAACCTGTACTTGGTGTTAAAGCTGCCGCTCAATTCAGAAAGGGGTGCATTAAGCAGCTGTTTAGATTGTATAAGAGATAAAACAGTCCATCACCCTCCTACAGTGCTGCCCATATGACAAGAAGACCGCCTTCCTGTTGTACCTAGTGTACAGGGACACCAGACATCACTCCTTTCACTACATACGTTGCAGATGTCCTCCTGATTGGTTCGTCTCTCCATGAACAAGCGATTCAGTTGCCTTATGAACATTCCACGCTTGTGCTCTTCCCAGATATGGCCAAATAAATCTGTTCCTCACCGGTTCAATGGGTTCATGAATGTCAAGTTGTAGTTTTGATCACAAACTACACAGAATGTATGCTTTTTATATCCTGCACATAGCTGCTGACCTGGAATAGTGTGATGGTGATTTTTCATTGATTCTTTACAGAAAACAATGATTTTTCTCGGGTGTGTTATCTTTCCATAACAAGTCGGATTATTTGTTGAAAATCTCAGTCTCCTCGCCAGTTTATGTATTCCACCAAATCTAATTAGCTGCATACCATGGTAATCTTTTTGTAAGATATTTCTGGTCACAATGTTATGCCACTTGCCTCTAAATAAATTAAAATGTTTCAAACCACTTTAATTTCTTATTCTGACACCTCAGTGCAGTTCTCTCTAGACTTTGATGATAAATGTGCTCTTCGGGATAAAGTATCAGCATTGACATGGCTCTTCCAAACATTATAAGAGATTTGGAAATTGTGGCAAGCAATCTGCCCAATTCCATACAGCTTAGCTTCTTTAAACGGTGTCAGAGGCCCAGATAACCATTTATATCATTATTTCCAGACGTAGTTGCATATTGTAGGCAATTGAGTTACTATAAAGGTGAAGCTAAATAAACTGAAAGTCGCCTGGAGGTCTCTCTCCAATGTTTTGATTTTGATACCTAAGGTTTTGCTTTCTTGCCATCTACACGTCTTTGCAGCCCTGCTGCATTCTAGGGCAGAACAAAAGGCTTACCTGAATGGTGAAACCACCAGAGCTGTTATCAGGGTGCTGGTTATTAGGGTAGGGACTTTTAGGCCAACAGTTATCCAGTTAGTACCGTCTTTTACAACAATGGCTGCACCACACATGCAATTCCAAAACATGCAGAACAATGCACACTTTTACAACCAAGGTAAGTGTTTGTAGTTTTGCAAAGGGAGTCACAACAACACTTAAGGGGTTTTGCAGTGAAGGTAAGTAGATCAACTTTTAAAATATATATATACATGTATGTATGTATGTGTATATATATATATGTGTATATATATATATATATAGGTGTTTTTACAACTCTCTCTTTCTCTCTCACTTTCTCTCCATATATATATGATTGGGATTTTGTTCTCTCTATCTTTCTCTCTATATATATATATAAGAGACGGTGGTTGTGTTATATATTTCGCCGTTTGGATATCACACAGCTATACACGGACCCTTTCCAAAAGTCAGCTTGAGAGGGAAGAGCTGATAGGTCGACGCCGAAGTGGTATCCGGTCCGGGGTTTCCCGGAGTAAGTTTGGAGCTGAAAGTCATATCGGAAATCCAACAACCCCCGAGAAAGCTGCACCGAAGAAAGGGCGTGGCACATCTGGGACGGGGATTGAGGATTCCAAAAACGTCAAACTAAGGTACAGGAGGGAGGAAAGTATAAATCGATGCGCAGCGTTATCTGTGATTAAGCGTAATTAGTACTCGCAGTATAACAGGACACCCGCAACTAATCAAACAGCAAATATAAATGTCGGCCGACAGCGTAAAGGAATGGGAGGCTAGGGCGAGCACGATGTTTTCGGATAGCCAACCAACACCAACGACTATCCGTAACATGTCGGAAGCTGCCAGTGGCCCCAAAAATTACTCTCTGCATGACAAAATTAAAATTTTGGAAAAGAAATCCCGCCAGGAACAAAGTAAATGGTGGGAGTCGAAGTCTTTACAGAGGTACATTGATGTCAACAGGATACCTCGGGGGCTTCGCATACTCACAGCACCTAGCTACGAGAATCCTAATCTTGACCTAATGAGGGAGTGGGCAGATATTAACCTCGAGGCTTCGAGGCAACAAGTGCTCATCCTTATAAAGTATGCGGATATTGATCGAGCAAGAATTCTAGATGAAATCTCTGCCTTAAACGAGGAATTGGAAACCATGGGTCCGGAGGATGAAAAAGAGAAATTATTAAAAGAAATGAAAATAAGGCTAAAAAAAAGAAGAAAAGATCATAGACCGCAAAACATACAAGTTCCAAAGAGATCGCAAAGATTATGAACTTGGGCAGATCTTTACATTCTCAAAACGATATGACTCTATGCGTACCACGTTGTCAGACAAGACACAAGCAGTGAGGCGGGAAAAGGGGCCTCAAAACAGAATGCGCAAAGATCAAACTGATTCCACAATATCTGATTTCAGCTCGGAAGGAGGCAGTGGATCCGAGTCGGAACAAAGGGAGGTGGTGTCTGACACACTGAAAAAAAGACCCTCCCCGGGAGAGGAAATCAGTGTTTTATGCCAGGACCGACTGCAGTCTCTAAGACCTGGGACGCAAAAAAACTACATCGAAGGAGGAAGAACTACACCGCAAGGAAAAAGCAGAGGACGAGGCAACGAAGGCAACGGAGGACAGTCCACGTGGAGAGGTCGAGGCAAATGGACCAAGAAACAATAACATCCACAAACAAAACGATAATCAATCTCACACCCATGGCTCTAACTGAAAATGAAGAAAAACATTTAAAATTAGGGTTATCTTTTGCACCGAAATCTAACCTCAACTATGTTGCAGCACGGACTGATATCTATAAGGCAACAAGAAAGTTGAAATTAAGAAAATATTACAAGATCAAAAATGCCAACAAACGACCTGCAGGCAGCAATTTAAAACATGGAGAACAAACGGGAACCCTCTCCCAGGAGTTGGCTGGTCTATGGGAGACTGAGGTAGCGGAACCTGTTGTGCAAATGGAGAGTATTTCTAACACACAAATTGAAAAAGAGGGTGAGACGGGGCTTACACCCTTCAAACCCCCGTCTACGTTTTGTCCTATAATGCCGCGCGATGGATTAGATATTTTCCATGAGAATGTCACAAATGACCTTAAAGACCTACACAAAAAAATATGCAAGGGACATTACAGAAATAATCAACTAACAATGGACTATGAACAATTGGTCACAAGATTGAATAAAGATAAGAACATCATAGTACGACCAAGTGATAAAGGTGGCAATGTGGTCTTACTAACAAAGGAAATTTACGAGAAAGAGGCATATGCACAGTTGAACGACCGCAATCACTATGAGAGGGTGAATGCGGTATCAGTCAAGGGAATGCAAACTGAATATCATTCACTATTAGCGAAATGGAAGGGCAAGAAATTAATATCAAACTGTGAATTTCAATATCTTAAGGTAGACCATCCGATCATGCCCTGTATATATTTCATTCCCAAAGTGCATAAGGACCTTGAAAACCCCCCAGGTAGACCCATCATAAATGCAAGAGGGGGATTGCTAGAGAACACGTCAGTGTATATTGACTATTTTCTCCAAATGTATGTGCAATCTCTTGATTCATATGTCCGTGACTCAGGTGATTTTCTATGTAAATTAGACAAAATTCAATGGCAACCGGGAGAGTGGATGCTAGCCCTTGATGTGAGTGCCCTTTATACGAGTATCCGCCATTTAGACTGTATTGAGGCGGTCAAGTATTACTTGGCAAGAAGGACTGGAGGGTTTAAAGAGCACAATGCCATGTTGATCAGGATGCTGACATATTGTTTGGAGCATAATGTGTTCATATTTAACAATCTCTTATACTGACAACGACAAGGAGTGGCAATGGGGCCAGTTTCTCACCAGGCGTTGCATGTTTACACATGGGAGCTTGGGAGGAACTGGTCCTCAGAACCACTTTTGAAAAAGAGATGAGGGAAAATGTGGTTGCGTGGTACCTTTTTATTGATGATTTGTTTGTTGTGTGGAGGGGCACACGTGAAGAAGCAGAAAATTTTATTGAAAACATGAATAAGAATGAACTAAATATCAACTTCCGGTAACAATGAGTCAGACACAGGTGCCTTTTCTTGACATCGAGGTGTATGCCCGCAATAATAAACTGGAGAGCAGGCTATACCGAAAAGCCACTGCAGGATACACAATACTGCATGCGAGCAGCACTCACCCACCTCACCTAATACGGAGCATCCCGTATGGGGAGATGCTCAGGTTTAGGAGATTATGCAGTGAGCCTGAGGAATTAAAGAAAGCTCAGGAAGCCAGCACACTTAGATTTTTGGAACGTGGGTACCATGCTAACACAGTCAGACAGGCAATCCAGAAATCCATGATCAAGGGCAGAATGGAGTTGCTTGGTCGCAATGATGTCTCGGCTGAGACGCGTAGCATACCAAATGCAACAGGCAATAAAGAGGGAGCAAGAACTGAACCTTTTCGAATAATTATGGGTTACTGCAACCAACACCGGGAGGTGCGTAAAATTATAGATAAAAACTGGCCCACAGTAAGTAAAGACCCCATTATTGGTCTGGACCTCCCCAGAAAGGCATCCATCACTTTCAGTAAGGCTCCCAATATGAGAGAGAGGGTAGTTGTAACATGCCCGGAGATATTGGACAGCACATCATGGTACAAAAACAACCAAGGGTTCTTCAGATGTAAAACCTGTAAGGCCTGTGTACATGCTGTCAACAAACGGGTATACAGTGATGGCTTTAGTGAACGTGAACATCGAATCACTAAAGTTTTAACGTGTAAAACGGAATACGCTGTATACGTCCTGGAATGCCCATGCAAACTGAAATATGTGGGGAGCACTAAGCTCCCCGTCCATTGAAGAATCCTACAACATCTTAGGGCAATAACAACACAGGACAACACCTACCCGGTTGCACGCCACTTCAAAACACACCATCAGAGCAATAACAAAGAACTGATCTATTATGTGGTGGATGCTATAACAGCTGGTAGAAGGGGAGGTAATAGGGAGGCAAAATTGCGTAAAATGGAAACCAATTACATCTTAAAATTCAATAGTAAAACAGCCTGGAGGATTGAACCTCACGGAGGACCTATACACATGTCTCCACTAGGATAGAAAATATCAGAATCCCTATTCAGAAAGCAAGCTTCCAAGGAATATTCATCAATGTTTACAATGCTGTATATAAATGAACTCTGAATACTTTTTTATTTATTTATAATGAAAAATGTATTTTAATGGATTTTAGTATATTTATGGTTTTAAGATCGTATTATCGATTTAATACATTCATGAATATATTCTTTAGCAATGTATTCCGTTCACATAACTAGGACATGATGTGTATAACAACAACGTTCTGCGCAATAGATTGCAGTGCAATATATTTGCAAATATTGAATATAACAGGAGATGAAATACATAATTGGACAATACCTCTCCAACCATTAGCAATTTGTTCCCCCACTGAAGTAATCATAAAAACTCAGCAAACCCATTGGTTAATACAGGTTCAAGACACTCCATCTTCATATCTGTAAGACTCAGAGGTATACTATAATTGCGGAAAAATGATCTTAGTCTGTTGAATGTAATGAGTATTTTAATTCCTAGTAATTTAGCCTATTAAGTCAGAATAGCAATTGGTGACTTATGAAAAGACTGTGAGAAGTAGATAGCAGAATTAGTATATAATAAGAGAGGGAGGCTACACTGGGAGCTAAGACAGAATAGACAGAATAAATGGATTTAGAATTTGAAGCTCAGTCCTACTCATGAAATATTAAGTTTACATAACTTTTATTAGCACACTAATGCACTTTCACATATTGGGATCAGTATGGTCAATACACAGGGAAAGACCGAGAAGATTACATTTGTGTAATAATACGACCAAGGGATTTAACCCACAATTTTGAAATTGTATTAATATATTGAAAATTCATACCGGGATTTAACCCATGATTTTTTATTACAAATGTATATATAATAACTTACTATGGCATAACTATGTACTATAGCAAGGTTTTTACATGTACTAGTAACTCGCACCTGCAATTTAGGGTACGATTTGCCTCTAAACAACAATGAGTCTTTCCTTTATTTTCATGTTTGCAATAGGCCAATCATGAAGCAGCACCGTGCACTTTAAAAATTGCCGTAAAATGTGGTTACGCTGTCATGTGATCAAAGCTCTGTGCCGAAACGTTATGGCGACAGCGGAATAAATCTAACCAGCATCTGAAATTTTGGTCCGTGTCTGTGTCCACAGCGTGATCGTGGTGAGAGCGATTGCGGGAGGAGACAGTGGTTGTGTTATATATATATATATATATATATATTGTCAAACAAAGTGCCCGAAAGCTTTTGAAAGCGCACACTTAGCAAGCTGAACCTTTCGGTCATTTTCACAAGGCATAGGCTGGCGCTGATGTTGCTTTGGATTATTTAATAGACCTGACGCGTTTCATGGCTGCTGCCAATCATCAGAGGTCGCTTAGTAGAAGACTCATGCAGGCAGTTCTGGTTCTTTAAATTGGTTCTTTTCATGCCCCGCCCTCATTAGGCTGCTCGATGTTCAAAATTGCATGCTGGTTTTAGTAGTTCCATCCAGAAATATAATCTCACCTATAGTAGGTCCTGCTTTTGTGTCTTGATTTTTAAGCATTTCTTCACCCATAGTGGGCCCAATAAATCAGAGCGAGCATTTGTCGCCGCAGCCCTGTCGCGGAAAGCAGCACCGTCCTTGCACCCCTAAGGAAGCCGTGTTCGGAACCGGATCCGGACCAATACGGTTTGGCGAACTGCGGCGACAAATGCTCGCTCTGATTTATTGGGCCCACTATGGGTGAAGAAATGCTTAAAAATCAAGACACAAAAGCAGGACCTACTATAGGTGAGATTATATTTCTGGATGGAACTACTAAAACCAGCATGCAATTTTGAACATCGAGCAGCCTAATGAGGGCGGGGCATGAAAAGAACCAATTTAAAGAACCAGAACTGCCTGCATGAGTCTTCTACTAAGCGACCTCTGATGATTGGCAGCAGCCATGAAACGCGTCAGGTCTATTAAATAATCCAAAGCAACATCAGCGCCAGCCTATGCCTTGTGAAAATGACCGAAAGGTTCAGCTTGCTAAGTGTGCGCTTTCAAAAGCTTTCGGGCACTTTGTTTGACAATTATTCACGCGGCAGCCCTGTCGCGGAAAGCAGCACCGTCCTTGCACCCCTAAGGAAGCCGTGTTCGGAACCGGATCCGGACCAATACGGTTTGGCGAACTGCGGCGACAAATGCTCGCTCTGATTTATTGGGCCCACTATGGGTGAAGAAATGCTTAAAAATCAAGACACAAAAGCAGGACCTACTATAGGTGAGATTATATTTCTGGATGGAACTACTAAAACCAGCATGCAATTTTGAACATCGAGCAGCCTAATGAGGGCGGGGCATGAAAAGAACCAATTTAAAGAACCAGAACTGCCTGCATGAGTCTTCTACTAAGCGACCTCTGATGATTGGCAGCAGCCATGAAACGCGTCAGGTCTATTAAATAATCCAAAGCAACATCAGCGCCAGCCTATGCCTTGTGAAAATGACCGAAAGGTTCAGCTTGCTAAGTGTGCGCTTTCAAAAGCTTTCGGGCACTTTGTTTGACAATTATTCACGCGGCAGCCCTGTCGCGGAAAGCAGCACCGTCCTTGCACCCCTAAGGAAGCCGTGTTCGGAACCGGATCCGGACCAATACGGTTTGGCGAACTGCGGCGACAAATGCTCGCTCTGATTTATTGGGCCCACTATGGGTGAAGAAATGCTTAAAAATCAAGACACAAAAGCAGGACCTACTATAGGTGAGATTATATTTCTGGATGGAACTACTAAAACCAGCATGCAATTTTGAACATCGAGCAGCCTAATGAGGGCGGGGCATGAAAAGAACCAATTTAAAGAACCAGAACTGCCTGCATGAGTCTTCTACTAAGCGACCTCTGATGATTGGCAGCAGCCATGAAACGCGTCAGGTCTATTAAATAATCCAAAGCAACATCAGCGCCAGCCTATGCCTTGTGAAAATGACCGAAAGGTTCAGCTTGCTAAGTGTGCGCTTTCAAAAGCTTTCGGGCACTTTGTTTGACAATATATATATATATATACACACACACACTTGGGATTTTGTGGGGCTGAGAGTGGGTATTTATTGTTTTTTAGAATTCCAACTGGGTGTTACTTTGGGTTGTAAGCACATTTTAGGCATCAGGTGTGGGGTGAGTAGCACCCAAAGGTGATTAAAAAAACTGGGAACAAAATCGTACTTTTTGGAACATAAGAGAATGTTTAGGTTGAAGCATAGATCCCAATACCCCCTCCAAGTTGTGTGTCTGATTGCTGTCATGGCACAGACCCTCGAGAAGTCGACTTCCTGCGACAAGTGTTCTGGTGAGTCCGAACTGAATTCTAAACATAAACACAAGAAAGCCACGCAGGATTTACTGCCATCCCACCACTGGAAATCTTTCAAAAAGGTGCTAGGGCATCAAGCCCTCCTAAATTGGAAGCAATCTCACATTTGGTTCCAGTGTATTCTCAGTTCTCCAAGCTGTCGACCCTGTAGAAAATAGTGGCCTTTAATGAGGCCACACTGCAGCTCTTTGGCATTGTTTTGGCTGATGCATCTTCTGGTCCCACAGAGCCCCAGATGACTCCAGTCAGACTCTGACAGGTGAGTTTGCCCCTTCAGGACCCCTCAGGGCCACGACTGTGCTTGTGCCAAGTTTGTCAACTAACTTCCACTCCGACACCAAGGTCCACGTTGGTTCCATCCATGCCGACACTAACTCCACCAGCACTGGTCATATATCCAACCCATACGCAGATTACTGACCACAAATCGGCTTTAGCTCGACCCAAGCCTATGTTGCTCTATTAAATCAAAAAATGCTATCAGTACTCATTCAACCAGACTCTAATGCAACACCTTTCCTACGGTACCTGCATTAGTGGGTTCTGATTCAGATCCAGTGTAAGAAGAATCCTAGGCTCTTCAGGACACTGATGACGAGGAAGGGGACAGGTTACTTCCTCCACATACTGGAGATTCTTTCTTTGTTGATTTGCAAAAGGCTAGGGGGCTTGACGAATCCCCTGAGATGGAGCTAGGCTCTCCACCAATGCCAGAAACAAAAGGAAGCTTTGTTCAGAGGGCAGCTGATCCACTAGAGTTACAGATGCCCATCGTAGAGACAAAAACAAATTTGTTGACTAAGATTCTTCCGCTGTCTCTGAGCCTGTATTGCCATTTAAAGAAGCCCTTATTGTTGCTGTTTTGGCTACACGGGTTAAGCTCTGCTCGCCAGTGAATCGGCCTGTGGCATGGTGACATAGATGATCCAAATTTCTCTACAAAGTATCCTACAACTGAGAGTTTGATTTTTCATGCTTCAACAAGCAAGGTTCATCCTCACTCCTAACTCTTTTGTGACTAACGCTCCAGACAAAGAGTCAAAGAAAATTTATGCTTTCAGGAAGAAGATGTTTACCTGAGCAAATCTGGCTCACCAATCTGTTAACACAGGCTGTCTTCTGGGAATGTACATCCATGGACTATGAGACTTTTTCCTGGCCATACAGAGTAATCTCAGGACCTCCTTAACCCAAACAATACCGGAGGAACAGAATGCAGCCAAGCCTGTCCAAGGAGTACTGGATGCCTCGGACTGCAATGGCTGAGCTATCAGCACATGCCCAGAAGGGTATGCTTGGGCGCATTTAACTGGGTTTTCTGGTTATTTGCAGTGGAAATGCTCTTCAATAGTTTTACGCTCTTCGGAGAGAAGGCTGATTTGCATACAGGCGGTGCCAGATGTCACAAACTATTCTGCAACAGCCTTCTCACTTCTTTCGAGGCTGTGGTTGCTATAGAAAAACCAGCAGAAACCGCTCAACCAGTAGGGACAGGAGTCTTCCTTTTCACCTTTCGCACGCCCCGCTGTAATATCTACCAAGCTGCTTCAGATTGCCCTAAGTGCATCATGCCAGGCTGGTAGGAGGCAGACACCAACATTTGGTCTGTTGGTTATCACATCAGACACTGGGGTCTTAAAGATTGTTCCAAAGCGCTACGCCCTACTTTTCATTTCTTCCTCATCCTGCCTTCCTCCCATACTAGCACATATTTTGTAGGAGCAATCTTGATGCAGGAGGTTAGTCTTTTACTCTCCAAAGGGAGCCATTGAATAAGTGCAGGACTCTGAGAAAGGAGAAGGGTGCTATTCATGCCACTTCCTCATTCTGAGGAAGGAGGAGGGCACCAGGCTCCTTCTGGTCCTTTGCCTGTTGAACACATTTCTGCGATAAGATAGAACCAAAATGCTCACTTTGGCTCAGGATTCAGGAAACTGAAAGGTATCCTGGGACTTGCAGAATGCATATTTCCATATACCCATCCTGTCCCACATATGTTGCCTTTGTTTTTTTCAGTGAATTTCACAGGTTTCTAAAAATTATATTTCCTAACTAGAATGTCCCTATAACCGTAGGCTTTTTCAGTGGATATGTCAGTCAGTCAGTCAAATTAACTTTATTCGATTTGTTAAAATCATACAAAGTACATAAAAACAGTATTATTTACAATTTAAAAAGGAATTAAACAATTTCATTTATGAGCAAGTTAATGAGACGAAAAATCAGTACGTTAAAATGTTTTAAGAAACACATTATGTACATCAGATTTCCAAATTCATGCCCCTTCTGGCTCTGGTTGCTGCCACAAGGAAATTGGCCATGGCGAAAGTATTACAGATGTTACCCAGTGATTTTAAATATAACATGGCAGGTCTCACCTGGGAGAAACCCGCTTCTCTTAAGACTGGTAACAGGTATTTTTTCCTTTGGTCGGAGAAGAAATCGCAAAACATAACAAAATGTAAACTGTCCTGAACAGAAAAATTGTCACAAGTGCAGGGGGGAGCTAACTCAGGTTTCATCCAGGTATTAAAATGGCCCAAATAAAAATGAATAGTGTTAAATCTGAATTTTGTTAGCAAGAATCTATGGAACGGATTAGTGACAAAACATAAATAGGGTTCAATTGCAGGTGACTGGAGTGACAAATAATGCATTCGAACAGATGGTTTTGATAATTCGACTTCTTCTCGCAACATGTATGCCCTAGACATAAACTGTTTTTTTATAAGACTCACATCCTGCTTTGTGATGCACGAGGGGGAGGTGAATAATTCTGGTCGTCCTAGTTCATTAAAAGATTTGTGCAAATACGCCATCCATGGTATCTTGTGACTGTACTCTAAACTCATCACATCCCTCATGATCGTGTGATTTAACAGAAGTTCAGGGTTTAACCAGGTCTTAAGCCAGTATATTAATGGGGCCAATCTCAGTTTGTCCTGGATGTAATCCAAACCAAGTTCTGTATGAATGGAGAAAACCGGGGAGGATTGGGGGAGGGACAGGACTGAACGTAAAAAACTATTTTCGGCTACCTGGATTTCTTCTAGTCGTGCGTAACCCCATAGGGAGGCACCATACAGAGCCACAGGAAGGGATTTACTGTTGTAAACCTGGATGATTGCCTTCATGGGTCTATGTCCCAGCCTTTTAGCAAAACTTAAGATGGCCCTAGATGTTCTTGTAACCGCTAGGCTTTTTGCACGTATCTGTGGGCCCCAGGTACCCCTGCTATCGAAGAGCACTCCCAGGTATGGAAACACGGGAACTCCTGACACAATCTCCCCTTTACAAAAGAAGGTTTTGGTTCCTCTCTTGCCACTTTTCCCTTGTGTCCCTACAACCATGGTGTGCGATTTGGATGCATTAACCTTCAGGTCCAACCGGTCCATAAAAGTCCCAAAAGCATCCAACAATTTTTGGAGGCATACCCCTGTGCGTGCAATGAGTACAGCATCGTCCGCGTATAAGAGAGCAGGGATCTTAACTTCTCCTACACGCGGTACGTCACATGCTGCCTCGAGTAAATGCTTGCCTAGGTCATTTATATAGATAGTAAACAACAGGGGGGCCAATATGCATCCCTGCCTAACACCCCGTAGAGATCTAAAACTTGACGTGCATCTTCCCTCTTTGGTTACTCTTACAGCAGCAAATAAATCCTGATGCATAGAAGCTATAAAAGCCACCAAGTCGGCGTCGATTCCCATGTTAGTTAGGATTTCCCAAAGTTTCGATCTGTTGACCAAGTCGAAGGCCGAGGAGAGGTCCATAAATGCTAAATACAAGGTCCCCTCCTTGGCCACCGTATACTTGGAAATCAGAAGGTGCAGGTTTGAGCACTGTTCTAGCGTGCCCCTTTTTTCCCTAAAGCCATACTGTATGTCAGCCAGGCCACCGCAATCCTCCAGGCTATCTCTTAATCTCACTAAAAGGACTCTGCCCAGGATCTTAATAGCCGAGTCCAGGAGAGAAATGGGCCGGTAGCACCCTGGGTCATCCCTTCTGCCCTTTTTAAATATAGGCACTATGGTGGACGTAGCCCATGTATTTGGGGGGGGCGAGGTGTTTGCGGCTGTGAACACTTTGGCCAGGATACCAGCCCAGAATTTGGGGGAGTGTAAATAAAAGTCAGCTGGTACCCCGTCTGGGCCGGGGGCTTTATTCTTTGTTGTGGCACAGATTGCTTTTTCCACTTCCCCGCTGTTGAATTGTATAGGTGTGGCCACAGAACCTGCACGCTTTTGTGGCAGCGAACAGGCACCAGGCTCGCCATAGACAGAGCTGAAGTGGGCCAGCCACTTCTCATCGGGTATTACACAATCGGTATCTAGATTTGGAGAATCTGAAAAATAAGGGTGATTTACTACGGCCCAGAATTGCCTGCTGTCTCTCAAGATGTTAATGTCGTTTAGTTGGTCCCATGCCTCCTGTTTGATGCTGTCCCTTCTGGACTTTGTGGCGGCCCTATACTCTTTTCTCAATACTGAAACCAAAGCCCTGTCCCTAGGTTGTGCTTTAAGGGCCATTTTTAAATCTCTAAGGGCCCTGGTGCAAGCAGAATCAAACCATTTATACAGCTTTTGTTCACCCCTACCCCTTGATACCGTAAGATTCTCAGCCACTATATGACATATTGATTGAAAGGCGGCCATGATGTCATTACCTGGCACAGTCGGATCTTGACAGATTTTGATGTGCTCTTCAATCTTTTGGCCGATATTAGTGTAAAACTCGTCTGCCACCACATTCCCCCATTTCAAACGCCTGCCTTGGTCTGTTGTGCGAAGGGTGAAGCCCTGTTTAAAATGCCCTGGCATGGGACCCAAAGCACCCCCCCCCCCCCCCCCCCCAGCGGATGCACAGGAAAACAGGGTTATGATCACTAAAAGGCGAAAACACAGTACAATAGGAAATAATACAATTAAAAATGGCAGAGGTCACAAAAATATAGTCAATAATAGAACCCATGGGGGAGCCCTTGAACGTTGATGCTCTAGGTACCCCCTCTCCTACTGTAAATTCAAGGAGGTTAAATTTGGCCAGAAAATCCTCCAGATCCTCACCACGCCTGGTATGTTCGAAGTGTGGACCCTCCTGTTCCCAAGCCTCCGTAACTCCTAGAATGGTGCAACCCAGATTACAGGGGTGAATATTAAAATCTCCCATTAACACCAGTTCATGACTGGAGGGGGAATTTTGGATAAAAGCAGGATATGTATATGTCGAAAGGCGTCAGGCTGGACACTTGTATTTGCACTATGGTTGCTGATTTAATTTTCCTGCAATAAATTTCACTGCAACGAATACGCTGTGGTCCGTACCTGTCTTCACTGCGTATTCATTGAATCAGGAGTATGGTGTGTGTGTGTATATATATGTATATATGTATATATATATATATATATATATATATATATATATATATATATATATATATTGTCGCTCCAAGGTTGTCCACAGTTTTGAGTAGCACACAAGCAGCAGCTTGATTTATGTGTAGGTGAGGACGGGGATCCGCTTGTAGATGCCGCTCCGTAATGGATCTGCCCGACGCGTTTCAAAGCTCCATATGCTTCTTTTCAGGGGCTTTAACGGAAGCGGTGTGCGCAACCGCTAACCCACTTCTCCATTTTCCATATGACATACCCACCAATGGGAGGCTCAAATGAGACTGTGTATTGTGGGAAGTGTGGTGCGGAAAGCACACAATCAAGTCCTGTATGGACCCTGCAAGTGGGCCCGTCCTCGATCCCGTG
Organism: Lissotriton vulgaris; assembly: GCF_964263255.1. Classification (NCBI taxonomy): domain Eukaryota; kingdom Metazoa; phylum Chordata; class Amphibia; order Caudata; family Salamandridae; genus Lissotriton; species Lissotriton vulgaris. Next base: position 342,834 of record NW_028249262.1, read on the forward strand.
TACGGCTGCTGTTTTACGGCTGCTGTTTCACTTCCGTGACCCCCAAGGATGACGGGGTGGTGCATACTCCGTGGCTGGACGGCCGCGTATAAATTGTCGCTCCAAGGTTGTCCACAGTTTTGAGTAGCACACGAGCAGCAGCTTGATTTATGTGTAGGTGAGGACGGGGATCCGCTTGTAGATGCGGCTCCGTAATGGATCTGCCCAACTCGTTTCGAAGCTCCATATGCTTCTCTAAAGAGGCTTTAACGGAAGCGGTGTGCGCAACCGCTAACCCACTTCTCCATTTTCCATATGACACATTCACCAATGGGAGGCTCAAATGAGACTGTGAATTATGGGAAGTGTGGTGCAGAAAGCACATAATCAAGTCCTGCATGGACCCCGCAAGTGGGCCTGTCCTCGATCCCGTGTACGGCTGCTGTTTCACTTCCGTGACCCCCAAGGATGACTGGGTGGTGCATACTCTGCGGCTGGACGGCCACGTATAAATTGTCGCTCCAAGGTTGTCCACCTTTGAGTAGCACACGAGCAGCAGCTTGATTTATGTGTAGGTGAGGACTGGGATCCGCTTGTAGAGGCCGCTCCGTAATGGATCTGCCTGACGCGTTTCGAAGCTCCATATGCTACTCTTCAGGGGCTTTAACTGAAGCGGTGTGCGCAACCGCTAACCCACTTCTCCATTTTCCATATGACACACCCACCAATGGGAGGCTCAAATGAGACTGTGTATTATGGGAAGTGTGGTGCGGAAAACACATAATCAAGTCCTGTATGGACCCCGCAAGTGGGCCCGTCCTCGATCCCGTGTAGGGCTGCTGTTTCACTTCCGTGACCCCCAAGGATGACGGGGTGGTGCATACTCCGCAGCTGGACGGCAGATCCATTACGGAGCGGCATCTACAAGCGGATCTCCGTCCTCACCTACACATAAATCAAGCTGCTGCTCGTGTGCTACTCAAAGGTGGACAACCTTGGAGCGACAAAATATATATATATATATATATATATATATATATTATATATGTAAGTGTCTCGCGCTGCTAGCAACGCAAGGAAGGGTCGCACTCAGGATTTTTGCAATTTCAGGAAAAAGTTATTTATTTGACTCGACGCGATTCGACACAGTCTTTGTCAACAAGTCATACACTGATCCATAGGTGGCCATGTCTTTTGAATGAGCTTTTTCTGTTAGGAACTATGGACATAGAAAACATTTACATTTCATGGTAGCTAGTCCTGTGCAAGTTTTGAGGAAGACAGACTGTCAGCAAAAAAAAAAACTTTATCAAATTCTTTCAAAGAAACATTTTGGAAAAGTGATAATAATAATAACAAATTAAAGGATTTCATTCCACAAGTGTCAATAAAAAACATTTAGTGGGGAAAACCTGCATAACAGTGAAATGTATGCTAAGCAGAAACATCCTAAAAGCAAAAACAATAAATATATATATATGAATATATATATGCATATATATATATATATGAATATATACAGCGGCTAAGTGGCAGGCCAAGCAAGCTAGTTATATCCCTTTGCTGCACTCAGTAGCCCTGAGATATAGGTGCTGGTGGGGACGGGCAAGTGCCCGATGGACTATGTATTTATCAAAACACAGGATGTCCAGAGGAGAAAAGACATAGGGTTAGGCCACTTGTGGTCTTTAGAATGGGTTAGAAAAATAAACATCGGAGTTGTGGTGAGGCTATGAGTGAGAGACAGAAGGTAAATGTTCTAATGTGATAACCTAAAAAGGAAACAATATAAAGAAAAGGAACAGGGGTCCTAGGAGTCAGGTAGCCGGGTAGGCCAGGTCAAGCTCATGCAGGGCTGCCTTATAGGCAAAGACCATGGTCCTGTAATCCATAGCGGATAGGCTAATGCTAGATGTCACTAGCAGTGTGTGGGCATATCGGTTTCAGAGATTTTAACTGAAATTATAAACCTATGTGGGAGAGAGAGACAGGAGGGATGAAGGGGAGAAAGGGGAAAAGTCCTCACAAAACTGTATTGTAGTGAAGGGCCTGGTTCCCCTGGGTTCAGCCTAGATGGACTTGCAGGTCCTCCTCATGGTTGAGGCCTCCCGGGGTCTTGCTCTGTAGCTTTATAATATATTCAGATTCCAGGCGTCGCAGATGACGTTCCCGATCTCCTCTTGCTGATACTGGGATCCTGTCAATGCCAAAAAATTAGATTATATATATATATATATATATATATATATATTCACTGAAAAAAACATAGGTTTCACACACGTTATAGTTAGGAATTAGCATTTAAAAAACGTTGCAAATGCATTAAAAAAAAACATAGATTTCATATCCGTTATAGTTAGCCGGACAATTTACTACTACAAAACCATTGAAATTCCCACGTTATAGTTAGTTGTACTCACTATAACTGGCGCGCCTGCAATACACTGCTAATGACGTCACATATTACATCACTCATGACATAGTCAGTGACATCACTCATGACATCACCTAGACAGAATACCCCAAGCATCTTGTATACTCACCCCTTCTAACCCAAATACAGGGGGAAACACCGAAAAGTACACCTATGGCCACTATATGGCCGCAACTATTAAACACCATGGAAACCATAGGCAGACAATGTCATACCACGCCGACAAACTAGACACGCAAGTCGATCTGCTTAACATCTTGGCTATCCATGTCCAGGGGATAGAAGCAAATTTCCAGGACCTCCACACAATGATCAAAAAGGTGCAACTCAACAAGGACACTATTTTCCACACTTGCCATTGTCCTCAAATAATTGACAAATTGGCAACTGTACCTATGTTGATGTCACAGATATTGTGGGTTGTCAAGGAATCACCTAAAGAGATCAGCACAACCACCAGCCTGGAAAGAGTTGAATACGACGGCCAGGAGGGAAGTGGCAGGGAAAACGGTGGAAGGAGCAATAAAGAGAGCCTAGAAGTGCTAGAACAGCTAAGCTCTTCCACTCCGGACGACATCAAGACATCAGCAATCCTAGACGAACAAGCTCAGTCGGACGCAGGAGAGGATGCACCATATAACCTGGATACGCTAACAAAAGGTCAAACAAACCCTAAACAAATTAAGCCGGTAACCGCACTTTGATCTAAATGACAACGATAAGATGCGGACCGAGGGAGACCCCTCTAAAAAGCCGGCGCTTGAGTCAATTCCAATTGTCAACTCCTTAACCCCTTCGCTACTCATGACGAGCTCAGCTCGTCATACAGTACACTGGTCGTGTGCTCATGACGAGCTGAGCTCGTCATGAACAATGGGAATGCTGGAGTAACAGCACTGCAGGGGAATTCCCTTAGCACTGATGTGGTTAATAAAGGAGCCCACTACCCCACTCGGCCCAACCGAACGATCTAACCAAAGTCAGCAAGCAAGGAAAGTTTTCAGTATATTTAATATCCGGGTAGGGAAAGAAGAATCTAAACCATCGAGCCTAGGAATTCCAACACACACAGACACAGTGCATGACAATAAAGCAAATATTAATTTTTTCTACCACACAAGTGACCTCCAACAGCAGCCAAGACGATTCAGATAAATATATGGTGGAGAAGTGTGGCTCACTGGTTAGAGGAGGCATACCCTGAAGCAGAGGTCAGACCCGGGACCAGGGTTCAATTCCCGACGCGGCAGGGTCTGAGCCCTAGAGTCCACGGACTCGATAATTCACACTTCGGTGCCTACTTGAATCACAGGTTCACACTCTGCAACTCTGGGCAATAGCTTGCTTAATCTCCCCTACGGCCCCCCCGCGGCGGGATGCCTGGCTTTCACCTTGGGGATGCCCAGTACGGGTTATCTCACAGGGAAAAGCCAGGACGGGTTCCCAATGCAAGCACCGAGATGCCCAGGGGTAAGTCGAGCGCTATATAAGAACACACACACATACATACATACATATATGAAGCCCAATGGAAGAAAGAATCGGGCACTGCCTTTCGGGTTCTGAGACCCGGTAATTCGCGCCTGTCTAATAATGGACTACATGTCCCAGAAGTCTTAGCGGCATGTAGGCGGGAACTATATAGTTTCATTGAACCAGGAGGTCGGGTTGTATTGGATTGGTGTTAGTCCCTGGTCCATTAGCGGTGCGGCTGCCCGTAAGTGTGGGGGACCCGTGGTGCTTCGCAGAGTTCTTCGCGAAGACACGGACAACTGTGGCTGTGACCCTTTAGGGTAGGACCTTGTTTCCGCTGTTGTGGAGAGGCATGTCGGCTGATGCGCCTCGGAGACGCTGTGGTGCTTCGCTGCGTGTGAGAGACGCGAAGACACAGCCCCCGACGGAACCTCTGTTACCTTGGGAGAAGCGTGTCGGCTGATGCGCGTAGGAGAAGCTGTGGTGCTTCGCTGTGTGTGAATACGCGAAGACATAGCCACCATAGGAACCGCTGGAGCTCTGGAGCAGTGCGTCGGCCGGGGCGCTTAAGAAACGCTGTGGTGCTTCGCTGGACTTTAAGCGAAGACACAGACGCTGGCGGTATCTGGTATTCGGAGAGGTTGTCTTCCGTGGGAGGGAGTGCTTCGAACTTAAGGAGAAGAATGCTCGATTATCACTGAGGAGCCCAATACACTGTTGACTCCGATAGAGTTTGGGGTAAGGCGAGCAAGCTTACTTCTCCGAGGAGCCGCCTTGTTTTTTCTTTTTTTATTATCACTTTTCTTTTCCGGGCTCTGGTGCAATAACTTGAGATACTGGCATTGGCTTCTCTGTTGTTAACAGAAGAGGGGGAGTTACATCGTTTTGTTGCTACTAAGACATATTTCAGCGCTACCTGACGGTTTCCATAGTGTTCCTACGATGTGTGTCTCTAGTGGGTACTTAGAAGGGGTTTATAAAGTAAGAAACACTCTACAGGAGAGATGGGGGAGTAATGCTGTCCTTATATGCTTATGGGAAACATCCAGGGGCGGTACACAGGAGGAGAGCGTCAGGTGGCAGAGAGGTTCTTCCCGCGAATACTCGTAGCAAGGTATGAGCACGTTAATAACAGTATATCGAATCAGATTTACGCCCAAGAGTAGTTATAACGGGTTCTTCCTTTGTTTTCCAGATTGGCACCACAAGGCCGCACCATCCCGGCCTTTCACATTTTCCCTCGCCAGACCACCTCTAAGCTTAGGGTGTCTAAGAGAACCAAGCTTGGGGGGGTCCGGAGGTGGACCTTTTGAGCATCGCACAGATCCCGAAGAGCTTTGTGTTTCCTGACACTGCTGTTGGGAGAAACACAAGTTCCACCAGCCGCGAACGCCACCATTCTTGAAAGAAATTGTTCTCAACATCAACTCAAGTCGGCCCCACTTGGCCCAGATGTTAGTCGGGCAGATACAGCCACTTCAGGTAACAAAAGATACACAGACCCAATCCGTTTCATACCTAGTAATAAAGTTGAACTTATTCGGCAATACAGCTCGAGAGGGCCACATGACATCTTGAACAGAAGGTCAATTTTAAAACTTTTAGAAGAATTACCAGGTCTGCGCCATATAAAATCAGTCGATCTGGAGTCAATTGAATTTAAACCAAATCCTCGCCAACCAGGCCTAGAATCCACGATTATAACATGGACCGAAAACAGTTTCACAGAACAAATTCTGCAATATTGTGAGGAATTCTCCCTATGGGGTATAGAGTTGCTAAAGGTGGAGCCTGCCCGATATCCTAGTCCGCTCCAGAAACAAATCCTGAAACGGAGTCTTCGAAAAAGTGCGAAAGGCCCAGACCAAAGAAGCACCATGGCAGAAGGTCATCTATCTAGGCAAATTACAATCACAGTTGCTCGCCAAGAAGAAGTCACATTTGGGAGGCACCGACAAGCTCCCCTGGTTCTAAAACAGAGGAGCGTAGCATAAACTAACCGAAGACAAACTGCAGGAAAAGAGCAGGTTTGCAAGATCTGCTCTTGGAACATCAATGGATTAAGTTCAAATTTGGAGGAAGATGATTTCCTAAAGTTCATCACCCAATTTAACATACTTCTGCTTCAGGAAACCTGGCAGACAATTAATTCGCCACTTGTGGGATACAAAGAACACTTCATACCAGCACAAAAGGAGGCACGGTATGGTAGGGCAAAAGGAGGGCTATCCAGTTTCATATCTACTGATTTCCCTTGGAGAGATGCCAGTATTGATCTAGACTAAACATGGATGCAATGCATTAAAATCGAAACCTCTCCCACCATGGACGTACTAATTCTAAATGTATACATGCATCCAGGTGGACAACACAAAGGGAAAAGAATTAAGCAACTACTAGCCGCAATCAATACACTAAAAACCACCTACCCAAGTGACAACATGATAATAACGGGTGACTTCAATATGAACCTAAACCAAGGACAGGAGGTAAACCTAGCAACCTTCATACAGCCACGACAGGGCAATCAAAGTAGACAAGATGCAATGGGGAAGAAATGTGTAGCAGAATTTGAAGCCCTCTTTCTCCACACCCTAAATGGAAGGGGCCCCTCGGACAGACCAGCAGCCCTAACGAGGGTCACTAGGAAAACAGGCTCTACAATAGATTACACATTAGTAGACTCTGATCTACTTTCCTATATTAATGATTTCCATATCTTGGAACGGGTTGAAAGCGATCACTATCCCCAGGTTTTCACATTATCGATCAATCTAAAAGGGTCGGAGCAGGCGCACCCTCTAACATTGAACACCCACATTTTTAACTTGCAGAGATTAAACTGGAACGAAGACAACATTTCTAATTTAATGGAGACATGTCGGCTATTGCTATCATCATCAGCAGAAGCTCAAGACTTAGCAAAGGCCTGGGAGTCCTTCGTAGCTAACATCAACGGAAAACACCAAAATAAATGCAGGGGACACAAAACAACAAGAAACGGAGGAGCGAAGTAATATACGTCAAAAATGCGCTCAATAAAAAAGCGGCTGAATAGCTACCTAAGGTCTATTTGAAAAAAGGATCCCCATTTATCACAACAAACTCTCAAAGCAATAGGAAATTTAAAAAAGGAGCTAAAACGTGAAACCAGGGCGGCCAAGCAAAAGTATAAGGAACACTTGGAGTCCACCATACTCCATGCCAGCAAGCAGCGGAACTCAAAACAGTTCTGGGCTAAAATAAACCTCCTGCTTGATGGCAAACAGCGGCAGTTTAACTCGGACTTGACAGATCAAATATGGTGTGCACCCATTGATTCAACATATAATTTCAAACGTGCATAGATAATACAACTGCAAACCCAATAGAGCTCAATTCAACCCCCAGTTTGAGAACAACCCCAGACGCCTGGAACTTCAGCGTGCAAAAAGATTCATCTCGCACCCACAGTCTGGAACGGGTGGTAGCTCCAGTCCCGGACCCAACACAGTTATTTCAAATTAAAGAAAGCTGTAAGTGCTCCACTCTGGAGCATACAGGAGAAACCGGGCAGATTACCCCAAAGCAGGTTCTGAGGACTATAAACCACCTGAGAGCGGATGGGGCCCCCGGACCAAATGGCCTACCCAATGCTTTATTTAGGCAAGACCCTAAATTTTGGTCCAGCCACTTATTCCCCTTGTTCTGTTACAGCTTAAGCACCGGGAATATTCCTGACTCTTGGAGGGGCAGCATTATACAACCGATTTATAAAGCAGGGACTCGCTCAGACCCTAACAACTACAGGTTAATAGCCCTAATAGACGTTGAGGCCAAGATCTACGCATCCAACTTATTGGCAGATCTGGAGATCTGGGTCAGAAGTAAAAACTTGACCCCAATGACGGAAACAGGATTCCGGGCCGGCATGGGCACCCTAACAAATTTATCAGCATTAACTCTTCTAGCTAAGAAAGCAATCGACAACTCTAACATTCTATACACATGCTTTCTCGACCTCAAAGCTGCCTTTGATAAAGTGCCAAGACCTAAACTATGGGCAAAAATGAAAGCCTGGGGTGTTCCTCCCAAATTATTGGGAGCAGTTATCAACTTATATTCCCATACTTGGGTCCAAATAAAAGAAGGGGACGGTCGGTGCTTAACAAAGAAATTTCCAACATTAAACGGGCTAAAGCAAGGATGTGTGTTGGCTCCCAGCCTATTTAACATCTACACCGCCGACCTAGAGCTCGAACTACGCACAGTCCAGGGCGATCCACCAAAACTGGGACAAACACCCATAGCGAGTCTGCAATACGCGGACGATATTGTGTTTCTTTCACAAACCCCACTCGGTCTACAACGGCTAATCTTTCAACTGGCGTTGTACATCTCTAACGCACAATTAACAATAAATCTTAAAAAATCTAATGTCCTATGTTTCTCCGGCTTGCGCAAAAAACGACCAAAATTTGTTTGGAGGATAAATTCTTGCATTCTAACCCAGGTGGATGAATACAAATATTTGGGCATCCTATTAGACCGCCAATTAAAGTACAAACACCATTTAGACCATGGGAACTCAAAAGCAAAACAACTTCAATTCGCCTTCAAAACTATACAAAAAAAACTGAGCGGAAGCTCAACTGGTCATTTGCTAAAGGTCATAGCAGCAAAATTCTTGCCTTCAATCACATATGGCTCCGAAATGATGGCCCCCAAGGACTCTACTTTGTTAAACCTTGCCCAATCAAGATTGTTTAAAAAACTTTTCTCAATTCCGCGACATATTTCCCAAGCACAAATACGCCTGGAATATGGTTTAACAAATCAGATTTCGGCTAGACAAGCGGTCTTGGCCAAATATTACTGGCGCATGAGGGATGCTGAAGAGGACACGCTTGCCCACCTCTGTTAGGAAGAGGGCAAAAAACAGGCCAGGCAGACCAATTCCACGTGTAAGTCTCTAAGGCAAGCGCTTCTATCGCTAAATCTGGAAGAAGCTTGGCATTCACCAATGACATATTCTGCTTTTAAACGGATCACCAACAAAGTTGTCAAACAAACATCGCTGCAAATAGACAAAGGATTAGTGACTGGCAAAAGCCATGCCTGGTTTGTGATGCCAACTTACAACCAACTGAAACAACAATCCTATTTACAAGAATGTTTCAGGGACTACTACAAGAGGAAACTAAGTCTATTGAGGTTGGGGTGGTTCCCGAGCAAAGATCTTACCCCTACTTGGCTACGGACCTGGCCAACTTCGGATTGTCGCCTCTGTAACAAGGGAGCAGAGTCGTTACTGCATCTAATATGTATTTGCCCAGCCTTACAAAATCCAAGAAAGATCCTCCTGAAGCCACTCTTAAAAGAATTACAAGTCAGGACCTGCAGGGCGGCTGTGATAAAATGCCTTAGAGGGACCTCAATACAACTTTCCTGTAAAACCGTAAAATTCCTGGCATTTGCTGCTCAAGAGATTGAAAAGAAGATGGCAGCATTAGAGGAACTGGGACTTATGTACTCCTCGCAGCTGGATACAGACCCTCCCTTATCCTCCTTACAGTCACTTTTCTCTCCTCCAACTCTTTTGTTCTTTGTTATTTTTACATATGGCAAGCATTTTTGAGATAAGAGGGGACATTTACATCTAATCAAATATAAGCCCCTATTTGTGCAGCACCACCGTTAAAACAGTCACTTGTAGGCCCCTATATCTCAACGAGAGGGTGACTGCCTTACAAAAGTCCTACCCTTGTTTCTTTTTACTTTTGAACATTTAAAAACTCTCTCCCCTTTTTTACTTTTATGCATATTTGTGCAAAATTGCTCAGGACATGGGGGCTAGCGTTGTTTTATGTTGTTCTATGCTGATTTAAAGATGCTATTTTACGTTGTTTTATTCTGATTCAAAGATGTTAATGTATTATATGGTGGTAAGTCCCACCCTTTTATGATTTTAACAAATCAAATAAAGTATTTTACTACTACGCGTAGTCCATAAATGAATGATTGAAATGACTGAGTGAAGGGGAGGAAGGGACTGAGTGAAAGAGTGAGAAAAGGGGAGTATGGTGATTGAGAAGAGGGGAGTCGAAGAGTGACTGAAAGAAGGGGAAAAAGGGTAGGGGAGTGAGTTAAGGGGAGTGAAAAACTAAGGGAAGGGGAATGAGGGAGGGGGAGTGAGAGAAGTGGAGCAGGGGCAGAGAGAGAGAAGGGAGGAAGAGACTGAGGGAATGAGTGAGGAAAGGCGAGTATGGTGGGTGAAGAAAGGGGAGTCAAAGAGTGACTGAAAGAAGGGGACTAAAGGTAGGGGAGTGAGGTAAGTGAAGAGAAACAGTAAGGGAAGGGCAGTAAGAAAAGGAGAGTGAGGGAGGAGGAGTGAGAGAACTGGAGCTGGGGCAGAGACAGGAAATAGGAGGAAGGGACTGATGGAATGAGTGAGCAAAGGGGAAGGAATCATTTATCATTATATTTCTTATTGGTTTATTAACTGAGTATTTGTATGGGTAAATGAATGTCTATGTGGTCTGGTGGGGTGTATGATTGCCCAAAATGTGTGAATATGTCATTCACTAGGTATATGAGGTTAAGACTACATGTTATAACAGTTTTTTCAGTGAGTGTATATGTTTATGGGTGTGGTGGTGATGAAATATTTCTCTCAATGGTACATGTTCATTCAACTTAAAAACAAAAGGCAGTGTATGTGACAGTTATATCTAATTAAGTGTGCCTAAGACTTAGTGATTGAATGATTCAGTATATGGATAACCGTATACTTGTAATAGTGAGTTTATAACACACTAAGTGAGTTACTATCTATATAAATAGATAAAGTGGTGTTTGGATAAGTGTGTAGATGAGTAAATGTAAGTATAATCAATTGTTTGCATAAGTCAGAAGGATATCTTTATAAGTGAATACAATGTGTGTTGGTGTGTAATGTTGAAATAGACATATAAGTATATTTGATAGTGTTCTGTTGATTATTCACTGCATATAACACGGAATCTATAGGTAAGTGATTAGATGTGTGTATAGCTCTATGAATAACTGAGTGGGTGTTTTCGAAATTTCTATTGCTGTGTCAATGGTTTCAAATATGGCACTTACTATTTTACATTGAGTGATGAAAGATTATACTAGTGTATGATGAGGTGTATTTGATTGTCAAATGGATGATGTCATCAGTGATGTCATTTGAGATGTCATCAGTGATGTCACGCACCATGTCATGAACGGTGGAGTATGTGACATCATCAGCAGTGGATTGCAGGCGTGCGAGTTATAGTGAGTTCAACTAACTATAACGGGGGAATTTCAATGGTTTTGTATGACTAAAATGTACAGCTAACTATAACTGGTGTAAAACCTATGGTTTTTACAGTGAATTTCTAAGGTTTTTTAAATACAAATTCCTAACTATAACATATGTCAAACCTATGATTTTTTCAGTGAATGTTAAAGGTTTTTTGAATGCTAATTTCTATCTATAACGTGTGTCAAACCTGTGGTTTTTTCACTGAATTTCAAAGGTTTTGTAAATACTAATTCCTAACTATAACGTTTTTTAAACCTATTTTTATTCAGTAAATTTGCAAGGTTTTTTAATTCTAATTTCTAACTATGACGTGCGCGATACGAAATTATGGAGCACATTTTATAGAAAATGATATTAAATATTTAAATATATTCAGGTGTTTTCTTAGATAATAATAAAATATTAATATTAATAATATATATATTTTTTAGACGTGCGCGCCCGGGTGCGCGCACATCGCGATTATTATTATTTTTTTTAAAGGTTTTTTTTTGTAAGTCGGGGTTCTTTTGGGACCCCCTGAGAAGCTCTAGGGGGTCAGGGAGTGTCTACCTTGAAACTTTTATGTAAATCGGGTAAAACGCAATTTTTAAGCGACGTGCGCGCACGTCAAGTGATGTCATGTGAGTAGTTTCTGTCCTAGAATCTTCAGAAACCCCACCCTCTTCCCTCACTATCTGTTTCACTCTCGTGGGAGAAGGAGCTTTTCCAGTTTCCAGAGAATTTTCAGAAATGGTAGAAAGACAGCATTCATCTTCTGATTCTGAGGAAGAATATCGCCTACCTCCAAGAAAAAGGAAGGAATCATTCATTTGGGAATTTTTTTACTATACCACAAGGGCTCAAAAAAGTGAATGCACCGAAAGTCACATGTACTATATGTGGCACTGTTCTCTCAAGGGGAAACCCTTCAAAAAAATACTCCTTCCCAATACACACGATGATAAGGCATGTTAGACATGTGCACTCTGTGCTGTTTGCACAGGCATCAAAAAGAGCCCTGGCTACACAAATGCCACCAGCTGTGACAAGCACATCATCGGCACAACCACCTGCATCTCCATCCACAGCAGAAATAGATTTAAGACCATTCTTAAGAAAAGTGCCAATGAGATGCAACAAGTGCTTTAACTCCATGGCTGCTAAGGCAATTCCCCATCTGTGCTGGAAATTGTTGTTTTACATTGTTTCATGACGAGCTGGGCTCGTCATCAGCGTGCGAGGAGGCTACGCCATGACGAGCCCAGCTCGTCATGAGCGTGGAAGGGGTTAAAATTATTGTGTATGGGGAGCAGAGCCTCACTCTGATCGAGCGGAGAATTAATGAACACCAATGCTCCCAGAGAAGATGATTTTTTTCAAAGTTTGGATTTATTTTGTTCCTGTTGAACAGTTTTGCAGTTGAAGATTCCTGTTCCCGTTTGAAAAAATATATATATAAAGCTTTCAAAAATAAATAAATATATAAAACAACAAAACAAAAAAAAAGTTCTTTTCAGAACTAACTCACTTCTCCAAAAAGAGCTGTATTTCTAACACAATGTGTCATTATTTGTTTGAATGAATGTATAGTGAATAAATCAAGGACTGAAATGACTGACTGTAGGGGAGGAAGAGACTGAGGGAATGAGTGAAGAATGGAGAGTATGGTGAGTATGGAAAGGGGAGTCAAAGAGTGACTAAAAAAGGGACTAAGGGTAGGGGAGTGAGTTAAGGGGAGTTAAAAAGTAAGGGAAGGGCACTAAGAAAAAGAGAGTAAGGGAGGGGTAGTAAAAGAAGGAGAGTGGGGCGGAGACAGGGAAGGAGTGTAAGGGACGGAGAGAGGGAAATAGAGTAGGGTAAGGGGAGTGAAGGTATGAAAAGTGGAGTAATGGTGAGGGAAAGGGTATGAGGATGATAAAAGGGAGGTAAATGAAAGTGAGAAGTGGGGAATGAGGGAGACAGAAATTGAGTGAGGGAATGGAGGGACTTTGGAAAGCGTAGTGAGGGAATGTGACTGAGGATTTAAATAAGTGAAGGAGAGTGAGGGAGAGTAAATGTAAATGTAAATATATAGGCATTTATATAGCGCACTACTTACCCGGAGGGTCCCAAGGCGCTTCGACCGCTGCGAAACCCTTCCTGGCTTCCCTGAGAGATGGTCCCTTAATGGGTATCTCCAGGATGAGACCAGGCATCCCCGGCGGTCTGGTGGGGCCGTTAGTGAAGATGAGGCAAGCTAATGCCCAGAGTTGTCGAGTGTGATCGCTGATCAGAGTGGGCACCGAGGCGAGAGAATTATCGAGTCCGCTGACCCTGGTCCAGAAACCTGCCACGCCGGGATTCGAACCCTGGTCCCGGGCCGTCCTCTGCTCTCGGGTCTGCCGCCTCTAACCAGTGAGCCACACTACTGAGGAAAAGAGAGCAGAAAAGACAACAGGGGTGACAGAGACAGGAGGAAAGGTAGTAGGGGAAGGGGAATGCCGTTGAATAAAGGGCAGTGACAGTTACAGAAAGGGTATGAGGGTGAGGGAAGGAGAATAAGGGAGAAAGCGAAGGAGAGCAAGTGAGTGAGAGGGAGTGAGGCGGTTAGACTGAGTGACACAGACGAAGAGAGGGAAAGTTAAATGGAGTGAAGGGGAGTGGGGGACTAAACGAATGGGATTTAGCAACTATGAATGAGGAAAATCAAGTAAGGGAAGAGAAATGACAGATGGAGTGAGGGAAAGAGTAAGGGGGAGTGAGAGAATTGATGCAGGTGAAAGATAATAGGAGTGATGAACAGAGATAAGAATGGGTGAGAGTTAGTGAAGGGCAGTGACAGGGTGAGAAAAAGAAGCATATTAAGAGACAGGAAACAGTAGTGAGTAAGAGAGAAGGATTTATGGAATAAGAGAGGAAAAAAGACTGGTAGACAAAGAGGCAGACAGTAAGAGAGACAAACAAAGAGAGAGTGAAGAAGTGTGAAGGAGTAAATTAGTTATACTGACTCAGACAGAGAAAGAGACTTAGAGACGGATGAAGGAAAGGAGAATTAGGGAGATAATAAAGGAAGGGGAGTATAGAAAAGGAAAAGAAAGAGTGAGAGAAGTGGAATGATTGAAGGTCAGTCAGGGATGATGTAATAGAAAGACAGTAAGGGGGGAGTGAAAACAGATTGAGCAATACAGCAACACAAGGTAGTGATTGAGGAAGATAGGAAAGAGAAGTGAGGTACAGGCAGTGGAAAGAGAGTTACACAAGGTCAGTTATGGTGAGCGAAGAGTATTTTTGGTGAGAAAAAGAAGTGAATGAAGGACAGTAATCACAACGAGAAAAGGTGAGTAACATGAGTAAAGGAAGGTTACTAAGAGAGAGATTAAAGAATGAGAAAGACACAAAGAAAAGTAAGTGAGTGATGAAAAAGTATTTTTTGTTTGTCAAACTTACCTTAAAAATAATAACAACTTTATAGTATATTTAAAAATAATATATACTATCTGTGGAAGAAAAGAAACATTTTAGTTATAATATATATTTCATAATAGAAAAAAAAGGAGAAGTCAAGGAAACAGAAACGGAAAGTGAGGAAGGGTGAGGGAGAGAGAAAGAGAGAGAGAAAGTGACAAAGAAAGAGAGGGAGAGCAAGTGACTTACAGGAAATGAAGTGATTAGACTAAGTGAGACAAAGGGAGAGAGAGAGAAATGAAGTGAGAGAATTAAAGGAAAGGAAGTTAGCAAAAGTAAATGAGGAAAGAAGAGTAAGGAAAAGGGACTGGCGGAAGAAATGAGGTAAAGAGAGTGAAAGAACTGCAGAGACTGAAAGAGAGAGTGAGGGATGATGAGTAACGGGAGAGTGAGAAGAGACTGATCAATACAGCAAGACAAGGGTAGTGATGGAGGAAGATAAGAAAGCGAAGTGAGGGACAGAGAGGGGAAAGAGGGAGTTGGATAAGATACTTCAGGGTGAAGGAAGGGAAGGAATGTAAAGGTGAATATAGAGCAGTAAAGAGAATGGTGGAAGAGGACTAACATAAACAAATGGAAGATGAGTAAGAGAGAGAGTGAAGAAAGGAAATAAGAGAAAAAGAAATGAGTGATGAAAAGATATTTTTTTTGTCATACTTACCAAATAAATAATGACAAATTATATAGTATCTGTGGAAGGGATAGAGAGAGAGGGGGAGAATGTGTAGTGTAAAGCGCTTAGAGACCCCTGGGTTATAACGCGCTATACAAATCAAAATAAATAAATAAATAGTGTATAAATGAATGACTGAGTGAAGGAGAGGAAGGGACTGAGGGAATGAGTGTGGAAAGGAGAGTATGGTGAGTATGGTGAGTGAGGAAAGGAGAGTATGATGAGTGAGGAAAGGTGAGACAAACAGTGACTAAAAGAAAGGGACTAAGGGTAGGGGAGTGAGTTAAGAGGAGTGAAAAAATAAGGGAAGGGCACTAAGGAAAAGAGAGTGAGGGAGGGTAAGTGAGAGAAGGGGAGCGGGGCAGAGACAGGGAAGGAGTGTAAGGCACGGAGAGAGGGAAGTAGGGTAAGGGGAGTGAATATTAAGAGAAGTGGAGTGATGGTGAGGGAAGGGGTATGAGGATAATAAAATGGTGGTAAGTGAAATTGAGAAGTGGTGAGTGAGTGAGAGTAAAATGTAGTTATAGTGACTAAAATTGTGGAAGAGATTTAGAGATGGATGAAGCAAAAGATAGTGAGAAAGGGAATTAAGGAAGGGTAGTGAACAAAATGGAGTGAAGGAATGAAAGAAGTGGAGTGACTGAAGGTCACTGAGGGATGATGTAATAGAAAGAAAGTTAGGGGGGAGTGAGAAGAGATTGAGCGATACAGCAACACAAGGAAGTGATTAAGGAAAAAGGAAACATAAGACAATGGAAGTGGTAGAATATGATTTAGATTGAGTGAAAGGCAGTGACAGTGACAGAAGTGATAGATGGGTGAGGAAAGAGAGAAAGATAAGTAAGAGATTCTTAAAGAAGTTTTTTTTCTTTGTCGTACTTACCTTATAAATATAATATCTGTGGACGAGAAGAAACAATTCAGTTATAATGTATATTTCGCAATACAAAATACAAAATAATTTGTACAATATTTTAATTATTTTATTTTGCTGTTCTCAGAATGTATTGAATTTCACTTAAAACAATGAGTGCAATACTACTCATCATATGACAGCGGGTAAAAAAAACACAGTCAAAAAGATTGTGTTTAAAAAAACCATACAACATTTGAATACAAAATGTAAATATAAAAAAAAACATATCTTAAATGTTTTTCTCTAATTCACAATTTCTTGTTTAAGTATGCTACATCTCCAACAATCATAAAGTAATAAAACAATATCACTTATTTTTATACCCTCTAAATAAACTTCCATACAAGCATGTTCTAACAACATTTTCTCGAAGTAGTCATTTTGTTCTGAGAGACTTCTCCACGGCCAAATAGTATGTGTAAAGTGTTTAGTTTGCAAATTACTTAATTGTACTCTTAACCTTTATTTTCCTGACCTTTAGAATCAAAAGTTTCAACGTGTTCTCTACCATCTAAGATTAGTAAAACCTCTACCTGATGCTATCATTATCTCAAATACAAGTTTTCTTTTATAATTTGCTCACCCTCACTCACAAACTAATTCTGAACAACAGAGTATCCTTTCTTAATAGCAGTAATCTTGTAATCTTCCTAGGCCAATTAATTTTCCCAAAATTTGGGTTGCAAAAACACTAGGTAATAATTTGGTAAGTCAAAAGGTAAACGTTTTTTAAAAGTCAATTGAGTATCATTACAGTGTGTTCAGCCTTTTGGAGATTTTAAATAAGCTGTGTAATGTCCTGATGTTGTAGGAGGACCATCATGGAAGATAATTGCTACAGTTACAAAAGTTCTTCCAGAAATTGATAGTTGAGAAGCCACAACATTTTTAATTGAAGTTGTCAATTTTGTTCCATCAGGTCTGCATTGTTGGAGCATTAAAATTATATACTGTCCATATCTTCGGATAAATAATGTTGATAACATTTCTGAGTTACATTGAGAACAGACCATGTTTTGATTTGCTTCTCTAACTAGATTATTGAAAGACACTGCTTTACAGTTTGGTAATGTTAAATATATAAATCTTTCAGTGTGTATGTCAGTACTACTTGAAAACGAACAATTGTCGCAGTCATGTTGCCATTTATAAGAAAGACCAAAAAGAGTATCAATATCTACACCTTCATCTTGTAAAACAGCAAGAATATACATAATAAATTCCGGACAATCTTGCTGAATATTCTGAGAAAATTGATTTAGTCCAGCACACATGTCTAAAACATTTCTAATATCAGAAACATTTTCTATTTTAGTGTTATCACTGCTACATTTCTCAAACACAGAATTCAATAAACAACAAAATGTTTGGTCCCGATTTTCAAACATCTGTTGCTGTAAAGTTTCAAGAAAAAAAACAACATTAACCACTACATTTGCATAGCAGTTGACACCAGAACTGTTTTCAAACTGAAATCCAACAACCTCTTCAGTAGTATCCTTTTTCTTTTTGCTTCCAATCACAGGTTCATCTACTTTTTTTCTTTTCTCTACCACTTCACTACATTTTTTCTCATATCTTCTTTTTTGACCTACAACATGCTTTTCAATTAAAGGATATTGAGGTAAACTTGGAGCATATTCTCTTCTTAACCTGTAATACTCCTTCACACAATTTAGATCTGCACTAATCTTTGTCTCATCAAAATCAATCAAGTATAATCCAGATAAAGATCTGACTCGAGATAAAGCAACATAGGCCATACCTTCTTTGAACACAGTACAATATTCACCAAAGCACAATCTACACTTAAACCTTGAGATTTATGAATAGTCACCGCATATGCCAAACAAATAGGAAACTGTTTTCGTCGGACATATAAATCTTTTACAAGCAAAAATCGAGCCGAACAACAACTCAATTGTTGTACTTCTTCAATTTTATCAAATTTGATTTTCCAAAAATTCAATCTCATCTCAATTTGGGTAATTCACAAAACCAACAACATGACCCATTGCTCCATTCACCAAACCTCTTTCCACATGTAAATTTCTTCGTAAAATAATCCGACAATTTAAACATACATACAGATTCTTTTCTAAACCAGCAGTTTTAGATATTGATTTCTCTAAAGAATCCAATTTTAACTTCAACCTTTCTGACAAATAATAGTCTGAGAGTTATACTAGAGAAGTAGGCGCATGCTGTTAGTTAAGCCCTTCCAGGCATGAGTGAAGTGGAGTATGTTAAACATACTTTGTGTCTAGACAGACTGCAAAGACAGTTAACAGAAAGATAGGAGAGAGCACATGGGAAACAAAATGGGTGCCAGAAATACAAAATGGCTTCTAGCTCATGCCAACAAATCTGTCTAATATTCAACACATGGGCTGTGTTCTCTGTCTTATAGAAATGACTGTGATAAATGGTTTTAGTAAAATGAGCACTTTTAAAGTTTTTCACCAGGATTTTACATGTAATCTACCATGTCTGTGTCTGCTTGCCCTATCTGTGTCTGTGCTCATACCATTTCACCGTCTCTACTGGCAAAAAACAGACCATATATATATAAGCAAGACATAACATTCCTTTTTCATTTCAACGGCACACCCTGGATCTTTATTGCACAGCATAGATCCTATTTCGGAATTAAGAGGCCTGACAGACATGCTGCCTAAGATTCTCTAGCAGTACATATCCTAAAGCCTAACTGACTTCAAGAATACATGTATTCCCATATTTTTAAACACATCAACTAAAGAAAATATTCCCCCAGATTCATTAGTATGAGTGTCTGTATGGTTTGGTGGGGGTATTACTTAGCACATAGATGCATCAATGACTGACTTACGAGACTCCTGAGGCAGAAGCCGGGAGAGATTGAGACAAACCTTCTTTTTAAAACGCTTGTGTGTGATACTCTGTACTTTTTTAAAACGATCACCTCATTGCACTTAGCAATTCACGAACAGCGAGCTCATCGCTGCAACGCTTGTCACTCCCACCGCCATTCTCGAGGGCGAGGCGCGACTAGAGACACGCCCACCTCAGGCGGCCACGCCCCCTTGACTACACTATAAATAGTGCGCGCAGCTGGAAAGCGCGACACTAAGACCTACGAGACTCCTGAGGCGGAAGCCGGGAGAGATTGAGACAAACCTTCTTTTTAAAACGCTTGTGTGTGATACTCTGTACTTTTTTAAAACGATCACCTCATTGCACTTAGCAATTCACGAACAGCGAGCTCATCGCTGCAACGCTTGTCACTCCCACCGCCATTCTCGAGGGCGAGGCGCGACTAGAGACACGCCCACCTCAGGCGGCCACGCCCCCTTGACTACACTATAAATAGTGCGCGCAGCTGGAAAGCGCGACACTAAGACCTACGAGACTCCTGAGGCGGAAGCCGGGAGAGATTGAGACAAACCTTCTTTTTAAAACGCTTGTGTGTGATACTCTGTACTTTTTTAAAACGATCACCTCATTGCACTTAGCAATTCACGAACAGCGAGCTCATCGCTGCAACGCTTGTCACTCCCACCGCCATTCTCGAGGGCGAGGCGCGACTAGAGACACGCCCACCTCAGGCGGCCACGCCCCCTTGACTACACTATAAATAGTGCGCGCAGCTGGAAAGCGCGACACTAAGACCTACGAGACTCCTGAGGCGGAAGCCGGGAGAGATTGAGACAAACCTTCTTTTTAAAACGCTTGTGTGTGATACTCTGTACTTTTTTAAAACGATCACCTCATTGCACTTAGCAATTCACGAACAGCGAGCTCATCGCTGCAACGCTTGTCACTCCCACCGCCATTCTCGAGGGCGAGGCGCGACTAGAGACACGCCCACCTCAGGCGGCCACGCCCCCTTGACTACACTATAAATAGTGCGCGCAGCTGGAAAGCGCGACACTAAGACCTACGAGACTCCTGAGGCGGAAGCCGGGAGAGATTGAGACAAACCTTCTTTTTAAAACGCTTGTGTGTGATACTCTGTACTTTTTTAAAACGATCACCTCATTGCACTTAGCAATTCACGAACAGCGAGCTCATCGCTGCAACGCTTGTCACTCCCACCGCCATTCTCGAGGGCGAGGCGCGACTAGAGACACGCCCACCTCAGGCGGCCACGCCCCCTTGACTACACTATAAATAGTGCGCGCAGCTGGAAAGCGCGACACTAAGACCTACGAGACTCCTGAGGCGGAAGCCGGGAGAGATTGAGACAAACCTTCTTTTTAAAACGCTTGTGTGTGATACTCTGTACTTTTTTAAAACGATCACCTCATTGCACTTAGCAATTCACGAACAGCGAGCTCATCGCTGCAACGCTTGTCACTCCCACCGCCATTCTCGAGGGCGAGGCGCGACTAGAGACACGCCCACCTCAGGCGGCCACGCCCCCTTGACTACACTATAAATAGTGCGCGCAGCTGGAAAGCGCGACACTAAGACCTACGAGACTCCTGAGGCGGAAGCCGGGAGAGATTGAGACAAACCTTCTTTTTAAAACGCTTGTGTGTGATACTCTGTACTTTTTAAAACGATCACCTCATTGCACTTAGCAATTCACGAACAACGAGCTCATCGCTGCAACGCTTGTCACTCCCACCGCCATTCTTGAGGGCGAGGCGCGACTAGAGACACGCCCACCTCAGGCGGCCACGCCCCCTTGACTACTCCTCTCCTGACTATAAACCATGTGCCTTGCCAGGAAGCGCAGCGGACGAGCGCAGCGGGCGCGACGATTGCGCGCCGAAGGCACGCCTAAGGTAAGCCCGTCTGCGCCAGACCGAGCCCTGAGCCCATACCCCAGGCTAGTCACAACTGCCCTCGATTGAAATATTCACTCAATACCCTGTACCAGCTCAGGGAACCAGTGAACATTAGATGTAAGGAAACTATTATGCCAGAAACCGATCCTATCGGCTGCCCTAACTGCGACTACAGGTTATCCCCATCCCCCCAACCCGAACCGGCTCATCTTGAAATGGCCCTGCTGAATTGTAGGTCACTCCCAAAGCATCAGACAGAAATCCACTTACTACTAGCAGAGCTGGGCTTAGATGCTCTGTTCTTAACAGAAACGTGGCTTTCCCCTAGCACAGATCCAGACATCAATCAAGCACTTCCTCCCGGATACCTCATTAAATCTCTAAATAGACCGAAGGGTATTGGTGGGGGGATTGCGATCATCTACCGTGATAATCTTTCATGCCAACTTAAAGATAGCCCCATTCTGGATAGTGAAAACGTTCTGTTCTCCCTTCACCTGCCACCATCTACGACACTTTCTGGGGCCCTAATCTACCGCCCTCCGGGACAGGTAGGGGGTTTCATAGACTCACTCACGGACGCCATCTCTTCTCGGGCTTGTGTGACCCCTAATTTCACAATCCTTGGAGACTTAAATCTCCACTTCAACGATCAAAGCAACAAACTTGCAACTGACCTAAAAGCCGATCTGGCTTCCCTTAATCTTCATCTCCTTAACAAAGAACCCACCCATACGAAAGGTCGGCTACTGGACCCCATCTTTTCCAACCTCTCCACCCTCACTGTACAAACTCCTCTGCCCCTTCCCTGGTCAGACCACTTCCTGGTCCCTTTTAAACTTCAACTTCCAGGCAAATCGTCTGACATCCCCCTCCCCCGAGCCCCTTCTCGTCCTTGGAAAAAACTGGACACAACCTTATGGGATCAGGCACTGACGTCCACGGTTCCCCTAGTAGACCCTAACCCCTCGTCAGCTGAAATCCAACTTCATAACTGGATTAAAGATTCCCTCGACTCAGTTTTACCTCTTAAAACTCTCCCATCCAGTAGGAAATCGTCCAAATTACCATGGTTCACGGAAGAACTTCGCGAATTAAGAAGAAAGGGCAAAAAGCTTGAACGCCGTTGGAGAAAGAACTGGAATACAAATGACAAAAGCGACTATAGAACCCATATTAGACTGTATAAAAACGCTTTAAAAACTGCACAGGCCAATTTCTTTGAGGAGCAAATAGCCTCAGCCGCTAACTCCGCGAGAGAGACCTATCAAATAGTGAAACTCCTCACCAAAATACAAGACCCTCCATCTTCCCCAGACGTGGATGGCACAAAATGCAACCAAATGGCAGAGTTCTTCTCGGCAAAAATTGCTAAAATCCTAACTTCCCTTCCAACCCCATCTACCACTCAAGCACTCCCTGGCTCCTCCCCTCTCCAAGACACCCCGAGATTAACCTCTTTCTCCCAAATCTCCATTGAAACGTTTCTCAACGTTTTACAGAAAGTCAAAAGTGGCTCCCCATCAGACCCAGCCCCCATTAGTAAATTGAAGCTAGTTGCTCCCACTATTGCTCCCCTATTTACTAAGCTGATCAACGCCTCCTTTGAAAACGGTATAGTCCCGGCAAACTGGAAAAAAGCCACAGTTAAGGCTCTCATAAAAAAACCACACTTAGATCCCACAGACCCTTCCAATTTCAGACCAATCTCATTGCTACCAGCTATGAGTAAAATAGCCGAACGAGTAGCAAATCAGCAACTTTCGGATTTTTTAGAGACCAACCATCTTCTCCGCATGTCCCAGACAGGCTTTAGACCAGGACAGGGGACTGACACCGCTTTGTTAGCCGTTGTCGAGGAAGCCAGGGGCATATTGGACGCAGGAGGATCAGTGGCAGTGATCCTCCTCGACCTGAGTGCCGCCTTCGACACGGTGGACCATGCAACCCTTGTCCAGCGCCTTGGCCTAATGGGAGTGGCCGACTCCGCCCTGGCCTGGATATCATCCTTTCTCAAAGACAGGTCCTTCCAAGTGGCTGACGGGTACTCCGTCTCCACTGCTCAGTCTCTTAGGTGTGGTGTGCCTCAGGGATCTTCCCTGAGCCCAACACTTTTTAATGCTTACATGGCTCCCCTTGAGGATGTTGTAAAGCCGTTTGGCATTAAATCAATAATGTATGCTGATGACACCCAGCTGATCGTCTCCCTTAACCAGGCCGCCAACGCCCTGTCCAACCTGAGCAGCTGTCTAGAGGAGGTGCATCAATGGATGTGCGAATCAAGGCTAAAACTAAACGGGGAAAAATCGGAAATACTCCTCTTAGGAACCTCCAACAAAATTCCCACTTCCCTTCCTTGGCCACCGTGCATGGGAACACCACCCATTCCCAAGTCCGAAGTCAAGAGCTTAGGGATATGGCTTGACCAGGATCTAAGTTTCAAAACTCAGGCGAGAAAAACGGCGGGAACCTGCTTCGGCCTGATAAAAATGGCTCGAAAGATTTTACATCTACTTCCGCTCCAGTCCAGGAAACTCTTGCTGCAGGGGCTTGTGAACTCCAGACTGGACTACGGAAATGTCCTGTACCTGGGAGCCCCAGCCTCGGTGATCCATAGACTTCAATGCGCACAGAACGCGGCGGCGAGAATCCTCACAGGAACTTCAACGAGGAATTCGGCTAAACCAGCTCTCAGAAGTCTGCACTGGCTGCCAGTAAAGGAGAGGGTCAATTTTAAGACCCTGTGCATTACTCACAGAATTTTGCACAATAAAGGCCCTCCCATTCTCAGGACACTGGTGACTCAACAACAGTCAAGTCGCCAACTAAGATCCAACTCTCTTTCCCTCGCCAATGTCCCCAGAATTAGGAAGGCCAGAACAGGCGGCCGCATGTTCTCCTATAATGCTCCTAGACTGTGGAACGCCCTTCCCCTGTCCCTGAGGCAAGAACACAACCACCTCAGGTTTAGGAAACGCCTAAAAACCTTACTTTTCCCCTGAGCTCACCTCCTGACCTTTCCTTCCCTCAGTACCGTGGTCTTTTTAGCGCCGGGATGCCTTAGGGTAGCTGCGCGCTCTAGAAAACATAAAATCAAATCGTTTGTATGTGTTTTGAAGACAGCATATGTGCAGGACTGTATGGGTGGATGAGTGTGTATATGTGTGTGTTAGTGAGTGAATGACTGTCTCACTAGTGTCTTTATCAGTAACGACATATGTTTTAATCTAGTATATGTGAGTATTGATGTATATAAGTGAGTATATGTGAGAGTGAGAGATTGTAAGAGTTCCTGTTTAAATAAGTATGTATTTCTATAAGTGATTGTTTAAGAGAGTAAGTATGTGTAAGTTTCCTTAGAAGTAAGGTGGTAGTGTGTGTATAGTTGTATATGCAAATAAATGGATGTTCAATAGTTTATTTGCATGTGTGAGTATGTGTGTGAGTAACTTTTGGATGACTGTCGGTGTGTAACAGGATGTATAGGTGTATCACTACATATGATGAGTGAGTATATGTATGAGTGACTATATAGAACTGTTGGTGAATGAGTGGATGTGTATATAGATGGTGGAATTACTGAATTGGTTTTTGTAACTGGTATGGGTATCTCCATTTTTTTGAAAATGTTAGTTTCTATTTTTGAGTATGTGTTTCAAGGGTTACATTACACTGAAAGGAGGTCTGTCACTCTGTCACAAGGATGGTGTCATCAGTGATGTCATGAGTGATGTCACTGACCATGTCATGAGTGATGTAATATGTGACGTCATCAGCAGTGCATTGCAGGCGCGCAAGTTATAGTGAGTCCAACTAACTATAACGTTGGAATTTCAATGGTTTTATGTCATTAAAATTTCCAGCTAACTATAACTGGTGTGAAACCTATGTTTTTTTCAGTGAATTCAATAGGTTTTTTAAATGCTAATTCCTAACTATAACTGGTGTGAAACCTATGGTTTTTTCAGTGAATTTCATAGGTTTTTTTAAATGCTAATTCCTAACTATATATAGGGCCTTCTCAAACCTATGAAATGTAATATTTTTTATAATGAATCCCATATTGTACATTTATATATATATATTTTTTTTTGCCCTGGTGCGCTCCCGGTGCGCGCACCGGAAAGCGCAGTATTCCGACGCGCACCGGTGAGCGTCCTGTTAGCGCTATTGCCGCGAACGAAAACATCATTGTGACGTATCACGTAGCCGCGTCCGCTTGATACGCACGGCGTAAGCGCACCCGGAAGCACTTGAGCGAATGCAATCGCGCAACGTAAGCATCCGACGCGCTTACGCGACGCGCCCCGGGGCGCGTCGCGTAAGCGCGTCGGGTCATGTGACCTAAAAATAACACTTTTAATTGATGCAGAACAGTTTTGGTTTCCAAATGATGAAAGCCCGGGTCATGTGACCTGAAAATAACACTTTTCATTGGTTCAGGACAGTTTTTTTTCCAAATGATGAAAGACCTCACCTTTTTTCCTTATTCTGACTTTGTCCTTTGACTGAGGAAGACCTGTTTGGAGATCTTTGTGAAAAAAATATTTTGTACTTTAAAATGGCTACAGTAGCAGCAGCAGCTGGAGCATCTGCACCACCACCACCACCACCACCACCACCACCAAGAGGACCACCACAACATCACATTGGTGGTCAAGAAGAAGAGGAGGAGGAGGAGGGAGGGGAGGAGGTGGCTGCCAGAAGACAATACCCCATACAGGCCAAAGCAGCACATTGTATGGGAGTTTTTTTCCATCCCTGAGGGAAAGAAGAAAGTGAATGCGCCAAATCTGTGGCATTGAACTTTCAAGGGGGAACCCTAATAAAAAATATTCATTTGGTAATAACACCATGATCTGGCACATGCAGCGCAAGCATCCCAACAACTATGCTGCGGCAGAGGTGAGAGAACTGGCCAGCAACCCTCCCCAATCTTCACCCAGCACCTCCAAACGAAAGCAACCCACTCCATCGGGACCAGAAACAAGGGAGATGGTCCCAAACATTCAACAAAAGTTTGGGCAATACAAGATCTCTTGTATTTTTTGTGGCAAGACCATCACATACGGTGAGCAAAGCATAACGCTCATCAACCGTGCTGGTGACAACCACAAATGCCCCCAAAAAATTAATTTTTTCATCATTTTTTTTTGCTCCAGTTGACCTGTTTTCAATTCCCTGTTTTTTGTTTCTCCCCATAAAAACAACAAAAAAAATATAAAATAGTTCATAAAAGCCAAAAAAAGTACAAAATGTTCAAAAAAAATTAGAAAATATATAAAACAACAAAAAGAAGAAAAAAAACAGTTATTTTTAGAACTACCTCCAATTTATAAAAAAGGCTACATTTTTTAAAAACTCTTTTCCCCATGGTTTGCTCCCCGGTACACTCCGCGGTGCGCGTACAAATCAAAACGAAAAAAATGTTTTTTTTTGACCCGCGGGGCCCTTTTATAGCCCCCACATCAAACCTAGGGGGTCAAGGGGGGTCTACTCTGCCCCTTATGGTCATTTCCCCCTTTGTTTTTGCCACCTCTTGTGTCTCGATCCTACCGAGACACAAGATGGCGGCCGCTCCTGACTGTTTGGAATGTTGACAGACACCCGAGAGCCAATCAGCTTTCCGCACGCGAACTCGCGTAGCGCGCTGGTTAGCTCCCTGGTGCGCGTACCGGGGCGCGCTTATAGATATATATATTTTTTTTAACCTAAATTACTCAAAATCCACTGGAGCACATATCTTGAGACATAGCAAAGGCACATCGGGCTACGAGTCCCTAAAATTTTGCCAAGTTTGGTGGAAATCCATTCAGCCGTTCGGGCTAAAAGTGAGGTCGACCGCCCTATGGAAATTAACATGGGGAAAACACGTTTTGGGACCCCCCCCTTTTTTCTCGGCCCCCGCTTGACAAATCCCCACCAAACTTTCAGTGAAGGACCGGGGCGCCGCGAGGCAAATTTGAGGAAATTTTCAGGCAGATTCCTCTACCGCGCCAAAGTTATTCACAATAGAATGTTGAGATTTTCTATTGAAAATAATCCTAACTATAACTACCTACTGGCGACCGCCAGTAGGTAATATATATATATATATTGTCAAAAACCAAAGTTTCCCTTGCACAGAAACAGCTTATCCCAGCTTGCACAAGGAACACAATGCACGGACCAAATTCTGCGGTGCTTCAAATTTTCTTTAATTGCATGCCGGCTTCATAAATATATATATATATATATATATATATATATATATATATATATATATATATATATATATATATATATATATATATATACCACGTCACTCCTCCAAATCTCTCGGCGTTTCCAACTTAGCACACCAGCAAACAGAAGGAAGACGGACCACGAAGATTTAGCATCATAAAGATTTTATTCGGTACACAGAAAGCAGCTACGTGTTTCTGGCAAGTTATGCCCTTGATCACGCTGCAACATGTACTGGAGACATAATGCTTTTTTTAAATGCAAGTTTAGAAGGGAACACCCCCTCACAGTGACATAGTGTGTCATGTGACAGCTAAACAGTGAAAACATACTGCCGCTATTTTTAGTCTTTGAAAAAACAAAGTACAGACAAATGATTCATATATATATATATATATATATATATATATATATATATATATATACATATATATATATATATATATATGAATATATACAGCTGCTCAGTGGCAGGCCAAGCAAGCTAGTTATATCCCTTTGCTGCACTCAGTAGCCCTGAGATATAGGCGCTGGTGGGGACGGGCAAGTGCCTGATGGACTATGTATTTATCAAAACACAGGATGTCCAGAGGAGAAAAGACATAGGGTTGGGCCACTTGAGGTCTTTAGAATGGGTTAGAAAAATAAACATCGGAGTTGTGGTGAGGCTATGAGTGAGAGACAGAAGGTAAATGTTCTAATGTGATAACCTAAAAAGGAAACAATATAAAGAAAAGGAACAGGGGTCCTAGGAGTCAGGTAGCCGGGTAGGCCAAGTCAAGCTCATGCAGGGCTGCCTTTTAGGCAAAGACCATGGTCCTGTAATCCATAGCGGATAGGCTAATACTAGATGTCACTAGCAGTGTGTGGGCATATCGGTTTCAGAGATTTTAACTGAAATTATAAACCTATGTGGGAGAGAGAGACGGGGGATGAAGGGGAGAAAGGGGAACGTCCTCACAAAACTAGTGTAGTGAAGGGCCTGGTTCCCCTGGGTTCAGCCTAGGTGGACTTGCAGGTCCTCCTCATGGTTGAGGCCTCCCGGTGTCTTGCTCTGTAGCTTTGTAATATATTCAGATTCCAGG
Source organism: Lissotriton vulgaris (assembly GCF_964263255.1). NCBI lineage: Eukaryota > Metazoa > Chordata > Amphibia > Caudata > Salamandridae > Lissotriton > Lissotriton vulgaris. The sequence goes on from NW_028249262.1 coordinate 371,132, forward strand.
CGTCGCAGATGACGTTCCCGATCTCCTCTCGCTGATACTGGGATCCTGTCAATGCCAAAAAATTCGATTTTATATATATGTTATGTTATGTTATGTTATTAGTTTGTAAAAGCGCAACAGCTGCCCCAGCAAAGAGGCGTCCCGGCGCTAGTGAGCAATGAGGTGGAGTGAATGGAGCGGACCAGACCGGGCGAAGCCCTAGGAGCAGGAGAACAAAAAGGTCTTCACAGCCTTGCGGAATGCAAGCAGATTCTCGATACCACGGATGGCAGTCGGAAGGGAATTCCAGAGCCTAGCTCCCAGCACCCGAAAAGAGCGTCCACCCATGCGGCAGAGCCTGCTCTTAGGAATGATTGCAAGGTGCTGACCAAGGGAGCGTAGATTACGCGGTGGGACATACGGAGTCAAAAGAGGCAGTAAAATTGCCGGACTCTGAAGTTTAAGGATTTTGAATGCCAGACAAAGTGCCTTAAATTTGATGCGGAATTCCACTGGAAGCCAGTGCAGTTTTTTAATCGTCGCTCTGGCAGAGCATCTTCGGGGAAGACCAACCAGGGTCCTAGCAGCCGAGTTCTGAACTCTCTGAAAGCGGGCTACTTCCGTTTTGTTGGCACCTAGCAGTAGAACACTGGCATAGTCTAAACGTGATAGGATGATAGCTTAAACCACAAGCTGACGCATAGCGGGTTCAAAGAACCCCAAGATGGGACGAAGGCTCCTTAATAGGCCTACACAAGTCGCTGCCACTTTCTTGGTATGGGTCTGGAGGCCCAGAGAGGAATCCATCCAGACACCCAGATTTTTCACTGAGGCCTTGGGAGCAGGCATCTGACCTAAGGAGGAAGGCCACCAGTGTTCGTTCCACAGGGTCGTATTCTTCCCCAACAGCAAAATCTCTGTTTTACCAGCATTCAACTGGAGACAGTTGTTGGTCATCCAGTGAGCCACTGCAGCTATTCTGTCCCTAAATCTTGTAGCATCGACAGATGGACTCTCAGAGAGTGTGACGACTAGCTGAGTATCATCAGGGTAAGATACCAGTGTCAAGCCCCACTCTCTGGCGATTGCAGCGAGTGGCTGTACATAAAGATTAAAAAGGGACGGACTGAGTGCTGAGCCCTGTGGAACACCCTGACCAATATGATGGAACTTGGATAGGAAGGGAGGGGCGGAAACCCTAAAAGTTTCTTGGTATGGGTCTGGAGGCCCAGAGAGGAATCCATCCAGACACCCAGATTTTTCACTGAGGCCTTGGGAGCAGGCATCTGACCTAAGGAGGAAACCCTACCGCGCCAGGACACTCTGGTAGTAACGGAGCGCGTTATAAAACAGCTAAAAATAAAATAAATAAATAAAAGCTCTATCCTGAAGAAATGACCGAAACCATTTCAGGGCACACTCCCTAATACCAAATTCCTCCAGGCGGCGAATCAGGATCCCATGCGACACCGTGTCAAAGGCAGCGCTGAGATCAAGCAAGATCAGCGCTGCACTCTGACCGGCGTCGAGGATCTCTCGGAGATGTTCGGTGGTAGCCAACAATGCAGACTCTGTGCTGTGACCCGGTCTGAACCCATTTTGGGATGGGTTCAGGATGTTATTTTGGTGCACAAATTGTTCAAGCACAGAGTTGGCATGGGCTTCAGCGAGTTTAGCCGCCCAAGGAAGGAGGGATATTGGCCTGAAGTTCTCCGGTCTGGAAGGATCCAGGGTCGGCTTTTTTATAATCGGGGAGACCCAGGCCTGTTTCCAAGCATCAGGAACAGTTGCCGTGGAAAAGGACAGGTTGAGAAGAGATTTAAGGGGTGATAGAAAAAAGTTCAGGGAATCAACAAATTGGGCAGGCCGCATAGGGTCTGCCGGGCTCCCAGATGTAACTTTTTTGCAGATTATGGCCAATTCATCGGTAGTGATCTCGGGGATACTGGCCAAGACCGCCCCCTTAGAACTAGGGCAAGTGTAAGTGCAAGACTCAGAAGGGTGCTGCAGAAAGGAGCTATATATAGTATTAACCTTCTCAACAAAGAAAGTGGCCAGATCCTCACACTGCTGTGCCGAGGTGATATTGGAGGATGGAGCTCTACTGTTTTGAAGCTCTTGTACAAGTCTAAACAAAAATTTGGTGGGGTTGGGGCTGACCTTAATTTCATCAGCGTAAAAAGCAGCACGTACGGAACAAATGGCTTTCTGATAAAGTTTCAATTTGGCCAAGTACAGTCGTTTATGCTCATCCCTATATTCACGCCTCCATAGGCGTTCAGCTCTCTTACAGTCTTTCCTCCAGGCTCTAAGGGTATCATTATACCAAGGGTGGGATGGTGACCTTCACCCTTTAGTCCATTTGGCAGGGACGAGGTCATCCAATCCCTTCACGATCCAGCCCTGGAAGATAGAATATGCGGCATTAACATCTGGCTCCTCTCCACCGGGAAACATCCCCAAAGTTGTCTGGAGATCGTCAGATTTAAGTTTGTGCCATGGTCTTTTGAGAACCCGGTTCAACCCCGCAGTTTTGAAAGGTTCCCTGACCTGTATGGTAGCTTTAATGAGAAAGTGATCCGTCCATCCCATAGATTTGGGGGTGTCGACTCTAAGCTCTAAAATATTAGAAAAGAGAGGGTCAAGTGTATGCCCTGCCACATGTGTGGGAGTATGGACAAAATACTCCAATTGCAGGGCCATTAAATCAGTTAAAGGATTCCTGATAGTAGCCTCATGCTTCTGGTCAAAATGGAGATTTAAGTCTCCTAGGACAGTAAAATTGGATGGTCCTATTACTAGGGAGCTCACTACTAGAGATTGGATAAACTTTGAAGCAGGTCCTGGGGGTCGGTAAATATAGAGACCAGAGAATGTGAAAGAACTGAAGTGAGGTAATAGAAATTTTCAGGTAGCTAACGTGTCCCCCACTCGCACCCCATCCATGCACCCATGTTCCTTGTATGTCATGTAACTTCCTTCCCGTACATGCTAGAAAGACGCATATGCATTTGCGTCAAACGTTAACATGTCAGTTATATCATTCTCCAAGAAAATCACGTTAATTAGGCTTCTAGGCCTATGGTGCCAACGTCTTTACATGGTACACTTTTGAATCTCGCACACGTTTTCTCCATGTTTCCTGGCTCCGTTGAGCTTGGCCCTTAATCGAGGCTCCGAGTCTTTTCTGTCTCTGAAAGCTATAGTTTGGGTATGCATCCCTGACCTCTGCCTTACTTCCTGCCCAGCGAAGCGGTGCCCGGCCCAGCCTGGCCTGCTTGCCAAGATCGTATTTTTCCTATAGTTATCAGCTCAGCCTCCTCGAAAACACATTCCAGTCTAGTGAAATAGGTAAACATATTCCCGGCTGCAGAGCAAAGGGCCCGGCCTTCCTGTCCTCCTTGCAAGTGATTTACATTACCCGTTACCATGGTAGGTCCATGGCCCCGCGCATTGCACCAAGATACGTATGCACGCACTAGCATCCAGTATTGAACGGCCTCTGCTAGAGAGACCTTTTACTTCAGACACTACATCCTCCAAACATGAGATACCAGATATGCTATAGGTACAGGTCGTTCTGACATCCCAGACACCAGTCTCCTCTACTAGTGCTAAAGTCAAAGCCCCCAGTTCTCCCCAGTTGCCATGCTCAGTTGCGCGCGCATCTAGGCCAAAAGTTTCTGCTGATCCTGCAAACTTTCTCTATGCATCCACCCACTTGTGACGTTTCTTGTGACGTTTCTCTGACATGTCCAGTGCACGCCCACGTGTACGCCTTTTTACACGCCTTCTGTTACGCACATGTGTTCTTATCTCTTACTTTTCACTAGTTACGCCTACTGTATTCATTTCAATCATACTGTTTTACTATATATAATGTGTGATGTTAATAAAACGTTGAATATCCCTTCCTGAACCTTAGTGGTGATGGAACATGATGTCCTGTTCCTCGAGGAGCATAATTAAAGCCCGTATGAGTCAGATACCACGGACTCTGCCTCTCATTTGATTGAGCTATCCTTATTGATATTTAATGTATGGAAAAATAGTTCGGTAATTTTATTTACCACATAATTCTGGCGCCCGAACAGGGACCCCCCCTTCCCCACTCGCCGGCGATGTTACGCAGGCCTTGACCCCTTCTACAGCCGTGAAGGAACCAGTACACACCTGCGGGTTTTCCTGCTATCTCCCTCAGGCCCACGGAGGAGACGGAGACTGCGGTCCGGCATCCAGACGAGGCGGTGAGGAATGCGGAGGATCCCGACCAGAGCCCCGAGTCGAGAGAGCAAGGTCCGAGGTATCCGGAGGCTCACCTGTTCCGAAGCGCATGCTTGGTAGCGTAGTAGCAGCCAGACGACGTAGCAGTCCAGTCCAGTCCAGTTTCCGAGGCCTTCAGTTTCTGCTTCCCGGTGAGTACCGTTGTTGGGAACGCATCTAGACGGGTTCATTAATTTGTGCCCGGTCAAGACAGGTCTGGGTACACAGACCTGGTCCAGACTTGTTCACTTAGGTGAACGCGGTATGACGTGTCTCTTTATGGGACCGGTATTTTCTGTACTGTTTTAGCAGTGCATCTAGTAATCCAGTATTCTAGTATTGTTTCTCAAAATTTTCAGAATTCGTGTTTTCTATGTTCCAGGTAATATCAGTCTGAAATGTTTCAATGTATTTAATGTCGTGGTATGAATGATTGTTTGCTATTCATTACTGTGTTTACTGTGTTCACGTTCAAGTCAGTCCAAAAATGCCACTGTTCTCGAAATTACGTCAGATAGGAACTAGGAAAGGGATACTCGAAGAAGCAGTTTCAGTCCCGCCTAGGGACACTCCTGGACATTTTATGTACCACAAGCACGGCTTAGATGCCATACTGTACTTAGACTTGTGGGTCGATTATACTAGGGATCTGGAAGAGAAGTATAGATGGCCTGTCTCAGGGACATGGGATGCTGAATGCATCATGAGAGTAGAGGAAACATTATGGAAGAAGAAAGCCAGACAATCACAGAAAGATGCCATAGAATTGTGGCGTAAAGAAGCGCATAGGAGAACAGAGAAAGAAATCAGGAAAGCAGAGAAAAGTAGAGAAGAATCTGAAAAAGCCAGAGAAAGAGAGTTACTAGAAGAAGGAGAACGAGTCAGAATAGAACAATTAGACCGACAAAGAAATGCCCTTATTACAGGCATGTATCCTGTTCTTGCCGAGGGCCTGCCCAAGGCGACCCCGGAAGTACCCCGTAACTTGCCACCACCATTGGTCCCGACTAAACTCCGTCACAAACAGAATGCAGCGGACATTTTCCTTTCTTCCTATTTAGATGATGTAGCTCCAGCATATACCAATGTACGCGTACCACCTGCTAATAATGTACAACAGCCTATTCAGCCTGTTCAAAACATACAGCAGCCTACTCAGTCTGTTCAAGACGCGACACCACCACTCCCTCACGACTCAACTTCCCCATCCGTTGTAATTTCCCATCCTGTCACAACTATTCCTGTCACTACTACTGTCCCTCCTGCTGTCGGCCCTTACAATCCTTTCGCAACACCGACAACCCAGAGTCTGCCTACATTACCTGCACCTGCTTTTCAAATTATGACACCAGCAGCAACATCACAGCTAGTTGATGGTTACGCTTCCGCTTCAGGAGGCGCCGTAGGAGGTCATCCTGTCACCCCGCCTCAAGTAAAACGAATGACGCTTAGAGAAGTAGCATTACAACGTACACCCAGAGCTGCGACTTTTGCATCCCTTAGACAGTACATTACAGATTGTAGATATGATCCAGTACCAGGCGTAGACGAGATGATGATATATTCATTACGTTTACGACGTGTTACAAACTATTTGGTTCTTTTACCAGAAATGAATGACCATTTAGACAACATATATCATTTTATTAGAACAGGGGAAAACCCAGAATGTATTCACGAGGCCATGGCACATCACAAGGTTGAGACACAAAAAATGATCTTACAGTTTTTGATAAATTGTTTGATAAGGGAACGAGATCGGCCAAGTACAAGCAAAGAAGAGATGAATGCCCTGATAAATTGGAGTAACAATATAGCTGATGGTAGACATGATAAACAAAGTTGTATAGAAGCCATGTACAGAAAGATTCGTAAAGAAATTCTAGACATACACGAAAGGGACAAAGCAGCGAGAGAAGACGAGAAAGCAGATAGTGACGTCACTGAGGACGAAGATATAGACACAGGAACACAAGACGGAACACGAGGCAGAATAGCGTACGTAGGAAGAGCGAGACTTCCTAAACAGAATCCTTTTGACAGACCCATTCGCCTAGAAAACAAGAAACGTTTCCTTTCTCCCATACCAGAACAATGTTCTCTTGAACATGTATTCCAAGCCACCGATAAAATACTGAAAGAAAGAATAAGTTACAGTGAACTTAGTACCATGCGTGATCAGGAATTAGCACGGTCAGCAGTACAATGGGCTGGAAATACTAATATATATAAAGATGATTCAGTAGCGCAAACATTTTTGAGTCTTACCCCAGACGAGCAGCGATTAGTTGGTATGTACATGATCCAGCATCTCATTACACTATATGAAAGTCAGCATTCTGATCCAGGTTCCCTATATAATGTATTGGAAGAATTACTCCTAAAAAGATGGAGAGGCCTAGGTACCGATTTAATTAATATCATTCTAGAACAACGCCACAAATACAGAACTTTCCTGACTCCACATTTCGTTCCTGTTCCACCCCCAGTAAGACAACCATTTTACATAGACAGACAGAATCCCTTATGAGAAGTTCATCCCGTCCAGACCACAGGGGGTGCGCTCCAGCGAGTATTCGTATACACTCCCCTGACCAAAATGGAACTATTGGAAATGAAGAAATTAGTGCCCTGTCATGATAAAGATCCAGCAGGATTCCACCGTGAATTAAAAGACATGTTACTCATGGGGGATTATACGTATCCCGACATTCTTAAAATGTTAAAGGTATTGTTGCCTGCCGGCATTTACGAAAAACTTAAAGAAAAAGAATGGGAGGTGGGGGATAAAAAGATTGTTTGGACTGAATTAGAAGACGAAGAAAATGGGCGAGTCCCAGGTATAGGTCTTGGGGACAAAGCCAAAGCATTACCAGGATTATTAGTACAAGTTTTGCCTAGGTTATTGACAATTAAAAAGGAAGACTGGGATGCAATCTCAGCCTGTAAACAGAAACAAGACGAAGACACTAGTGATTTTTATTCTAGATTCGAGAAATGTTTTATTATTAATAGCGGCCTGAAAACAAGTAGTGAATCATATCCACATCTTTTTGTGACCAAATTAGTTGAGAATTCCTTACCACAGGTTAAAAACAGAGTATTGAAAGTCGAGAGTACCTGGCAAGCTAATACTCCTTCCCAAATGTTACAAATGTTACAGTACCACCAGAACCGAATTAGAGAGGAACACGAACATGAACAGAGACGTATGAAAGATACAAAAATGAAAGTACTAGTTGCCCAGTCCGTCCCAGCAGATGGTCAGAAGAGGGGTACCACACAGACTAGTAACCCTGCAGCTCCTGTTAAAGGGAATTGCAACTACTGTAAACAGCCAGGTCACTATATAAACGAATGTCTGGTTCTGAAACACAATATTGCTACAGGCAGGACGAAAGAAAGACCGCGTCCACCTAGACCAGAACACGTTCCACAGAATATTCCACAGAACACGCAACCTCCACAGAATGCACAACAACAGACAGTAGCTGTACCCCAGCCCCAACCCATTGCTGCCACGCAACATGTCACACAGCAAATGTACCAGTATGCACAGTCAGATTACCCCGATTATCAGCAGTACACATGAAACAGCCTGGAGAGGGAGGTTGGCTTGCCCCTTATCGAGGTTCCTGTAGATCAAGAGGGTCCCTATGTACATAGTCAGGTATTAGGGAAAGACAGAAAATTTTTGATTGACACAGGGGCGAGCAGAACTACCATCAGTCACGACGAGGTTCCAGGGGCACCCCTCTCAGGCTCACAGAATGTTTCCCTTGGATTTTCAGGAAAGCCTATTGGTAACGAAGTATCAAAGCCAGTTCCCCTTGCAGTTGGTCCATTGTCTCGTACTACAGATTTGTTACTTACGAAATCATGTCCTGAACACTTGCTTGGTAATAGACGTTGAAAGCACTAGGAGCAGTGATATGTTGTTCTCCGGAAGGAGTGAGATTGTTTTTACGTGACTTTAAAGGTCATTATGTGTTGAGAGATTTTGATCCAAGATTGCAAAATGTACCACAGCATTTATGGGCGCAAGGTCCAACTGATGTAGGTTGCATGCACATTACTCCCTATCGTGTCACACTTAAGCAAGGTGTTGTACTGCCCCGGATCCGACAATACAAATTGCCACCTGAGGCTGTAACAGCCTTACTGAAAATTATTGACGAGCTAATTTCTCAAGGAGTAGTTGTAGAAACTGACTCTTATGTGTGTAATTCTCCAATCATTCTGATTCTTAAACGAACTGACCCAAATGCACCTCCAGTCTACAGACTGGTGATCGACCTTCGCGAACTTAATAAATGTATCATACCACAGTACCCAGTAGTCCCAGATATTTCTTCCCTATTGACTGCCATTGATTCCGAAGCTGCGTTTTTCACCGTAATAGATCTAAAAAACGCCTTCTTTAGTGTCCCCATTCATCCGGAAAGCCAGTACCTTTTCGGTTTCTGTTTGAATGGCCGAAGCTTCAAATTTGCACGTGCACCTCAAGGGTTCACAGAAAGTCCTAGTATTTACAGTCAAGCTCTGAAACGACAACTAGACAGTATTCACATGCCTACTGACACTGCACTGCTGCAATATGTTGATGACTTGTTAATTACAGCACGGACCGAACGTGATTGCAAACGCGCTTCACTGACAGTCTTGTATTTCCTGGCCGAAAAGGGGCATAAAGTGTCCCCTTCGAAGCTACAATTCTGTGCCCAGCAAGTGGTATACCTTGGACACTTGCTGTCCAAGAGGGGTAGACAGTTGACACCAGATCGTATCCAGTTAATTGCACATCTGCCACAACCCAGAACACAAAAGGAAGTACGGGCCTTTATTGGCCTCACTTCTTACTGCAGACAATGGATTCCCCAGTATGCATATCTAGCCAAGCCACTCATACAGTTGACAACACAGGAGGCAGCGACTTCGACTGTCCTCCCTTGGACTCAGGAACGTACACAAGCTTTTAATGACTTGAAGAAAGCTTTATGTCAAGCACCAGTTTTAGCTACACCATGTTACAGCAAACCTTTTACACTTTTTGTCACAGAACGCGATGGCACAGCATTATCTGTTCTCACACAAGATCAAGCAGGACACCACAAACCTTGTGCTTATTTTTCTAGTACATTGGATCCAGTGGCCCAGGCTTTGCCTGCGTGCTTAAAATCAGTTGCAGCAACAGCTCTAGCTATCAGACAAAGCGACTCGATAGTGTTAGGACATCCTGAGGAAATATAATTTTTGATCGAGTAGTGTTCCCCAGCGAGTACCCCACCGTCTCCATGTACTAGCTTGCAGTGCATGTTATTTCCCTCCTGTGCCAGCTACAAAGACGCAAATACATTTGCGTCCATCTTTAACTTGTCCTCTTTCAGATCCGCCATGAACGGATTGAATATTCAGTTCCTATATATGTCGTGCCACCGTCTTTTTGTGGTACACTTTACACGTTTTTCAGCTCTGGCGAAGTAGGCCCAGAATATGCCATCGAGTTTTTCAAGTTCTCTCCTGCTTTCTGACTCCGAGGGCCTCAGTCCAGGCTACCTCTGTACCAGTGGCCCCCACCTTATTCCTTGCGCGGCTCCGGCGCATAGCCTAACCTCTGCCTGCCAAGACCGTCTTCAACCTTCGAATTATCTGCTCCACTCCTCGAAAACACATTCCTGTCTCGTAGTTCAAGTAAACATCCTCCCAGCTGCAGGAGCAGAGGGCCCGGTTCTTCTGTCTCCGTGCAAGTAATTCATAGACTCCGTTGCCATGGTAGGTCCATGCCCCCTCACCCTGCATACCAACATGTAGACACATACACGCAGACAGTATAGAGTAGTCTCTGCCCGAGAGACCTTCCTTCCAGACACTACAGTTCTTAAAACATACGATATTAGATACGATATTGGGATCAGGTTGATCTGACATCTCAGACTTATGTCTACACTTATGTCTACACTTGTAGTGCTAAATGTCAAGTCCTTTCACCCTCTGGTTATACGTCAGACCCACGTCAAGCTGCTGCGCGCGCATCTTTGCTATGAATTTCTGCTGACATTGCAAGATTCTCTTATGTATCCACCCATTTTGTGACCTCATGATTAATGACGTTTCTAGTACACGCCTTCATGCACGCCTATTATAACGCCTATTATATGACGTTTCCATGTTTTATCTCTTCTTTTCCAGCTGTTACGCCTACTGTTACGCCTACTACATGCTCATACATTGTAATGCATTAACTATATATATGTACTTCTGTAAACAATATGTTGTCTGTCTTCCCTTCCTGAACCCTGTGTGGTGATGGAATGGTTATGCCACCTTGGCTCGAGCCAATTCCTTTTACAGGAATAAAACCCTTTTGAGTTTACCTCAATATCCCGGATTTTGCCTCTTATTTTTCTGAGTTATTCTTATTGATTATTGATAGCAAATTAAGTATAGGTAATCGATTTTACCACAGTTCTGGCGCCCGAACAGGGACTCCTCCCCCACCCCACGCGCCGGCGGTGCGTTGCAGGCCTAGCCCCCTGCCACAGCCGGACGGACAACTACGCGTATCCGCAGGATTTCCTGTATCTCCCTCAGGCCAACGGAGGTGACTGAGGCTGCGATCGACACCCAGACGAGGCGGTGAGGAGTGCGGAGGATCCCAACCCGAGCCTAGCTGAGAGAGCAAGATCCGTGGTATACCGAGGCCCACCAGAGTCCGAAGTTCCGAAGTATCTGCGTCGAGTCCGAATCCAGTCCGCGTCGAGTCCAGTCCAGAGTTTCCGAGGCCTTCTGTTTCCGTGCTTCCTGGTGAGTACCGTTGCTAGGGACGCATCCTGACGTGCGCATTAGTTTGTGCCGGTCAAGACAGGTTCGGGTGCACGAGCCTGGTCTGCACTGTTTAGCAGTGTATCTGTACTGTATAGCAGTATATCTAGTTTGCACCTGCATAAGGTGTATCCGTGCCGTTTAGCGGTACATCCTGTTACATGTCATTGTACTCAATTAATGTGGTTCGTTCTTGAAATGTTTTAATGTGTCATTCAAATGTCGTGGTATGAGTGAATGTTCGATCTTCATTATTGTGCTTACACGTGTTTTATGTGTAGTGTGTATATCCGAGTAAGAACCAAGTAGCCAGATTTCAGAATGCCGTTGTTCTCCAAACTAAGACAAATAAAAACCCGCAAAGGGGTTCTAGAAGAAGCCGTTCCCATTCCACCTAGGGACACTCCAGGGTACTTTATGTACCATAAACACGGCCTAGATGCTGTTTTATTTCTCGATTTATGGGTAGACTACACTAAAGAACTGTCCGAGAATCAGAGATGGCCCGCTGCAGGGACATGGGATGCAGATTGCATCATGAGAGTAGAAGAAGCATTATGGAAAAAGAAAGCCAGACAGTCACAGAAAGATGCCATCGAGTTATGGCGTAAAGAGTCGCATAGGCGCACAGAAAAAGCACATAGACTAGAAGAAAAGAGTAAGGAAGAGTCTGACAAGGCCCAAGAAAACGCATTAGTTGAGGAAGGTATCAGAGTAAAATTAGAACAAGTAGACAGACAGCGTAATACGCTTATGAATGGTATGTTCCCCATCCTATCAAAAGGCCTGCCAAAGGCCTCTCCAGAAGTACCGAAGGACCTACCACCCCCATTGCTCCCGACTAAAACCCACCCGAGGACAGCAAAGGACGTTTTCCTTTCTTCCTACTTAGATGATGTTGATCCCACCTATGTTAATACCCCATTGCCTGCGCCATTGCCTGCACCAGGGCCTGTGCCTAACGGTCAGAACCCTTATGCTCTTCCTCCCCCACAAGCTACTCCTCCCCAGAATCCTCCTCCTACTTCCCTTGATACAGATCCGACTAACCCTTTCGGAACCGGTGCCTCAGGAGGCGCGTCCGGAGGGGCTGGTTACCAGACTCCGCCACCAAACCATCGCCTGAGTCTTAGAGAAATAGCACAACAGCGTACACCTAGAACAGATATTACATTTTATGGAGATCGCCTTGCAGATTGTAGATATGATCCAGTACCTGGTAAAAAGAACGATGTGGACATGTTACTTGCATCAGTACGTTTACGACGAGTCACGAACTTCTTGATGTCATTGCCTGGAATGACGGATCACTTAGATCGAATATATAAGTTTGTGCAGACAGGAGTAGGGCCTGAAAGCATTAAGGAGGCCATGGCCCATCAGAAAGTAGATACTAAAGCCAAGTTATTACGGTTTCTTATAAACTGTTTTATTCGAGAAGCAGATAGGCCGGGTACGAACCCGGAAGATTTTAAAGCACTCCACAAATGGGGCCGACATATAGCCGATGGACAGCATGACAAAGAAGCCAGTATAGATAATATGTACCGAAGAATCAGAACTTCAATAATTAAGATGCATGAGAAAAGACAGCCCGTACCGGAAGTAGATTCCGACAAACATGAATCCACAGAGGAGGAGGCAGAGGAAGAACCAGAGACACTAGCACAAGCACAGTTGCCAGTCAGAGAAATGGTAGCGTATGTAGGTAAAGGTAGACCGTTTAATAATTCGATGCGCCCAGTGCGCCCGGAATGTAAAAGAATATATCAGGAAGCCATGTGTAATCCTAAAACACCCGAACACTTATTCCAAGCCACCGACCGCGTACTTCAAGAGCGCATGGGGTATCATGCACTTGACTCTATGGATGAACAAGAATTAGCCAGGTCAGCCGTGCAATGGGCTGACAATTCTGAGAAATATGGTGATGATGTGTTAGCGCATACGTTCCTGAATTTGACCCCGAGTGAGCAGCGTTTAGCTGGTATGTACATGATACAGCATCTGCTCTTGTTATATAAAAGCCAGCATTCCGATCCAGGTCCCCTGCGTGATATACTAATAGAACTGGTCACGAACAGATGGAAAGGTCTAAGTACTGACCTGATTAAAGTAATTCTAGAACACCGCCACAAGTATAGTACATTCTTATGTCCACAGATTAACGCAGCACCCGTTATGGAACGAAAGACCATGTATTACATGGATAGACAGAATCCGTTGCGAGAAGTACACCCCGTACAGAATGCAGACCACACGCTTAGACGCGTGTTTGTGTATACTCCTGTAACTAAAATGGAATTATTGGAAATGAAGAAGCTAGTACCTAGTCACGATAAAGACCCTGCAGGTTTTCACCGCGAAATAAAGGACATGTTATTAATGGGCGATTACACTTATCCCGACCTCATGAAAATACTGAAAGTGTTACTACCTCCAGGCATATACGAAAAACTCAAAGAAAAAGAGTGGGAGGTGGGTGATGCAAAGATTGATTGGGCTGCATTACAAGATGAAGAGAATACCCGAGTGCCAGGCCTAGGGCTTGGAGATAAAGTTAAAGCGTTACCAGGTTTATTAGTACAAGTGTTGCCACGTTTATTGAGTACGAAAAAGGAGGATTGGGGTGCAATTTCAGCATGCAAACAGAAACCTGATGAAGACACTAGTGATTTTTATACACGATTTGAGAAATGTTTTGGTATTAACAGTGGTCTGAAAGCAAGTAGCGAGTCATATCCACATCTTTTTGTAACGAAATTAGTCGAGAATTCCCTACCCCAGGTTAAGAATAGAGTACTGAAAGTAGAAAGCACTTGGCAAGCTAATACTCCTTCGCAAATGTTACAAATGTTACAGTATCACCAGAATAGACTTAGAGAAGAACAAGAACATGAACAGAGACGTATGAAAGATACGAAAATGAAAATGTTAGTTGCTCAGTCGGTTCCTGCTGATGGTCAGAAGAAGGGTGCGAACCAATCTAGTAATTCGTCAGCTCCCGTAAAAGGTGTATGTAATTATTGCCAGCAGCCAGGTCATTATATAAATGAATGTGCCGTTTTGAAGCATAATATTGCCACGGGCAAGACTAAAGAAAGACCACGTCCTCCTAGACAAGATCAGACTACACAACAAGTACCCCAGAACACACAGCAGATCGCACCCATGCCAGCTCCTTCACAAACAGTAGCGATACCTCAGCAACAGCCCATTGCTGCAACACAAACCACGACACAGCAAATGTATCAGTATGCACAGAATGATTACCCTGATTACCAACGATACACATGAGACAGCCTAGAGAGTGAATTCCGCTTGCCCCTTATTGAAGTTCCTGTAGATCAGAATGGTCCTTATGTACATAGTCAAGTTTTAGGGAAAGACAGAAAGTTTCTCATTGACACAGGGGCAAGCAGAACCACGATAAGTCACAGTGAAGTACCAGGGGCACCCCTCTCAGGCTCACAGAACGTGTCCCTCGGATTTTCAGGAAAACCGATTATCAACGAAGTATCACAACCCCTCCCTCTTGCAGTAGGTCCTCTGACACGGACTACAGACTTATTGCTCACGAAATCTTGTCCAGAAAATCTATTAGGCATAAAAACACTGAAAGCTCTAGGAGCTATTATTTGTTGTTCTCCCGAGGGAGTACGATTATTTTTGCGAGATTTCAAAGGCCATTATGTATTGAGAGACATGGATCCCCGATTACAGAACGTCCCTGCCCACCTGTGGGCGCAGGGCCCCACTGATGTAGGTTGCATGCACATCACCCCGTATCGAGTCACACTTAAAGCAGGAGTGGTATTACCACGAATTCGACAATACAAGTTACCTCCAGATGCTGTAGTGGCTTTACTGAGAATAATTGACGAGCTAATCGCACAAGGTGTGGTTGTGGAAACCGACTCTAATGTGTGTAATTCTCCTATCATTCCTGTCCTCAAACGTACTGACCAAAATTCCCCACCTGTTTATCGATTGGTTATTGATCTGCGCGAATTGAACAAATGCATTGTACCGCAGTACCCTGTGGTCCCAGATATCTCTTCGTTACTGACAGCCATTGATTCCGAAGCAGCGTTCTTTACTGTAATCGATCTCAAGAATGCTTTCTTCAGTGTCCCCATTGATCCAGAGAGCCAATATTTGTTCGGATTCAGTTTAAATGGACGATCTTTTAAATTTGCCCGTGCACCTCAAGGATTCACAGAAAGCCCCAGCATCTATAGCCAAGCATTGAAAAAACAACTAGACAGTATCCACATGCCAGTTCACACTGCTCTGCTTCAGTATGTCGATGATCTGCTGATCACCGCTCGAAGCGAACCCGAATGTGAAAATGCATCTCTGATTGTTTTGAATTTCCTGGCTGACAAGGGACACAAGGTGTCTCCTTCGAAGCTACAATTCTGTGTTCAGCAAGTTGTGTACCTGGGTCACTTGCTGTCCAAAGTGGGGAGACAGCTCACACCTGATCGTATTCAGTTAATTGTAAACATGTCACCACCCAGAACACAAAAGGAGGTACGGGCCTTTATAGGCCTGACCTCATACTGTAGACAATGGATTCCCCAATATGCATTTCTAGCAAAGCCACTCATTCAGTTAACAACACAGGAGGCAGCGACTTCGTCTGTCCTCCCTTGGACTCAGGAACATACACAAGCTTTTGAGGACTTAAAGAAAGCCTTATGTCAAGCACCTGTCCTAGCAACACCATGTTACAGTAAGCCTTTTACACTTTTTGTTACAGAACGTGAAGGTACTGCATTGTCAGTCCTCACCCAGGAACAAGCAGGTTCACATAAGCCTTGTGCTTATTTTTCCAGTACATTAGACCCAGTCGCACAAGCCCTTCCAGCATGTTTGAAATCAGTTGCAGCTACAGCTTTAGCAATCAGACAGAGTGATTCCATTGTGTTAGGACATCCATTGACAGTACAGGTTCCACATTCTGTAGAAGTCCTCTTGAATCGAACTCAGACCCAACATCTAACCATAGCAAGACTGACAGGTTACGAATTGACATTGTTCCAGCCACACATCGAAATCAGACGCTGCAGCACATTGAATCCTGCCACGTTATTGCCAGTAAATGGAGTAGATCCATTGGCACATGATTGCATTGAAGTTATTACTATCACAACAAAACCCAGACAAGACTTAACAGATGTTCCGTTACCAGATCCAGACCTGACACTTTATGTGGATGGTTCATGTATGAGAACAAAGACAGGTGAATTAGTGGCAGCTTACGCCGT
Organism: Lissotriton vulgaris; assembly: GCF_964263255.1. Lineage (NCBI taxonomy): Eukaryota > Metazoa > Chordata > Amphibia > Caudata > Salamandridae > Lissotriton > Lissotriton vulgaris. The sequence goes on from NW_028249262.1 coordinate 387,469, forward strand.
CACTACAGACACGGAAGTCATTGAAACCAATTGTATTGACACTTTGTCAGCCCAAGCAGCAGAGCTTATTGCTCTGACACAAGCATGTATTCAAGCCCGAAATAAGAGAGTCAACATATATACTGATTCACGTTATGCATTCGGAGTCGTTCACGACTTTGGAGTCCTCTGGCGAGAAAGAGGTTACTTAACTTCTCACGGTGCCAACATCCAGCATGGTCCCCTCATTCAAGCTCTGTTGGATGCAATACATCTACCTACTGCAATCTCTATTATGAAATGCAAGGCACACACTAAGGTCACTGATGTCATTTCCCAGGGTAACGACCTGGCAGACCGAACAGCAAAGCAAACTGCTCAGAACCGAACTCATGTAACTGATCAGACACAAATAGGGGTACCAGCACACTGCATGACAGTCAGGGATCCCGCACATGATGTGATCGACATACAGTCACATGCAACACCAGATGAAATTAAGGAATGGACTAGACTAGGAGGGGTCCAAACAGACCAGGGATGGATGACGAAGGGAAAATCTACATGGTTTCTCCCCGATTCTATGGTACAAGTCATCATTAATACAATACATAGTCCTGCACACCTTGGTGAGAAAGCAATGCTAGACAGTATTCAACACATATGGTCCAATAAAAACTTACGGGCAGCAGCCAAACAGAAAGTACGTACTTGCATGATTTGTGGTCAGTTCAATCCAGGTAAAAGCATCCCCGTAGAACAAGGTGGATTTCAGCCTCCCGATCACCCTTTCGAAGTCCTCCAGATGGATTATATCCAGATGGAACGGTGTCGAGGATTCAAGTATGTTCTCGTAGTCGTGTGTGCTCTTTCCCGATGGATAGAGGCATACCCAGTCCCCGACTACACTGCTCCGACCACTGCCAAGCAGTTGGTTCGTGAATACTTCCCGCGGTATGGTTTGCCCCGTATCGTGTACTCAGATAATGGTCAGCCATTCTCATCCGAACTTGTGAAACATATTACACTTCTGTTAGGTTACCAGTGGAAGTTCCATTGTGTCCGGCATCCCGAGGCAGCAGGTCTCGTGGAGCGTCATAATCAAACACTTAAAATCCGACTTTCCAAGATCTGTAGAGATAAAGGTATAGACTGGATAGTTGCCTTGCCGGTCGCCCTCTTCTATATGAGGATGGTGGCCCATTCCCGTTCTGGACTATCCCCGTATGAAGTGGTCTTTGGTAGGCCACCGAATATGTGGGGGACGCCCATTCCGCGTAAAATAACTGATGTTGATTGTCTTATGCTGACAGATTACCTTGCCTCCTTGATGTCTGCACTACAATCTTGTCGTTCACAGGTAGCTGCAGCCTTCCCCGACAATACTGAGACGAAGCCCCATGAGGTGGTGCCTGGTGATTTCGTATATGTGAGGAATTTTGATCGGAAGAGTCCACTGGAGCCCCGCTGGCAATCGCCGAAGTTGGTTTTGCTTACAACGAGGACAGCGGTTAAGATAGAGGGCAGGAAGGGATGGCTGCATTCCAGCCATATTAAAAAATACTTTGGACTTCCTTCGGACTTGGACACTAAGCCCTGCCCTCCTCCACAAACTGATACGAAACTCCCTTTGGTTGAGAAAACTGCTTCAGAAATTTACAGACAAAAGTTACGATCTAGCAAGTCAGACAGTTTAATTGTTTAAGTCCTCCCCTAGGTGAATCGGTTAAATTAGTTTCTGACATGTATCCCCTAGATCGAGATAGAGAGACAGATAGACAAAGACAACATAAGAAAAAGGCGTATTGCAAATCACTTCGTAGTCGCTGTATAGTGACACTACTTGTTATGTTTTTCCTATGTTTGCTGGTTATCATTGCTGGTATTCTACTGCATATATACTACCCTATATTCAAGCGTGCACAATCTACTTATAATGCTACTACTGAACATTCTTTTAGTGACTTACCGCCTCATGAATTATCATATAGACTTGCGCTGCGCAACAACACTTTCATTAGTATGTTACATCACTCCCATCAAGCTACCAATGCCACTAATTGCTGGATATGTGGTCGACTCCCTCCTTATCAAGAAAACAAGGGTGTTTTGCCCCTTTTCCCGTATCCGTTCACTCACAATGGCACATGTGCCGCATGGTTTAAAATGCTCAATTCCCTAGTCTCTACTGCTGCTATTTATGAAGGTAACTGGGTTTGGGGTGACCTGAACTTAGTCCTGCTTAAGGTATGCTACCCTGACAAGGAGGGACTCCCCGTTGATACTGGAACTGATCTAGAAAACGAAGTATATGGGTTAGGAAATTACACAGTCACTTTCATGATTTTATCTGTCGAATCCGAAGCTGCTCCTGTTCTACCGGCTATGGCAGTCTTGCCTGTTACTGGTGAACTATGTGTTCGCAAGAATGGTTCTGTACACGTAGGTCATAGTAAATGTACCACTGTAGTTGAATTTACTGATCATGGTAGATCCACGTTTAGGGCTCTACGTCATTCCTATTTTGTTTGTGGTCATACCGCATATGTCCGTTTGCCTTTAGACTGGGATGGCACCTGTTATATTGCATTCCTTCTGCCACCTGTTTTTCTAGCCCCTCCCGATTATCATAGAAACACCAATTTGGTTAAGCATAGATACAAGAGAGATCTCCCGCTTGTCAATTATAAAGAAACTACATGGGAACAATATACGGATTTCAATAAAGGTTTCTTCCCCTATCTAGGTACTGTTTCAAATAGTAAACTAATCCGTAGATTAACCAGAACCCTCGAAGCAGTGGTACTTGAGACCGCTTCAGCTCTAGGTAACTTAACGGAGGAGCAGTCCGCTATGCGGGTTGTTGTTCTTCAAAATCGTCTTGTTATTGACGTCATCTTGGCAGATAGGGGTGGAGCTTGTAAGGTCATCGGGTCAAGCTGCTGTATTTTCATCCCTAATAACGCGCCATCCGTGTACAAAGCTATTACACGTCTCCATAAGATTGCAAGTTTAATTCATCAGACTCCAGGCACCTGGACTTGGTCCGGTTGGTTCTGGACAACGTTGTCAGCCTGGGGGTGGAAGATCCTATCCCTCCTAGGTATTGGTTTTCTTGTAGTATTCAGTTGTTGCCTGTGTATCCAATGTGGACCGGCAATTTGCGGCCTGTGTGCCACTTCATGTGTTCCACGTTCTGACTCCCGTTCAAAGCGCGTAAAGCAAGAAGAGCAAATGATGTTAAGTGAACAAGTCGATCAATTAATGAGAATCGATGTATCATGAAGGGTCCGTGGGGAACAAGGAGGGAATGAGGAAATATAATTTTTGATCGAGTAGTGTTCCCCAGCGAGTACCCCACCGTCTCCATGTACTAGCTTGCAGTGCATGTTATTTCCCTCCTGTGCCAGCTACAAAGACGCAAATACATTTGCGTCCATCTTTAACTTGTCCTCTTTCAGATCCGCCATGAACGGATTGAATATTCAGTTCCTATATATGTCGTGCCACCGTCTTTTTGTGGTACACTTTACACGTTTTTCAGCTCTGGCGAAGTAGGCCCAGAATATGCCATCGAGTTTTTCAAGTTCTCTCCTGCTTTCTGACTCCGAGGGCCTCAGTCCAGGCTACCTCTGTACCAGTGGCCCCCACCTTATTCCTTGCGCGGCTCCGGCGCATAGCCTAACCTCTGCCTGCCAAGACCGTCTTCAACCTTCGAATTATCTGCTCCACTCCTCGAAAACACATTCCTGTCTCGTAGTTCAAGTAAACATCCTCCCAGCTGCAGGAGCAGAGGGCCCGGTTCTTCTGTCTCCGTGCAAGTAATTCATAGACTCCGTTGCCATGGTAGGTCCATGCCCCCTCACCCTGCATACCAACATGTAGACACATACACGCAGACAGTATAGAGTAGTCTCTGCCCGAGAGACCTTCCTTCCAGACACTACAGTTCTTAAAACATACGATATTAGATACGATATTGGGATCAGGTTGATCTGACATCTCAGACTTATGTCTACACTTATGTCTACACTTGTAGTGCTAAATGTCAAGTCCTTTCACCCTCTGGTTATATGTCAGACCCACGTCAAGCTGCTGCGCGCGCATCTTTGCTATGAATTTCTGCTGACATTGCAAGATTCTCTTATGTATCCACCCATTTTGTGACCTCATGATTAATGACGTTTCTAGTACACGCCTTCATGCACGCCTATTATAACGCCTATTATATGACGTTTCCATGTTTTATCTCTTCTTTTCCAGCTGTTACGCCTACTGTTACGCCTACTACATGCTCATACATTGTAATGCATTAACTATATATATGTACTTCTGTAAACAATATGTTGTCTGTCTTCCCTTCCTGAACCCTGTGTGGTGATGGAATGGTTATGCCACCTTGGCTCGAGCCAATTCCTTTTACAGGAATAAAACCCTTTTGAGTTTACCTCAATATCCCGGATTTTGCCTCTTATTTTTCTGAGTTATTCTTATTGATTATTGATAGCAAATTAAGTATAGGTAATCGATTTTACCACAATCCCTTGACAGTACAAGTTCCACATTCCGTGGAAGTTCTCCTGAACCGAACCCAGACTCAACACTTGACCATAGCACGACTGACAGGATATGAACTGACACTGTTCCAGCCACACATAGAAATCAGACGTTGCAACATACTCAACCCTGCCACATTGTTACCCTCCATTACAGCAGATCCGGCACCACATGACTGTAGAAGTCATTAATACCGTGACAAAGCCCAGACAAGACTTGACAGACATTGCATTGCCCAACCCAGACCTGACACTTTATGTGGATGGTTCATGTATGAGAACAAGCGAGTTAGTAGCCGCATATGCAGTGACCACTGAAACTGAAGTCATAGAAACACATCGTATTGACACATTATCTGCCCAAGCAGCAGAGCTCATTGCTCTGACCCAAGCCTGTATACTAGCTGAGAACAAGAAAGTAAACATATACACAGATTCACAGTATGCATTCGGAGTCGTTCACGACTTCGGTGTTCTCTGGGAAGAAAGAGGTTTTTTAACTTCTCATGGTGCCAAGATACAACACGGTCCCCTCATTCAAGCCCTATTCGAAGCAATACATTTGCCTACAGCCATAGCCATCATGAAGTGCAAAGCACATACTAAAGTCACCGACACTATTTCCCAGGGTAACAACCTGGCAGATCGAACAGCCAAACTCACAGCTCAGACCCAGACAGACATTCCAACTGATCCGACAAAGACTGAAGTAACTTCACTTACACATTGCATGACAGTTAAGGATCCCACACTAGATGTACTCGACATACAGACACATGCGACTCCAGATGAAATCAAGAAATGGACTGAACAAGGAGGGGTCCAGACAGATCAGGGATGGATGACGAAGGGAAGAGCCACATGGTTCCTCCCCGACTCTATGGTTCAAGTTATCATTAATACAGCACATAGTCCAGCACACTTAAGAGAGAGAAAGCCATGTTAGACAGCATACAGAATCTTTGGTTCAACAAGCATTTACGTGCAGCAGCGAAACAGAAAGTGCGTACCTGCATGATCCCGTGGAACAAGGTGGATTTCATCCTCCTGACCATCCTTTTGAGGTCCTCCAGATGGATTATATCCAGATGGACAGATGCAGAGGATTCAAGTATGTCCTCGTAGTTGTATGTGCCCTTTCCCGATGGACAGAAGCGTATCCAGTCCCAGATTACACTGCTGTAACCACTGCCAAACAACTGGTCCGTGAATTTTTCCCGCGATACGGCTTGCCCCGTGTCGTGTACTCTGATAATGGTCAGCCATTCTCGTCCGAGCTCATGAAACAGGTATCACTCCTGTTAGGTTACCAGTGGAAATTCCACTGTGTACGACACCCTGAAGCCGCTGGTCTCGTTGAGAGACATAATCAAACCCTGAAAACACGATTAGCGGAGGTCTGTGCAGAAAAAGGTGTAGATTGGATAGTAGCCTTACCAGTTGCCCTCTTTTACATGCGAATGGTAGCCCATTCTAGGACTGGATTGTCCCCGTATATGAGAGTTTTTGGACGTCCCCCAAACATGTGGGGTACGCCTATGCCCCGAAAAATAACCGATGTTGACAGTACTATGCTGACAGATTACCTAGCTTCCTTGATGTCTGTACTACTATCTTGTCGTTCACAGGTTGCGGCTGCCTTCCCGGACAACACCCAAGTGAAACCGCATGAAATCATTCCAGGAGACCTGGTCTACGTCCGAAATTTCGACCGATCGAGCCCTTTGGAACCGAGGTGGAAGCAGCCGAAATTGGTGTTGTTGACGACGAGGACCGCAGTGAAGATAGAAGGCCGGAAGGGGTGGTTGCACTCCAGTCATATCAAGCGCTTTCATGGATTGTGTCCAGAAACTGTAATAAAGGACTGCCCCCTTTCGGACACTGACTCTAAACTCCCCCTGTTAGAGAAAACTCTGCAGCAGGAGTACCGAGCCAAGTTAAGGTCTAGTAAGTCAGACAGCGTTTAATTGTTTAAGTCCCCCTCGGGTGAAGCGGTTAGACAGGTTTCTGACATGTATAAGATAGACCCAAGTAGTCAGAGAGATAGGCGAATTGAAAAGAGAAAAATATTGCAAGAATTTGCACAGTCGATGCGTTATCGCATTAATTTTTATGTTTCTTCTGAGTCTTACGATTATATGCATAAGTTTAATGCTACATGTTTTCTTTCCTCTTGATTCTCATGTACATACTTCCTCTAATGATACTGTAGAGCACACTTTCAGTGACCTGCCCCCTCACGAACTGTCCTATCGATTAGCAATGCGCAACAATACATTCATTCGTATGTTACATCATTCTCACCAGACCAGCAATGCCACCAATTGCTGGGTATGTGGCCGATTCCCTCCCTATCAGAAATACAAGGGAGCTCTGCCCCTCTTTCCTTATCCGTTTACACATAATGGTTGGTGTGGTGCATGGTTTACTTTAATGTCCTCCCTAGACAGTAAGTCCAAAGTTTCCCAAGGCGATTGGATATGGGGGAACCTGAATACAGTTATGAATAAAATATGTTTCCTAGACAAGGAAGGTCTTCCCCAACGGACAGGGGCCGATCTAGAAAATGAAGTATATGGATTAGGTAATTTTACACTTAACCTTATGATTCTGAATGTGCAGTCTGAGACTAATTCGGACTTACCGTTTATTACAGTTTTGCCAGTGAAAGGCGAATTATGCGTCAGAAAGAATGGTTCAGTACATCTAGGACACAGTGATTGTAATACTGTGGTCGAATTCAGTGATAAAGGAAAGTCTACTTTCAAAGCCTCCCACCATTCTTATTTTATATGTGGTCAGACAGCTTATGTACGTCTGCCATTAGATTGGGATGGGACGTGTTATATTGCATTCCTAATGCCACCTGTTTTCCTAGCCCCGCCTGATTATCATCGAAATCCACATCTTGGGGGAGGAGCCAAGATGGCGACCTGAACGGACGCTCGATTCCCGGCTCCGCAAGCCTGTGCGTTCCGCACCTATATCCTGACCCCAAATCCGGCCTCGCACCGCAGCGGAACATAGCTACGACTGCACTGACACTCCCAGTGCTCCACCGAGGTCCCTACCTGCCAGATTTCCGAAGATATCGTCGCGTCGGGCGGCGGTCCCCATGTCCAGGCGCTGAGACCAGTGCTGCTCCTTGCTGCCGTGGACCTCCAGACCGGCAGAAGTCCGCTGAGTCCTGGAAGCGGGGATCCGCTTTCTGGTAGCAGCGTCGCTGGGGGAGTCGAACGGATCCTTTTCGCAGCACCTGGCGCCCCGGCCTGTGTGATCGGTACGTGGGGGTGCAGCGCTCCTTTGTTGTGATCGTCTCCCTGGCTGAGGCTGACCTGCGCAGTCCGGTGTGAGTGGGTCGCCCCAGGATTGCCCAGACTTACACCGCGGCGGCAGTGCTCTCTCTATCGCAACGCTCCGGAACCGACAGGCACGTTGGCCCGGTCCCGAACTCCTTGGGACCGACTTTGCCCCCTTCTTGTACTGCGCCCCACCGGACACTGAAAATGGCGGCTGCCCTCCCTACTGCGGAGACTGTCCTCTCGCTTCGCACCAGCTACCCCCTGCCAGACAACAAATGGGAAGCTGTGCTGCGCACAAAGCCTCGCGCTGAGGAGCAGCATAACACGCAGACGGAGCCAACCTGCCGGGATGTCTTTATGGCACTGATTGAGCTCGGGGCGGAATGGCGAGCACTCTCTAGCAAGGTGGGAGACAACACAGCATGGCGGTCAGAGTGGGTCCGACCGGCCGCCTCCCGGCGATGGGCTGACTCGGCATTGATGAGTGCGGAGGGGGAAGTCGTGGGACCGAGCACTGATAAGGTGGTGAGGATTGCCCATCTACGCCACGACTCCCGTGAATGGCAGTCCGACATTGGTACTGGGGATACATTGTTGCAAACATCACTGGAGTCTGTGACCTTGTTTGTGGAGAAGTTGCTGTTTCCCCAACCTCCATTCACGCTGCAACTGTATCCCCCTGAGCTTGCTGCTTCTCAAGTGACTTTTTCCCAGCGACGGAAGGTTTGTCCGTCTGTGAGTATGGGGGTGCTTCTCCTGTTTGCTTGTGGTTCGGCTGCTGCCTGGGGACCTCCATTTTGTCCCCGTCTCCCGTTTTTTCATCGACGGTGGCCATTTTACATCCTGGCTCTGTATGGATCGGGCCCTCATCGGTTGATGTGCTCAGGGGGACTATTGCGCTCTGGCCAGGGCTGAAGAACTCTGTTCGAAGATCGGGACTGACAGGCTGATGGGGACTCGGATTGGAACATCTACGGCTATGCTTTGGATTGTGCAAACCGGAATGTCTCACTCCGTTTCATACCGTAAATAAGACTGCTATTGTTTTTCTATCTCACGGGGTGGGGATGGACTGCACGGCGGGTATGACCGGGAAGGATAATATTGGGCCCTCCTCCGGCTTTCTAGTAAGGGTTACTTTCCTCTTTCTTCTTCCTTTGTCTCTTGTTCTATATTTCGGGTATTCTATTGGGCGACAGACACACTGCAAGGGGGGGGTAGGCCGTAGCCTCTGCATGCGTGTAGGGTGGGGGGTTTTAAATGTACGTTTTCTTTCGTTTCTATGGGCCTTCATTTTTTTCTCTCTTTCACTTTTTCTCGTCTTCTTTCTGTCCTTGGGCTGTTGTTTGGTTTGTAGCTGGGTTGGTTTCCTGTCGCCATTCGCCATATTGCTGGCTTAATTATCCTGTTGTGACCTTCGTGATGCCGCTAGTTTGATTGCAACGCTATTCTGTCTCATGGGACTCGCCTGTTTATCGCAGACTACCTGTTCTGTAGTGGGACTGACTGGACAATGGCTCTCCTGGACCTAATTCTCGTTATTGTCTTATAAAACTTTAAATTAACCTCATTTATCCTGCATATCGGCGGTATAGTACGACCCAGTGTAACTTCAATTGTTTGTCCAATAATGTCATCCTACTGTCGATGTACCGTATGGTTTGCAACAGTGCTTACAGTTTCGTGGCCGGCCAGGTGGTTGTAGGCCCGTATTTGTTTGCTGCTTATGCACAATAAAGGTTTCCAAAAAAAAAAAAAAGAAAAGAAATCCACATCTTGTACATGTGAGACATAAGAGAGACCTTCCTCCCGTTATCGATTATTCTGAGTCAGCATGGGATCAGTATAAGGATTATATCAAAGGGTACTTCTGGTTCATAGGTCCTGTCCAAAATAGTAAGGTAATACGAAGACTGACCAGAACTTTGGAAGCAGTAGTGAATGAGACTACTTCTGCTTTAGGCAACCTGACCGAAGAGCAGTCTGCTATGAGACTTGTTGTTCTTCAAAATCGCCTTGTCCTTGACGTCATCCTGGCCGATAGGGGCGGGGCTTGTAGAGTCATCGGATCCAGTTGTTGCATTTTCATTCCTAATAACGCGCCATCTGTGTATAAGGCCATAACACGGCTTCATGAGATAGCTCATCAATTACATTAGGATCCAGGCACCTGGACTTGGTCCGGTTGGCTCTGGAGTGTGATATCCGCTTGGGGATGGAAAGTATTGTCATTCCTAGGAATTATACTGCTCATAGTATTCAGTTGTTGTCTTTGTCTGCAATGTGGGCCAGCGATTTGCTGCTTGTGCGCCACAGCTTGTATTCCCCGTCCAAGTACACGTTCCCGTTCCCGAATAAAGAAAGAAGAACAAATGATGCTATATGAACAGATAGATGGTCTCATGAACATAGATATATCCTAAAGGGTGAAGTAGGGGCCAAGGAGGGAATGAGGTAATAGAAATTTTCAGGTAGCTAACATGTCCCCCACTCGCACCCCATCCATGCACCCATGTTCCTTGTATGTCATGTAACTTCCTTCCCGTACATGCTAGAAAGACGCATATGCATTTGCGTCAAACGTTAACATGTCAGTTATATAATTCTCCAAGAAAATCACGTTAATTAGGCTTCTAGGCCTATGGTGCCAACGTCTTTACATGGTACACTTTTGAATCTCGCACACGTTTTCTCCATGTTTCCTGGCTCCGTCGAGCTAGGCCCTTAATCGAGGCTCCGAGTCTTTTCTGTCTCTGAATGCTATAGTTTAGGTATGCATCCATGACCTCTGCCTTACTTCCTGCCCAACGAAGGGGTGCCCGGCCCAGCCTGGCCTGCTTGCCAAGATCGTTATTTTTCCTATAGTTATCAGCTCAGCCTCCTCGAAAACACATTCCAGTCTAGTGAAATAGGTAAACATATTCCCGGCTGCAGAGCAAAGGGCCCGGCCTTCCTGTCCTCCTTGCAAGTGATTTACAGTACCCGTTACCATGGTAGGTCCATGGCCCCGCGCATTGCACCAAGATACGTATGCACGCACTAGCATCCAGTATTGAACGGCCTCTGCTCGAGAGACCTTTTACTTCAGACACTACATCCTCCAAACATGAGATACCAGATATGCTATAGGTACAGGTCGTTCTGACATCCCAGACACCAGTCTCCTCTACTAGTGCTAAAGTCAAAGCCCCCAGTTCTCCCCAGTTACACGCCATGCTCAGTTGCGCGCGCATCTAGGCCAAAAGTTTCTGCTGATCCTGCAAACTTTCTCTATGCATCCACCCACTTGTGACGTTTCTTGTGACGTTTCTCTGACATGTCCAGTGCACGCCCACGTGTACGCCTTTTTACACGCCTTCTGTTACGCACATGTGTTCTTATCTCTTACTTTTCACTAGTTACGCCTACTGTATTCATTTCAATCATACTGTTTTACTATATATAATGTGTGATGTTAATAAAACGTTGAATATCCCTTCCTGAACCTTAGTGGTGATGGAACATGATGTCCTGTTCCTCGAGGAGCATAATTAAAGCCCGTATGACTCAGATACCACGGACTCTGCCTCTCATTTGATTGAGCTATCCTTATTGATATTTAATGTATTTACCACAGAAGGCTATCTGGAATCTGGCACATTCGCAGTCGCGAATGTCAGCTCTAGTAAAGGAGCATGTATATTGCTCCTTGAAAATAACAGCAATCCCACCACCTCGAGTCTCGCTGTTAATTAGTTTGATCAGATAACCATCAGGGAGAGTGAGATTGGGTAGGCTGGTATCCGTGTCATATAGCCAGGTCTCGCACAAAAAGAGTATATATATATATATATATTCACTCGAATCTCCTGCACAGCACAGCAACGTGAAGGAATCACAAGCCACTCCAGCCGGGTAGGTTTTCAGATATTCTTTAATGGGCACAAAGAAGACGCGTTTCGAGCGCACAGGCTCTTGGTCACATGACCATTACAGACATATTGTTTCTTTAAATAGCATGTCACAACATAGAATCATAGAGGTGAAGAAAAGACTCAATGTTTACATCACATTGGGCTTTCTAATGTGCTTTAAAAAGGTTAAATTAAATCATGTGAATACATGTAAAGGAAATTATTTAAATAAAGCACAGTTGTAATACATTTGTGTTTTGGGGCAAAACATTGTACAATTGTTAATTCATTTAGTACAAAATTAAGGGTGTAGTACCCGATTCGTTTTTTAGCTAAGGTTCTTGTAGGAGGGTGGGGGAGAATGATATATTGATTGATTCATCAGATTTACAGAGGAACGACTGTTAATAAAAGAACATAGCAGGGAGTATAACACTGGCTATGAGAAAATAAATATCGAATTGATCGAGCATAGGGTGACTATAGTTCAAAAATCCCGGGTATAGTACCCATAGTGAGAACAAATTAAGAGATAAAGTTGCAGTTCGTTAAAGTAATAGATGAGTGGGGGGAATTTTCCGTATTATGATGGCAATAACTATCCTGTGACAGTCTTAACCCAATTTATTATAAACTAATTCGCACGAGTGTATTGTGTCTATTCAATTTGTTCATGCAATTCCGTGCTCTTATCATAGTATCACTATCAGTCGGTGAACGTAGTCGTGCTCATATCGATGTCATATATCCGTGAGGTGGTTTAATCTCAGTGATGCGTCCATAGCCTGTATTCTGGAGATAAGACAGAGAGAAAGAGATGTTGGTCATTACATCATTATCACATAATCATTTATACAGTCAATTAATTGTATCATAACTCATAGATTCAGTTCTCCTACCCTTCACACAATGATTTACGACTACACAAAATTATATATCAACAAAAATATGAGTGGGTGTTTAAAAACCGTATGGTCAAAAAGAATCAGAGTCCCTAAAGGTTGACGGAAGAAGTTCACAGATTAGAGAGTAATTTACAAATGAACGTACATTTCTTCGTCGACGTTCATCCCCATTGGAACAATACTACCTGCCTGGAGAATGAATCGTGATTCTGCTCTGTGTAGTGCTGTTACTCTATCACCACCTCTCACGTGTTTTGGTATAGAGTCAAGGACGAAAAATTTAGCCTTAGTCCAGTCCCCATCATGATGGCTATGGAAGTGTTTGGCTGTGCTGTAAGTGAAATCTTTGTTGGTAATGGCACGCCAATGCTCCAGAATTCTCTTTTTGGCTGGAAAGGTGGTGGACCCTATGTACCATTTCCCACAGGGACATGTTACAACATAAATGGCAAATTCTGTGTTGCAAGTGATTTTCTTGTTTATCTTCCACCTTTTGTTGACCCTGCTGAGTACCACCTCCTTCACATTTGTACTATACCTACAGGCTTTGCATTTACCACATGTTGAGAATCCACCCTTAGGTTCAAGCCATGTCTTTTTCTTCTCCATGTGGCTTTGTACGATTAAATCCTTAATCGATTTGTCTCTTCTGTAAGTTATTGACGGGTGTTTGCCTAGTCTGTCTTTTAATGTTTTATCCGGTAAAAGGATATCCCATCTTTTCCTTATTATCTTGCTGAATTCTGGCGATTGGGTGTTACGGGTAGTTATTAACCTAATTGGTTCAGTAGAGGGGTCCTGTCTGCACTTTGGTGCTTGAAACAGGGTGTCTTTCCGGTCTATTAGAGAGACTCTAGCCTCACTTTTCTGGAGCATATTCTGATGGGATCCCCTTGTTACAAATCTCCCATACATTGCTTTCTTATGTTTCTCGAATGAATTGGGGGAGCTACAATTTCTTTTGGCGCGTAAAAATTCGCCAAATGGTATTGCCCACCTGAAGCTTGGGGGGTGACAGCTGGTGGAGTGTAACAGTGAGTTTCCTGCTGTCTCTTTTCTGAAAATTTCAGTTTCAATCTTGTTTTCAACGATATTCATTCTAATGTCAAGGAAGTCTAGGGTTTTTTGACTATACTTCATTGTAAATTTCAAATTAAGACAATTTGAATTCAACATTTTCACAAACGTGGTTAGTTTGTTCTCACCTCCCTCCCAGACAAAGAAAATATCGTCAATGAACCTGACCCAAACATTTACATTCTTAGTCCATTCCTCAAGGGCATCGTCTCTGAGCACCTGTTCCTCCCACCAGCCTACCAATAGATTGGCATAGCTGGGGGCAAAACAGGTGCCCATCGATATATATTGGCAACAAGCACAAAATAAATATTTGCAGCACGCATTAAGTGGAGTCCGTTCCGTTCTTTATTGAGTATTCAAAAGAAGGAGTATGGGATATATATATACATATACACACACTGAAAAAAAAAACTAAGGTTACAGGGACATTATAGTTAGGCTCACATTTCACTCGTACAAAACCATAGAAATTCAGTAGTTATAATTGCCTGAGATAACTTTAACTTATGCCCCGCAATGCACTGTTTATGACATCACATAGTACATCATTCATAACATGGTCAGTGATATAACTGATGACATCACAAATGACATCACTGATGACATCATGCAGTGAGTACGTTTTTTCTAAGAGTTTGTTAAACATATAATGAGCTACTACAAAAGTTAAATTAGTATAGTAGTTGTGCAACTAATGAGTAATTCTATTTCTAACTTATATTATGTGAGTGGCTATGTGACTGCGTGTGTGAGTGGGTGTCTGAGTGGCTGTATTGATGTGTGAGTGGCTGTATGTGTGTATAAGTGGCTGTATGAGTGGGTGTATGAACAGATGTGTGAGTGAGTGAGTGGCTGCATTGGTGAGTGAGTGGGTGTGTCAGTGGCTGTATGGGTGAGTGAGTGGCTGGGTGTGTAAGTGACTGGGTGAGTGGGTGGGGGTTTGGTTAAGTGAGTTGATGTGTTAGTGGCTGTATTGGAGAGTGTTTCTCTGTGAATGGGAGTATGGGTGAGTGAGCGGATGTGGGCATGCTTGTATGGATGTGTGAATGTATATGCAAGTGGTTGCGGGGGGTGGGAGTGCTGGTATGGGTGTGTGGTTATGTTGAGAGGCTGTGAGGGTCAGTGGCTGAATAAGTGGGTGTGTGAGTAGTATGGGTGTGTGGCTATGTGAGTGGCTGTATAGGTGAGTGACTTGTATGAGTAGCTGTATGGGTGTTTGAGAGGGTAAATGAGTGCTTGTATAGATGAGTGAGTGGGTGTGTGAGTGGCTCTTTGGTTGAGTGAGGGGTTGTGTGGATATATGAATGGGTATGTGAGAGGTTGTGTGGGGTGTGAATGGGTGTGTGAGTGGTTGTGTATGATGTCATCAGTGATGTCACTGATCATGTTGTAAATGATTTAATATGTGAGGTCATAAGAAGTGCATTGCGGGGACATAAGTTACAGTTAGCTCAGGTAACTATAACTGCTGAATTTCTCCGGTTTTGTAGAAGTGAAATGTGAGGCTAACTATAAATTCCCTTTAACCTAGTTTTTTTCAGTGATTTCTAAGAATTGTTTTAAAATTCTATTTTCTAACTATAACGTCTGTGTAACCTTTGTTTCAATTGAATTCAGTAAGCTTTATTCGATTAGAAAACAATCATAAAAGCACATAAAACATTTAAAACATGTACAGTACGTTACTATGAAATAACAGCAGTCAAGTCAAGTCAAGTCAAGTCAGGAATTTATATAGCGCACTACATACCCAGAGGGTTTCAAGGCGCTTAGGAAGGGGAGGAGGATTACTTGTCAAATATCCATGTTTTAAGTAGTTTTCTGAATGCTAGGTGGTTCTGGGTAAGGCGAAGGTGAGTGGGGAGTGAGTTCCATGTTTTAGCAGCCAGGTATGAGAAGGATCTGCCTCCCATGGTGGTCTTGTTGATGCGAGGTACAGTGGCCAGGGCTTGGCTGGAAGAACGTAGTTGGCGGGCGGGGGTGTAGAAGGACAGTCGTGAGTTGAGGCATTCTGGTCCGATGTCGTAGAGTGATTTGTGTGCGTGGGTTAGCAGTCGGAAAGTGATTCTCTTATTGACGGGTAGCCAGTGGAGGTCTTTCAGGTGACCAGAGATGTGTTCGTTGCGTGGGATGTCTAATATGATCCTGGCTGAGGCGTTTTGGATTCGTTGGAGTTTTTTCTGGAGTTTAGTGGTGGTACCTGCGTAGAGGGTGTTTCCGTAGTCCAGTCGGCTCGTGACCAGAGCATGGGTGACAGTTTTCCTGGTTTCGGTGGGGATCCAGCGAAATGTTTTTTTGAGCATGCGAAGAATGTTGAAGCAGGATGAGGATACGGCGCTGACTTGTCTGTTCATTGAGAGTGAAGAATCCAGGATGACGCCTAGGTTCCGTGCGTGGTCTGTCGGGATGGGTGCTTTTCCAAGGGCTTCCGGCCACCAAGAGTCATCCCATGCAGAGGGGGATGTACCTAAGATGAGGACTTCTGTTTTATCTGAGTTCAGTTTCAGACGGCTGTGTTTCATCCATTCGGCAACTTCTTTCATTCCTTCGTGTAGGTTAGTTTTGGCGGTGCTGGGGTCATTGGTGAGAGAAAGGATTAGTTGAGTGTCATCCGCGTAAGAGATGATGTTGAGGTTGTGGTGGCGGGCGATGGCCGCGAGGGGGCTCATGTATACGTTGAAGAGGGTGGGGCTGAGTGAGGACCCTTGGGGTACGCCACAGATGACTTCAGTGGCCTCGGACTTGAATGGTGGAAGGCGGACTCTCTGTGTTCTTCCGGTGAGGAAAGAGGTGATCCATTCAAGTGCTTTTCCTTGTATTCCGATGTTACTGAGGCGTTGTAAAAGGGTGCTGTGGCAGACTGTGTCGAATGCTGCAGAGAGGTCGAGGAGGATGAGGGCGACTGTGTCTCCATTGTCCAGTAGAGTTCGAATGTCGTCCGTTGCTGCGATGAGGGCGGTCTCGGTGCTGTGTTTTGCTCGGAAGCCAGATTGTGAGGAGTCGAGGGATTTGTTGGCTTCGAGGAAAGCGGCGAGTTGGTTGTTGACAGCTTTCTCGATTACTTTGGCCGGGAATGGAAGGAGCGAAATGGGGCGGTAATTTTTGAGTTCGGTGGGGTCCGCTGTGGGTTTTTTCAGAAGGGCGGTGAGTTCGGCGTGTTTCCAGATTTCCGGGAAGGTGGCGGAGTTGAAGGAGCAGTTGATGACGTCTCGGAGGTGCGGTGCTATGACGGAGTCTGCTTTGTTGAAGATGTGGTGAGGACATGGGTCTGTGGGGGATCCTGAGTGGATGGAGTTCATCAGGCGGATGGTGTCCTCAGTGGAGATTGGGTTCCAGTCATTAAGGGTGTTCACGGGGGGAGAGTGTTCAGCAAATGGTTGGGTGGGTTGGTCTCCGGGTTGGTTGTCGAAGCTGTTGTGGATGTCTGCAATCTTGTTGTGGAAGAATGAGGCTAGGGAGTCGCAGAGGGCTTGAGAGGGGGTGATGTCGTTGGAGTTGGCCGAGGGATTGGAAAATTCCTTGACGATGTTGAAAAGTTCCTTGCTATTGTGGGCGTTGTTGTCAAGTCGATCCTTGAATGCTGTTTTCTTGGCCTTTCGGATAAGTTGGTGGTGAGTGCGGGTGGCGTTTTTGAAGGCGTCCTTGGTGCTAGTGGTTGGGTCTTTTTTCCAGGCCTTTTCAAGGGAGCGGCAGAGTTTCTTGGACTTCTTAAGATCATCGTTGAACCATGAGGCCTTCTTGCTGCCAGGTTTGCTTTGACGTTTTTTCAGTGGTGCTAAGGTGTCGGCGGTGTTGGATAACCATAGGGTGAAGTTGGCGGCGGCTTGGTCTGGGTTAGAAGAGTGGGCTGGGGTGTTTAGAAGGAGCGATGAGGAGATCTGGTCGGTGGTGATTTTGTTCCAGTTTCTTTGCAGAGTTGGTTGGAGGTGGTTGATGGGTTTTGGCTTGTTGTAGGTGAAGTGAACGCAGCTGTGGTCAGTCCAGAGGAGATCCGTAGTGTGGCTGAAGGAGACATGATTGCTGGAGGTGAAGATGGGGTCGAGTGTGTGACCTGCGATGTGGGTGGGGGAAGTGACCAGTTGTTTAAGTCCGAGGTTGGCGAGGTTGTCCAAGAGGGTGGTGGTGTTGCGGTCGTTGATCTTTTCAAGGTGAAAGTTGAGGTCTCCCAGGATATTAATATTAAAATAACATACTCTTTCTAACAGCAATTGATTTTAGGATATAAGTTGCAGTAAAAAAGCAGATATCTAGCTCATGTAATAAAAACAGCAAACTCATAGTAGTATTCACAGATAAGGTGCTGTATTTTTTAAAAAGGGGTTTAAGAAAAGCGATACGGAGGTGCAAGTACAAATCACAAATGAGGAGAAAGTGCATGGTGCTCTGTTTAGTGACTCGGTCACAAGCACATGGGACAGCAGGATACTTTTTAATACATGGGAATGCCACCAGGTAATGTACAATACCTAGTCTCATTCTAGTGAGTACAAACTGGTGTGAAGTTCTAGTAACCATAGTTAGGTATTGTTGGAAGCCCTCAGTATCCACATAGGAAGTATAAAACTTGAAAGTTGTTAACTGCCCACTAATACTTTGACGATCAAGAACTTTCTTCCTCAGATAAGTATATTTTATTTCACTTTTGGGGATATCAGTCGCACTGCTGGGGTTTTCCATGATATTTATATTCAATATGTCCTTAAATGATGGCACTACGTATTTGAGCCATGGGATCTGTGGACAATTGTCCAAGCGAAGGCAATCATTAATAATACTTCAATTAAAAGTAGTTTCTTCCTTCAGCCAGATAGATCTCCATACCAACAAAGGTCTAAGCCCAATTAGATCCGTCAAGTATTCCATCCCCACTTCATTATTTATAAGCTCGGAGGAGGCTGACATTGGTAAACAGAGTAGTTTTTTAAGAAACCTATTTTCCTCTGTTTGTAGTTCTACATGGCGGCATTAGCCCCAAACCCCAGCTCCATACAGTGCTATCGTTGTGCATCTAGTTTGGTAAATGTGCAACATATCACGGATGCGACCGTCCCCGAGTTTAACAGCAAATTTAAAAACCCCGTAAGCACTTTTGGCCAGTTTAGCCCTGACATTCGTTACCTCCTGTGTCCACATCCCATTGCTGGTGAAGATTATACCCAAGTAGCAGAACTTCTCGACTGTTATAATTTTTTGGCAGTCTACATAAAAGGATTTAGTTTTTCCTGCGCTTGGGCCACAGATCAGGGCAAATGTTTTGGTTTTATGAATCTGCAGCTTTCTGCCCTTAATAAAATCTGTGAACTTATCAATTAACCTCTGGAGGCCCAATGGTGTCCTTGAAAGGAGAACCGTATCGTCTGCGTATAGCAGCACCGGTACATCCTGGCCCTCCACCTGAGGTGCATCAGATTTAACCGTTTTAAGTTCAGCATCAATAGCGTTGATAAAAAGGGTAAAAGGAGGGGCGCAAGGACACAACCTTGCCTAATACCTAGGTTAACCTTAAATGTGGGGGTACATTCACCTGCTTGTCCATAGCGCACGTATGCGGATAATTTAGTGTAAAGCCTAGCCAAAAAAACAAATAATCGGCTCCGGAGCACCAAGATCCAGTAAAATCGGCCATATTAGGGCATGGTCTACTAAGTCAAATGCACTACTTAGATCTGCAAAGCAGAGGAAAAGAGACCCTTGCTGTGCACACGCGTATTTCCCTATTAAAAGGTCCAAGTTAATGCATTGTTCCAGGGTTCCCCGGCCTTTCCTAAACCCATATTGTGACTGAGCCAAAATCCTGTTATCCTCGGCCCGCTCCTCTAGCCTAACTAACAAGACCCTGCTCATAATCTTGACAGATGAGTCTAGGAGAGAAATTGGTCGGTAATTTTTGGCTTCAGATCTAATCTTTTCTTGAATATGGGAATAATTGTGGATTCGCCCCATGTGGATGGTGCGCTTTCCATTACCACTGCATTAAAAACTCTGGTCAAGACGGGACCCCAGAGTGCT
Source organism: Lissotriton vulgaris (assembly GCF_964263255.1). Classification (NCBI taxonomy): domain Eukaryota; kingdom Metazoa; phylum Chordata; class Amphibia; order Caudata; family Salamandridae; genus Lissotriton; species Lissotriton vulgaris. Next base: position 407,193 of record NW_028249262.1, read on the forward strand.
GGTTTGGCTTTATACAGATCAACTGGCATGCCATCTGGCACAGGTGCTTTCCCGCCCTTGCTGCTACTAATGCCATGTTCAACCTCTAGAAGTGTAATATTAAGAGGGAGAATTGGCCAGATGCCTATGTCCCAGCGGGCCTCTGAGGCCACATCCCCTGGGTCAAAAATACTGGAAAAATGTGCGACCCATGCTTCCTCACTAACATGAGATGTTAAGTCAGGGGAGTCCTCATTTCTAAAAAAGGGGAGTTAACTTTATCCCAGAACACCTTACTGTTGGATATCTCCACTGCCATAGTTAGTTTGTCCCAGGCATCTTCCTGAAGCTCCCTCTTCCTCCGTTTTAATTGTTCTTTATAGGCTAATCTCAGGTTATTAACAATCGACTTATCCCTAGTTCTGCTTGACAGGGCTTGCTTTAACTGCGACAAGGATTGAGTGTCATGTTATGTTATGTTATGCGTTCCGGCGCTGACTCCAGAATAAGAAAAATCATGAGCGAAGTAGTGAATAGGCACCTCCAGAGGAATTTTACAGAAATAGATGAGTTTTTATGGCTTTCCTAAAGACGGACAAACTTTGAATTTCTCTAATGTAAGTGGGTAGAGCGTTCCAAGCCTTAGCTGCAAGAACGCAAAAAGAACGTCCTCCCGCCCTGCTCCGTTTGAACCGAGGAACTTCAACCAAATTTTGGCCCGCAGAACGTAATGTTCTTGAAGGAGCATACAGGTTCAGAAGCGGGTAGAGCATCCTAGGAGTAGTCAGTCTTAAGATTTTAAACGAAATACAGAGAGTCTTAAACTGTTTTCGTTGGGCTACAGGTAGCCAGGTAGCCAGTGGTCGCAGAGATCGGGCTAAATTTAGGCAGACCTACTAGAGCTCTAGCAGCCGCATTTTGAATACGTTGCATTCGGACAATTTCTGCCTGATTAGCGCCCAACAACAATGAGCAGGCGTAATCGAGTCTAGACATCACTGTGGCCTGGACTATCATCTGTCTGGGCAGGTGGCGGCAACTTTCTTTGTATGGGTAGAGAAGCTAAGGGTCGAGTCTAACCAGACTCCCAGATTTTTCATTCCAGATACTTTATTCGGATAGGTCTCCCAGTGATGATGTATTACTGATACTTTATTCGAATAGGTCTCCCAGTGATGATGTATTACTGATACTTTATTCGGATAGGTCTCCCAGTGATGATGTATTACTGATACTTTATTCGGATAGGTCTCCCAGTGATGATGGATTACTGATCCTGTGTTTGAATAGGTCACCCAGTGATGAAGTGTTGTTGATATTTTGCTCAGATAGGTCTTCCTCGTATGCGTGCTGAAGTGGAGATAGGCACGGGTACGTGCAGCAAGGATATCCGCATCCGTAAGCTGTGTCAGACCTGACGTTGAAGCAGCGCATTAAGATTCTGTGTAAACGCCTCTTGCCGTTTCCCGCCCCTGTCGTTCTGTTTCAATTTTGCACCTAATGGCCCCTGTCCTGACGTCGGACCCTATTGTTGTCACACGATCTAACATTGGTTTAATCTAAACTTTTCTCTTCCTCTGAGGATTGAGCACACCTGCGGACTGTGTACTGACTGAATGCATTTTCCACCTACGATATGATGGATTTTGCATTTGGACTACTGACATGGAGAAAAAAAATGTACTTTCCTTCTAAATTCGACCATATGGCTTCTTTAGGCAGACTTAATTGGGTAAATGTGCAGAGCGATGCAGAAACAGTAACAAATCTGCTTCTGCTTGACACTCCTCCCTTCCAAGGAGTTGGGCTGCTCTCAGAGGCAACATGATGATTTTTGCCGATAAAATGGGTAAGCAACAGCTAACCATTCACAAACAATGTTTATATACCAATTGCAAAAAAAATAAAAAAATAATGCAAAGCATTGTCATTTACAATGCCAGTAACTCAAACTTTAATGCTGCGAAACCTATTGCATTGCAAATGCTTGTTTTACCTCTATTCACTCTCTCTGCTCATTTTTTACCTCTAATCACCCTCTTTCTGCTAGTTTCTCACCTTTTTTTGGATTTTCCTGCTCGTTTCTGACCTTAATTTTACCTCTTGCTGCCCGTTTCTCACTTTTATTCACCCTCTTTCTGCTCGGTTCGCACCTTTTTTAAATTTTCTGCTCGTTGCTAACCTTTATTTTGCTTCTTTCTGCTTGTTTCTCACCTTTATAATCCCTCTTTCTGCTCGTTTCTCACCTTTATCTTGCCTCTTTCTGCTTGTTGCTGACCATTATTGTGCCCTTTTCTGCTCATTTCTCACCTTTATGCTGCCTCTTTCGGATTGTTTCTGACCTCTATTCTTCCTCTTGCAGCTTATGTTTTACCTTATTAAGCCCCTTTCAGATCGTTGCTGACCTTTTATTCTGACTCTTCTGCCCATTTCTCATCTTTATTCTGCCTCTTTTGCTCGTTTCTCACTTTTATCCTGCTTCTTTCTGCTCATTGCTGACCTTTATTATACCTTTTTATGCTTGTTTCTGACCTTCATTCTGCCTCTTTCTGCTCTTCTCTGAGACATGCAGGGTGGCAATCGCTGTGCCAGCCGTCTTTTCAGAACCTGATTGCTTGGTACTTATGATGTGTTTTGCACCAGGAGGAGCCTCTTGGGCTACTGCAGCGTTTCCAGTTTTCGCAAAAAGATACATTTTGATAGCAGTTAGATGATCTGGAGCAAAAGAAGCCATGGGTCGATGGACATGGCAACGGGGGAGGGTGGGGTGCTACATGTTAAAATATTAACACTAAGGAGGAGAAGAGATGCTTGGGATTAGGCAATATCAACGTCATTTCTCCGGATTGGTTTTTTTCCAGGATTCAGGTGGTGTTTTAAAGCAGAAGTATGTTCTGGGGGAGTCCCCGAAGAGTTAAAGTGGTTCTTACAATCCTGAGCCTTTAAGACCAACGTTACTGACTATCTACATTAGTGACACATCTGAGGATGGTGCGGCAGGGTTCTCATCTCTGTTTCTTCTCAGATTCTCAGGCAAGTTGTTTGCTGGCAAGGACAACTTGTCACAGAAGTATCTCCTCGTACACGTCCTTCTTGAGTTGTAATCCTATGCGGGTCATCACAGGAAACTTCCACTTTTACCGCCTGTCCTGTCCTACTGACGACAAAGAAAGTCCGTTCTGGGGCCTGGAATTGAGCAAGGGAACTGAGAATGCTTGACAGTGGCATCATAAACTAGAAACAAGGAGATCATAAAGGCCCTGACAAACTGAATCACTAGGGCTCCATAAATGAAGGCATTCTGAGACATTACTCAGATTGCCTTTAAACTCGAATGCAAGGATTTAGACAGGGGCGGCTCCTCCGCAATGGCGCAGGAGCACTGCCTCACTGCTTTTAAGCAGTGAGAAACATAAAATGACAGTAACATTGTCATTTTATGTTTCCTGTTCCGCTGCTTTGCGGCAGGCGGGTGGGTTAGTTGCTCTGCTCTTTGAGCACGGCAGGAGTGGTTTACCTACTCCTAAGTGGGCAATGACTGGTCGGGCCATCCAAACCAGTCATGCACACTTTCCTGTTCTCCATGCAGGCTGCATTACAGCCTACATGAAGAACATACCCACCCCTCCAGCCCCTGGCTGAGGACCAATCATAATGGTGCATGCAGCATCGTGATTGGCTTAGGGGAGAGAGCCTGGCTGCCTACTTCCTGTTCCTGTCAGAGGCAGAAGAGCAGGAGCAGAGAATACGTGGGACCTGGCCTCAAGGTAAGTATTCCAATGCACGCAATGACCTCCCCACGCACGACGCCCCCCTCCTCCCCTACCCAGGCGCCCGCCTGGCCACTCACAAGCCATGCTGGCTGCAACAGGATTTAGACCCCTTTGGCTTATAAGGTTAGATTTTTCCACTTCAAGACAGTTTTCACAAAGCCCACTTTTTCTCTCAGAAAGGGTTTGGATCAGAAACTACTTATTGTTCCCTTCAAAGCAGAGAAAACATTGCCTCCTGGGAAGAGAATTCTGCTGACATTATTGGAGGTGGGCACTGAAAGCCTTATCCTGCAAGAGTCGGATGACCACAGTCGGACATTACAAATGTTTGGTGATAAATGCATGAAGTAGTTCCGTGGTGATCCAGACCAACTGGCAGACAAGTAGGCCCCACCAGATATTGGAAAAAAACAAATAATCTCTCCTCCACCCTCCCCCCAACCCTCGCCCTCTCTTCTATGAATGGAAAATGACGTGCTCAGCTCCACCAGATGTTAAAAGGAAAGGGCAAACCATTAAACATTCCACAAATATATGAGAATTTGACTTTTGGACACCTATGGCCTTTTTTAAAGATGCAAATTCATATAAATGAGGTGATTAACAGACACAGAGGGCAACTTTACATGAACTGGTTCTTCTGTATCTGCTGCCAACTTTATTTACATACGCCAACGCAGGTTTGGAGTCTATGTATATTCAACTATAGGTTTCTAAGGTCATTTGGCAAATACATGACACGGAATGTCGAGCCCACCTTTTAACACCTGATCCCATGCCTGACGTTCAGAGGCTCACTGCGCATCTCGCAACCTTTCCTCTCTACAAGATGAGCTGCGATTGCCAGCTGTCATCATCGCAGAGCTCTCCTTCGCTATGCCGGAGGAGCGTTGCCCCTCTGCTTTCAAGCAGTGCGAGGAAGAAGAAACATAAAGTGATAACTTATAGTTATTGTCATTTCATGCTTTGTGCTGCTTTGCGGAGCAGAGCAGGGGAGGAGTGGTTCGACCACTCCTAAGTACGCAATGAATGTTTGGTCGGCCCCCTCGGGCCGCCCAAACCAGTCATGCGTACTTTACCCGTTCTCCAAGCAGGCTACATTACAGCCTGCGTAGAGAACAAGCCCAGGCTCCCATTCCCTGGTTGAGCGTCGAACCAGGACGCTCAAAACCAATCGCAACAATGCATGGTAGTGTTGTGAATGGTCAAGGAAGCTGGGGTGCTTACCAATCACAACGCTGCATTGCAGCGTTGTGATTAGTCAGCAGGCATGCTTTTTGTTCCTCGAGTTCGACAAGGAGAGCAGGAGCGGAGACGTGGGACACAGTGGCAAGGTACGTTTATTTTTTAATATTTTTTTATTGGACAACCCCCCTTCCATGCGGGATCCCCTCCCTAAGTGACTCCCCCTCCGCCAACACGACTCACCCTGCCACCCATGCCAGCCGCCACTGAGGAAGGCCCCATCCCGCTTGCAGGGATATGCTTCTAAAGGGAAGCCTACATCTGCTCTTTGGTGTTTCAAGATTTTTAGGATAAACGGACACCTGCAATCCTATGTTCAACAAAGAAATCAACCCCCTCAGCCAGGATCTCACCACAATGTTCAACACCTCAATCTCCTCAGCATACTTCCCAGCAGCCTGGAAGCACGCGGAGGTCACAGCCCTCGTAAAGAAACCTCTGCAGGTACTGAAGACCTCAAGAACTACCGACCAATCTCCCTACTCCCCTTTCCCGCTAAAGTCCTGGAGAAAGCAATAAACATCCAACTTACCAAACATCTGGAAACCAACAAACTCCTGGACCCCTCTCAATCAGGATTCCTTGTTAACCACAGCACAGAAACAGCCCACATAGCAGCCACTGATGACATAAGACCCCTCATGGACAAGGGCGAGACCACTGCCCTATCCTCCACGACTTCTATGCAGCATTCAAACCGTATCTCACTGCACCATCCTACACAGTCTCTACCAGATAGGTATCCAAGAGAGAACCCTCAAGTCGATTGCTTCACTTCTCACAACAAAAACCCAGAGGATTCATCTCCCGCCATACTTTTTGGCACCCAAGGACATCATCTGCACCGTCCCTCAAGAATCACCCCTGATTCCCCCTCTCTCTTCAACTTCTAAATGGCCCCACTAGCCGCCCTGTTCAGATCTCACAACATGAACATCATATCCTACGAAGATGACTCAACTCATGATGTCCCTCTCCTCAAACCCCTCCAGCACCAAAGCTAACCTCCATAGTTGCATGACCAACGTGACCAGTTTAGATGCAAAGCAAGCACAACACACAGAACACTCCACCTCAAACCACTGCACTGGCTCCCTGTGAACAAATGATGCCAGTTCACCAACCCACCAGACTCCTACACTCAGCGTCCTTCTATCTTGCTCACACTCGGTGCATCCTCAGAAGCAGTGGTGGCGCCTTCTTCCACTTGACTGCTAAACAATGGAACAACCCCCACTTTCAAACAGCCCCAACCCCTCAGGAGTTCAGGAAGAGACTAGAACCGTGGCTATTCAACAGATAGCCTGGAGCTGCAGTACTGTCCTCCCCTCCCAACCCCTCTTCCCACCACCTCCTGGATACCCTCACGGGTGACAAGTAGCATCTATAAATACGCTTAGATTGATTGATCCTAGCATAGGGACATGTCTCTAATGTCCTTGTTACAGTCAAGTTTTCACGTCTCTCGTCACCTGTAATGACATATTACAGTTGAGCTGTGCCATAATACCAGCTGCCGGATCCAGCTGTCGAGGTGAAAGGCGAGTTGCAGAACGCCATAGAAGCTTCAGTTTTAACAATGAAAAGTAGAACTGACCATTTGTCCTTGTGATTTGATTTTGATGGCAAAAATGATGCCAAAGTGTTCAGTCTTTGCACTTATATTCTGCATGTCTGCATCCATACTTTTTCATTTTTTTTTAAACAAACTTTGTCTTTTACATGTTGCATTGTAAATCCGCTGCTCGCCGTACCAGTGAATACAAAGCATGGTCATTCTAACGCATTACATTGCATATCCTGCCTAGTCTTACAGTCGTGAGTCCGGATTTTATCCGTCGCATTCTCGGTCTGGTAAGGCTTCTGCATACAATCCTGAATGTTCCACTTCCCTCCTCCCCTTCCCCCAACAAATGGCTGATCCCCCTCCCCCTTCCCGCCCTGCACTGCTGTCTCCCCACTGCCTCTATTGATCCCAGATTGCCCCTTGGTTCGGCCCCCCCACTCCCCAGGGGGAGGGGGACAGTGGCCGGACCGGGGGTCTCAGTGGAGGCGCCCCCCGGGAGGCAGAGCCCGGGCATCAATGATTGGCGCGAGATAAGGGGAGCAAAGGCAGGGAAAGAGAAAGAGCGGGCCCACCAAGCATTGGGGCTGGGCCAGCTCAGCCATAAATTTAAGGTAGGAATGTGGAAGGGACGATAAGGGCTATTTAAGGATGGGCGCCGGGCACAAGGCCCTCTTTCTCCGGGAAATTTTGGCAGGAGAAGAGGTGCAGCGTCGACAAAGTGCGAGGTGAGGCGAGGGGAGGGAGGGATGGATCTAGGGTGGGCTGCAGTGTAGTGGGTACAGAAGAGAATGTGTGGGGTAGCAAGGGTGGGGAGACTTTGCGGGGGCTGGGTGTGCAGAGTAACAAGTAAAGGAAGGGACACCATAAGAGAGTGTGCAATATTAAGAAATGTAAGGAGGGGTGGGAGTAGCGAGTTAAAGACTCCCTGCAATATCAACAAGCAATGGATGGGGCAAGGGGACCTCTGTGGAAGTGGGGGGGGGTCGCTAGGGTCCGTGGCGCGGGCTTTAATGGCACGGGACGCTGGGGTCAGGCTCCTACGGCGGAGGGCGAGGCGGCGTTCTGGGGCAGGGCGTCAGAGTGCCCAGGCAACAACAATAGCAGAGGGGGAGGAGGCCGAGCACGAGTAGGTCAGGTGCGAAGTCTTGGGGAGGGGGGCCCACGGGAGGGCTTGGGCGCAAGGTTAGAATAAGGAAGGGCATGGAGGGATTGTGGCCAGAGGGGCCAGAACTAGAGGGTGTGCTCTTCCATGGGGGTGTGGGGGGGCTCAAGGATATTCAAGGGGTGGTTGGTAATGCGAGCCAGGATAAGTGTGGAGAGGTGCACACCCTCCCCCGGGCGGCGGGTAAAAGGAGGACGGAGATGAAGGGTTGGAGGCTGGTTTAAAGGTTACTGAGATGGGGGCCGGGTAGTAGATGCCCCTTAGTGTCATGGGGCGGAGGATCGAAGTTTGGCGTAACAAGAGGGGAGGGGCCGGTTCTCCTTACTGGGGGCTCTGTTTTCGAGGGAAGGCACAGCCTCCGGGCATCAAGCGTATGAGTAGTAATAGCAGAGGGAACTGTCACTGTTTTGTCTGTCAGAAAGCTCTCCAGGGGCAGTATGAATGTGGTGAAATAAAAACAAGTTTAAGTTAAAAAGTCACATACGTACCAGCGCATAAAATACAGCACCAAACGTAACTCACACACAGGGTTTTCATAGGCAATAAACTGGCCCCTAGCTAACTCACTCTGTGATATTCTCGAGGCTGACAGACTAAGTCACAGTACATTGATTTGCCTTAATTTACAGCGCTTAGAGGATGGGGGGATGTTGGGGGATTGGACTCTGGGTGGGAAATACAAGGCGCTTGGCGGAATACGGTGCTGTCTGAGGGGCTCGTTCCGCGTGCGGGCAAGGACATTGCAGAGTTTCCAAGGAATGGTGGCAAAGGCATCGCGCACAGAGAGGGTCGGCTCTATGGCGGTGGGGCAGTGGCACACGTCAGAATGGGGCATGGTTGCCAGGGTGCTCGGGTAACAATAATAACAGCAGAGGGGCGAGGCCGAGCGCATGAGAGTAGGTGTGAAGGATGGTAGAAGTGGGCCTCGGGACAGGTGCGCAGGGAGTGGCGCCTGGGAAAGGGTGCCTGCTTGTAAAGTGTTGGGGGGCGCAGGGGGGGGGGGGGTCATGGATGCGTGGTTCTGGTCTGGAGCACGAGGATGGCTTGGCCGGACAGGGGGCAGGGGTGTTCGGTAGGGGGGCGGGCGAGGGCTTGTGGGCGGGACTGCCGACACGAGGGTGAGGACGTGGGCTGCCGCCTAGACAGTGGCCCTCGACAATAAGGGGAAGGAAAGAATAACTGCGGTGCCATTCGGAGATTAGGCCTCCGATGCAAAGAGAACGAAAAATAAGAGGAGTCATACATGTAGCAACAGCATTATATCGTTTGGAGGGCACTCGTGGTGAATAGGCACTAAAGGAGGTAGGCATAGATTGTGTCAAAGTGGAACTGGTGGCCATTAGGGGGCTCCTAGCAGAGTTAACAAGAACAAGTTTCACTCTGCGTTCAGGTGAACCGGAAGTAAACAATTAATTGCGTAACTTGGGCGGGGACAAACGCCAACCCGAAAGTGAATGTGTGGGCCCCGGAAGTGAAAAGGTCACCCGGCCGGGTGGGAACCTGCTGGTTACCCTGGAGTGAGTGGACACCGGATGCAAAAGGGGCCATCCGGTTGGGTTAAAGCAGACGCTTACCCAAGGAGTGTTTGGAAACCGGAGGTAAAAGGTTACCCGGTCAGGCCGGAAGCAGAAGCTTGCCCGGAGAGAAAGGAAAAGGTGTGTCCCAGGGAGGGGGTTACATTGGCAATGATAGCTGCACTGAATGTAGGGCACAGTGCAGGGGCAATGGTGGTTAAGGACGGGGACAAGTCACTGAAAAAGAGAGCCGCACTGAATGTAGGGCACAGTGCAGAGCTGATGGTGTAAGGACGCAGGGTCGCCAGACGGAAACAATGGCGTGTAAAGGATCGCTTGTAAGTGATAATGCCTAATAAACTGTGGCCTTAATTCTTCCATAAAACAAACTGGTGTGGTCTGAAGTTATTGGGATTCGGGGGTGCGACCATGTGGGGGGTGCCTCTGCTGTGGCGCCTCCCCTGTACTTGAGGTGTGTGTGATGGTGTTTCGCCGGAGCCTCCATGTCGTATCCCTGCCCTCTCCTGTGTAGTTCTATTATATATCCCTGTTGCTCGGGATCTGCAGTGCCACTCTGTCCTAACCTGGCCCTGGGGGTTCTCTATTTGTGGTGGTCTCTCAGGGGTGGAAGCTTCAGTTTCTCTGTCATCTCTCTTCCACCAACCCTTCCCACGCCTGGGCTCTTTCCAGCTTGCCCCCTCTCCAGCCCGCATTTCTAAGCAGAACCCTGCCCTCGCAGTCAGCCCATTTCTCCAGCTCTCGTTTCTATCTGTGCACATTGGGGCCTTCCGGCTTCTTCCAGCTACTACTGATTTCTCGTTTCGAGAGTATAAAGGCAAGGTCTTGAAACCTGTCTGTGGTCCTGGTTTTGGCAGTGTGTGGGAACAGATTGAGCAATACGTGGGCTGGTGTGCAGGGGACCACCCTTTCCATTATTCTAGCTGTCTCCCGTGTGATTTCCTGCCTGTATTGCGTTAAGGAGGTGCACCTCTACATCATGTGAATAAAAGTCACCCCTTCAGTGTTGCATCTCGGGCATCTCGAAATAGCTGTTGATACGCTCTGGGGTTACATATGCTTGGTGCAGTATATAGAAATTGATCAAGCTAAAACGGGAGTTTCGAGATACTTTGGCGGTCCGTTCTAAAATATTGTCCTAGTCCTTGTCTTCTAGTGGTCTGTCGATGTCTTCCCCCCATTTGTGCTCAACCGGTCCAGCGGTTGTATGGAGTCTCACCCTATAGCTCTGTAGAGGCATGCAGCAGCTTTGATAGATCCCCCAGCCAGACTTATATATTTGCAGGTGGCGTGTCGCAGCATTTCAGTTCAGTTGTACCCGTTCCCCAGTGTCGCCTCATGGCCCCGTGACTGTCCTGTAGAGCAGGAAGTGCCCCTGTGGTATTTCCCTGTCAGCGCTGAAGTCCTCAAAGGAGAGAAGCTCCCCGTCCCGGAAGAGATCTCCTACTTTCGTGGCTCCTGCTTGTACCCAATCGTCTATTCCCCACCATTGTCCTCCGTGGGGAAGGGCCCCCAACAGCAACATCACTCTGTCTTCGTTGCTGCGGACCTGCTGAGGCCTGGCAGTCCCGAGCAGGGTGCGGAACACACTGGCTTTAACCGGGGTGTCTGGCTCCCAGATCCCAGCCACCCACTGTGGGAACCTCTGTAGGTTTCCAGCCAAATAATAGGCCTCCATATCTGGCACCCCCAACCCCCCCCTCTAGGCCGTTTTAGAGTGTTAAGGGCTACTCATCTGCATCCTGTCCCCCATATGAACGCTGACAGGCAGAAGTCCAGCTCCCGGAACCATGCCGCTGGTATCCACGCAGCGTGACAAAGAAGTACAGCAGACGGGGAGAGCCACCATTTTAAGTAGAGAGATGTGACTTATTGCTCTTATTGCTGAAAGGGGAAGCTTTCCCCAGAACAGAATGCCATAGTGTAACCTTCCTTCACATCCTCCATGGTGTGGAAGTTGTGCGCTCCCAAATATCGGAAACAGCGGGGTTCCCATCGCAGATCGCCTAGGTTCCCAGGTGGCTGCATGTCCCTCACCAAGGGGAATAATCTGGACTTCTGCCAATTCACGTGCAGGCCCGACAATGACCCAAATCATTCCATCACAGCCTTTGCTCCTGGCAGTTCTTCCCCACGTCATTTAAGAATAGTAGAATGTCATCCGCATATAACGCTATTTGGTGCCTCTGCTCCCCAATTGGAGCCCTCTGTAAGCCCCTTCAGATCGCGGTACGCAAGCTAATGGCTCCACAGCCAGGGCGAATAGTAGTGGGGAGAGAGGACACCCCTGGCGCGTACCCCTCTCCACCTGGTATTGCTCCGATATTGTGCGCCCCGTGCGGACCCTCGCTACCGGAACAGTATATAATAGCCTCACCCAGCATAGGAACCCCGGTCCAAGGCCCATTTTGGTTAACACGACATATAGGAACCCCCATTCCAGGCTATCAAATGCCTTTTCCATGTGGAATCCATACAATCTTTTTCATATGAAGAAGCAAGCATCCAAGTATTTAACAAGTTTGTGGGAAGAGGAATGTTGCCACAAAGTATTATAAGGAATAAAGGGTCAGATGTATCAAAGGGTTTTACCCATTCTGTGTCTATGGAAAAATGTGTTCATACATTATGGCCCAAAATAACCTCTGTGGTACGTAAGAGAGGATATTGCAAATCACCTTGGAGTTCCAGGGCCTTAATACAACACATGTGGCCTTCAGCCTCAATCCTGTACTTGGTCAGGGAACTCCTTGGTGGCATGCAATATCCTGATAATGGATGCATTGGGGGAATTATCCTATAGCCATTTTCATGATATAGCACTGCTGTAGGGATGCACAGCTTTGTAAATAAATGCAAGTATATCAGGGGCTATGCATTAGCTATGTTTATTTGATAAATTCCCTGCTACCTTGTTGTTGTTTACGTTTTCATGTTCATACATTTATATTTGCTTTTCTTGCTGGAGGGGCGTGACTTCAGCTGTGATCTTATTGGCTCTGTGCCCTAAAACAGAGCCCATCTCCTAGTTTATCACGAAAGATGGATTGGAGGCAGCGGAGAAGGTTAACGAGGAGCTCCAGTTTCCAGATTCTGCCTGTCTTCTGGTATTACGTATCCTGCAAAATGTTGCTTGGTGCCATGGTGTAGAACCTTTCTGGAGGGTTCTGTGACCGATTTAGTGTCAGACATGATCTCTGTAGGGAGGAGTGATCTTTCTGATGTAGGGCAGACAAAGTCCTTTATTTGTCTGCAGCATTAACACAGTTGATAACATGGCTCTACTGGAGAGGAAAGAAATGCAAGCAGAAATACCAAACGTTGCCCTATCGCGAGTGCAATCCCTTCTTTCCAAATGCCGCCAAGAAAGTCACGATCAGATCAGATGCATCTCAGCACCCCACGACATCCCTAGGGCTCTTCCCTTTCTTGCTTCTTCTTCAACACCTAAGCACACTCCTTGGCAGAGCTTCTTGAACAATACCACATAAACTATATAAGCCGAAGATCCCCACATTCACTTCTAGCTAGACCACAGCTCAAATAACTCTAACATCACCTCATACCTTGGCCACATCAGCAGTCGATGAAGGAGAGCTACCTGTACTTAATTAGGAAAAATACATAATTATGGGAAGAAGTGAGGCTGTCTTACTACTCTACGACTCTCCTCAAACCTTCTGACTCCTCGCCCTCCTCCGACTACTGAAGCTTGGAGATACTATTATATTCTGAATTAATGTTCGCTTCACAGGTCAACGGAGTGGTCTAAAGCATCAATCTTCACCTCTCCCTGTCCTGCAGAGTACCGCCATTGCTCTAAATTAACCATCTGATGGAACTTATCAGATCACTTTTCATTTCACATATGGATACTGTAATTTAATTTGTACTGACCTTTATACACAAAGCGCTAAGTGCCAGATTATAAAGATTACAAGGCCACCAGAATATGCTTCAACCTGCACCAGTGTGACCATGGCTCTAAAATCACCCCCTAGCGATCAGATGCAGCTAAAATCACTTTCACGGTTCTCTGCACAGTTTACAAAGCTACTAGGACAAAGACACAAAATACTTGTAAAAGCTAGCTCCACTCATCAGCACAGTGTGGCAGGTGTCTAGGAGAGAAAGCCTCAAGACTGTAGAACGCTTGCGGCACCCTCTCATCGCTTTGAACACAATTGAAGCTCTTTAGGACACCACTGAAAACTTAGGGGCATATTAGCAAGGGCTTTATCGCCACTTTAGCTGCACTTTTTGCCGCTAATGCGACAATTTTTTTATTGCCCTATCAGAAACCTGTTGCTAACTGGTGTTAGCGACAGCTTTCTGGCGATAGCTGACGGTCTTCCCATCGCCTTGCATGCCAGCGATAATTATCGCTAATGACATGCAAGGTAGGCGTTCTCAACTAAAAGCGACTGTAAACAGTCGCAAACACAACTAAACCCTATTAGAAATGCAGGCGAAGCGTTAAAAAAAGTTGCGCTAAGCGTGATTATCGCTAGTATTTAACACCTACTGAAAACATGACTGCCCTGTTCCTACAATGGGAGGTTGATTGTCAGGCTAAGTCCACCATGGCGTTAATGCGTGAATATCGCTGGATTTCCAGAGATAATCAGGCATTTCGCCGCTATTGCTGGATATTTTATCACAGTGAAGATAAAGATTGCTAATAGCAAGTTATCTGCTCGAAAATATCCAGCGATAGGCGGTGATAAAAACTAACGCGCTAAGCACGTTTTGCAAAAATTATCGCGAGCTGTTGCTAATATCCCCCCTAATTTTTAGACTCACTTTCTAAAATGATCTTTAGACTTTTATGCATCACGACTGGATAACATCAGGAATGGGCTGGTGGATGTGTCTTTCCCCTACATAGCTCCTTTTCAGTTCAACAGTACTGATATTTCTGTGCATTGGGAAGTAAGTGAAAGGTTACATTCGGCACACTATAAAACTCCTAAATGATTAGAAACATTAATAGCAGTAGAATTGACTTTATTGCTGCCGTACATTTCTATTCCCATTTCAACTGTTGCAAATGGTCAATATAAAAGCTTTCGCAAATGGATCGGCCATCTTGGAGCTTCTCTTCTCAGCCTTGCACCCTGTGTTGGTCTCCCTCACCTAGTCTCAGTCTCTCTTTGCCTTCCTATTTTTGTCTCAAATTGAGTGGCTCACACTAAAAGAGACAGAAGAGAAACAGCCTTGGTGAAACTAGGGGTGAGATTTAGAGTTTGTTGAGAATGGAAAATCCTCTGATTTGAGGAGGAAATTAAAAATCCCCTAGTAGAATTCTCTACGTCACAGGAATAGTATGGTGGAGGAAAGGCATCAGATTTCATGCTTTCTCCTCAATTTTGAAGATTGTTACCACCCATCAGTAAAGCAGGCTCCCAGACCATGCTGGCAATAACTGTCTTGGTGAGGTTCACACAATCCAAATTCTCTCATCTTCAGTTGCACTCAGTGACAAAACTTGTCTGTCAGTCTCGATATCCTTTCTCCGCAGCAGTCTCTATGCCTTGTCTCTTGCTGTCTGTGTTTCTCCACCTTTCTCCGACTCAGCTTCTTTCTGTCTACGTTTCTCTACAGGTCAGCCTCTCTATTATTCTATCTCCATCTTACTCACCGCTAATAGCTGTCCTGCTGTTTCCATCACTCACAATCAATCTTGTCTCAGTTTCTCTATTTTACCCACGTTTTCCATATCCTTTACTCTCTATTGACTAAACCAATGTCCTTGTCTCTGTTGGACCCGGCCCGTTGGGCAGGTTCACCCCTAGACTTTTTGCTTTTTCCTAGCCTGTTTATGGAACCTAGTGTTGGTGATTTTAGGCCTCTGCGCACTTTTTCACTGTGGTACAGTGTAAAGTGCTTGAGCTCTCTGTATGTGTGGTGAGTGACATGCCCTCCCATAGGAATGAATGGGGAATATGTATGCCCATGGTAGTTCCTGATGTGTGGGGAGTGCAGGGGCGATTTTGGTATGTATGAACTTGTGAGAGTGAATGCTGCAAAATGATGTATGCGGCATGACTGTGTCTAGTCTAGAAGTACTACTTTTGGAAGTTGGAATATTTGTGTAAGTTGGTGCTAGCGTGTGATTGGCTGGTGAGCCTGGCCCAGAGTGCCTGGGCCTGCTTGTGGATTGACTGTCTGGTTTGAGGATGACAGGGGCTAGAGAGCCCAGGAGGTTGTCTGAAGTCAGCCCATGGATGAAAGGCAGCATCTGCTGCCAGGGAAGTGGGAGGAGATGGCACCTGATAGTGAAGGGCTGTGCCTGCCTAACTACAAAGCTGGCTCCACCTCCCGCTGGGCGACTGACACCTCTGTCCCTGATACTGAAGGGGACTTCCCTCTAAACCAGTCTAGCTGGTTCTCACACTGCCTGCTTCAAATGACTTCAAAGGACTTCAAAGGCTTTTCAGTGTATAAGAAGGGGCTGTGTCCCCTTCCAAAATGTTCTTGTTTCTGACTTGCATCTACCAGGGGCGGGCGCTGCCCAGCCCCTGGATGCCTGGAGGACTTCTGGGGGACCCCTCTGCCTTGCTGGGCTGAGGGGGGGACTTTGCTGGACTTTCTGCCCCCCTAAGCACCTGGAAGTGCTTTTTCTGTGCTTTAGCGCTTGGGAGCGCTGGATTTGTCCTTTATAGCGCTGAGAGCGCTTCATTTCCTGCCCATGGCGCTTTGGTTGCACTTCTAGTGCTGGAGCGCTGTGTGTGCTTCTATAGTGCTTGGAAGCGCGTGGCTGATGGAGGCCGGCGGCGGATCGGCGCGGGAGCCCACTCCGCTTATTTTTCCGATTTTGGATTTGCCCAGTTCTTTATTTGAATTGCCGAGTGCCCACCTCGTGATTCCTGCCCGCCTGCCTGCCTAGCGAGGGCCGCCGCGCTGCCCGCGGCGACCCGGAAGTACCTGGCCGGCCGGCCAATCTCAGCGCGGCCGGCCGGAAGTCCCGCCCCCGCAGCCCGGGTGCAGAGAAGCGATCACCGCCGGGCCCGGGGAGAAGAGAAGCAGGGCGGCCGTTACGGGGCTCCTGTGACCTGAGGGAGCCCCGGAGAAGGAGGAGGAGGCGCGCCTGGAGGAGCGGTAGCGGCGGGGGCGCGAGGCACATTGTCGGTGCCTGCCCCCACCGCGAGCGAAGAGGATCCCCCGCCGAGTACAGCCCGGTGAGTCAAGAGGGCTGGGGGGTGGCTCCGTGATGTGGCTGGCGGTGCCGGTGGAGGCACCAGGGCAAGAGCGGTCCCGTGTGACAGTGGACCGCTCCGACATGGCTGCGTGGCGCTATTACTCCAATGTTGGGGACACATCCGTCCAGAGAGCCCACGAGGCTTGGGCATTCCTGCAATTAGAGCCTGAGAGGCCCGGGGGCCATTATTGATTGAGAAGGCTCCCGAGTCGGCCGCATTGTTGTTGAAGAGCCAGAGGGCTCGGGGCATATCGGGGCAGATTGTCGTTGCCCGTCTCCAGAGGGCTCAGTTGTGTCTAAAGTCACGAGGGCTTCAAGGGCGGCCCCGGTTGGCAGTGGGTCGCCCCAACGCTTGGAGAGTCCAGGGAGGCTCCAGGGGGCATGTTGCTTTAGAGCAAGTGTGGCTCCAACGTTTGACCAGTATTGGCCAGAGCCTGTGTGGCTCCAACGTGCGCAGTGTTTGTTTTAGAGCCTGTGTGGCTCAGGTGGCACAGATTTGTTCTAGGGGCTACTGAGAGCCCTGCCACAGCTTGTTAGTACCCAGCTGTCCAGTAATTAGTGGGCAGCTGCACCGTTTAGGCCTTTCTGTGATGTTCCCAGTTGCCCAGCACTTTGTGGGCAGCTGCCACGTTTCCGTCCGCGCCTGGACCGCGCCCAGTGCCAGACCCCCTGGTCCTCGCATTGTCCAGCCCTCCCGCTTTACCTACGATGCCACCACCCTCCTAGCCCTCAACCCCGGCCGCTCCCCCAACTGCGTCCAAGCCGCTCCTGGACAAACCCACGGACCTTTCTCATGCTACTCCTGCAAATTCACCGGCACCCTCAACAACTCCGCTACGATCACACCACAGATTTCTGACCCCAACTACCTACAATGCATCTTGCTCAACACCCGATCGGTCCACAGACACGCCATTGACCTTTGGAATCTACTTGACACCATCTCTCCGGACATCGCCTTCTTAACAGAAACATGGATGAACGCCTCCTCCGCCCCGGACATCACCATTGCCATCCCAGAACATTATAAGATCATACGCAAGGACCGTACCGGCCACAAAGGAGGAGGAATCGCTATTGTCCATAAGAAATCCATCCACATCTCAACTAGCTCTGACGTCAATCTCGCCAACTCTGAACACCTTCACTTCCAGATCCACATCGACCCCAAGACCACACTCAGAGGCACCCTCCTCTACAGACCACCAGGACCCCGTGCAAAATTCAGTGAAGACATCACGGACTTCATCACTCCACACGCGCTCCCCTCCAAAGATTACATCCTTCTGGGAGACCTCAACTTTCACCTTGAAAAGAACAACGACCGCAACACCACCGCCCTCTTGGACAACCTCGCCAACCTCGGACTTAAACAACTGGTCACTTCCCCCACCCACATCGCAGGTCACACACTCGACCCTATCTTCACCTCCAGCAATCATGTCTCCTTCAGCCACACTACGGATCTCCTCTGGACTGACCACAGCTGCGTTCACTTCACCTACAACAAGCCGAAACCCATCAACCACCCCCAACCAACTCTGCAACGAAACTGGAACAAAATCACCATCGACCAGATCTCCTCATCGCTCCGTCTAAACACCCCAGCCCACTCTTCTAACCCAGACCAAGCCGCCACCAACTTCACCCTATGGCTATCCAATAGCGCCGACATCCTAGCACCACTGAAAAAACGTCAAAGCAAACCTGGCAGCAAGAAGGCCTCATGGTTCAACGATGATCTTAAGAAGTCCAAGAAACTCTGCCGCTCCCTTGAAAAAGCCTGGAAAAAAGACCCAACCACTAGCACCAAGGACGCCTTCAAAAACGCCACCCGCACACACCACCAACTAATCCGAAAGGCCAAGAAAACAGCTTTCAAGGATCGACTAGACAACAACGCCCACAACAGCAAGGAACTTTTCAACATCGTCAAGGAATTTACCAATCCCTCGGCCAACTCCAACGACATCACCCCCTCTCAAGCCCTCTGCGACTCCCTGGCTTTATTCTTCCACAACAAAATTGCAGACATCCACAACAGCTTCGACAACCAACCCGGAGACCAACCCACCCAACCATATGATGAACATTCTCCCCCCTTGAACACCCTTAACGACTGGAACCCAATCTCCACTGAGGACACCATCCGCCTGATGAACTCCATCCACTCAGGATCCCCCACAGACCCATGCCCTCACCACATCTTCAACAAAGCAGACTCCGTCATAGCACCGCACCTCCGAGACGTCATCAACTGCTCCTTCAACTCCGCCACCTTCCCGGAAAGCTGGAAACACGCTGAACTCACCGCCCTTCTGAAAAAACCCACAGCGGACCCCACCGAACTCAAAAATTACCGCCCCATCTCGCTCCTTCCTTTCCCGGCCAAAGTCTTCGAGAAAGCTGTCAACAACCAGCTCGCCGCCTTCCTCGAAGCCAACAAATCCCTCGACTCCTCACAGTCTGGCTTCCGAGCAAAACACAGCACTGAGACCGCCCTCATCGCAGCAACAGACGACATTCGAACTCTACTGGACAATGGAGACACAGTCGCCCTCATCCTCCTCGACCTCTCTGCAGCCTTCGACACAGTCTGCCACAACACCCTTTTACAACGCCTCAGAAACATCGGAATACAAGGAAAGCACTTGAATGGATCACCTCGTTCCTCACCGGAAGAACCCAGAGAGTCCGCCTTCCACCATTCAAGTCCGAGGCCACTGAAGTCATCTGTGGCGTACCACAAGGATCCTCACTCAGTCCCACCCTCTTCAACGTATACATGAGCCCCCTCGCGGCCATCGCCCGCCAACACAACCTCAACATCATCTCTTACGCGGATGACACTCAACTGATCCTTTCTCTCACCAATGACCCCAGCACCGCCAAAACTAACCTACACGAAGGAATGAAAGAAGTTGCCGAATGGATGAAACACAGCCGTCTGAAACTGAACTCAGATAAAACAGAAGTCCTCATCTTAGGTACATCCCCCTCTGCTTGGGACGACTCTTGGTGGCCGGAAGCCCTTGGAAAAGCACCCATCCCGACAGACCACGCACGGAACCTAGGCGTTATCCTGGATTCCTCACTTTCAATGAACAGACAAGTCAGCGCCGTCTCCTCATTCTGCTTCAACATTCTTCGCATGCTCAAAAAAACATTTCGCTGGATCCCCACCGAAACCAGAAAAACAGTCACCCATGCTCTGGTCACGAGCCGACTGGACTACGGAAACACCCTCTACGCAGGTACTACCGCTAAACTCCAGAAAAAACTCCAACGAATCCAAAACGCCTCAGCCAGGATCATATTAGACATCCCGCGTAACGAACACATCTCTGGTCACCTGAAAAACCTCCACTGGCTACCCGTCAATAAGAGGATCACTTTCAGACTTCTAACCCACGCACACAAATCACTCTACGATATCGGACCAGAATGCCTCAACTCACGACTGTCCTTCTACACCCCTTCCCGCCAACTACGTTCCTCCAGCCAAGCCCTCGCCACTGTACCTCGCATCAACAAGACGACCATGGGAGGTAGATCCTTCTCATACCTGGCAGCTAAAACATGGAACTCACTCCCCACTTACCTTCGCCTTACCCAGAACCACCTAGCATTCAGAAAGCAACTTAAAACGTGGATATTTGACAAGTAACCCTCCTCCCCTACCTAAGCGCCTTGAGACCCTCTGGGTATGTAGTGCGCTATATAAATTTTTTGACTTGACTTGACTTGACTTGAATGTTTGGTCATCATGTGTCTTCTTGCGCTGCACCCCTGAATGTATTTTATTGCATCATGTGCTTTATTCTTAACACCTCTGAATGTCTTGGGCGTCATGTGTTTTCTCTTTATTACTCCTCTGAATGAGTTTTATGCATCATGGGTAAGGTGTTCTGGTTTAGACCCCTAAACGCTGTGTGATACTTAGGTGGTTGTCTTTTCTACTCCTCTGAATGTAGGTTTATTGCATCATGAGTAATGTATTCTTTCTTAGACCCCTAAATGCTGTGTGATACTTAGGTGGTTCTTCTTTCTTAGTACAGGTGGTCCTAGTAAGGTCCTGGTTCCTGTTACCAGTGGTTACTGGTTGTTATCTTTGATTATTATTTTATGTTACATTTATTCTTTATTCTAGAAGTGATTTTATATTCTACATTTTATCTAGAAGTACTATATCTGATTCTGACAGGCGCCCATGTGGCCCTGTCTGGTGTACATAATCCCTGTGAATATTGCCCGTGCCAGTTGGCACAATGTATATGTGTGATTTTATCTGATATGTTTTTACAATACAAAAGTTATTTTTATAATAACCTTGTGTGGAGTCTCTTTTGTGGTGTACCTAGTATGTTGTTGCTGTTGTGCGCTGGCGCAAATGCTTTACACATTGCCTCCGAGTTTAGCCTTACTGCTTTAGCCAAGCTACCAAGGGGGTGAGCAGAGGTTATCTTGGCGTGTGACTTCCTTGCCCTGACTAGAATGGTGGTTTCTGCCTGGCTTTGGCGTCAGCCTTAGCCTACCAGAAATAGCCAGTTCTAACAGTCTCCTATTCAGTTCTCCCATAATGATATATCTCTCACTGTTTCTCTCCGGGGTCCTGTGTCTTCCAAGGTCTCTTCCGGTTATTTAAGTTCCATCGATCATGCCACTTACTCTTTGCCTGCGCTCAAGCACTCCCTTAGCCAATTACTTCCCACTATAGATACCAAATGCACTGGTTTACTGTAACGAAGGGAGGTCGGAAAAGTGAGAGGAGGGGAATGGTGGACTCCGATACCCCTATATTCCCCTCTTGTCTCCATACAGGCGGATGAATGGGCCACGCCGTCCTGCGTGCACCAACCAGAGAAATACACTGGTCCCTTTAACTGGTAAGGCAGAGAGAGAAACAACACACCCCCTCTCCAGGACGCAGCTACGTCCGGACCAATAAAAGCCTGGGATTCCCCTTTTATAGTATGTGACATCACCAGGAAGGAGAACACAGAAGCCGGAGGAGACGCCAGTGACGGAGAAAGAAACCACGAGAGCTGAGAGAAGCGGAATCGTGCCCAGGATCTGCCCCACGGCGTGGGAGAGCCAGGAGGCCAACGGCAACGCGTTTCATCCAGCCACACTCCAGGAGAAGCGTGGCTCACCCAGGTAAGTGCTTCACTGGCTGGGTCGGGAGGAGGCAAATCACCGCAAAGTAGCCCGGTCTTCCCCGGCCGCCCTTATCATTGTAAATACCCCTTCCCATGCACTCTCACTACACACCCCTATCTGATACCCAGTCACCGTGTTAAGAGTGGTGCATGACTGCTTTCCTTCATTCCTTTTCCCCTAAACAGAATTAGTTGGTATAACTCACTGACGCGCATTTTACCCTTCATTTTCTTTTGCGGAGGTGTAGCTGGATCTTATTTCCCTTCGTCGGTGGTGAGGCTAAGAAGAAGTCGTCATTACTACCTCCTTCCAACGACGGTGGCACTTCTGAGGATGGCGATGGATGGAACCCCCTTCTCTGCTAAAGGACAATTCTCACCTCAAAACAAACTATTGTTGGTTAAAACCTGGCTTCATATAGAAAGCGTGTATTGGGCAAAATAAAACCCTCACTAACTAGAGTCGGTGTTCATGTCCCTTATTCTGTCCCGCAACATTTACATAATCTAAAGAAAATTGAGACTTCAGACACCCAAAACAAAAGTCAAAAGTCAATGTAATGTTGCTGCCGAGATCTACCCCGCTGCTTCTTTCTTGCTGATGCTTTCTTCCTAGGATAGTAGGTAAATCGGGTTTGAGATATCAGGTATGGTTCGACCAGTCTCTTCAGAATCCATAAATACAAAATAAGCAGATAACATGAAAATCTTACCTGCAATCTGTTGTAGTGTGTACCAAGTCTACATTTAAAGAGGTCAATGAATTATTTTTGGAGAACTTCCTTGCTACAATGGGCCTATTCTACTAAATCCAACAAAGTGATGCATGTTTTGCAATCCACTCATGTAACATTTAACCTCCTATATTTATTTAATAAATGCAGTAATCTGGTACACCACATTGTGCCCAAGTATATGCAGGACAACACCAGTGGATGGCTGATCTACGATGTAGATGAACAATGACAACTAGTTACTAATTAATCTCCAATTACTAAGCATTGGTAGTGGAGCGTCCGGTCTTGTACTGCATTCGGCATTTTACACGTGCTTAATTGCATGTTGTCCTTGATTCCATGCGATGCTCTGATCTTCCATTTTGTTGCATCGCACTTCCATTTTGTGCTGCTTTGCCCTGGAGTTTAACTTCAGCAGTAACATAAACATGTTTTTCACGTAAACCAGTACGAGCAGGTGCAAGACATCTTGTGAGGTTATTGTGTACCTTCAGCTTGTTTTTGTGCATTCTATGCTTATCTCTAGGACAGAGGGAGGATGCGCTGTGCAAGGCACTTCAAGGCTGGAGATAGTGAAAGGAATGTCTTGCCTCGGCGCACCCAAGCAGAATCTGGCCAGGTCTGTTTGGGTGGATCTGATGCAGAGATGCGGCCAGCACCTATGATGGATAGATGGGCGAGAAAAACGTACTAGGGGCTTCTTGAACGTGTTGATTTAACTATAAAAAGCGGTGTCTGTGGAATGGAGCTCAGGAACTCAGTCTTGGAGTGGACGCACTTGCGGAACGACTTTGGAGCCCGGAGAGATTACTTCCTGTGCCCCAGTCTCCACAGGGTTCCTGACTTGGTGTTTTCGGTGCTTGGCCAGGGATGTTGAAAACTCCGGTGCAGACGCATCTGGTGAGATTGTTTGTACATTAACTGTTTATATACCTGTATTCACAGTTTCATATTTATATATAGAGTGTGGTCTCCATTGTTTATTGCCTTTCACTCGGTGCCTAAGAATTTAATAGCTTCAGTGACTTATCGCCCTTGTCTACGATATTAATAAAGCTCATTTTACCTCCAGAGGAGTGTTGGAGTTTCTGTGTGAGTAAGTGGTGTGCGTAAGTTCAGATTACGCAAGTGGGCAAGGCAATACATTTTGGCGTAGTCGGCAGAATTTGTAAATTACGCGGGGAGGAACATGTTTAAAAAGACAAAAGGTGGTTTTGGTTCTTTGGCACAAAGTGAAATCACATTAGCCCCCATTCAAATTCCTGGATGGGAGGCAACGCCGTACTCCGCATGAGTACTCTAAAAGCTCAGGATAAAGTGAGAGCTGGTTCGACTGTTTGGGCGAAGCAACGCCAGAAGATGTTTTAAATTGTTCACGAAAGGTTCCTATGGAGAAAGGTAAAGAATTATGTTCAGTGGGCAGCAGAGGTTGGGCTCTGTTGCATGTCTACCGTTTAGTTTTTGACAAATGTTTATCTCTGCAGTGGGAACAGTTGAGCTTAGAAAAACAACTTATTGAAGCTAAGGATATTTCCACGATTCTTTCCTGTCAGAATACGTTATTACAAGACAAATTAGAAACATATCAAAATATAGCAAAACGGGCTGCAGTCCGTGTTGCTGAATACAGATACAGGAAAAGGAGGGGGCGAGTGAGCAAGAGGAAAGTCCATTTAGCGATTGCCAAAGCTGGCTTAGATTTTGATCCGTCCACCTGGGATTCTAACATCTGGGACTCCTCAGAGTTCTCCTCAGAAGGAGAGCAGCCCTTACAGAGAGAAAGACAGGAGGAGGAGGGAAAAAATAGTAAGAGAGTGGAAGCGCAGCCCATTCTAAGACAGAAACTTCAAGTCGCTCCAGGGAACCCAGATGGAGTTATGTTAAATAGTCTGGAGGATTTCACTCAGCAGGAAATCAGTGATATTTTACAGAGGTTTAGACAGAAGCCTGTCGAGACGCTATTGAATGGTGCGCTTCTATGACCAGGGCGCTTCTGGGTTCATGTTAGACGATGGGGATGCTGCCAAATGTTGTACTCTCAGTACTGATCCCACTGTGCAGGGACACTTCCGGACTTTCCACGGTGATGACCAAACTACCCTGTTGCAGCTAGCTGCGCATGGGTGGGGGTGGGGTCACAGGTACCCCACAGATTCAGACTGACCTGGGAATGAAAAACCATGGTTCACCCTAAGAGATGCCTCGCAGAGAATCAAGGAGGAGGGGATGAAGCTGGCTATTCTTATAAATGAGGCTCATAATTTGATGGGTCAGATAATGACTGTGTCGATGCGGAACAAAATCATTTGTTTGGCACCACCTGCATACAAAGCGATTATAATAACTCTGTTAATTAAACAAACTGGCAATACCATAGGAGAAGTAGTTGAGGCGGTCCGTGTGCTGGGAGAGCTTGGGGAATGGGCTAAGCCAGACAGGGCTTCGCGCTCAGAGTCCCGCGCTGATAACACCGAGTAACGCAACGTGATATGTTTTTGGCACTGTTAAAGGATGGGGTGTCAAGGAGTGAGATTGATGGTATTGAGACCAAAAGCATGTGGGAAATGTACCGCAAGCGAGGACTTGATAGGAAGGAGGGGAGTAGGCATGTGAATAGAAAAGATAACAAGAAAGTAAGTCGCAGGGAAGCGGAGCCTGAGGAGAAGCACGAAAAAGCAAGTCAGGAGAGAGAGAGAGAGGGAATCTCATGTGAGAGTGACAAAAGAGAAAGGTTGGGACCGAGATTGCACAGATTCAGATGGGGACCGGGAAGAGGAGGAGCTGTTCCCTGAGGGTTACCCAACACTGTATTTAGATTTACGCCGGGACCTGCGTCGGGCAGATGCAGAGCTGCGCAGGTGAAAATTAGATTAGGAAATGGTCCAAGCTCTGGTGCAGGGATGGGCTCACAAAGATAATAGACCGCATGTGGAGAGGAGTTGGCCTAACGGCTAGGGAGCTCGACCTCGGACCTGGGGAACTGGGTTCGAGTCTCGCCAACGAGGCCAAACATCCTGTGATTCTGGGCAAATCACTTAATCTCCCTGTGCCTAACAAAAATGAATGTGTCCTCATGTAACATATCTGGTGCTATGTAAAGCGCTCTGATACCCGAGTCGGGTCAAGTTTGCGCTATATAAAACTCTAAAAAAAAATAATACAAAAAAAAAAGTGAGGGTTGAGCTCTATTTGAGAAATAGAAACGTTCAGGAGGTGCGGGCTTTGGTAGACACCGGAGTGGAGGCCACGTTGATACATGGCAATCCACGAAAATTTAAAGGACAGTATTTCACTATCACGGGTTTGGGTGGACAGGAAGCACCAGCAGTGCAAATGGTAATTCAGATGAAAATAGGCAGACTTCCCAAGAGAACATACACTGTTTTGATTGTGCCTATTCCCGAGTACATCATTGGCATTGACATTCTGAAAGGTATGACCCTATATTTAGATGATGGATGCTATCAGTTTGGGTCAAAGCAGTACTTCTCGGTGGCTGCTGTGAGGGTGGGGAGCTTGAAGATTTCCCCAGTGAAGGTGCCCCAAGCAACAAAAGTATTTCACATAAAGCAGTACAGGATTCCAGGGGGACATGATGAGATTACCGCAACCATACGGGACTTGGTGGAGGCGGGGGTGGTCAGACCAGTTACCACGGCGTGGAATAACCCTGTGTAGCCCGTGGGCAAACCGGACGGGAGCTGGCTCATGACAGTGGATTACCGCGAGCTGAATAAGCATACGCCCCCGTTGACAGCCGCGGTCCCAGACACCATGACTTTGATTGAAAAAATTCAGAAACACAATGGGACATGGTATGCGGCATTTGATATTGCCAATGCTTTTTTCACGATTCCAATTGCCCCGAGTCTCAGGAACAATTCTCCTTCTCCTGGAGCAGTAGGTAATTCACGTTCACATCTTTACCCCAGGGGTATTTACATAGTCCTACAATCTGTCACCGGCTGGTGGCAGAGCAATTGGATGAGGTGTCAGTTATTCCTGGAGTACATCTTTACCATTACATCGATGATGTGTTGATTCAAGGAGAGACCCAAGAACAGGTGCAGGCTCAACTAGGCAGAATTGTAGAGCACTTGCAAAGCAAAGGGTGGGTGATTAACCCCGAGAGGGTGCAGGGACCCTCCCAGAGTGTGAAATTTTTAGGCATTCAGTGGCATCAGGGGCATAGAGAGGTGCTGCCACAAGTAAGGCAAAAGATCAAAGAGTTTGCAGTGCCGCGAAACAGGAAGGAGGCACAGCGTTTCATTGGATTGTTTGGTTTTTGGAGACAGCACATTCCCCATATGAGTCAGATTTTGGCCCCTCTGTACAAGGTTATGCGGAAGAAGCATGAGTTTGAGTGGGGGGAGACTCAGCAACAGGCGTTTGAGTTAGCGAAGGAGGCTATACAGCGTGCCTTGGATTTATGGCCCATATGAGAGGGAGGCATTGATTTAAATGTTATGGTCCAGGATCAGTATGCGACCTGGAGCCTATGGCAAAAACAGGGGAGACAGAAGGTGCCCCTAGGGTTTTGGACAAAGAAATTACCTGATGCTGGAGAGCGGTACACTCCTTTTAGGAAGCAGTTGTTGGCATGTTATTGGGCTCTGGTGGATACCGAGCAGTTGACCCTGGAGCACAAGGTGTTTTTGAGACCGTAGATACCTATCATGCAATGGGTGATCAGCTCACCCAAGGCACACAGGATTGGGCATGCACAGGAGGCTAGCGTAATAAAGTGGAAGTGGTACATACATGACAGAGCACGAGTTGGTCCTAAAGGTACCGCAGTGCTGCATGAGCAAGTGGTGCAAACTCCTGTAGCAGATGCAGAAATGTTGCAAGATGTCCCCAAAGTGCGAGAGTCCCCGGTGAAATGGTGCAAGCCTTTTTCAGAGTTGTCCGCGGAGGACAAAAAGCATGTGTGGTTTACAGATGGCTCAGCCAGATATGTGGGGACCAAGAGACTTTGAAAGGCGGTGTCATACAATCCTGTGACCAAAAAGTTGTTGTCGACTACCGGAGAGGGAAGATGTTGTCAGTTTGCAGAGTTGTACGCGTTTTACCAGGCGTTAAAGCAAGAGCTCCCTGGTACATGTCACATTTATACTCATTCATGGTCCACGGCCAATGGATTAGCCACTTGGCTACCCACATGGCAAGCTCACAATTGGATGATTCACAACAGGGAGGTTTGGGGAAAGGAGTTGTGGCAGGAGAATTGGGAATTGTTGTCCCAGAGTACAGTCACAGTTTATCATGTCGATGCTCATTGCCCGACTGACTCCCTAGAGCGTTCGTGCAATTCTTTTGCAGACCAAGAAGCAAAGATTTGTAAAGCTGTGGTGGCGACGCAGAATTCCGACTTGGTACGGCATGGCTAAATGGGCGAATCAGAAATGCGGACATTTGGGCGAGCGAGCCACCAGCAGGTGGGCTGAAAGTAGAGGGATGTATATTCCCCTAGATTTGATTAAGACTGTGATCATTCACTGTCCTGTTTGTCAGCATACTCAGCACAGACCAGTTCCACAGGTAGTGTGAGGCCAGCTAGGCAGAGGGAAGTTGCCAGGGCAAATATGGCAAATTGATTTCATCGGGCCAATGAGTCGAGGATGTCAGTATGCATGCACGGTGGTGCATACCTATTCTGGCTATCTCATGGCCTTTCTATGCAAGAGAGCAACCCAGTCTCACACTTTGAAAACTTTGAATTTGTTGATTTTGTACTACGGAATTCCTATGCAGGTCCAAAGTGACAATGGGTCACACTTTAAAGGAAATATGATGCAAGATTTTTGTGTACAGCATAACATTGAGTGGATCTATCATATACCCCATTACCCACAGGCAGCGGGTTTGATTGAGAGAATGAATGTTTTGCTGAAAGAGCAGTTGAAAAAGTTGTCTGATGGGTCATTGAAGGGGTGGAGGGATCACTTGCCTGATGCATTTCAAATGTTGAACAACCGACCCCTTGCCAATGCAGAGACTCCTTTGATGTGCATGTTGACCCCAGCTTTGCAGATTAAGCCCCATGTGGCCACAAACACGATTCTGTATTGGGAGACAGCTCCTGGAGCATTAGCTCCATATCGTGCCACACCAGAGGCTGCTGGTCTTGATTTACATGCCTTGAAACTATCAATTGCAACCACAAGACATTACCTTGATTGAGACAGGAATTGGAGTTCAGATTCCCCCATAGCATTTCGGATGAATTGCTCCTCGATCTGGGCTCGCCCTTAAAGGCATCCAGGTTTTAGGAGGGGTGGTCGATGCCGATTACCAGGGGGAGATCAAAGTTATCCTATTGAACAGTGGAGACAATGATCTGATTGTGCAACCCGGTGACCGTGATGCCCAAATGGTCATCATGCCGGTTTATGGAGGAAATGTCATGAAGGGGACGGCCCCAGCCCCTCTAACTGTGCGAAGAAAGGGTGGGTTCGGATCTACTGACAAAAACCCAGGGGCGAAATTGTGGGTGGAGTCCCCAAACAAACCTCCTAAACCTGCAGAATTAATCGCTAAGGGCAAGGATAATATTCTAGTCATCATGAGACCCAGACAGGAAAAGTAGGAAAATGTAACTGCTGAGAAATGTTATTTGCGACAGTGATTATACCAGTCTGTTTTCTGTTTCTAGATCACAGTATGGCTTGCCGCTGCGACGCTTGCGCTGTGTGGTCGGTGTTTGGGTGTGTCCGGAGGGGTCCGGGAGGGCCCAGAATGCCGAAGGGGATCAACCGCCCAATTCGAATGACAGCATTGTTGCAGCAACCAGATAACATCTGTTATGTTATGTTATGTTAATTGGTTTTTGTATAGTGCTGGTTCACCATCAGGTCTCTTCGCGCTTCTAGAGGGGAATATTACAACAGACAGTGCGTGTGAGCTAGTGTGGACGAGATTATTTCGTGGTCAGTGCCTCCACAAACAAGATAGTCTTGAGTTTTTTTCGGAACGAAAGGAGGACAGGTTCCTTGCGCAAGTTTTCAGGTAGGTTGTTCCAGAGCTGTGGAATCAAGGTGGAGAAGGCTATGCCCCCTTTACGAGAAGAATGAAACCGAGAGGTGACCAGGCGGCAAGCTACAGAGGAACGGAGGGTCCGAGCAGGGATGTAACTCGTCAGGCGAACCTTGATGTATGCTGGGTCCTGACCGTAGATGGCCTTATGGGCAATGCAAAGGCCCTTGAAAGATGCTCGCTGCCTGATAGGGAGCCAATGTCATTTGGAGAGCAGTGGAGAGGCATGAGTCCGTCTTGGTAGATCAAAAATGAGGCGGGCCGCATCGTTCTGCACAACCTGTAATATTCTTGTTAGTTTCCAAGGGAGGCTGATGTAAAGGCCATTCCCATAGTCCAACCTGGACATTATTGTGGCAGAAACAATAACCTGTAGGGAAGTTGTGGTGAGGAGGGGGACAAGTTTTCGCAAACACCTCAAAAGCCCTGTGCAGGTACCAACCACTGCCGACACTTGCTTGTTCATTGAGAGTTCGGCGTCGATTTTGATGCCCAAGCTTCTAACCACTGGCCAAAACAGGTCACACCAGGGGCTGTTGATGTGTGGGACAGACAGAATTTCCGTCTTGTCTGGATTTATTTTAAGAGACTTGTCGTTCATCCAGCTTGCTTTGAAGCGCAGCACCTCTTGAACGTGTTCCTGAGTAACACTGGAGTTGTTGAGTAGCTGGGTGTCATCTGCATAATTGAAGACCTGGCAGTCCAGCTGGGCCAGGGTCTCCACCAGTGGTTGTAGGTATAGATTAAAGAGCAAGGGGGACAACGCGAGCCCTGCGGGACACCACATATCAAGGGTCCGATGAATGATACCTGATCACGTAACTGCACATCTGGACCTATTTTGCCGGGAATGTGCTGTACACTTCCCACTTCTGTATGAGAAATCTTCAGAATACAGCTGATATGATATCCACTTATCTTGTCGCCATACCTAACCCTGCACATGTGCTTCTGCACATCTTCAACCAAACTAACTTTGAAGGGGTAGTGGAGGAAATTGAGGTACAAACACATCTGAGTCTTTATAAGTACTGTTGCTTTTGCCCGGAGGTTACAGATAGCCTCTGGAGGTACATGACGAGCATTGTTACCTACAATATCTCTACTGCAGACGTTTGCTATCAACTAACTTGTGACCCTGCCACAATTGGCAAGTGTGGCCAACTGAAACTAGAGAAAACAAAACAATTGACCACTGATCAACAAACATTATGTCAGTCACGACCTGGCAGTTTTTGTACTAATGTTGCCAATTATATGGTCTGTAATAACACAGTATTAGCCGCTAGCCATGTTAACCATGTGAAATTACCTAAGGGATGGTTGTTCTCGTGTGGCACTATTTCATACACTTACATACCAGCTAACATAACTGGAGGACCTTGTGCCTTATCACGATTAAGTCTTATGCTTTTTCCCATGTATTATGTCACATGTATTCGCTCTTCTAGAGCCGCTGTTCAATCATAGGATTGTGACTCCAATATTGACTTGCTTTCAAGAACAGAGTATACTAGATTGGCTATTTCTATTGTAGGAGTGCCAGGACTGACCATTTATAAGTCAAAAAAGGGAATTCCCTTTGGACGAATGAACATAGAACAGCTAGTTCTTACAGACCAAACAGATAAAAATGCAACAATACATAACACATGGACATGCAGGAAGCAATATAAACAGAATTGGAAACAAGTGAAAAACACTCTAGTAAAATTAATCTAAACAGTTTATTAGTATACACTATATTTGTTAAAAAATGGGAAACAGACAGGAAGAAAATCATATACAATCAATCATTAAAACATTCCAGTAAAAAAGGAGGTACAGGTAGAGGATTAAATTCACACAATGATACAGAATTCTCCTCTATTCCTTGACCATGTATTCCTCCTTAGGCATCAACGCGTTTCGGTGGAGTGAAAGAATCTTTTACCACCTTCATCAGGACATTTAAGATAGTTTCCCAATTAATTCTAAAATTAAAACAAAACCATTCTTAATTACAATTATTATTAATGGCAACATAATGACATCTACTTCTTAAAAAATATAGTGTAAACAGATATTGCTACCCTAACAGGAATTCTGACAACACTGCTTCCATGTACACAGAGAACAGACATTACAAAAAACATCATAGTATAACATAGCAAAATAATATAACATAATAATCATAAGTATTGCCACAATATGCTAATACCATTGATCATTCCATCATTGTATCTATAAAACACATCCAGAGTTTATCTCTTTTTTTCTTTCTTGGGTATCCCTGAAGTGTTTTAATACCATGACAGTTCTAAATACTAGTGCCCTTACTCCTTCAATATAGACACGGGAGGTAAGTAACATGCTATTATTGACCCTACAGTAGCTCTCCCCGGTGAGGTAACTGGGGCTGCGAGCTGCGTTGTGATTATCAGTAACTCGTCAATTTGGAAAAGCGCATTATCTTTTTAAAATTGCACCAGAACGTTTTTTTATGTAAATTGATTTTACTGTTGTGTCATACTTGGGGGGCTCATCAGAGTTAAGGGGAAATACTTACTAGGCACTCTGACACCGCTGACACATTCTACAAGCCTATTTTCGGCACTGCCGCCTCGCCGATTCTCGACGACGGCGGGCGCCATCTTGAGGGAGGCAGGGAGAGCGCTCTAGTCGCGCCATACTCCCGCCCCCTTGGAATACTTAATCCGCCTCTTTCTCGCGCTCGGTGCCCTACAGTAGCTCTCCCCGGTGAGGCAACTGGGGCTGCGAGCTGCGTTGTGATTATCAGTAACTCGTCAATTTGGAAAAGCGCATTATCTTTTTAAAATTGCACCAGAACGTTTTTTTATGTAAATTGATTTTACTGTTGTGTCATACTTGGGGGGCTCATCAGAGTTAAGGGGAAATACTTACTAGGCACTCTGACACCGCTGACACATTCCACAAGCCTATTTTCGGCACTGCCGCCTCGCTGATTCTCGACGACGGCGGGCGCCATCTTGAGGGAGGCAGGGAGAGCGCTCTAGTCGCGCCATACTCCCGCCCCCTTGGAATACTTAATCCGCCTCTTTCTCGCGCTTGGTGCCCTACAGTAGCTCTCCCCGGTGAGGCAACTGGGGCTGCGAGCTGCGTTGTGATTATCAGTAACTCGTCAATTTGGAAAAGCGCATTATCTTTTTAAAATTGCACCAGAACGTTTTTTTATGTAAATTGATTTTACTGTTGTGTCATACTTGGGGGGCTCATCAGAGTTAAGGGGAAATACTTACTAGGCACTCTGGCACCGCTGACACATTCTACAAGCCTATTTTTGGCACTGCCGCCTCGCTGATTCTCGACGACGGCGGGCGCCATCTTGAGGGAGGCAGGGAGAGCGCTCTAGTCGCGCCATACTCCCACCCCCTTTTCTCCCTATATTATGTGTAGACCAGCCAGACGGCGCAGCGGGCTGGCGCAGCGGGCGCGCCGGTTGCGCGCCGAAGCGCGCCTAAACCAAGCCCGTCTGCGCCCGTCCGCGCCAGGATCGCGCCGAGCGCGGGCCATGCTGCTCCCGCACTCCCTGTCCTCAGGTACGACTTGCCTGCATTACTTTCTATGCGTCCTACCTTATCTAGTCCTTCCTGTCATGTTTTCGCCTTTTCAGACGACCTCAGGGGCCCTTTCTTCTGTCAATCATGTGGTTGGTCATCCTCTTGTCCCGCCAGCCCTAATGTTTCCCTTCCCTCCCAAACTTGCCTTAAGACTACCTCTTTCAATAGTGGCCTCATTAACGCCAGATCCTTAGCACGCCACGGACAAGACATCCACGACCTTATTGTATCAGCCGATCTTGATGCCCTATTCATTACCGAATCCTGGTTGCATGATGCCTCTAACCCTGATCTTGCAACCGCCCTTCCTCCTGATTTCACCATCATCAGGCAGGACAGACCCATTGGTCGGGGAGGCGGGCTGGCCATCATTATAAAGAAAACATTCAAGTGCCATACATTCGATCTGGCCGCCTTCAAGGATTGTGAGTCCCTGGGATTTGTTATCCAAATTAGCTCTTCCTCCGCTTTCTCCGGAGGGCTTGTCTATCGCTCCCCTGGAAATGCCACTTCATTCTTGGACTCCCTTGATGAAACCTTGGCAGCCCTCCTTACCCACTACCCCTCATTCACCCTCCTAGGGGATTTCAATCTTCATTTGGAATCTTGTACTGACCCACACTCCCTTAATTTCCACCACTCTCTCGAGATTTTTGGTCTCTCCCAATTAGTCTCCCTTCCCACTCATTGTGCCGGGCACACCCTGGACGGCATCTGCACAAACTTGGCCTTTTTAGAAGTTTCCCCCCCCCTACCACAAATATGGACAGATCACTGTCTCATCCCTTTCTCCATCCAATCCAAAACTCTGCTCCCTCCCCCCACTAAACACTCCCATACCCCCTTTCCCGTCAATTGGAAAAAGGTAGCTGAGTGCATCAAACTCAACCCCCTACCGACTGTCCCTCCCCCTCCCATAATGGGTGATGCAACATTAGATTCCATAAATTTTCATCAGTGGATTGACAGAATGGTCTCTGCTAATTCAATACCTGCCATTCAAAAACCAGCTCGTGGTAAAAAGAAGCCTAGCGCCCCCTGGTATACTCCAGCCCTCACTGACTGCCATCTTAAGTGTAGGCTTATGGGGAGAAAATGGAGAAAAACCTATGACCCTACTGCCAGAATCCTATACATCCTTCAGAGAAAACAATATCTTTCCGATATAAAAAGGGCAAAAACTGTATTTTTCACTCAAGAAATAGACTCAGCTAAACAGAAACAGCAAACGATTTTCAACATCGTAAAATCCTTCACTCATCCCAAGGCTCTGGCACTTGAAATTCCCCCCTCACAAATTCTCTGCGACCAAATCGCTGACTTCTTTGAGGAGAAAATTCACAATATCCATAAGGACTTTCCCTCCCCACCCATTCCAACCCAAGAACCCGACACAACCACGCCCCTACTTAGCCAATTCACACCAGTCTCCCTACAGCAAACGCAAAAAGCTATTTTGGCTTGTAAATCAGGTGCCCCCACGGACTCTTGCCCCCCAGTCATCCTACACCACCTCATCGAGGCCGTTAATCCTCTGATCAATGCTATTGTGAATCAATCTCTCCACTCCGGTATTGTTCCCACTGACTGGAAGAAGGCCATAGTCAAGCCCCTTATGAAAAAGCAAAATAAATCCCCTACTGATTTGACTAATATGCGCCCAATTTCCCTTCTCCGAGTTCTAGGCAAAATCACCGAGCAATTAGTCCATGAGGAACTAAAACACTTTGTGGAAAATATACACATCTTGCACCCACAGCAATCTGGCTTCCGCCCCGGCCATTCCACAGAAACCGCTCTGATTGAGTTATCTGACACCATCAAGTTCTTGCAAGATGAGGGCAGGCAGGCTGTCCTCATCTTGCTCGACCTAACCGCGGCCTTCGACACCATCTCTCATGCTATTCTTATCAATAGAATGCGTGAGATTGGTGTCTCGGGCTTCGCGCTTGCTTGGATAATTTCATTTCTGTCCAACCGCTCTCAAACGGTTTCCTTAGGCCCTTATCTTTCTGGCGAACGCCCCACCACCTCAGGTGTGCCTCAGGGTTCCATCTTGAGCCCTCTCTTTTTTAATGTATACATGGCCCCCCTCCTCACGTTGATTGAGTCACATGGGATTCTAGTGACATCCTATGCTGACGACACTCAACTCGTCGTCACTATCGACAAAAGAATCCCTGACGCTGCCATCAGATTCCAAAATTGCCTGTCAGAAGTCTTTTCCTGGCTCAACCTGAATCATCTGAAATGCAACAGCGCCAAAACCGAAATAATACCCCTCGGTAAAGGTACACTCTTTTCCCCTAAAGAGTGGTGGCCTCATAACTCCGAAGCACCACCAAGCGCGGTTGTGTCAGCCCGCAATCTGGGAGTTCAATTCGATGCTTCCCTCAGCTTCGATGAACATGTGCGTATCACCGCAGGGCGCTGCTTCAGCCTAATCAGGCAATTAACGAAATTCTTTAATTTCTTGCCCATTTCAGCCAGGAAATCAGTCGCGGTTGCGCTCATCCTTTCCCGGCTGGATTATTGTAATGGCCTCCTAGCAGGCATTAAGAAGTCCTCACTAAAAAAATTACAAATTGTTCAACACGCAGCGGCCAGGCTCGTTCTGAAACTCCCCCGCAGGTCTTCGGCCTCTGCAGCCCTTAACGCACTCCATTGGCTGCCCCTCCATAAGAGAATCTTGTTCAAGCTTTTAGTCACTGTCTTCAAAGCTAACAAGGGTACGGGCCCATCTTACCTGATCAAGCGCTTTCAGCGTTATATTCCAACTCGCTGCTTGAGGTCATCAGGCGCTAATTTCATCTCTGAACCCCGAATCAAATTAAAAACCAAGGGCGGAAAGACCTTTTCATTCCTTGCTGTTAGGGCATGGAATCGCCTCCCCCCCAATCTTAGGCATGCCCCCTCAGAAAGCCTTTTCAGGAAATCCCTGAAGACATGGATTTACACTCAATCCGACTCCTCAGTTCTCGCAGCTATCTGATCCATGCTATCCAAAGTAGATCTGCTGTGGGCTTAGCGCCAAGATGCTCCCTCCGGAGCGAAAGTAGCGCTTTACAAAAACCAATAAATATCAAATATCAAATATATCACCTACCTCATTGAACCATTAGGGTCGTATTTAAGGGGTACTCAGCCTCCTTTCTACCCAAGGCAGAAGATATTCGTCCAGCGAAATATCTTCACACTTTCAATGTATAAAAAGAGTCCTATGTAGGGAAATGAGCAAAAATTAGCGATAGCTTGTATGGTGAATGGTCTTCACCTCTAGTATTCTAGAAAGACTAAAGAGTCAGATATATCTATTAACCTCATTGATACCACATATTCAGAAAAACTGTAATAGTTGGAAACGGTATTAAATCCATTACGAGGTAGATAACCGTAACTTGAAGGCTTCCCAGATTTTGACCGTGCTCAAGTGATTTGATTACTGGTACGAGCAAACAGTAGTAGCTACAACATTGTTGGCTGTATGTTCACATACGGAGACTAGGAGTATTCCTAATAGTAAAATGCACACATAAAGAGCCCATGATAACATTAGGGCTCATCTACCTAAGGTATAACCGAAGTGTAGAGTGCGAGATAAGGATATATGCTCAAATCATTAACCAATGCGAGAAGATAATATATAGCCAACCAGTTCGTAGCATATCCTAATAGGACCAAGACCGAATGCCAATGATCGGAATGACTAGAATGACTGCTCATAAGTTAGCTTCAAAGGTTAGCTAATTTATACTTACGAAGTCGTTAGATATTGTCAGTCTTGACACGCGGTATGTTAAACTCACATATAGAAAAAGTTTTTTATCGAAAGGCTGTGAAAAAGAGGGAGACAACAAAAGGCTATAGCTTATTCCATGATATTCTATTTACTCCCCCTGCTTACTTAAAAAGACTTTGATAACTAAATATAAGAATAAACCCCAGCCTAACCAAGATGAAATATCAGGATGGAATATCACTTACTAAGTGTTAATTAAACCCGGCAGAACGGGGTCTCTGTGTTTGAAGATTATTTTGACTTCCGTAACGGGCAAAGTAGGTCTGTGGGCAGAAACCTAGTGGTTAGATGATATCCTTCAATATCATAAATATATTAGCTATTCTCCTATACTTGGTATTACTTACTTGAAAACAAGTCGGGACCCGCCGTAGTTCAAACGTGCGTTCCCTAGGGGTCAAATACGCCGAGAATTAGAAAGGTTCTGTGCGTGCATCAATCGCGGGATTTAGATGGCTTTTCGATTAGCGAAACAAATGTTTAAAATCATACCTATTCGCGCCGCCGGATAAAGCGTCCCGCGTGTCTGTAGCTTGGGGTCCTCAGCAATAAACAACTAACCCGCATCGTTCGCAGGTATAAGTACATCATTTCTTTCTACGCTATCCGTGACGTGTAGATCACTTGGCCTCATTTCTGAGAGCTAGAGAAAGGACTAAACACGATGATCGAGAAGCGTCAAATATTCACTTCCTGCTAACTAAAAACAGTGACATACGGAGGTGCTATGCAAGGGCATCCATCTGGAGTTAGAGATAACTATAAATTGTATGTAGCTAAGTGAAGTCTAAAGACTTAAAATTCTAATTTATTTCTAAAAATGCATGGAATGATAATTTATTTACCTTTTAGCAAAGCCACGCCATAATGCTTGCTAAGAGCACTCCTGGTATGTATTATTTATTATCAAAGACACAATACAAATTGTGAAGTAAATATGAGTTGTAAAGTAAATTTTAATCCAACTCGAGCCCCACAGAGTCGGGTATATATCAGAGACTGGGCATCATCATGTCCAGTGAAAGAGCCATATGCAAGGGGGGTAGTGAGTTACCGACAACTCTTTTTTTCCCCCTTTTTTTTTCCCTTTTGACATATTGGACCTATAATGTAATAGGCCACATAAAATATGCCATTGCAGCCCCTACAGGACAGCATCTGTCCTTACCCAGATGTCCATATGGCTGTTAGATACAAGTGTGTCTAAGCAGCCATCTCATGCACATGAGACAACACGCATGCACGTGCGTGCCCATTTCAGCTATACTTGCGCATTCTATACTGCGGTAAAGAGTTAAGTAGCCCCGACAATACGGTCCCATTGTTCTCTAGAATTAAGACCTCTTCTAACAGTGTCAAGATAGGAGATATACCATTGTTCTCTCTCTTTTCTTTTAGAGACCATGTCACCACCTCTCTTGCCTATCTTGATTTTCTCTAAAATGAACCAACAAAAATCTGATTCTCTATGTTCTTTCTCTAGGAAGTGGGACACAATTGGTGCTGTGATCTTTTTAGTCTTAATAGCAGATCTGTGCTCCTGAAACCTCGTACGTGCCTCTCTGCCTGTTTCACCAACATACGAGAGGCCGCACGGACACCTCAGTAAGTAGATAACATTCTTACTCCTACAGTTGTTGTGTGTTCTACATTTAACAATCTTTGTATTACATTCAATTTCCGTTCCTACAATACATTGAGCACACACATTACATGTACCACATCTGGTCGTCCCAATCACCTTTGTACCATCTATCGTTCTTTGATTGTTCTGTGGTTCATCCTTATATGTGTGTACTAGCAGGTCACGCAAATTCTTGTTCTTTTTAAATGAGAACAGTGGTTTTTCTAGGGGCATTTCTTCTTCATGATTCAGGATGTGCCAGTTTTTATTTACCACATTTTTTACCTGATTACTGATGTTGGAGAATTTGCTTACAAAGACAACCTTGTTAAGAGGGTCCTTTTCTTTCTTATTGTTCTGGATTAATGCATCACGGTCATAAAACCTCGCTCGTTTCATAGACTGTGAAAGGAGCTTCTTTGGATATCCCCTCTCTCTAAATTTCGTTTTCAGTGTCTCAGCATGTTTATAGTAGTCCCCAATGTCAGAGCAATTTCTCCGTAAACGGAGAAATTGGCTAAAGGGGATACTTTCCCTTTGTGATTTGGGATGAAAACTAGAGAAGTGTAATAACGTATTCTTGGCCATGGGTTTCGTAAATAATTCTACATTAAGAGTTCCGCTACAATTTTTTATTGATATATCTAGGAAATCTACCTTAGTAGTACTGTGTGTAGATGTAAACCTCAAGTTGGGGTCTCCCAGATTAAGCCACTGAAGGAATTCATCCAAGAGTTCAATGGGACCTTCCCAGATAAAGAAAATATCGTCAATGTAGCGGTACCAGCCAGCTACATTTTCGAAAAAGGGTGCCATTTCGTTATTGATATGTTTGGCTTCAAAGTTGCCAACATACAAACAGGCCAGGCTCGGGGCACAGGTAGCCCCCATGCTGGTCCCTTTGAGCTGTTTAAAATATTCATTTTTGAATAAGAATACATTGTTTGTCAGAATCAGTCTAACACAGTTAACTATAAACTCCTTATTGGCACCACCAAGGTCTTGTTCTGATAGAAGTTCATCAATGACCTCTATAGTGTCCATCTGTGGGATGTTCGTGTAAAGAGACTCAATGTCTAGGGTGACCAGACACTGAGTCTCTTCACAGAACGACAAGCCTGACCATTTATAATGCAAGAACTATTGCTAAGCTTGCCTGTTTAATTATGAAGAATCTCAATCATACTTCTGCTGCTTTAGCCGACTTGTTATTAGATGTTCAAGGAACAAGAAAAGCCGTTTTGCAGAATAGGGCAGCTGTGGACTATTTGTTGTTAAAACACAACCATGGTTGCGAGGACTTTGATGGGCTCTGATGTTTCAATTTATCTGATCATTCTACATCTATCCATGAGCATATTATTGCCTTAAAAGATTTAGTGAAAGGGGTCCCTTTTCTAGGCCCGTATTGCTGCTGCTCGTCTGACTCACCTGGCCTCACCTCACCTGAACTAGTCCAAGCGGACTGCAACGCTGCTTTTGCCTCAACGGCGCTGCTGCAATCCAACCAGGGGAGACGCGGGCACTGGGGACTACAACTCCCAGCGTCCCCCCACCCCCTGCGGCGCACACCACCTACGTCACGGAGAAGCGCCAGGAGGCGCTTTAAAGCCGCTTGAGGGCTCCCACAGTGTGGGACACACAAGGGCGTGCCCGTCTGCGCCAGACTGAGGCAGGGCAGGGCCACCCCCCTTGAGCCTCTAAGCCCCAAGATTCCAGCAGTTGCGGCAAAAGATCCCAAAGGTACTTTCTTTCTCCACCCATTGTGAACACTGGACTTGCATCTCTGGTCAGCATTCCTGCAATCTGTTCTCCTTAAACTGGTGGACGGCACAAGCCACGTTTCAATTTAACAGTGTGGTGAACTTTTGAATACCATTAACTGCTGCACTGTTTTATATTTGTTTCCATTCAGATTACTCGAAACATAATTCTCTTTGTCCCACATTGTTATTTGTGCTCTGACCAGTGTAATTCAGGCCCACTAGAATGGGGAAAAGAAAAGCTGCGGATAATGGGGAGAGGGCCTCATCAAGAAAGGTAAAAAACCAAACAATTGTCCAAATTGCAGAGTAAAAACCATGCAGCTATGGATCACATTTCCAATCTTGTAGGTGAATGCGAGGAGATTCTACTTGATTCTACTTGATTCAGCTGCCAAGTGTAGTTCCACCACTGTGGCCAGTGCTGCACCACCCATACCAACCCAAAGTAATAACCAAATTGCCCCAGTTATTCCTGATATGTTCAAAAAGTACCCTCCGAAGGGCCAACAACCTGCTAATTCTGATCCTAGTCAACTCGAAGAAAGTACTAACCCCTCTCTGCCAAGCCCTTGTCCCGCGAAAATCTGTGTAAATGATTCTGCCATCGTTTGTACAAACCATTTCCTGCCCCTACTGCAAATTTCCCAGGAAGAAAACATTTAGTTTACCTCTATGGGGACCGAAGATGAAAGCAATAGATGCAATTACATAATGAACAGGGTCCAATGTACATGCCCAGTTCAGTTTAGAAACCAGATAAATGACTCAAAAGAGCAGACTAGGCATCTTATGGAGGAAGTCAAGGAACTAAAGGGAATGATAGACAGCCTTAACTTAGTGCTGAAAGCAAGCTCTAGCAAAGAGTGTCTGGCTACACAAGCTTTGCCTCCTATCTAAGCTTGCAGAGCGCCATCCTCTAGCAAACGTAATTTAAGCTGCCCAATTGCTAAGAATATAGTCAATGGCCAAATGGAAAGAGTTCCCAAAAAACCATCCAGCGTTACAAACACTATGTGGAAATCTGCTGTTACTAAAGAAGTAGTAAGTAGAATCGATATTCTGCTTAATACATTCAATAGTAGGGATCTCCAATCCCCGTATGTTCCTTTTAATCAGCCTAGGGTAGGATCACTCACAAGAGAAAGTTCTTCTGAAAATCCTCGTCTCCGCCCACTTAAGTCTCAAATTAATGTTCCCAGGATTTTGCCGAGCTTGACTAGAGAGGACGAACAGTCCCTGATCAACAAACCTAGTGGATGAGGCATGTTCGTAAGTGCAGATCAATAATCAGGGAGGATATATCTTCTGCTGTAAGATACCGCACGAGGGATATCGGCTCTGATTGTGTGTCCCTTACACTTATATCGCCACAGCTGGTAGAAAACTTGCTGGCATTTGAGTTAAGAACTTCTCATCTTATTCAAACAAATATTAGGCTGAAATTGAACCATCCTGACTACGCCAACTACCTACCCATTAATGTTCACGAACCAAAGCGAATCAGGGACTCGTCGCGCCAAAATATTGATTGACCACCAATTGGTCCGTGTTCTGGTATTGATCTAGAAGGGACAGTTGGGGTAGATGATATGCTTAGGACCCCTGTTCAATTTCTGAGCGAAGACCAAACTCAAATTGGTAATTCTAGTCTATTAGCAAAGTATACCCCGGTTCCAGCAATTCCTATATTGGGTACAGCAACGGTGTAACAGCCCAAGTAATACTACGGTGTACCACGATTCATCTCTATTGAGATTGGCATCGTGGAATATAGCAGGGTTGTCCAATAAGATTAACTCATCTGATTGGACTGATTGTATAGAAACACTGGACATTATAGTGTTTCAGGAAACCTGTTTTTTCATCATGGCTATTTGAACTTCCACAAATCCGCAGTAGGTGGGCATAAAGGAAGAGCCTCAGGAGGCTTAACAACGTGGGTGAGGCAGAGTTCCTCTCTTAAGATAATAGAAGTGGAGATTGATAACTTGGATATTCTGGCGTTGCTGATCTGTCCTAAAAACTCGCCAAAGATACTCATAGTTAATGTCTATGCTAGGGGTCTGGCAGGTGGCAGGTCCTCAAATACTATTACTGATCTTAACAATTTCTTATTCAGTAAGGGAGAAGGGCACAACATAATAATTGCTGGAGATTTTAATACCACATTTGAGCCCTTGGACTATAAAGACCTCCACTTAAGTGTAGATGAAGAGGCCCCATGGGGTATTTCTCAATTAGAAATCCCTCCAATTGAAAAATGGACCGATACTGCCTTGCAACTGAAAGCCTTTAGCCTTGAAAGCGGTGTGAGAGCAGTAAATGGTCGCACACCATCAAACCGCTCAGGCTCACACACTTATAAAAATGGCCCGAGGAGTAGTCGAATTGATGAAGGTTGTACAAGGATCGAAAGCGATCATGATCCACTACTGTTAACAATAAAAGGCCCAGCTCATGCAGAACTCATGCCTCCAGCTGAGGTAATTAAGACCGCCGATGCTATAACCAGTAATGATATGTGGAGGGTCAAATGGTCTTCTGTAATTGAAAATGAAAGCTCTCTCATAAGCATGAATGTTGAGGTGTCAAATACATTAGTTCTCCTCGAAAAATGTTATAGCGAGGACGAAATCATTGGTAATATTACACACATTCATTAGAATATGTTTGAAAACATTAGGTGTTTTTTTACTAAACCTCATAAAACCCCTAAGAGACTGCTTTTAAAGCATGACCATTGGTATGATAAGGCATGTAAGCAGCATGTAAGCAACTGTTGAGTGCGATAAAATCAAATGACATAGATAGGATAAGACCAGCCCGCAAGCAGTATAAAATTACACAAAAACTGGCAAAAAAGGCATGGGATGAACAAAGGTGGCATGAACTTTTGCAAGCAAGTAAAATGAACAATTCGTAAGCATTTTGGCAGCTTGTTAAATGGGGTAGAGGGGGCCAAGGAAGTGCCCAGTCAAATCACATTGCCCCAGACCAATGGGTATCTTTTTTTGAGCAACAATTCGCTGTCACTGAGAACACACCTCCATTCATCGTCCCAAGTGTAGTGACTCCGGTAAAATTCTCTTTAATGGAAGTCGAAACCGCTGTGACCTCAGCACCAAAAGGTAGGGCACCCGGTCCCGACTGTGTCCCAGTGAATTTATTTTTAATCGATAAAGGGAAATGGTTTAGGTACATTTTGTTTCTTGCAAATGCGATTGCCAGGATTCCTGGAGTGGGGCGGGAATCCTCCCTATTTATAAAAAGGGGGACCGTTCCAGCCCCAACAATTACAGGCCTATCAGCCTGATTGATTCCACTCAAAAGATCATGGCCAGATAGATTCTGAATAGAATCCAGATATGGATAACAGAGAATAACATACTATCCCCTTTCCAAGCAGGCTTTAGGGCCTCGGTAAGCACAATATACCAAGTCTTTTATTTTGTACTAATCTTTTGGGGTGTTGTATTGCTAGCGGGTGGAACTATTTATGCCACTTTTGTATTTCACAAAGCAGCTTCTGATTCGGCCCCGAGAAATAAGCTCTGGGCCGTATTGAGAGATCTAGGGATCCCTCCCCGAACTTTTGCAGCTGGTGGTTACATTGCATGAATCAAACTACGCGCAGGTTCGATGGGTACCCCTAAATTTCCAATCTCAAAAGGGGTACACGAATGGATGCGTGCTAGCTCCAACTGATTTGCATATGGCCATGTCTGAACTGGGGTGGCTGAGTGAGCTAAAGAATGGTGATGGATTAAACCCAGATCAGTTGACTGGGGGTGAGTGTTTTATTTGCTCAAACGCTCCGTCCATCATCCCCTTTTGTATCGATCTGGTATTTTTTGCCAATCTTTCCTGGACCACATGCGGGAACCATTATACGAAGAATTGTGGGATTTTTTAACGAGGCCAATTGATAGAAAACGTTATTTTCAGTTCCGGATAGGAACATTGCCAACTAAAGTTTTCACCAAGACCTGGCACCCTTCCCAAGATAGCAAATGTCAATTTTGTCAGAGTAAGGACGAAACAATTCCCCACATACTTTTTGCTTGTCCAACCTACTGTTCGCCACAGAGAAAATGGCTTAAACCATTGTGTCAAAATCTTGGTACTAGGTCGAGCGACACCGCGCTAAGATTACTTAAGACTAGCACCCAAGAGGCTATTGTGATAGCTATAGCGAAGTTCCTAGGGTTGGCTTAGAGAATACGTCAAAAGGCCGAAAACTAGCAGATTGCGACAGTGTTTACTAATGCTCTGTTTTTTGCTTAGTTTTA
This sequence comes from Lissotriton vulgaris, assembly GCF_964263255.1. Lineage (NCBI taxonomy): Eukaryota > Metazoa > Chordata > Amphibia > Caudata > Salamandridae > Lissotriton > Lissotriton vulgaris. Next base: position 451,642 of record NW_028249262.1, read on the forward strand.
TAGTATTGTTATACACTGTTTTATATATTTTTATACATCTGTATTGGGGCCAGTTGATGTTGATTATTATATGAATTGTTCTTTTTAAGCCTATAGTCCATTTTTAAATCCTTTTAAATTGGTGTCCTTCTATTGTGTATAATTATATTACCTGTATAGTCTTGGATTTTATATATGTACTGTGATGATGTAAATATTCTTGTCTTTTATGATCAAATCTGTTGAAATTAAGACTAATAAATGAAATGAAATGAATGAAAGGGCTCACCCAAGACGTTGACCAAGGATGGTGGGATTGGTTGTTTGGGTGGCTACCTAATTTTGGACAGCTTCGTTATATCTTGGGTGTTATTATAGTGATTATTTGCGTTTTTATCTCATTATGTTGTTGTATTCAATGCATTTCTAATCTCTCCCTTCTTCGTCCCAGATCCATGGTATTTAGGCCAATAGGGTATGATGGGTGAATCGAAGGTCAAGGGGTGGAATGTGCTGCATTCGCCATTTTACACGTGCTAAATTGCATGTTTACCTCGATTCTATGTGATGCTCTTATCTTCCATTTTGTTGCATCACACTTCCATTTTGTGCTGCTTTGCCCTGTAGTTACACTTCAGCAGTAACATAAACATGTTTTTCACGTAAAACAATACGAGCTGGTGCGAGGCATCTCGTGAGGTTATTTTGTACCTTCAGCTTGTTTTTGTGCATTCTATGCTTATCTCTAGGACAGAGGGAGGATGCAAAGTGCAAGGCTTTCCAAGGCCGGAGATAGGGAAAGGAATGTCTTTTGCCTCGGCGCACCCAAGCAGAATCTGGCCAGGTCTGTATGGGTGGATCTGACTCAGAGAAACAGTTGTCTCCCGCGCTAGCAGTCGCGTTTGCGGGGGCGCCGCCCCTGCGCCGGAGTCTTGCCTGAGTCAGCCCGTCTGCGCTAAGGCAGCGCCAGGCGCCAGGCATACCGTACGTAATATTTGTAATTAAGGCGGTAAGATGTGCTACTCTAAAGCAGAGTTGCTGGGTCTTCAGCACCTCACCTGTTCTTGTGCAAGACGCAACCCTGCCCATATTTTACATCCCCTACTACACCCCTCCCAACTCTGCTCCTCTACCAAAACTAAACCCAAACCGCCCCAGGCCCAGGCTCTTAGGCTAGGTCACCTAAATGTTAGATCTCTGCAGAAACATCACTTAGAAATCCATGACCTCCTAAAAGATCACTCTGTTGATGCCCTGTTCATGACCGAGACGTGGCTCCTTGACGATATGGACTCGGTCTGCAACCTAGCTACTCCTACTGGATATACCATACAATCTGTGAACAGGAGCACGAGAGGGGGCGGGTTAGCGCTCATAATTAAACCTCATCTTGACTGCCAATTAATTAAAGTGGACATCAAGGGCAGCGAAAGCGCTCGCTTTTCCATCAAAGCCAACCCACAGTTCTGCGCAACCGGCATTCTGATCTACAGACCCCCTGGTGCAGACGCCCCTTTTATCAACTCACTTTTACAGTATCTGGGTACTAACATTACCAAAACGGCTAACTTTACGATCCTAGGTGATCTCAATTTACATCTTGATAGAGACAGCACCCTCCTGCCAGCTCAGCGAACCCCAGCCAGGCCGCCGACAACCTCACGAAGTGGATCAGCAACTGCGCGGACGAGCTCGCCCCGCTGAGGACCCCGCCCAGCAGACCCGGCAGCAAGAAAGCCCCATGGTTCACCGACGAACTCAAGAGCTCCAAGAAGAACTGCCGAGCCCTCGAGAAAGTCTGGAGAAGGGAACCAACACCGGACAACAGGACCACCTTCAAGCTTGCCACCCGGAAGCACCACCAGCTGATCCGCGCCGCCAAGAAAAACTGCATTCAAGAACCGGCTGGACAACAACGCACACAACTGCAAGGAACTCTTCAACATCGTGAAAGAGCTATCCAACCCCAGCGCAGGAAACAACGACATCACCCCATCGCAAGACCTCTGCAACTCCCTCGCCTCATACTTCCACAACAAGATCGCGGACATACACAACAGCTTCAACAACCAACCAACGCACACCACGACCGAACCACCATCCCCCACCACCACCCTCCGCACCTGGACCCCGATCAGCACCGAAGACACCGTCCACACGATGAACTCCGTCCACTCCGGATCTCCGACCGACCCCTGCCCTCACCACGTCTTCAACAAGGCCGACGCTGTCATCGCACCCCACCTGCGAGACATCATCAACACCTCCTTCGACACCGCCACCTTCCCTGAGAGCTGGAAGCACGCCAAACTCAGCGCTCTACTCAAGAAACCCACAGCGGACCCCACCGAACTCAAGAATTACCGCCCCATCTCGCTCCTCCCGTTTCCGGCCAAAGTCATCGAGAAGACCGTCAACAAGCAGCTGGCCGCCTTCCTTGAGACGAATGAATCCCTCGACCCCTCACAGTCTGGCTTCCGAGCCAACCACAGCACCGAGACCGCCCTCATCGCCGCCACCGATGACATCCGAGCCCTGATGGACAACGGAGAAACAGCGGCCCTCATCCTCCTAGACCTCTCCGCGGCATTCGACACTGTCTGCCACCGCACCCTAGTACAGCGCCTCAGCAACGTCGGAATCCAGGAGAAGGCTCTGGAATGGATCATCTCCTTCCTCGACGGAAGAACACAGAGAATCCGCCTACCACCGTACAAGTCAGAGGCCACCGAAGTCATCTGCGGCGTCCCTCAAGGATCCTCGCTGAGCCCCACCCTCTTCAACGTCTACATGAGCCCCCTCGCGGCCATCGCACGCCAACACAACCTCAACATAATCTCCTACGCCGACGACACCCAGCTGATCCTCTCCCTGACCAACGACCCCGCCGCCGCCAGAGCCAACCTGCACGAAGGGATGAAAGAGGTAGCCGAGTGGATGATGACCAGCCGCCTGAAACTGAACTCAGACAAGACGGAGGTCCTCATCCTGGGCTCTTCGCCCTCCGCCTGGGACGACTCCTGGTTGCCTCCCGCCCTGGGCACCGCACCCAAACCGACAGACCACGCACGCAACCTGGGCTTCATCCTGGACTCCTCCCTCTCCATGACCAGGCAAGTCAACAACGTCTCCTCGGCATGCTTCAACATCCTACGCATGCTACGGAAGATCTTCTGGTGGATCCCCACCGAGACCAGGAAGACCGTCACCCAGGCCCTCGTCACCAGCCGACTGGACTATGGCAACGCCCTCTACGCCGGTACCACCGCCAAGCTCCAGAAGAGACTCCAGCGGATCCAGAACGCCTCAGCCAGACTCATCCTCGACATCCCATGAACCAGCCACATCTCCGGACATCTGAGAGACCTGCATTGGCTCCCCGTCAACAAAAGAATCACCTTCCGCCTCCTCACCCACGCACACAAAGCCCTACACGACCAAGGCCCGAGCTACCTCAACAACCGAATCAACTTCTACGCTCCCAAACGCCACCTCCGATCAGCCAACCACGCCCTCCCCGCCGTCCCCCGCATCCGAAGAGCGTCAACAGGAGGAAGGTCCTTCTCCTACCTGGCCGTCAAGACCTGGAACTCCCTCCCGACCGACCTTCGCTTGACCCAAGACCACCTCTCCTTCAGGAAGAAGCTGAAGACCTGGCTGTTCGAGCAGTAACGGCACCCCCCTCCTCCCAGCGCCTTGAGACCCTACGGGTAAGTAGTGCGCTCTATAAATGTCTTTGATTGATTGATTGATAGACACCGAGCCCAAAGTTGCCACTTTTCTTGCGGATCTCGCTGCCTTCCAACTCAATCAACTCGTAAGCGGTTCCACCCACAGAGCGAGACACCTTCTTGATCCCATCTTCTCTAACGTTACGAGTGGATCCGCAGGCTCGCCTATTCCTATGACCTGGACAGATCACTATCTAGTAATACTGTCTATCTCCTGTAATTCAAGCCCCGCAGCGGTGCCTACTCCGTCAGTTAAAAAACGGCCATGGAGAAAACTTCGCCTTAAAGACTTACACAACCTCCTGGTGTTAAATCCCCCTCCCCCAAGTGAAGACCTGGACGTAGAGTATGACCAGTTTTGCCTCTGGATCACCCAGGCACTTGACACCCTGATCCCTGCCAGATGGACCAAGGCCCGTACCCGTACGGCTAGTCCTTGGTACAATTCTGAATTAGCAACTCTGAAAAAGGAATGTAAAAAAGCGGAGAGGTGTTGGAGAAAAAATTACGATGCCAACCTCAAACAAGAGTATGTCTTACTCCAAAAAACTTACCACCGTAAGGTTTGCAGAACGAGAGCAGCATACTATGCTAATGAAATCAGCAATAGCTCTAACACCTCGAAATCTGTCTTTAAAATCCTGAAAGACCTTACTGCAAAAAAAACTGTCATCACTACCACTACTTCCCCTGACCTCTGCAATAATATGGCTAATTTTTTCACTAATAAGATTAAGAAAATCTATGACACTTTCCCTAAACTCCCGCAGTCACCGGCCACTTTGGATCCCACCAGGCCCTCTCTCTCCTCCCTTCCTACACTTGAGAGAGAGAGTTTTCAAAAAATCGGCAGAAAAATTAAATCTGGATCCCCGGCGGATCCCCTAAAACCGGATACATTCTGTGAAGCTCACGAACTTATCACAGAATGTATTCGGGACATTATCAACTTGTCCCTTTCTACCGCCAGAATTCCTTCTAAATGGAAGCAGGCCTGGGTTTCCCCCATCCTAAAAAAAACCACTTTAGACCCTACGCTTCCGGAGAATTTCAGGCCCATTTCCCTGCTTAACAGAACAATACGGTGGGGGAGGACCTAGGGGAAGTTTAAAGACCAAGCTCTGGGTACTATCCCCAAAAGAACTGATAAACAACAGAGGTACCAGAGGGTCTCAAATGAAAGCGCCCAAAAGTAAAGAAAACCAACCGAGAACCCACAATTTCTCACAAGTTGTGTCACAGAGAGCTCTCCGAGGATGAGGAAAAATACCCATCAGTCACCATTCGGATCCGCCTTTCATCATTTGGGATTTTATCCGTACCACCCGTCAGAGGTTACTAGTGCTCTACTCGGAGGTCAACCCGGTGTTAGGGGGTACCCTCCGTCAGTATTAGAAACGACAGTGTGGTGTACCACTCGATGTAGGTGAGTGGCCAACAAAGTGGGACTGGGGTGTGCAGTGCAGAAAGAGTGTGAAAGAAAAGAAACCAAGAGAAAGTGTGTTTAAAATTGGTTTTGAAAAAGCACTAGACAAAAGTTTATTCCAGGTGTGCTTGACATACCAATGTTAAAAACAGTGCAACCGCAAGCTGTCTGTTTATGTAGACAGCCTATGGTAAGTGTGGTCAACTAGTTTCAGCAATTTGAGGACTATTGCATCCTTGCTTTCATCAGGACCAGATTTACAACAAGCACTACTGCACCAGATAAGAATGTGAATCAAAATGTAGAATGACACCAAAGAAACATAAACAAGTGCACACGGTAACCTGAATGCTCCGGGTGCCCTTACAGTCTGTGCAAGTCACTGTAAAAAGAAGAAAGTGGGGAGGTATAGCTATCAATAACAAATGGGCCAAACAGTAAGACCATTAATTTATGGTTTAAACTAGAAAACACATACAAAGTGTTGTTTTAGAAAAAGCACTTTCTAGGTGCAAACACAGTTGGAATACATTTGGAACGAAATTTCTAATGCCAAATGTCATTGAGCTCTTACCTAAATCTGTAAGGCAGGCTGGCCTCACCCCACCTGGCAGAGGCTCAGGGAGAAATGAAGCACCGCTCTAGAAAACATGCAGGACACACGTTAAAACATAAAATGCACAAGACAGAACAAGGCTCTTCTCACAACCTATAGCCGAAAATACATGGTCTTATTAACCATCAAAGGTGGTATCATTCTCTGAGGAAAGGCTCCGTCTGTGTAAAGACCCAACGAAAAAAATGCACAGAAATGCAGCAGGGTGCGAGGGCACCACTTACCTAAACGTCGGTACTCCTGGCCGGCGTCCTGGCCGTCTGGGGAGGTACCGACAGCTGGCGTGGGACCGTATTTAAACCTTGCACCCATTGGGTATGTCATCACGTGGGGCGTTCTAAGGCGCCTCTGGATTGGTATAGATGCATCAAGGGCTATACGCCCACTCGTTGTTAGACCGAACAAGGCTCAAGCGTACTCAAAGTAAACAACAATAGGCAGGCGGAGAGCTGTTTAATAGCCGCGCTGCTATTGGACGCGCGGTCGCGTTGAGCGTTGAATCGCGTCTCGTGATTGGACGCGTGGTCACGTGGGGCGCTATATCGCGTCTCGTGATTGGACAGAGTGCAGGCTGTGCTACACTTCTATTGCCGGGTCTGCCGTCAGGTTGTCAAGGCGACGGGGGTAAACAATGGGGATAATAAGTCCTACTCGTGCACGGACCTGTGGAATAGACTTAAAGATTACAAACAGCGTTAGTTGAAACGTTGTAAAGTTAAAAGCGCTGGCGAGCAACATGTAATCGCACAGGACTTTTAACTCACGGGTGTATGATTTTGTCACATAGGGTCAGGGCAAAGATGTATATAGTTCACCAGAAAGGGAGCAAGGCTGTTATGGAGTGCTACCTGTAGGCCTGGTGGTTAAAGGCAGGGATTCCCTAATACGGTACAGTGGTTCACCCACCTGGAGATCTAGCTTAAAGCAGGGTGTAAAAATCTCTGGAAATATTGTATATCTATCTCTCTCCTGCTAGGGTAAAGCTATCTGCCTCCTACTGTGGGTATGGCTACATAGATGAGTGAAACTGAGATAAGGCGTTGGTGCTGCTGAAGGAATCAGTTACAGTGAGGACCACGGGATGTCGTCATTCAGACCCTCTTTGTGGGTTTTCAATTTGAGTACCCATCTTTGTTCTTTTTTCATTAAGTAGCTGGCCACATCTGATGTGTGAGTTGGTATGAAAGGTTGTTTAAGGACAGTCCACTGAAATTCTGTGGCTAGATGTTTAGCCTCCAGGAAGTGGGAAGTAAGTTTAGTGGCTTGTCTTGCACACCGGATCGTGCTCTTGTGCTCAGATATCCGTATGCGGACCTTACGTGTGGTCATGCCCACATACTTGTAACCACAAGGGCAAGTGATAAGGTAGATCACGTGGTCACTATTGCAATTAGTGAACTTTACTTGCTTCCATGGTCTGGTGGTCCCTATGTCAATTTCCAATGTCTTCTTTGTCTGTGCGCAGACTTGGCAGTTGCCACAGGGATGATGTCCCTGGACAGGTGGAAGATCCCATAGAGTGCCTACAGCTCTGGGCATCTCGTCGCATCGGCCTGGTGTGCACAAGTCTGTCCCTCAGATTCGGGCCCCTCTTAAAGGAGACCATGGGACGGGGAAGGCTAAGGCGCCCAGAGTTCAGGATCGGCCAATGCTTCTTGACTGCACTCTGAATGCGGTTTGAGAGGCTACCAAAAGTGTGGACAAAGGTGAGGCGGTCTAGGTCCGGCTTGGGAGGTTTCGGTTCCAGTAAGGCTTCCCGATTGTTGTTCATAGCCCTTTTCATGGACCTTTTCACAAGTTTGGGGGGATATTTTCGGGCCACTAGTTGCCTACTCAGATCATTTGAGTGTTTGTTGAAAGCTGTCCTCGTGGAACAGTTCCTCTGTACCCGTAGAAATTGGCTAAAGGGGAGGCTCTCCCTCAGTGCTCGTGGGTGGTTGCTGTCGAAAAGCAACAGAGAGTTCCTTGCAATAGGCTTCCTGTAAAGTTCTGATTGTAGGCCCTCTGGTCCTGCTGTTATTAGAAGATCAAGGAAGGCTAGTTGTAGTTGACCAATCTCAATGGTAAATTTAAGGTGGTTATTGTAGGAGAGTAGGGTCTGCAATCCTATGATCACCCAGATTTTTTGCTTTTGTTTCACTTGGTTTACGACTTTCTCTGGCTGTGGGCCTGCCAATCAGACCCACAGCCTGGCTGTTCTCTTTCTAAATTACGATATGTACCCTAGGTGCATTTACCAATTGGTACTGGGCCACCTTATCAGACCCTGTAACTCAGGGCATAGGTGTACCCAGGGCCGCCAGGGGCTGCAGCATGTATTATGCCACCCCTGGCTGGCCTCCTAAATTTGACACAACTGGCTGCATGACAGCTGGGGCGAAGTCGTGTAATCACCCTTTGCTTTGGATATAGTAGCCCTATATCTAAACATACAATGGACACCCGAGTTCCTATCAGTCACTCCTATGGCAGGCCTTGACAATCCTGAAGGCAGAGTGCATGGGCTCGTGTGAACTGTGTTCTGGCCCGAGCCGAGCCGGTTGCAGCTTGCGGAGAAAAGACCCAATGGCTGTTCCATGATAACGCGTACCACATCGGTAACTTCGGTGTCGCGTTATCAAGACATGTCGAGTAAGGTGTCATACGAATCGGGGTGCTGCCCTCTCACCAACCCTGGCGACGAGGTTAGCATTCCGCCCTTCTAGAGGGACACGACATGTACGTAACTGTGAACCCCGGTTAAAGTTAACGAAAGCCTCAGCTCCACAAAATGGATGCTGCCACCACAGACACGAGTCTGACCTCCTGCTGCTGGGAGTCCTTCCAGCGAGGAGCACTTGGACAAAGGGTTTCCTGTCGAGGGCGGTGTTCGCACCGTCCCAGACAGGGTTTGTGTATTCTGGGTAGGTAGGGCTTTTGCGAGAAGGTGACTGCGGAGTGGCACCCCGGTGCTCACTACGCATCTGCCGGTTAGAACCAGTTCCAGGGGCGACAGCCCTGGCCTGGGGAAAGTCCGGCAGGGGAGAGGGGTGTAACTACCCCCCTTCCTGGTCCCACCCTTAGGGCAGGACCTAGTCATGTACCCACCCCTTTCTTTAGAATAAAAGCCGGAGCGGGGACCCTTCCAAATTAGATCATCTTTGAATCAAGAATACTTTCTACGAAAGGACTTCAAGACTCTTCTCAAGATTTCTCCCTTGTGGCTAAGGAGTAGTCACCCTGCATCAGCGGGCACCATCTAAGAACTCTGCGGTTTGCTGTAAGTCCTTCCTCAAGGAATCCGACGGCCCAGCTCGACGAGAACCGGCTTCCCTGGCACCTCTGACCTCTACCCACGTCATCAGCTCAGCTGTGATCTGTGGGTGCGACGAGACCTCGAGGGACCGGCCATCATCAGAACCTGCACGCTCTTAAAACCAGCACGACCATCGAGGTAACTCTCTGGTGAGTGCTCTGGGGTCCGAGAAGCCCCGACCCTGAGCCGCTCCAGCACCGAAGTGCAGTCTCCCAGCATCTACACGATCTGCGTGGGGCCCTTCTGCTCGCTGCTCAGCACGTTGTCTGGTCACTAGCCGCTGGCTTGTGCCCTTCTGTGACGACATCCGAGAATCATCACTGCTGGTCTGGTTGCTCCAGACTGGCCCTTGCTTCCATCTTTGCGAGAAGCACCCCGGACCCTCCTGGTCCACTCAAGACGCCATCTTAGGCCCACCACGTGGCCCTGAGAACTGCCAAGGCTTGTTGCCCCATCCTGGGCCCAGCGACGCCGACAGCATCATCCTTCGTGGGACAGCTCGCACCTCCACCGTGGTCGCCGACAACGCCTCCTGGTCCGTGAGACTGCAGAGCCTAGCGTCGCCCACTCACCTGGTCGAGGTGACGGCCAACCGGTGCCTTCCTGGTACCCTCTGACTACTGGCTAGTAGTACGAACTTGGTCCCCTCTGCTTTCAGGTTTCTTCAATCTCCGATCCAGGCTTGGATCTCTACGAACTATTCAGCACTGGTCGCCGGCCAGCAACTCCTTTTCTTCCGGCTCCTGGCTCGTCAGCGAAGACCCCGACGCCTGTAAGACTTGTGCAGCCGCAGCCCTCGTGGCTAGGTAACTCGGCATTTCGGTGCCTGCATAGCCTCCTTACTCTAGGGTCCCGAGTCCCTCGCTTCCGACTTGCCTTATCGGGTCCGCCCGAGACCTTAACCTTCCCGTGTCCTCGGACACTTGTTTTTAAATTGTGCACTTGAAGTATTTGCTAAAGAGATTTGGTTTGTGCTTAGTACCCTGTCCTCATAAAGAGTACAGGGCTGTTGTGATTCTTAATAAATATACTGTTTATTTTCATAACACTTGTGTGGTGTCCTTTCACTGGGTGTTCAAGGGGTACATGTGTGGTAAACAGCTGGCTTAACACGCCCTCTCGAGTCTTTAGCCTTAGACTGCTCGTATCCACGCTACTAGGATAGCTGGTCTATAGGTTGACTTACAACCAAACACCATAAGGGTCGTTGGAACGATACATAGCGGTCGCTAGAATAGCGAACGTTGCATATCGGGCCAACTTCTCACAGTAATTCCTACTGTTCAGCCACCCCAAGAATTCTAAGCAACTCTCGCTCGACCCTCGCCACACAACAAAGACGTCGTCGATGTACCTTTTCCAGGTTTTTAATTTGTCGATGAAAGGATTAGTTTGGTTCAGTACATGATATTGTTCGAACGAGTGAACGTACAGATTCGCCAAGCTGGGGGCATAAACGCTCCCCATGCTGGTACCTGATGTTTGAAGGTAAACCTGGTCCTCGAATTGAAAAAAGTTTTGTTTCATGGCCAAGGTGGCACAGGCCATTATAAATTGGACGGGAGTGATGCTGTTAAGTTCTCTTGACTCAAGAAGTTGATGTATCACGTCCAAAGTCTCATCCTGCGGGATGGAAGTATAGAGTGCCTCAACATCGAATGAAACTAGGAGGTCAGTATCTCTATCAAATTCGATGTTAGGTATCAATATGAGGAGGTCAGTGGTATCCTTAAGGTAAGTGGGCATTTCCTGCACCATAGGTCTCAAGAAGTGGTCCACAAAAGTGGAGAGGGGTTCCAGGGCTGATCCTATCCCGGAAATTATAGGGCGTCCTGGGGGCGGTCGTTGCTCCTTGTGAACCTTGGGTAAGGTGTAGAAATAAGGCATCTTAGGGTGCTCAGTGCAGAGGTACCTGGCTTCAGCTGGGGTGATCCATCCCTCTGAAGATGCTTCTTCCACCATTGCTTTGATGTTTGATTTAAGCTCATCTGTCGGGTCATGGTTCAGCGGGGCGTAAGATTGTCTCATGTTGAGTTGTCTGAGGCACTCTGTTCTGTAGACTCGTGTGTCCATTATAACAATCGATCCGTTTACCATTTCCCTGCTTCCCTGGCCTGCCAAAATCATCGAGGCACATGTCAACAACATTCTGACCAATTTCCTTCTCACCAACAACATTCTGGATGACTCCCAACACGGGTTTAGAGCTGGTCATAGCACCGAGACAGCCTTGCTTAGTGTTACAGAAGACCTTCGTACCATTCTTGACACCGGCGGAACGGCAGCACTGGTCCTGTTGGACCTCAGTGCTGCCTTCGACACAGTGTCACATGAGGTCCTTCTGACGAGACTGGAGGAAATTGGAATTACAGGGACAGCTTTGGGATGGTTTAGAGACTTTCTCTCCAACAGGTCCTTCAGAGTCTCCACCCCCCCCTTACATCTCTAAGGAGCATAACATCGGACAGGGAGTGCCGCAGGGTTCTTCCCTGAGCCCTACCCTGTTCAATGTTTATGTCCGCCCTCTGGCAGAGGTGGCTAGAAAGAACGGACTAGCACTGGTATCTTATGCCGATGATACCCAGTTGGTGGTGGCTCTTAAGAACAACAGTGGTCTGGAGGCCCATCACTTTAAACAGACACTTACGGACATCACCAACTGGATGACGGCGAATTTCCTTCAACTGAACGCCGGGAAAACAGAGATACTGCTCCTGGGAAAAAACATCTCGTCCTGGGGAGACAACTGGTGGCCTGAAGCACTAGGCCAACCTCCCGAGCCAAAAGAATGCGTTAAAAATCTGGGAGTCTGGGTGGACTCTGCTCTGAAGTTCACTCATCATACTAAAAAAGTGGCTGCCACTTGCTTCGGCATTTTACGTAACATCAGACCTATTCTGAAGTTCTTTGACTGCCGCACTCGCCAGCTAATTGTTCAGGCGACCATTCTTTCTAGACTGGATTATGCCAGCTCTCTCTTACTGGGGGCAAATCTCGCCGAAACCACCAGACTGCAGAGAGTCCAGAATGCGGCAGCCAGGGCCCTGGTAGGTCTCCCCCGCCATTCCTCGGTATCCGGAGCCTTGAAAAAATTGCATTGGCTCCCGGTGGGTAAAAGGATCCAGTTTAAGGCACTGTGTCTAGCTTTTAAAATCCTTAAAACCGCTTCCCCCCCAATGCTGTGCCCCCTCCTGTCAGAATACATTCCGAGGAGGTCGCTCCGCTCAGAGGGACAACACCTCGCGATTATCCCCCGCACCAGACTGGCCAGAGTAGGCGGCCGATCCTTTAGCTTCCTAGCTGCCAAGCTATGGAATAGCCTTCCCGAAGCTATCCGCGGTATGCAGGACCTTTTTGCCTTCAGAAAGGCTGTCAAAACTCATCTCTTCCAATAATTTTTTTTTCTTCTCTCCGCACCTCCAACTCTCTGCATTCTGTCTGCTTGCAGCGCCGGGACGCCTCTTGGCTGGGGCAGCCGCGCGCTATATAAATCACTATAACATTAACATTAACAGATGAGGCCAACACCTATGATGGATAGATGGGTGAGAACGCCTACTAGAGGCTTCTCGAACGTGTTGATTTAACTATAAAAAGGAGTGTCTGTGGAATGGAGCTCAGGAACTCAGTCTTGGAGTGGACGCACTCGCAGGATGACTTTGGTGCCCGGAGAGATTACTTCCTGTGCCCCAGTCTCTAAAGGATTCCCGACTTGGTGTTTTCGGTGCTTGGTCAGGGTTGTTGAAGACTCCGGTGCAGACGCATCTGGTGAGGTGCTTTGTACATTAACTGTTTATATACCTGTATTCACAGTTTCATATGTATATATATATATAGTGTGGTGTATTAATTGTTTATTGCTTTTCACTCGGTGCCTAAGAATTTTTCTAGCTTCAGTGAATTATTGACCTTTTCTACGATATTAATAAAGCTCATTTTACCTCCAGAGGAGTGTTAGAGTTTCTGTGTAAGAGGTGTGAGTAAGTTCAGATTACGCAAGTGGGCAAGGCAATACAGGTCTTAGCCTGATTTCAGCATGCTTAGCAGTGTTCTCTGGCTCGCAGCCCTAGTGATTCAATGGTTGGGGATTCTTATAGGACTTTCATAAACTCTCACTGATGGTCACTTATCGAAGCCGTGCTGCACACAACTCCCCTGCCATGAAAATATACAACTCCCAGCTGTGTGTTGAGATCAGGCACATATAGTAAGTTTTTGAAGCTTTCAGCATATTTTGTAAGATAAACTGTAAGTAATTAATTCTGTATGAGATTAGTTTTATATCTAGTGTGAAATGTAGAATTACTGGTTTGCAAAACCTGGAGAACTATCATTATAATGAATTGTTGTTATAATGAAATAAAGTGAATTAATGTGTTGTAAATGTTTCCAATAAAAAAAACTACCAGCGGGAGCAAAGAGGTTGAATTTCAATCTTTAAAATGTTCATTTTTCTAAGTGATTAGTAAACTAATTTGTTGTCTATCATTATTCATATCTCATCATTTGTTTTCAATTCTCATTTCATTCAAATTCTTTCCATTCATGATTCCTAGTTAACAGACATGTAACGGAGACTCCTTATTACTCCACAATAATTGTCACGTACACAATTGAATGGCCATATCTTTGGGCCACTCTGGCGAAGTTTGGTTTCGGTGCTGACTTTATCAGTTGGGTTAGACTTTTATATTCGGATCCGTTAGCTCAGGTCGTCGTCAATGGCAGAGTGTCCCGTTCCTTTGCTCTCGGGAGGGGTACGTGGCAGGGATGCCCGCTGTCTCCCTTGCTTTTTGCTCTTGCTCTGGAACCGCTCGCAGCCTGGCTCCGATGGGAGCCGTCGATAAAGGGCATCCAGTGGTCCCCCGATTTTGAAGATCGTGTTTCGTTGTACGCCGACGATATCCTTTTATACCTTACCTCCTCTCGTAAATCCCTTAACGTCCTGTTCGACGTTCTCACTTCTTTTGGCAAGAACTCCGGCCTGATTATTAATTGGTCCAAATCGTGTGTGTATGTCATCTCGGGTGGCCTCCCCCCTTTGCTGAGTAGGTTTCCCATCCAAATCTCGCAAGCAGGCTTCAAGTACTTGGGAGTCTATATATCGTTGGACCCAGTTGCCCGCTACGAGCATAATCTCCTCCCTCCGCTCCGACGACTGAAGTTGGACGTGGCTCGGTGGCGTAGATTGCCGTTGTCGCCACTTGGTCGAGCGGCACTTTTTAAAATGATGTCTCTGCCTCGCTTTCTCTATGCGCTTCAAAATTCCTTTGACGTTATTCCGGCGGCGTACTTTCGGGAGGTGGAAGGTTTGCAGAGGAGGCTCGTTTGGGACGGTCGTGCTCGCATCGCTCTTGCAAAGCTAACTTTCCCATGGTATGACGGGGGCATCGCGCTCCCGGACATCAGGAGGTATTACTGGGCCTCCCAGTTGTCCGCCATCAACCATGCTACTTATGCGCCCAGACCGGCTCCAGCATTCGAGATGGACAAATATCAGTTGCCCAGTGGTAACTTCAATAGAGCACTCTACTCTCGGACGGCGGGGAGGAACCTAACGGAACTCACTAAGATTGCGGTGCGTGTTTTGTAAGATGCAAATGCGGCCATGGGATGGAGTGAACGATTGGCGCGAGCAACCCCATTGTATGCATCTGAACAATTGGGATGCCTCTGGACAACGAAAGGTTTTGAGAACTGGGACATGATTGGTATTAGTAGAGTGGGTGATCTTTGGGTGAAAGGCGCGGTGAAGGCCTTTGTGATGCTTCAAAGTGAGTACGAGTTGGGAGATCGGGAGTTCTTCCGATATGTACAGGTTTGCCACGCTTTGCTGTCTGTCTTTACAGCTGGTGTTCCGGTTCCTGAAACCTCCCCACTTGAGGACCGTATACTTGATGGTCATCTGCCCGATAGTATGATCTCCTTGATCTATAAGAAACTAATTAACATCCGGGCAGATCTCCTTGTACGTCTCAGAGAGGTTTGGACCAGAGCCGGGTTGGAGTTGAATGACGAGGACTGGCAGGCTGCCTTATCTTCCCCAAAAGAGGTCGCCATTCCTGCCCGTCTCCGTCTCGTCCAGCTCAAGATTCTTCATCGTGTGTATGTTACGGGTCCTCATTTGGTTGCGATGGGTTTTTCCTTGGATGGGTTGTGTAAGCGTGGATGTGGTATGTGTGCCACCTTTCTCCACATCCTATGGGAGTGCCGGGAGGTGGCAGCGTATTGGCAGCGGGTGCATGCGGTCATGGAAGTTGTAACCGGGGTTGCTCTGCTGCCTGAGGCTCGTAGATGTCTGTTGAATGTGTGGGAACCAAATGATTACAACGTTGCCCAGGCCCGGTGGGCGGCACTGGGGAACATGATTGCAAAAAGAGATATTGCGCAGTTGTGGGGTTCCCCACGGCCTCCCACCGTGTCGGTAAGGAAGGAGAATATGGACTGGTGCATTGTTTAGAGAGAAGACGGTATATTTGGCTAGGGGCAAGCCTAGGGCGTGGAGCAAAATTTGGGGTCAGTGGAACGCCTACCGAGGGAACATCTGCACACCCCCCTTTGAAGACACCGTGGACATTCCACTTTCCCTTTTATCCGGAGGTTCCTGGAACGATTTATTCCTTTTCTCCTATTGTCTGACTTCCCCACTGCCTCCCCCCTGACAATCTTTCATGCCCTCCTGATCCGTTATCTGGTACTGCGGGTCCCCCCCATCGGAGCTTGACATGGTCTATAACGCCTCTCGCCTTGAGTCTCTTTCCTTTGTTTTCTTTTTTTCCGTTTTATTTCTAAAAAATTAAAAAATTCTATATCCTGCCTACATCCTGTGTTGCCGGAAAAATATCCTGTGTTAAGTCGAACCACTGGAGTGCGGTCGCTGCTTTGTGATTTAGCATAAATGCCTCCCATGTCCTAGCGGCCGGCCCGTGTGGTTGTAGGCCCATACTTGTAATGATAATTGTGCACAATAAAGTTTTTCAGAAAAAAAAAAAAAATTGTCACATAACATATTTATCAGGAAAGGTGTCTGCTGTTTAGTTAATATGGTTTCATTTTTTTTATATATTTCTTTGTAAACCTGCTTGTTAATATGTTCCCTGTTTATCCATACAGAATGAAAAAAGTCACCAGAATGGGTATTTCAAAAATATATGTATATTTTTATTAGTCATTTTCTCAATTTTCTTGTAGCTTAATTTTTATTGGGACATGATCTTGAAACACAGAGTTGCTATAAAGAGTCAAACAGAAAGGATATAAGCGTATTAAAGAAAGCACGCTCTCGCTGATACTGCGTAGCTTACATGCCCAACAGTACCCCAAACTGTCAGTAAAGTTTAAACTATTCACTATGCATCAAAAAGAGGTAAGGCTGGTTTGAGAAGAGCAAAATTATCAACAATCTTTGAGTATTACAATGTGTATTACATTTTCGTTTTATATATACAAATAAACACAAGAAAAGATTATTTCAAAATGGTCAAATGATATGATTGTTTCTAATACAGAGTATAAAATTGACAGAAGGAATACAGTCTCAAAGTTAACAATACTGTATTGTCTTGGTGTAGAAGTTTTCCTTCTTTGTCTTTTACACACAGTTGTAGTTCATTGGAAGCACTTCTTAGGATTCCATCCTAGGTGTTGCATAGGGCATTATTTCATCATCCCTGGACCTTAGTTGTACCAGTCTATAAGTCAAAACCAGCCAACATGTGTGTCTCTAGAGTCAGAGTGCTTCCCTGATTCATCAAGGCTGAGAGAAATCAAAATACTGGGTAATACCCACAACATTATGGAGAAAATCTTCCTGGTTTGCTTATTAGGATTCCATTTTTAACAGTCGTACCCAAAATATAGGATTTTAAAAAACTTGCTATATAATTTGCTGTTCCCATTTACCACCTGCAACTATTGATGAGATTCTGGTTGGTTACTTCAATTATCAACACTGTGCCCATCCACGGTCAAACAGGGAGCGGCGTCAATCTTGCTGAGGAAAAGTGGTAACCCAGATTTCCAAAAGGAAAGGGGACAACCCGAGATGGGAGTGAAAGAGATGGGTGGAAACAAATTAGAGGGAAAAGGGAGAGTCAAAGAGTGTGAGAGGGGATCATGGAATGAAACCTTGGATTCAGTAAAGTAAGATAGGGACATAGAGGCAATGGATCAGGGAAAGGAGAGAAAGGCAAGATGCTCATGGGACCAAAAATGCCCCCCACACATGCACCCCACATTTCAATCACTGATTCACAGTCAATGATTCACAGACTTAATTCAATTTCAATCCCCATCACATGGTGTGATCACAACCCTTAAAGATACATAACCCTCAACTCTTTCCATTCCGACAATCGACCTGAATGCCAATCACTATAGACTAGTCTCTAAAGTGGAGGATGTGCAGTGATCGGCCTCAGGTAATGTCCTCAGTCCAAGAGTCTCTGTACATTTGGAGGGAACCCGGGAAAATAAAACCTCTTGTGAAGGAAAACTCTGTCACTGTTGCCTTCGGCATCCTGCACCCATCTAGCTGATCTACCTCTGGCTATTCCCCTCTTAGATTAGTTTAGTTCTTAAAAGTGGCAGTACAATATTTTCAATGAGAGGCTAACAGGATCATTTACTTTCCTGATAGTATGGAAGGCTGGCATTGCATATGTTGGGGTGTGTGGGACAGGATCATATGGCATTTGGTAGGTATCCCTTGTAGTTTTCTAAAGAGGCCTGGGTCAAAACTCGCAAGTCTTCAGCTTCTGGTCCGTGTTTCAAGTGCCTTGGTTTTTCCCAGCAGCTCCTGACAATAGATAGTACTCCTGAAAAGAGCTATTCATGACTGCAGAGTCCAACACTCCAATATCCAGGGGGCACGGCTATCCCCCTGGATGATGGGTTCAACCCAGATCTGTGACTGGGGGTGAGTGTAGTCAAAGTTTCAGCGCTCCGTCCATCATCTCCTTGTGTTTGCTTTGTTTGCCATAAGTTGGCCGGGTGTGCCCAGATGTAGGTTCCTTGCTCACTTTGCCACTGGATTCAAGGTAGCC
This sequence comes from Lissotriton vulgaris, assembly GCF_964263255.1. Taxonomy (NCBI): domain Eukaryota; kingdom Metazoa; phylum Chordata; class Amphibia; order Caudata; family Salamandridae; genus Lissotriton; species Lissotriton vulgaris. The sequence continues at coordinate 469,733 of NW_028249262.1, forward strand.
TGGCTGCTGAAGGGTGTTACCCCGAAACCGGTCCCAGGATGCTTGTTTCCGGTTCAGGGAAGACCTGGCTTGGCAGTTGCTATGAGGCACAGGGTCAAGACTGATTTGCTTATAGCTGTGTCTGAACTGAGGTGGCGAAGTAAACTAAAGAATGATGATGGATTCAACCCAGATCTGTGACTGGGGATGAGCTTCTCAAAAGTTTCTGCGCTCCATCCATCATCTCTTTGTCTTTGCTTTGATCCCCCTCATGGAGTCACCTCTCTCCTCTGCCCTTGGTTCGGATGCTAGGCTCCTTACACTGCAACGTCCTACTCAACGGTAAGTCTCTAGAATCCCAATACTCTCACCAATCACAGACTCTAGCACTGTCACTGCTCCAGATGGCCGGCACCACCTTGGATCTCAGGGATGAGCAGGACAACATGGACAGCACCGTCCAAGAGCTAGAGCTCCTCTCACTATAAAACTGCGCGGCAGCTCTGATTAACCCAGGACACACAAGCCTTTGGGGCCCTGAAACCTCTGCAAGGTTGGGCACAGACAGCTTAACAGCCGTCCCCCCACCAACCCCTCAAACACACACTTTCTCAGTTCTTAAGACCAAACAATATTCATTATTTCTTTATTCAGTGGATTGTTTTCCCAGAACAAGATATTCCATATAACTAGAAATTACATCCTTGCAGTTAAGAACCAAATGAAAATGAAGGTGGAAGAATTAATCTTTGGTAGCTAACCAACAATAAAAGGAATACAATCAAAAACCAAATGTTCTGTCTCTTTAGTTGCAATGCAGACAGTTGAAGGAGAAGAAGGAAGATATATTCCCCCAGTCCAAAACCTGGTTAGAAGGATCTTCTGAGTAGTTTCCCTCAGCACTGCCACTTGGTGTGCGTCATAGGTGAGCGGTTGACTGCACACTTTGTTGTGAAAGGTGAGGACGTCTCTTTGTGAGTCCTGCCTCTTTGTCTTTCTCAGATTCCTCCTTCAGTTGGGATCAGGACAGCAGAGTGGAAACACTTCACACCTCTTTGTGCCATTATTGTGGGTGTTTCAGGATGGAGAAAGACCCAGGGTTACCTGCTGTATGAACCCTCACACTACACAAAGACTGTGTCTAGGGAATAGCCTGATGTGGCATGGTGAGCAAAATAACAATGGACAGGGATGTGCTCCCAAGTAATGACTTGTGTCTGATATTAATTGAAGCATCTATCCAGCACTTTTAGTATACTTCAGTGCAAAGCTCTAAATGGCAAGGGTATGCCCAGACGTGAGTACTGTGCTCACTATGCCACTGGAACCAGGCTACACCTGACCCACGAGCCCCAATTGGGGTGAAACCTCTTGGGCTGCTTGTGTTCCGGTTCGGCAAGGACCTGGCCTGGCAGTTTGGGCTACACTCCTCCTACTGGAGCAAGACCAAGGCTGACTTGCACATAGCGTGGTCCGAACTAAGGTGCCATGGTGTGTAAAAATAAAACGGTGGACTGGAATGCTATCCTGAGCGACTGCCAGTAGTTAGATGCACTGTAAGCATACATCCCACCACCTTTTGTGTGTTTCATATCTAATTTGTGCACCACAGGAAGAACCATTTGGTGTATAAAGAGGAGAGCCTTTGGCTAGTAAGTACTCAATCTTGTCCAAAGAGGGATTCTGCATAGAGCACATCTTAATAAGTGGGACTTTAAACAAGGCAATGGGTAGTTTCCAATTCTGAAGAGAAGGTGCATTGGAATAAAGAAAGACAAATTAGTCTCCGATTACAAGATGTATTCCAGTCAACATGCAGCATTTTAAGAAACAATAGTGTCCGAAGAATCATAATGTGATGTGAATAGGATGTGTTACTGAGTGATATTGCCTTGGGGGTTTCCTCCGTTGATAATATGATTGGATCCTGTACTATAGAAGTCATAGTAAATTATTTTGGTTTGGTAAAGGTTGCCAAGCACAATAAGAGTGCTGAAATAGCAAAGATGTTCATGATATAGAAAAACTCAGGAGTTATTGGTTTTAAAACACACAGTGCCCACGTGAATTAATACGAAACGTGAGTTTGTTGTTTATGGCGTGTGACCAAGAACAATGATATATTTTAATGTAGTTGTGAAGAGAGATCTGAGAATCCTTAACGAAAGCGTTTAAGAGCAGTGCATGGATTGTGTATTATGACATCATGAATTCTATTTAATCTTAGAAAGTGAGAAAATCAAATACCAATAATAAATTCCTACATATGTTTCTGAAATGCATAGATAGTCTGGTTGCTGTTATTATTCGGTATGAATAAAATAGGATAGGAACAAACTCTTCCTAACAGGAACACAGATGACCAATACAAAAGATATAAAACGGTATCAGATAGAAGCATTTTTGGTTAAACCTCCAGATAGGGTCCTTAGTGAAATAGGTAAGAATTAATGTTGAGTAAGAAAGGGAACTTTTGTAGATTTCTATATAGTTGAGCGACGCCCACCCGTTTTAATTAAATTGCTAGTCACCATGCGCTTTCTGCCATATCACCTGTTGCACCCAAAGATACACACGGTGTACCATAACTGGCGGATGGGCACCGCAGGGATAGCAATCAGCTTACTGATTGTTTTTGGTGGGGTATTCTTAGCTATCTATAAAATGGCTGAGGCAATCGATGGATGTGTGGGGGAAGGTTTCATATTGGAATTTCAACATAGCAGTTTACCCCAGTTTGTTCTGCTGTATCCATTTACGTTTGGGACACTTGGGTATCACTTTGAACGTTTAAAATCTCCTAGTTTAATGATGGAAATAGCCTCATGAGTGATGTCTGCTCTTTCCCAGCTACACCACGTGGCAGAAGGGTGAATCACTGTCCCTGTTTGTCTGAGTGTTAGCTGCTTCATATGTGATCTCTGCTGCTCTGACAGCCATAAGAAGTGCTAATCACTATGTAGCTGATGTTATAAGTGAACAACTTATTAGAGCTTGTGCACTATAGTCGGTATCCCAGAGTTTGTTGCCTGAGCTGAATTTTACTTTTGCATGCTTGCTGTAACTACAATACGCCTAATGTCTAAATCAAAAAATGCCTGGCTCATGTCCTGCATTAACTGTAGATTAACTTAAAATTATTTTATTGTTACTCTGTCCATCCCCATGGTTATCGTCCTCGAGGATAGTGAAACTCTTCTATGAGCCAAAATATGCAGAATATATTACGCCCTACATGGACCAAAGAATCAGATCTTTGTAATCTTCCTAGCTCCACCTCAAGATGGGCAGTTTCTCCATTTGGGTACTGCTTTGTAGAGAAGCCAGGACAAAAACAAACTTTATTGCCGGGTTACAGAACATTTGTCCAGTCAGCTTTTGAAGATTAATTCTAATTATAACTACAACAACAGTGGGTGCCATTTCTGTTAATCGTTCTGCATTTTCTTAATCTCCTATAAAATTTACAAACTCGTCATCGCCTTGTTACTTCGGATAGCGTAACTGCTGAGGATTTAAACCTCTATAATCATAGCTATACTTTGGAAAGTGACGCTTACTCCTCCCATGTCTACATTTCTTGAAACAATCTGTTTATGTTTCAGGATTGGGATGTTTTGAGTGAGGTCTGTGGAGGAGGCCAGCTTATAATGCATATTAATTTCCACTGTATGAGATGAGCCACTTTGATTGCTTGTATATTAGTGTTTTACGAAAAAGCAGTTGCCACCCAGAATCCAGCTTTATGGAATTTATTACCAATTTTGGATTTATCTGCTGTGCCGTTATTGATAAGCATTAAGTAAGCCATATTTTGAGCAAGATGCTGTTGACATTTCTAGTCTCTGGGCTGCTGATCTCTCACATGTAACCACCAGTTTGTCTATTTTTGATGTGCTCTCCAGTTGCTTTTCTTTTGGTCGGGTTTCTTTTCTTTTTATGTTTTTTTTACTGCCCATGTGAGCTTGGATAAAATAGTTCTCACACTTGCATGGTTCCTCCACTGAGGTCTGATTTTCTCTGATGAGAAAAATAAGTTTTACTCGCACTGATCTATTGTAAATCTGCTTAAGTCGGAATCCTCTGCAGGTCACAGATGCTACTTTAGAGTGAAGCATTTCAACTCTCTATAGTGTCACTCCTTCTTTATGCAGAGTCAACGAATTGTCTCAGACATGATTACAACATAAAGTGCTTACAGACTCCATGCATGTTCTCCATACAGATAACGGGATGCACTCGCTAAGATAAGCCCTGAGTGAAGCTTTTCCCATGCCAAGTAAACCTCCACCTGGAATTCCTGATACTCTATTGAGCATGGCAGCGGTCTTACACCATACACTCTCAGGGCTTTTCCCTAGTATGGATCCTCTGATGCCTGTATAGGTTTGAGCTCACAGCAAAGTTTTTCTCGCACTCTGTACACTGGTACGGCTTTTCTCCGGTATGGGTCCTTTGGTGCTTGTATAGATAGGAGAGCACAGGGAAGCTTTTCTCACACCCTGTGCACTGGTATGGTTTCTCTCTCCTGTGGGACTCCTGATGATGCAGCAAGACAGATTCCTCCTTAAAGTACTTACCACATTCCATGCACTTGTAGGGCTTCTCTCCATTATGGATTTTTTGATGCATGTACAGGCTGGAGCTCACAGTGAAACTTTTCTCACACTCTGCACACTGGTACATTTTCACCCCTGCATGGGATCTCTGATGACTAATCAGAACAGTTTTTTGACTAAATCGTTTCCCGCATTCGAGGCACTCGTGGGGCTTCTTCCCCGAGTGGATCATCTGATGCCTGTACAGGTTTGAGCTGACAGTGAAGCTTTTTTTACACTCTGTACATTGGTATGGCTTTTCTCCTGTATGTACCCTCTGATGTTTTTGCAGAGAGGAACGTAAGGTGAAATTTTTCTCACACTCTCTACATTGGTATGGATTCTCTCCCGTATGAAGCCTCTGATGTTTGTGCAGAGAGGCAGGCAGAGTGAAGCTTTTATCACACACTGTACACTGATATGGCTTCTCTCCTACATGAACCCTCTGATGTTTTTGCAAAGAGGAACGTTGGGTGAAGCTTTTCTCACACTCTGTACACTGGTGTGATTTATCTCTTGTATGTTTGTTATGGACCCTTTTATGTTTCAGCAGTGAGGAATGCAGGGTGAATATTTTCTCACATTCTGCGCACTGATACAGCTCCACCCCCGAGTATGTGGTCTGCTGGTCTATCAAGTCAGATTCATATGTGAAAGGCTCACCACATTCCATGTCCTTGTAGGGCTCTTCACTAATATCAATCATGGCATGTATGATCTTGCTGCCAGTAAACTTTTTCCCACTGTGCAGACTCTGGTATTGAACCTCTATGGTGTGGCCCCTCTGATGTCTTTGAAGAGCAGACTGCGAGGTGAAGCTTTCTCCACACTCTGTGCACAAATGCAGTTTCTCAGCAGAGTGATCTTTCTGGTTATCTTGTATCATCTCTGATGGTGTACCGCATTCTAAACCCCTGTAGGAATTCTTCTCAATATCAGCCGTCACATGCTTGTCCACGTTCTTGCTGACATCGGAGCTTTCCCTCCTTTCAAGGCTCTGGTATGGAATCTCTGTGGCGTGGCTCCTCTGATGTCTACGCAGAGAAGACTGTAAGATGAAGCTTTCTTGACACTCTGTGCAGTGATAACGTTTCTCCCATGAGTGAGATGTCTGATGATCTTCGATTACCTCGGATGGCTTAGAACATTCTGTGCCCTCGTACGGCTCCTCCTTGATATGGGGCTTTGCATGCGTGTCCACGTTCTTTACACCAATGACACTTTCATCACTCTCCGGGTACTGGTGCAGTCTATCAGTGACATGAATACGCTGATGTCGGGTCAGAGTGGACAGTACGGTGAAACTTTTATCACACTCTGTACACTGGTGAGGTTTTTCCCCCCTGTGGCATCTCTGATGATTCATCAGAACAGTCTTTTGACTAAAGCGCTTCCCACAGTCCGTGCACTCGTGGGGCTTTTTCCCAGAATGAATCATCTGATGCCTGTAAAGGTTTGAGCTAACAGTAAAGCTCTTCTTGCACTCTGTACAGTGGTACGGCTTCTCTCCAGTATGGACCCTCTGATGTTTCTGCAGAGAGGAGCGCAGAGTGAAGCTTTTCTCACACTCTGTGCACTGGAACGTCTTCTTTTCAATGTCTGTGAAGACAGATTCGTGCTGACTTTGCCTAGCACTTTCCATGTCCCTGTAGGATTCACTTTTAAAGTGCATCATCTGATGCCTGTACAGATTTTCACTGCCAATGAAGCTTTTTTCACATTCTGTACACTGGTAGAGTATCTCCTTCCTATGACTTCCCTGATATTCATGCAGAGATGAGCTTTGAATTGATATTTTCTCACACTTAGAGAGTTTTTCACCCAAGGGCAATCTGTTATGTATCATTAGACTGGACTCGTCAATGAAGCTGTTCCCACAGTCCCTACGGGTGTAGTACTTTTCCTCTGATTGGATACGCTCAGGTTTCATGAGTTTGGTACACTGGGTAGCTCTGTTTCTGTTGTATGTCCACTTATGGGGCTCCCCCTCAATGTAACAAACTTGTTTCTTTAGGAAGTGAGTTGAGCCTAAATCACGGTTCCCACAATCAGGACACGGACATGGGATTTGATTAATCTGAAACTCTGCTGATTTCTCTTCCAGTTCAGTGGACTGACCAGGTCCACCTTCTGTAGCACTTGTTTTCTTCTGCTGGATATCCAGTGCTCTGGAGTTTATCAGCAGATTCTTTGTTTCTGTAATGGGCCCGTTCCCTGTTGAAAGAAGCATAAGTTCATGAGAATAATGAACTAGTAGATACTTTGCCCCCACAGCACTATAATAAAACATACAGAACCCTGGCAACTTGAACCTGATCCTGCATACAGTTTACAGATGGTAAAAACAGCTGAAGTACAAACAAACCCTTTTCAACTTACATACGAGCTCCTGTGTGTTTAGTAGTTTGCACAATGATTTTAATGTAATACCTGTAACTGGCATGCTGCTACTTGATACAGTTTTCTAGAACTGGAATAAAATGAAAACACAGCTTTCTAAAGGACAACTTAAAATTACTGAATTGCGAAACAATTCTTTTAGAGATCTTGCACAGTCCGTATTTACCCTTGGTTAAAAGGTACAGGGGGTGCGGGAGGGGCTAAGAGAGTAAGCTGACAACAGACTGCAGTTGGGAGGAGCTGGGACGGCAAGTCGACAACGGAAGGCATGCAAGAGAGGCTGAGGAAGCAAGCTGCCATCAGTGGGTGGCGGGAAAGGCTGGTGAAGCAAGCCATCAATGGCGGTGAGGGGGATGGGGCTCGAGAGGCCAAAAGAGTGTCAAAGACGAAGGGAGGGGCTGGGGCAGCAAGCTGACAATGGACAATGCATGGTGGGAGGGAGGGGCTGGGCCACAAGCTGATAACAGAGGATGGGAAGGGATGGGGAAACACAAGGACAACAGAGGGGGTGGGAGGTACTCATTGAACAAATGGCTAAGGGAGTGGAGGGGAAGCAAGAACAGCAAGGGAAGTTGGGGTGTGGAAGCAAAATGAGAACGAGGAACACGGAGAAGAAGTATCAGAGGGCGACAGCTGGAAAATACAATCACTCTTGTGGCACACTTAAAAAGAAAAACGTAGCACCTAAAAAAAAGAGCAGTAGTAGGACACAAGTAAAACGCCCATTCTTCAGGGGAGGGACGACCACAAGATGAGAAAAGGAAGCCTACAGAAGCTGATGAATAAGAAGCGTGCAAATGAGATAGACAATGAAGCCAACCAATGGTATGAAATGGACAGTTCTAAGGCTACTGTAAGCTAAAAAACAGGTCTCGCAACAGAAGGCGCATGTGAAATCTTTTGAGAGACCGACAAATTTTACCAGGCAGTGCTTAGCATGTAAGATCTTATATGGATCCACAGGCCACGAGAAGAAGGTGCAGAGCTGCCGTTCAGGAGAGACTTTCACTCATTTTCTAGGGCATCGGGCACTAATGCAGTTTAACTTGATTGTCAATATCTCCTTTGTATATCCTGTTTACGATTTGTATCTTGGACAAACAATCCAAGCTTAATCCCGGAAGTTGTGGTAGGTTTGGCCTTCAGTTACAACTTGAAGAGGTAATGGCATATGTTGAAGGTGAATGTCCAGTGAGTGGTAGTGTTTTCAAAAGGCTATGGCTTTATTTACCAGTTGAAAAGATAGGGCAGATGAAACCAAATAATTTGCTCTGCATCCAACTCCTTTTCTTCTCCAAGATAGCGGATCGTTCAGCTACCTTACTATCAATCAATCAATAAAAACTTTATTTCGGTTTTTGTTTAAAAACCACAAAAATACAATATACAGCATCCAAAAGACAATAGTACAAAATTAGCAGCAGTTTACATTGCTACGTGTTATAGTAGGATAACTAAATACAGAATACATTTTGATAAAATTAATTAGCAGTCCAGGCATTTTCTATATTTTAAAATTGATTTCAAAAATTCTAAAACAAAAAGAATACTGTCACTATGCAAAAGTTGAAGATACATCATGGCAGGTCTAATCTGGTAAAAATTATGTTTCTTTAAAAGAGGGACCAGATAGTGTTTGCGGGGAAATTCATAATATGTACATAAAAACATAAAATGAAGCATATCCTGTGGAGACTTCCGTCGCAGCCGCAAGGTGCTGCTTCATTATTAAAACTAGTTCTTTCGGGTTTAACAAGCATGTGATAAAATTGGTTCATTCGAAATCTGGTCAATAAAAATTTCTCATATGAGGTCAATGAGCCCATTAAATAAGGTTCAATAAATGGGGTAGTTTTTAGCATGACATATGTTCTGACACTCGATTTCTGAACCTTTATGGCTTCCCTTGATGTTCTCCTTTCCATGAGGAATGCCATTTTGACTGCCTCCAGGTCCTTATTGGAAATACAATCAGGAGTTTCAAATAGCTCTACCCGTCCTAGGCTCAAAAAACTGGTCTTTAAATATTTCAGCCAGGGTATAGTCATAGCATTATCCATGGAGAGACAATCTTCTAAAATCAAATGCGTCAGGGGGATGTCTGGATTTAACTATAATTTCAGCCAGCAGGTCAGTAGACGTAATGAAAAAATATCACTAATATACTGAACACCTAGTTCTTCATGAGCAGTTAAGTTGGATGTACCTTGCAGGAGACATAGTAAACGTTTTAAGAACATGTTCTCCACTATCTGGAGCTGCTCACCCAGCGCGTACCCCCAAATCTCGCTACCGAATGTAGCCGTAGCCACAGACTTAGCATTATATAATTGCAGCATTGCACCAGTGAGCTTTTTCCCAACTTAGAAGCGAAGCTAAATATTGAAGCGTTCACTCTCGCAACTTCACCCTTCTTTTTCAGAACATGCGGGACCCAGTTTAATTTATTATCGAATAGGACTCCTAAATAGGAAAAAGTGCTAGATGTGGGGATTGTTGCACCGCCCATGTTAAATTGAAAATTCCGTCTTGACGGCTTACCTACTTGCATGATATAAGATTTTTAATTATTTATTGTAAGGTCTCCATCTAACATAAAGGACTCAAAAGCAGTTAAAAGAGCTTGAAGGCCTCTTTCGGTCCTCGATACAAGGACCGCATCGTCCGCGTATAGTAGGACCGGAATGCCCCGACGACCAACTCTGGGGCAATCGGCCCCCACCTCTTGTAAAACACTATCTAGATCATTTATATAAAAATTAAACAAAAAGGGAGCCAACATGCATCCTTGGTGGACTCCCCTTTTGATATTAAAATCCCTAGTTAAACTCAGGTCCTGAGAAAACCTCACATTAGCTCGAGTGGATCTATGTAGATCTTCTAGGAGGTTCACAATGCCAGCATCAACCCCCCTTGCCCTCATGGACCGCCATAGCTTCTGCCTGTTTACACAATCAAAAGCAGAGGACCGGTCCATGAAGGCAAGATGGATGGTCCCCTTTTGCCACTGTGTATTTGGTTAATATTAAATAAAGGTTAAGGCACTGCGTAGTGGTAGAGCGTCCCCTGCAGAAACCATACAGGGAGTCAGACATAATATTATTGTCTTCAGCCCAAGTAATAAGTCTCTGCAGGAGTACCCCCCCCCCCCCCAAAAAACTTTCACCATCGAGTCCAAAAGTGATATGGGTCTATAGCAGTGAGGACTGCTTTTATTCCCTTTCTTAAAAACTGGTAGAATAGTGGAGACCCCCCCAGGACTGTGGGCATCCACTATGTACTGCAGCATTAAAAACAGATTCAAGGATTGGTGCCCAGAAGGAGGGATCAGACTTATATAACTCTGGAGGGATTCCATATGGTCCAGGTGCTTTACCAGCTGTTAGACCAAGAATTCCTTCGCCTATCTCCCCTCTACTAATTATAATTTTAGTGCTATTAAGGTCAGGTGTTAGATTATCATACTCTTCCATGAGACAGTCATACATATGCTCAAAGTGAGCCTCCCAGTCTTCCTTAGCTATATGACATTCAAGCCCGTCTCCTGACTCCTGGACTAGAAATGGTTTTTTTAATGTGCCCCAAAACGTGAAACTTTTCCTAAGAATTTCGGGATCCAAAAGTTCATTCCATGCCTCCATCCTAAGAGTTTTCTTCTGTTTAGCTAATGCTTGTTTGTAGTTCCTGCGACAAATTATCACATCCGTTTGTGCTCTTGGATTGGAGGCTAGGACTACCCTTAAACTCCGTGCGGCTTTGGAACAACTCTCATCAAACCATTTAGGGCCCACATTAGTTTGTTTTTTTACATGCACAGATAACAGTTCTGTGACCCTATCTGAAATAGATTTAAAAGCTGCTAGCACATTGGAATGATGCTGCCCATCTTGGGTACATATACTAATTTCTTCGGCGCAGACAGATTTAATATCGTTATAAAATAACTCCGGGGCAGCTTGAGTCCACTTAAGTCTGCGCTTTCCATCTGTTGTGCTTATTAGTCCCCGGTTAGTATTTAATCCTACTTTTGTAATCCAGGGACCCATTATCTGTAATGAGAGGGGATTATGATCGCTCAGTTCATTCACCTCAATTAGAAAAGAGTCCACAAAGGACTGCATAGGAGACGAGATCAGCATAAAATCAATAAATGTCCCCCTCCAATGACCCTTGAAAGTAGGTACCTTAAAAATAATATGAGGGTCCATCAAAGCCATAGTAGTTATCAGATCAAAATCATTAATCAAATCATTGAGTAACTCTCCCTCGTTCGAGTGTTCAAAATGGAATCCCTGAATACGAGAGCAACTCAAGTCCATCAAACATGCAGCTAGGGGATTGCCACAAGGATGTATATTAAAATCACCCATGATCATAAGGTTATGTAAACTATGGCTCATGGATTTACCAATAAAAGCTTTCAAAGCAAGTAAGTAGCTCTGGTCTGAGTGTGGAACAAGTGAATTATAAAAATGTACTAGACCAGCCATACAGTTATCTTTCGTTAGAGTAAGAGCTAGAATACCTGGATTAGATGTGTTAATTCTACGTACTTTACATGCCAGAGCTACCGAAACGTAAATAACCAAACCCCCCTTGGCTCTTCCCCTATTAGAAGCGGCAGCTGGGACAAAATGTGCCGTATATCCTTCTAAATGAAGATTGCAGTCAACCGACCAGGTTTCTTGCAAACAAATTATCAAGAATTGCTTGATATACATAATCCAGGTAGGATCCTTTAGTTTCACAGCTAGCCCTGCAATATTCCAAGAAATAAGATTATTTGAACTTCCCTTGGTTGCTGCAGCCACTACAGCACCTGTGGCATACGCTCTCCCTCCAACTGTAGCCTCAATTACTTCATGTCAATCGCAGGTTTCCAGGCCCGATAATATTCCATACCTGTTATGGACTGGTAAACTGCATCCCGTGATATTTGAGTTACTAAGTGTATTTTGGGGAAACTGCGGGGGAGCATGATGGGAAAAGGTTCTCGCCCTATTCCAGTCTCCCATCCGCGAGTTTTCCTCAAAATTAGATCCGCCCATGTTCCTCCATGGTGAAGGCCTATAGAAAAACCCTAGAGGTAACAGTTTGATACCAGTACTCCGTGGCCACTGTGGACTGGGGCCTCCTGAAAACAAGCGGGCCGCATTATGAGGATTGTCAAAATTAATTATAATGCAGTACCCGCTCCCAATCTTCTTAGAACTACCAATCCAACTGACCCTACGTACCATTATTATATTATTAATGATGTTCACACCCTCAAAGGTATTTTGGGTAAGCCAAATCACAGTCTTATTAAGTAGTTGTTCCTAACTTTCAGACTCTCCTACTGAAAGGGCGGGGACGTGGGTCAAAGTAGCAACATAGAGAGTGGCCTGAGGCGGAAGATCAATTACCACAGGTCTTTGAAGCAACTTGGGTCCCTCTGTCGACCTCTGAACTGACCTCTGAGCTGAGTCTCGTAAGGGAGGATTCTTACTGGTAGATACAGGTCCCACCGTGGGAGATTTACTACTGGGAGTTTCTAGCGATTTGCTTCCACCCCTTGTCACAGTCTGCCTAGTGCTAGTAGACGCAGGAACTGCCACACTATCACCAGGACCAATTATCCTATCCGTCACACCCAAAGATCGAGATTTAGGGTTTGATGCGTGTGCTGTACAAACAGGGCTTGAGAAATTGATCACTGAAGATTCTAATAACTCTAATCTAGATTCTACCCCGCACAATTTTGTTATGATAGGTTCTAGCAAAGATTTTACCATTCTCTCCAGTTTCACCCAGAAATCACCGAGGCCAGACCCAGTAATCATTATGTTTTCATTACCCTGTACCGTATTGAGCAGATCCCTATGCTCCTCCTTATCAGCATTATGTATGTCCACAGTTACTGTTCGTTTGTTCCCTAAACCTGAGCGTCCTTGTTTACATACCCTGGTATTTTTATGGATAACACTAGGTTTCTTTGGGTGAGTAGAGACCAACTGTTTTTTTCTCAGTTCTTTCCCGTAACTTGGATTTAACCAGACTAGATATTGAGTCTGAAGTCCCAGAAAGCGTACTGTCATTTAATTGCAATGTATCAGCCACTTTCTGGGGGGACCTATCTTTTCCCAAGGGAGGTGGAGTTTGGTTCTGGGTGTCTAAAAGTACTGGGGTAGTGGATAACCTACTATGGGTGGGATCAAGGGATAGCCTACGTTCAGTCAATAAAATGTCTTTATTAATGGCAGATTCTGCCCTGGTCAAATATGCATCTATGGTCCCAACCATCCCAGGGCCAGCGCCAGCTTTCCGCCCTGGTCTTCACACGCCTTGCCGGGATGTCACGGGCCGGGGCAGTGAGGAGAAACCAACACGGGCAGCAGGCAGGGTACACAGGTCCGCGGTGCAGCTCCAAGCTGCGAGGTAGGTGCCCCACTCAGTTTCAGCAAAGTTACCTTACTATATATCCATTTTCTAGCAACATTTACGGCCCCTTTAGTCAGGTTCTTTGGTCCTTCCTTCTATTGAAACCACTCTCTTCCATGTTGCCAATTGTAATTCCTTGACTCCCCACAAACACCCATCTTCTCCCCCAATTCTCCTTAATCTACTTGCTGCATCTAAATTAGTAGATCACCCCGCATTACTTTCTTTCTACCATACCACTGACATCAAAGGTTCTACTCTACAATGGTTCCTTTAATACACATCCGACCAATCCTTCTCAGGGGCATGGGATTCCAAAACACCTCAATTGGTCTCCGTGCCAGTGGTACACCCCAAGGAGGATCTGCCTTCGATGGGTAACCATTTAGGGCTTTGAGGGCTGGGGAAATGTGGTCAAAACTTTAGCAGTCAGTGATGAGTCTGGCCGCCAGGTTGAGCACAGATTTGAGAGGGGTAAGGTGAACTTTAAGGGTTCCAGAGAGGATAGCGTTACCATAGTCTATACGCAAGAGGACTAGAGATTGGACAACCGATTTAAAGTTGTGCGTTGGAATGAAGGATTTCATTTTCTTGAGATGACCGAGAGAGAAGAGGGCTCCTTTCGCCGAGTTTTTTACGTGGCCCTGAAGGGAAAAGCTATTGTCAATGGCGATACCAAGAGATTTTACTGAGTTGGAAAGGGAGAGTGAACAGTTGAGGGCATTAAGGTCAAAGATCCAAGTTTGTATAGGAAGACGGTTTTTTTTGGAGAGAAGAGAAAAATTTCAGTTTTTTAGGGTTGAGTTTGAGATGATTGGAGTGGAAACAGGATTGGATTTTTGCTAATGTGTTATTAAGGTGCAGAACATCAGAGTGGGATCTACTCTTATAGTAAAGTTGGGTGTTGTCAGCGTAGAGGTGGTAGTTGATTCCATCTTGTTTTAGAATGAGGGTAAGGGGTTCCATAAAGAGGTGTAAAAGAGAGGGAGAGAGAATAGAACCCTGGGGATACCAAGGGAGACAGGTCTGGGGTTCGAGAGGCAGTTGTAGATTTTAATTTGCTGTGTTCTATGCCAGAGGTAGGAGAAGAACCATTTGAGGACAGGACCATTGAGGCCAAAGCGAAATTTGAGCGCGTTAAGTAAGGCAGGGTGGTTAACTGTATCAAATGCTGCAGAGAGGTCAAGGGGCATAAGTAGGCAGGTCTCGCCATTATCTAGGGAGTGGTGGATGTCATCAACAATGTTAAGCATGGCAGTTTCAGTACTGCAGCCTTTTCGGAAGCCGGATTGTAAGGAGTCAAGTAGGTTAACTGTGTCAAGCTGTGAGTTGGAAAGGCTGTTATTCGGAGGGGTAGAGGCAAGAAGGTGGGAGGAGGAGTCAGGGGGGAGAGTTAATAGGGAAGGAGGTTTAGAAGAAGAGTCAGTGGCAAATAGGGAATAAGGAGGGACCCGAGATACAAGGAACGATTGGTCTATTATGGCTATTTTTTTCAGAGAAGTTACCAATTTTTTTTAGGTTTTGGGGGGCAGGGCAGAGGATGTTTAGTTTCGGAATATGTTGAACAGCTCTCTGAGTCTATTTTTGGCACGATCAAGTTGTGTGAGGAAGAAGGAAGCCTTTTCAGTGAAAATGTGTTTCTTGTAAGTGGCTCTAGCGGATCTGAGGAGGGCAAGATGTGTGGGTGACGGGTGTTGTCTCCATGTTCTTTCTATTAGTTCAAGTGAACGTCTTTGGATGTTGAGATTGGAATTGAACCCCGATTTGGTGGGAATGTTTCTTAGAGTTTTTAGTTTGGACAGGGCAATTTGGTCTAAGACATCAGTGACAGTTTTGTTGAAATGCTCAGTGAGTTTGTTGGCGTTTTGGGATAGAGGGGTGAGAAGAAGTTGTGCTTGGAGTTCAGACTCCAGTTCGCCATGAGGGATACCATTAAGATTTCTGGTCCATTTCGTGGATTTGATGTTATTAGTGGTGGTGGTGGTGGTGGTGGGGGGGTGGGGGAAGCAGTGGTGGCGATTGAGAAAAGGATGACGTGATGGTCAGACCAGTCGATGGGGAAGATGTTGGAAAGGGAAACCAAGTCATTGTTGGCAATGATGGTGTCAAGTGTAGCCCCTTTGATGTGGGTTGGAGAGTGGCAGAGCTGTTTGAGGTCACTGATCTTTAGAAGATTAGTGAGGAGGTTGACTGAGGGCTCATCGGTTTCATTCCAGTGGAGATTGAAATCGCCTAGGAAGAGATTTTTTGAGTTAGAGACTTAGGATTGAGTAAAAAGTTCAGATAATTCCTCAGTGAAGGTAAGAGGATCACCAGGAGGGTGGTAGATATTATGTAGTTGTATTGGGGGAGAACCTTGAAACTTGAGTTCGGCTTCAAGGTATTTAAAGGTAGTGCGGTCAGCATTCTTGACAAGGGAAAGTTGAAGATCATTTTTAAAGATTATTGGCAATCCACCCCCTATTCTCACAGTTCTGTCTTTTCTGATGATAGAGTAACCAGGGGGGGCGAAAGTAAGTCAAGGCTGGACGCTGAGTTGTCATTGAGTCAGGTTTCCGTGAGGAAGGCGATGTCAATAGCTTTGCTAAGGATAGTTTCAGATAATTCGATGCCATGTCGGACTGCTGAACGGCAGTTCACAAGTATGTAGGAGAGGGGTTTAGGGTTGTCTTTGGGTGAGGGGCATGGAAGGATGGAGGTAAGTTGGGGTGGGGCTCGGGGAGAGACAGGAGAGGAGGGGATTCTGCTAGTCCCCAAAATAATAGGGATGTTGGAGTGAGTAGGGGAGGAACATTAATCGATGAATTTGGAAGGTAGGAATAGCAAAGGTCAAAGAGGTCGGAAGAGGAGAGATGGCTCGAAGCACGGAAGGGCCTGTGGGTGTGGCAACTGAGGGGAGTAGTGCCCCAAGGTTTAGGAAAAGAGATGTGTTGTGAGCCAGAATCGAGGGAATTAGAACGATTGAAGAAGGATCTGGGATAGAGGGAGATGAAATCTTCGCTCAGTAGTGAGAGTTTAGTCATCAAGGTTGAGAGATGGCGTTCAATCAATGTTGGACAGTGTCTGGGTTAAAAGAATGGGGGGGGAGTGCGGTTGAGAAAGAGGTAGGGGATAGGATGTGTTCAGAGTTTATCGAGGGAGAGAATCTGGTGTGAGGAGGTGGTGAGAGACCGGGAGGGGGGATGAGAGGAGTGTTCAGACTGTTGGATGCGGTGAGGGCAGATGAGAAGGACAGGACATTCATAGGGTCAGGAGATGTGGTTTGAGATGATAAGAGGGAGTGAGGAGGGTGGGGATAGATGACGGTAGGTTTAAGAGGTAGAATGCAGTACTGAGAGGGAGAAAATGGGGCTAGGGCCGGGTGGGGGGCATTAGGAGGTTCCAGGAGGCGGGCAAGGCGGTAGGAGTGTGGTTAGGAATGGAGTTAGGGGTTGGGGGGTAGGTCATTGGAGAGCGAGTGAGTTTGGGAGGCGGAGCGTGTAGTTGGAAATCCGGGGGGAGATAGGGTCACAGGAGAGAGTGAGTAAATAGATGCTGAGATTTGGGAGACTGCATTAGCAGTAGAGACGTCTAGGGGAGGGAGGGTTGGAGCGGTGGGGGAGGGTGAGAGAAAAAGGGGGTTGAGAGGTTGGGTATATGGGGGGTTAGGGGAAGGCATAGATAGAAGGAAGGGCAAAGTATTGAAATGGTGCTCTAAGATGGAGAGGTGGTGTTCAGAAGATTGTATGAGAATATTACCAGTTTTAAATTTGGAGATGTCAATTTCACCAGGAAAAGATGGGACAGGGGTAGTAGACAGTTTAATTTATTTATTTTGAGGGTTTTATATAGCGCGAACAAGACCCTTGCAATATCAGAGCGCTTTACAAGTCAAATGTAGAAAACAAGGTGTAGCAAACAAAGATGTAGGTGAAACAACTATACATAGCTTATACATGTACACATCAGCTATGTGCACATGTATAAGCTAAAATGACAGCTATTGAGCCCCAAGACATAGATACTTATAATATACAGTAAAGCTAGTAGAAGGACAGAGTTCACGTGAATTTAGCCACGAGGATCGCTTTCACTTCTTTTTTGAAGGAGGCAGAGGACGGGTTAGTTCTTGTTTCAGTGGGCAAAGCATTCCAGATCCTAGGAGCCATAGCAGAGAAAGAACTGATGTAGGTTATTTTCTTGGCAAATCGTTTTGGTTTTAGAAGAAGTGTCTTGGCACTCCAGGAGTCTCTGCTGCCCACAGAGAGCTCCAGTTTCTGAGCTAGGTAGTGCGGGAATTGTGGTGTAGAGCCTTGTGCGTCATACAAGCGATTTTAACATGAATTGTAGCTTCAAAAGGTAGCCAGTTGAGGGCTCTCAGGTCAGGGTATATGTGAGAGTTTCTCTTTGAACCTGTGATGAGTCTTGCAGCTGAGTTGATAGTGGCTCTTAGTGGGGCTGTCGATGACCTTGGGAGGCTGCATAAGGTTACTGCCCCATACTCCACTCTAGGTATTACTAGGGTTTGTACTGCTTGTTCGAAATCGAAGGCTGGCAGAAAGGGTTTCAGTTTTCGCAGGGTATTCAGGTGGAAGTTGGCTCCTTTTGTGGTAGCTCTGATATGCTTCTGCATTTTAAGTTGCTGTCAAGCGTTATCCCTAGCGATTTCGCTGAGTCGACGATGAGAGGTTGTCCTTTGAGAGCTGTTAAGTGCTTCATCCAGTCCAGGATAGTGAGAGTTTTGAGAGGGGGAGCGATTAAGAGGAATTCCGTTTTGAGGGAGTTTAGTTTCAAATGGTTTTCGGCCAGCCATGTTTGGGTTTTTTGTAGAGTGGAGTTGAGTGATTTGATGTCATCAAGTAAGTGGATCTTGATGTAGATTTGGGTGTCGTCTGCGTACATGTGGAAATGAATCTTGGCGAGGCTGTGAAGATCGGTGAGAGGTTCCATAAAAAAGTTCAAAAGGGTCAGTGAGAGGGAGGAGTCTTGTGGAACTCCTAATGTGATTGGACAGGGATTGGTTGACCTTGAATCTTTGGGATCTGTTTTGAAGGAAGGAGGCGAACCAGTTAAATACAGTACCAGACATTCCCATTCTGTGTTTCAGGAGTTCAAGCAGATTGTCGCTTTTGACGGTGTCAAATGCTGACGATAGATCGAGTAGGATATGTAAGCAAGCTTCATTTTGGTCCAGGATTTTTAGAGCGTCGACAATTACATGTGTCATGGCTGATTCAGTACTGTGACCTGCTCGGAAGCCTGATTGAAATTGGTTAAGCAGGTTGAATTGATCAATGTGACTGTTCAGCTGCAAGTTAACACATTTTTTCAGGAGTTTGGCTAACATAGGTATGTTAGAAATCGGACGATAGTTATTTAGGTCGCAGGGGTCAGCTGTTGTTTTCTTTAGGATAGGCGTAAGGAATTTTGCTAGATTTAAATACTGGGATGTGGCGAGGGAAGATGCTTTTCCATTTGGAAGGGCGTTTGGTGTAGAAGATGTAGTTGGTTTTCATAGGGGAGGATAGGCTATGATAGTTATCGACAATTAATGTTTCAGGATGCCTAATCAGTAATTTATGTTTAACATTTTTCTTGGCATTTTTGGAGATTAGGCGGGTAAAGAATGGTCCATGTGTTGGGGCCATGTCTGGAGAGGGGTGAGTCTTGGGGGGGTGAGGGTGTGGTTGAGGGAGGACATGATGGGACACTGAGTTGAGGAGGGGAGAGAGAAGGGGGGATGACAAAGAGAGTAGTAAAGCGAGTGGAGAATCAGGGGGAGAGATGGGGATTGAAGTTGGACGGTGGTGGGGTGTGGAAAAAAAGAGCTAATGCAAAGGGCCGAGAAGCAATTGGAGGGAAAAAGAGAAGGAGGGAGGTCAGTAAAACACAGAAGGAAAATTGCCAATTAGAGCATACACAGGAGGATAGGTTACTGTGAGAGACAATTACAGAAATAGTAAAACCAAGATATGTTTAAACACTGGTAGTTGTGGAGTGAACCAATTGGAGCAGACATAAGAGGATAGGATATCATGAGAGACAGTTAAACAAGTTGTAGAATTGTAACACTCAGACAAGGTCACATTTAACAGTGTGCTAGAACACTTGTGTATCCGTGAAGGTAGAACATTAGAATACTAGACAAGTGACTATTTTTAACCATTCAAACATTTTATCTCTACTCACAGGCAGTATCCCAACTCTAGTACCAGCTCTAAAACCAGTCGTCAATAGTACTGAGGATAAGAGTTCTTCACACACAGAAAGAGCTCAGTGCAGGCTATAGTAGAGTAGAGCTACAGATAGCGAGAGTTCAGTGCAGGCTTGGGTTGAGTAGAGGTACGGGCAGCGAGAGCTCAGTGTGGGCTCTGGCTGAGTAGAGGTACGGACAGCTAGGCTCAGTGCAGGCTACGAGCAAGTACGGATGTGGGAGGCTAGAGTTCAGTATAAATAATGGCCAAATAAAGGTATGGAGACAAGATCTCCATGAAGACTATGACCACGAAGGGGTGCAGAGCGGCAGGTGCTGAATGAAGATCATGGTCAAGTATCGGTATGAGCAGAATGTGCTCATTGAAGGCTACGGCCACTTAGGGACCCGATGCATGAAGATTGACATGTGCCCTTAGGGCTACAAATGTAGAGTGATTATGTAGCATATACAAATTGACTGGTGGTCAAGTCGCTTCTGGGATAATCCAGAGACTCCAAGAACCCTTTGGCGTGATTAGCCCCAGAAAAGGGATGGATGGAAAAAAAGTGCTAAAATACAAAACTGAGGAAAAGCACCCTTCTCTGGCCACCACAAACAGCAGAATTACTGCTCCGTGAGTTAATTAACAAAAGGTATAACTATGTGCCCAGACACAGGAAACAGTTTGTACATGGGCTGCCTTCACCAAGTGAACTGCAAAAGGCACTCTAAGGAGACATAAACTAATATATAGCTATACTGACTTGTTACAACCAGCCAATAGGGAGGTTCCATGCACAGGGACTTATTCTTTTTTAAATGTTGGACAATTAGCTAGATATTGCAGTGCATTATTTAAAGCTCAGTGGCACGCCGGCAGAGTGTTTCAGATCCTAGATCTGGTTGTGAAGGGAAGTCTCAACTGCGGCTGTTTAATTTTGTTCATTTGTACTTAAGTCCGTGGGTGGAGAGAAGTTCCAGTTTATGTTTTATATTTTAAAAACTACTGTTGAATAACCCTGAACACCTACCTGCTCCTTCTGTCTCTCTTGCGCCCCGGTCCACCGCAGCTCTGTGGCTGATTGTTGTGGAGGGCAGTGGCAAGAGACTACACCGGAATTGACACACTTCCGGGGGTGCGCCATTTTGGTCGGCGCTCTAGTTGCTGTGCGCCGCAGTGCATTATTTAAAGCTCAGTGGCACGCCGGCAGATTGTTTGTTTCAGATTCTAGATCTGGTCGTGAAGGGAAGTCTCAGACCCGGCCTATTTTTGTTCATTTGTACTTAAGTCCGTGGGTGGAGAGAAGTTCCAGTTTATGTTTTATATTTTAAAAACTACTGTTGAATAACTCTGAACACCTACCTGCTCCTTCTGTCTCTCTTGCGCCCCGGTCCACCGCAGCCCTGTGGCTGATTGTTGTGGAGGGCAGTGGCAAGAGATTACACCGGAATTGACACACTTCCGGGAGCGCGCCATTTTGGTCAGCGCTCTAGTTGCTACGCGCCCCCTGCCCCTATTTGGTCCCAGCGTGGCGCGGGAGCACAGCGGGCGCGCCATAGGCAAGCCCATCTGCGCCCATCCGCGCCAGTTCGTTGCCTCTCGTCAGACATACTGGCCAAAAGCTGCCGAATGGTGGCTTCTACCCTAGAGAGGATTTGGTCAATTTGCGCCCTTCTAAGCCTCATGGCTGTATGGCCCCCCTGCACCTCTTGAGTGGTCCATTAGCTTGCCCGTGCGGCTTGTTTGCTCTCCCCACACCTTCTACTGTAGTAGCCTCTTTGAATATACCCTCGCAACAACAGTTAAACGTTTTACAGTTGAACGTACGGTCACTGGCCAAGCATCATGCAGAGATATTCGACCTTATAACTGACGAATCTCCCGATATTTTTTTCTTGACGGAAACATGGCTTAGTGATGACATGACGGCCATACTAAACTTGGCACTACCCCGGATTATTCGATCTCCCTGGAGAACAGAGCTACCAGAGGGGGCGGTATTGCGGTGATTACAAGGTCTGCCTACTCCTGCTTCTTTGGGAAGGTCAATATGGAAGGGGGGGAATGTGCACATTTTAGTATCTCCATAAACACTAATTTTACCTTCTCAGGGCTTTTAATATATAGACCTCCTGGACTCGCTTCAGGCTTTAACAATACCCTCCTAGAGATAGTAGGAGCGTTTGCTGTGGGGTCAGCTAATTTTAGCGTCTTCGGCGACCTTAATCTCCACTTTGAGTTGGAGTATAACCCGACTATACACACCATGATCGCCGATTTAGCCGCTTTTCATCTTTTTCAAATAGTCAAGAACCCCACACATATAGGAGGTCATGTGTTGGACCCGATCTTTACTAACATTGAGATGCCCACCACTACTACTCCTACTCCTATAGCTTGGTCCGATAATTTTTCAGTTGAAATGACCTGCTCTATCCCTACTTCCACACCTTGTAAAACCCAACGATCTGTACTTAAAAGACCATGGTGCAAGCTCCGACTAGAAGACTTCTATGCACTGCTAGGGTCTGACCCTTTAGGTCCATTTAATAAAGTTGAGACAGGATATGAGTCTTTTTGTGCATGGATCACCTCGGTACTTCATTTACTTATACCAGCTACCTGGGTTAAAGGGCGCACTCAGGACGCCAATCCTTGGTATAATGACACCTTGGCGGCCTTGAAAAAGACCTGTAAACGGCACGAGCGTGAATGGAGGAAAGAGTATTCCTCTGTGAAAAAAACTCACTATCTAACTGAGCTCAAAGCATATCATAGAGCTATATGCAGGACACGAGCGGAGTACTATGCCTCCGAGATAAAACTTAGTTCTAACCCCGCTAAAGCCATTTTTAAGATTCTTAAAGAGCTCAACACTAAAACATCTCCTAAACTCATTCCTACGTCAGTAGCCCAATGTGAGGAACTGGCCTCCTTCTTTGTGGAGAAAATTCGTACCATTTATCAATCGTTCGCCCCTATGAATACGTCTGACTCAGCTTCTCCAATGAGGCCAATTCCAGCCTCCAAACTGATGGTCATTCCAGAAATTTCTTGGGAGGAGTTTAATAAGCTAACTATGCATATCAAGTCTGGCTCTCCGGCTGATCCGCTCAAACCTGCCCAGTTCAGAGATTCTTCACTGTGTTGTCTGGCCCCGTTACACAACCTTATTAATGCCTCTTTCTCATCAGCTACTGTTCCAGCTAAATGGAAGCAGGCATGGGACTCTCCTATATTAAAAAAACCTAACTTAGACCCTCTGAAGCCTGAAAACTTCAGGCCTATTTCCCTCCTCCCCTGGGCAGCGAAGATTGCTGAATACCAGGTCAATACAATCCTCACCAACGTATTGAACGCCAATAACACTCTGGACGAAACACAACATGGGTTCCGCACAGGTCATAGGACCGAGACTGCTCTCCTGGCCATGATGGAGCACCTTCGTTCCATCCTTGATCACGGTCAAACGGCGGCACTGATCCTATTGGACCTAAGTGCCGCCTTTGACACTGTTTCCAATCAGATTTTGCTCTATCGGCTTGAGGAGGCAGGGATCACGGACAGGGCTCTTGCCTGGTTTAGATCTTTTTTGACCGAGAGGTCTTTTCGCATTTCTACCCCTCCCTTTCTATTCCGGGCTCATGCTATTGAGTAAGGTGTTCCCCAGGGCTCGGCATTAAACCCCACCTTGGTCAACCTTTACGTCCAGCCACTAGCTGCTGTCGCCAAAGAATGGGACCTTACCATCATCTCATACGCTGACGACACTCAGCTAGTGGTTACCCTCACGGAAGGTACCACCCCTGATCCTCTTAGATTCAAAGCTGGCCTGGCTGCTGTGGCAGAATGGATGACATCTAACTGTCTACAACTGAATGCCGCTAAGACAGAGGTGTCACTGGTCCTGGCTCCATTCCTCTTCAACTTGTATATTAACAAGTTGGAGGAGCATCTGCTAAAAACAGTAGCCGATTACACCTATGTAGGCCGAAAAGGCGTCCCTGTTCTGCTCTACGCGGACGACGCTGTCCTTATTTCTAGGACAGCAATCGGCCTCCAGACACTTTTAAATTCTTTCTTTGACTTCATGGAGTCCCGAGGCCTAAGTATTAATAACTCTAAGTCCTTTGTCATGAAGACAGGCCTAGGATCACGAAAACTTAACAATTTTTGTATAAATGGGGAAAAAATTCCAACCACCAATACTTTTTCATACCTTGGGGTCCATTTTGATCACAAATTATCCTGGGGCCCTGCAGTTCTTAAGAAGAACGGCGAGGTAACACGTGTCAATGCGGCCATACTTGGCTTCGTGAGAAAAATTGGTAACAGCCCGGTGGCCGCTTTACTTCCTGAAGAAAGTACTGAGGCTGCCAAGGGGAACCGGTAATTTCTCAGTACATGAGGAGTTGGGTGTACCCTATCTAAGTGATAGAATAGCAGCTAATCCCGTGTTGTGCTGGTTAAATTGCTGGCTTAATAACGATATACCTCTCACCCATGAAATACTAAAAGAAGCCTTAACATTGGATGGCAGGTTTAAAGTCCCGTGGCTGAAGTATATTTATGATTGCCTTATTGAAATAGGACGGCCTGATTTGTTTTTAACCCCAAACCTTATCACCAAATCAGACGTCATTTTTGTGAAAAATGCATTCATGACAACCAGGTACACTGCCCGGGAGGAGGTTGAGTTGCAGAAGGACAGTGTTAGGAAACATGTCTTACTTAAAACCTGTCTACAAATGGAACCATATTTATCATGGCCTATGACTGGCTATGAACGTTACCTACTAATAAGGTTCCGTTTTGATCTGTTTAATCTCTTACTGGCGGTACCAAGTGGGGCTCATCGGGGTGAGGTGTTGCCAGCTTGTGGCTGCGACGGAAAGTCTCCGCAAGATCTGGCACAATTTTTATTTATCTGCCCTTATTACAAAATACCTCGGAGGCTATATTTAAAACCTTGCCTCAAAAAACTGAATTTTGCACAGATAAAACCAGCACTTTATTACCTTCAACTTTTGAAATCCGACTGCACTTTATTTGTTTGTAGTTTTCTGAAACTAGCAATTACCTTCAGGAAAAGTATGGAGGGATAATTATGCTGCTAATGCCGTTAGGTATTTTTAACCTTTTTATTGCGCTGTAATTATTTATTTATATATTTTTAAAAAGTGTTTAATTCTGCCCGCTGCTTCTGTCTTTCATATTGTCTAAAGATATACTTGTCTCATAATTGTATTAGCAGGATTGTTTTTATTTAACTGTATGTTTATGAATTGTGCATTTATGATTGTAAGGTTTACAATCGAATAAAGATATTTGAATTGAATTGGTCGGAAATAACACTCACTTACGGGGAGATCATTGGTGGCCCACTGCCCTGGGTAAAGCCCCTGTACCTAAGACTGAAGTTAAAAACTTGGGGGTCTGGTTAGACTCATCCTTTAGCTTCTGTACCCTAAAAAAGTTGCTGCCACATGCTTTGGCATACTGCGTAGTCTGAAACTGATCCTTAAATTTTTTGACCCAGCCACGAGACAGCTAATAGTCCAGTCTACAGTTTTGTCCAGATTGGATTACGCCTGCTCTTTGCTGTTAGGTGCTAACCACGCAGAAATCATCCGAATGCAGCGCATTCAAAATGCGGCCGCTAGAGCCTTAGTAGGTTTCCCCCGGTTTAGCTCCATCTCTGACATCATCCGGAGGCTTCATTGGCTCCCGGTATTTCAGCGAATACAGTTCAAGACTTTATGCATCTTGTTTAAAATCCTAAGACTTGCTACCCCCAAAATGCTTGGTAACCTGCTGAACATGTATGTTCCAACTCGTGCATTACGCTCAGCAGGTCAAAACCTGGTCAGAGTAGCACAGCAGAGCGGGAGGACGCTCCTTCCGCTTCCTAGCGGCAAAACTATGGAACACCCTACCAGCCCACATTCGTGAAATGGAAGGACTGTTAGATTTCAGGAAAGCAATTAAAACCCCCTTAACTAAACCTTTCTGAAGTCTGCCGGCTGATCCCCTCACACTCATCTATTTTCTGCAAACAGCGCCGGGACGCCCCTTTGCTGGGGCAGCTGAGCGCTTTACAAGATTATTTAACATAACATAACATAACATATGGAACTGGCACCATGCCTGGACCCTGTTTGTGGATTCTCTCTTAAAACAGAAGGGGTTTCAGGCCCTTCATCAGCACGATAAGGAATGGAACATGGTGGAAACAGCTTCACCCCTGTGTTACTTTGTCGTGCTCTCCATTTAAAAGCTGAAATAAGATTAAGGACTGCTTCTATGTCACTACAGGTCAAGCATTTCCAGCGAAGATATGTTTTGTTAGGGTGCAATGTTTTTATCCCTTACCTGTAGCTGAGCCTTCCATCCTTTCTCTTTCCTTAGGAAATCGTTTTTCATCTCCATCAAATGCTACCCATTTCATATATATCGGACTGTTATGGTCAGATCTCTTTTGTTCTTCAAAGCTCTCCTTGCTCCGAGAGCCCGGACAATCTTTTGTACATGGCTCCTCCATCTCTTCAACTTTTATGTGGTTAATGAACTTCTGGGCAACCTGGGAAGATGGCTCATCCCCTGCTTCAATGTTTACTAAAGTAATGGAGCCTGGAGAGTCATTAGAAGATGGTTTCTCTTTTTCATGCTTCGGCCAATCCTTGGACACCCAACGACTCACTAAAGAAGGTTCCTCCCATTCTTCAACTTTCACCAGGACAACTGAGTTGTGATGATCAGTGGCAGGTGGTCCATCTTCTCCTTCACTCTCCACCCTGTCCACTGAGTGCTTATCGTTGGTAGAAGACTCCTCCGCTTCCTCGACCTTTATTTGGCAGACAGAACCCTGACAATCACTGGTTGTGGCAGCTTCTTCTTTGTCAAGCATCAGACAGTGCAAAGAGTTCCCACAATCTCTGGTGGAAGGTTTCTCCCCTTTGTCACTCTTCACCAGCTCCATGAAGTTATGGCAATCGTTCATAGATGGTAAATCTTTTCTTTAGTCTTCAGCTGGCCGAGGAAGAGTTAAAAGACCCATCTAATTCGTTCAGATGATCTTGCTTTTTACAGTCTAGTGAAGAATATCGTTAATTTTCAAGATTATGAATTCTGGTAAAAAAAAGAGAAACAAATATGAAATGTTAGGACCGAAGGCCATACATCTCCTCCTCACAGCAGGTTCTTGAATGTTTATGTTATGGCAGGTCAGTTGACTTCTCTACCGTAGCAGCATTAGCAACATCACACACATACAATTTCTATTTCTACTTGCTGGGTACCATCTGGTCTGTTCTATCTTTGCAGTTAAACTGATATCCTGCTAAGTTTACTTTTAAGTAACAAGCCTGCCTTCCAATGCCAGTGTAATATCTCTCTGCATTAACCCAACACATTTTCTATTTGCAATTTTTGTTGGGTGTCTTTCCACAGCTGTAAAATACATTATTTGAGGCCAACCACAAAACTGCAGTACAAAATCATATACAATTTTACATATATGCTAATTATTTCAGCTCAAAAGAGTAACATACACATTTGCTTTTAAATTTGAAATTGTTCTGGCTGAAAATTTGAGTTCTATTGTTTTTTTGTATGACTTCTAGGGTTTAATGGAAATGATCTACAGTTTCTTCAAGTCCTAGCCTCAAGCTTATGCATTTGCATCAAAGTACTGTGATACATTGTTGATTAAAGTGATGAGTTTTGTCTCTTGTACCTGGAGATCTGGTTCTTCCCCGTGCAGATGCAGAAGACACTTCAAGATGGGATATTTTGCTAAATCTACATCCGAGCACCCTCCTTCCACTCTCTAGTGGCTATCTAATCTGCAATGCTGATGCCAGCAGCTCTATGTAGTAGGGTGCAGTGGAATGCTACTACAATTTCTGAGGTAGCCCCCTACATTCACTATTACACTTGATTTCGCGTGCCATTTGTTCACTTGGGGATGAGATGCGGTTTAGTGGCATGAATGCGGACTCTGAGACCTGGAGAGTTGGGTTTTTCTACCATCTATGACAACTGGCCAAAAACTCTTTAAGTCCAGGAAAATCATTTAAACTTTTTGGTCTTCAAATTAAAAGCTATAATGTAATAAAGTTTACGAATAAATATGTAAAACATCGCTTCTGATCCTGAATGGTCTTCCATCCCTATAGATGCAGGACACACCCTTGCTCTCCAGGTAAATTTGCAATATACAAATACCAATCCTTGCATATATCCGTATCAATCTAGAGACTAATTGATTCCTCTTTGTTTAGATTCTATTGAGATGACATAGGTCTAAGGGCGTTTGTGGCAAAAGGGTGAGTCGTCATAAAGCAACTGGCTGAAACAGCAGCGTTAAGCTAACTCTGAAGAGATGCATAGAATGGCAAAACCAGATATGTGGTTTAAAGTCACTTCCAGAGGGCTGCTGAATATGTGATTTTCACACACTCAAGGACTGAACTCCAGGCCAATTGTTTTTATATCAAAAGATATAGTTGTTTTATTTTTAGAGCCAACAGGCATAAAAATATACTTTTCTCGATACGAGTACTCTCATGGAATTACTTTGCCAGGAGGCAATAAGCTTTGTGAACACAATAGGTACAGGGGTTGCAGTAGGCAACACAGTTCTAAACACACTATAGAATTGAGCTCAATGGGTTTTCATCATATAAGTACAGTAGATTACTTTGGTAGTTCCAGGACTGGATCCTAATTCAGTCCTGGGGTCTAAGCTGAAACCAATCTAGTAAAATCGTTTTAGTTACTGTAGTGAATTTTCATGAATATAAAGCGGTTTTAAAAGTTGACACTTAGAAGCTTTTTAATGGAAATCTGACAATGTTATTCAATGGGAGAAAATTCAGGTTGTAGGTAAAGTACGATTGCGTTACTTTTGTAATCTGGCACGGGTCTCCTAGGGCCAGCACTGGGGTCTTAACTCAAAACAGGTAAGTAATTGCGTTTCAGTATTTTGTATGATTTTTAAAGAATATTTCAAGTTTTCAAAAGTAGACACTTAGAAGAACTTTCATAGAAAAGCAGACAATGGGTTCCTATGGAGAAAATGCAGATGACTAGTAAACCTGGTAGGAATTACTTGTGCGGTTCAGTACTGGGCTGAAAGGTACAGTACTGGCTTCCCCCCTGATCACAGGTGAGTACTTCGGTATTCGGACGTTGGCTGATTTTATGTGAATATTTTCAGTTTTCATAACTTCACACAAAATTTTTGAGTCAAAATTGGTCAATGTTATCCAATGGCAGGTAAGTGAGTTACCGGTTTCCAGGTGAGTACTTGGCTGGTGAAGTTAAGGTTCTGGGCATAGACTCAGGGGTCCCCCAGTGTCAGGTTTAATCTCAGCAGCACAGGGGCGGCCGGGGGCAGAGGTAGGTAGGCCCAATGATATCCAATGAGGGAAAGGGGCAGTTGCGGCTGGTGACATTTGAAAGTGGGGGGGGCGTAACATTATTGTCGTACTGCATCGCTCGCACAGTACCACATGTAGAAAAGGCCTCACTGCGCAGGCACGAGCATCTTGTACACCGAGATTGCACAGTGAAAATTCCTGGCACCACATCCTGCACACACCTAGTTAATACTCAGGCTGCCCAAACAGTCAGCATTAACAACAGTGGGCAAGCCACTCCCCCAAGCCACTCCCCCCTGCCCTCGAGTAATGCACCCACTCACTCTAAACCAGGAAGTGTTCTGCTTTCTCGCCGTGCGAGAAGGCAGAAACAAATCACAAATGGTAGTAATATTACGGCAATAACTACGATTTGTTTCTGCCTTCTCGTACGGCGAGAAAGCAGGGGGGCGGAAAGGGGGCCTTCGGTTGGTGGCTGCTGGCTAGCAGGCCACGCTCCTGGTCACTTGCTCAGGGCAAGGGGGGAAGTAGGATAGGACAAAGGTTGTACAGCCAGCGGCACTCGGGCGTCTGGGTGCACGGTGCTCTTGAGCCGTCGGCCGCTCAATGTTATCCAATAGGAAAGGTAACAAGCATTTACAATGCAACGGTTTCGCCTTTGGAAAAGTTTGAGCTATTGGCATTGTGAATGACAAACTTTTTATTTATGTGTTGGTTTTGAAAACAGATAAATAAATGGCATTGTTATTTACAATGGCAATAGCTTAATCTCTCACAAATGCGATTTGTATTGCAACTATTTCAGTTATCATTTTGCACTACGATGAAAACTGGCTTGTGCATTTACTCCTGCAGAAGAGTATCAAGAGGAGAGGCCCTGTTGCAGACCCGTGGAGATTCAAGCATCTGTTGTGCATCACCTCATAACAAACACAGCATAATTGTACACGGGACGGAGAAAACTGTTTTTTTTAAGAGGAGTGCCCCTCTAAAAGAAAGGCCCCGGTCTCTCCTGCTTTCTTTTACAAGGACGCACTTGGTTGTTGTGAGGCCCAGGTTGAAAAGAGAAATCGCGTTGTCAGGTCAGTCTATTGCAGACCTAGGTCTCGGCTTCTACACTTGTCCTATCCGCATGATCCTCGGCAAATCATGAAATCTCTGCTGTTCCTCCATTCAACTCCGTGCATCAAATGTGGCGTGCCCACAGTTTGTTAGGGTTACAGATGAACGTTCCTGTTAGCAAACTCCTCTCTATATGAAGTTGTAGGCGTATACGCTCAGTGAGAAAAACTACAAGGCCTAGAATTCAAAGTGCAGTTTGCTGAAAAACCCGGACAGTTCGGAGGTGTTAGAATTGAAGAGGGGCTACCTGCATGTGAATGCACATATGTGGTCAAGTGAGGGGGGGGGGGGAGCTCCTCGGCACATTGTACAGTGCAAGCAGTCAAGGGTGGAGCAGCAAGGATTGCCATCAGCAGTGAGAGGTACAGAGGACATACAGGCACACCAGCAGCATGGAAGGGTCTTAAGGTAGGGCGAGGAGTGGTACTTTCGCTGCCTGGAGAGACTCATAAAGCGGCAGTCACACGAGGAGAGTTGCACAACACAAACGAGTCACAGGATACGCTAAAAACAGATGTCACTTATTTGAATGGATGAATGAAGTAATGCTGGAGAGAAAGGCGAGACCTCTCCAGCCAAATCACGTATGCATCTGTTATAATCAGAAGCAAATATATTCCAGATATATTTTCAGTTGACAAGTTAGATGGATACATTAATGTGTGAGTATATAGCGCAGATGGTGGGTACTAGAACGCCTTTAGGCGCATTTGTGTTCGGTTCACGCTCTGCACGGTTCTGTTACCGGTCCACTCTGTGCTACAGATGTTTGCTGTAAATTACAGAGGTTGACCACTCCTTTTGACTGACAGGAACAGCTGTTTTTAAAGTGAGGGGCTGGTTCCGGGGAATAAAACAGCTGTGCATCTTTTACAGGGTGGATTCTCTGCCCTGCCATCCACTCTGGGAAGTGATGGGGGCGAGGGCCGTGTGAGCATCCAAGGGAAATGTGTGGGGAGCAGGAGAGAGGGGCCGGGAAGGAGACCACAGAGGTGCAGAGCCGTGGGAAGGGGGGGCCGGGGGATAGATACATCGACACACGAGATGGAGGGGCGGGATAAGGGAGGCGCTGTCATGTGGAAATGGAAACACGAACAAGAAGGGACAACAGGCCAAGGAAAACGACGCAGAGCGATTTTGGGAAGGGAGGGAAATGTAATTAGAGGTGAGCCCTCATGCACACTTAGCATTTCTCCACCCTGCTACATTGTACAGTCCGGTGGAAAAAAGTCAAAGGCTCCAGGCACAGTCTGGGCGCCGAGGACCAATCCCAGTGCTGCTCTCATGCTGGGAGTTGGTAAAATTAAGGAGATAAATGAGAGGCCCCGAGGCTCGAACCCTGTTCTCCGGCACCAAAGTCGGCAGCCCCTGGGCTAGTGAGGAGCTGTGGCACACTGCTACGGGGAAGAACGAGGCCGAGCTGGCTGGACTTTAGCCTCTCGGGGCCATGGGGCCCAGAACAGTAAGCGCTATTTCCCACAAGTCTTCAGCTTGTAAACAAGGATCTCTGGCCTTGGAGGCCGGCCTCCGGGCATCAACGACTTGGCATACTCTGCCTAGCACGAGAGGGACGGAGCATCAGCACTTTTATTTTAATTAAAAACCGGGCACAGAGCCCTCCTTTCTGCAGCATCCGTCTGGGATTTAACTCCTGCCGCTCTGAAGCACAGCAAAAAGAAAACAAAGGGAGCGGGTGCGGCGCAACAACCAGAGCTGGCGACTTTTGAACGGAGGAACCAGGTTGCAGTCTCGGCGTGGGCTCAACATCCTGGGACTCTGGACAAATAATGTAATCTCCCCGTGCCTACAAAAATTAACGAGTCCTTGTGTAAGGTAACTGGTGCTCGTGTAAAGCGCTCCAATACCGTCGGGTCGAGTTCATGCTATTTAAAACAGCAACAGCAAAAAAACGAACAAGCTGCCCAAGTATACAAACGAATGAACATTAATGAAAACAAGTGCGCTATTGAGGAGGGTGGGGGCAGTTGTAGCCGACACTGCATCAAACAACGAAGTTCACCACGGATCTCCTCCCCTCTGTGCCCGGCAAAGCGCTTTAATTGCCAAGTTGGGACGAGCAGATTCTGTGGCCGGCTGAAGGATCCAAGTTTTCAAGCAGGGAGGGTTGTGTGGGGGAGGGTTAGTGCACGAGGAGCAGGCTCCGAGCACATAGGGCAGGTTACAACAGACGCAACGCAACGGTGCACGAGCCGTGCACGTGGTAATGTGCATAGCACTCTACACGCTATCCCTTCTTGGCGCTGTAATGAGTCTTGGTAAACCGAGGCACTGGTTGGACCGCCCGCATTACATCTACGAAAGCTGTGACTCGAACCCGTGTCCGGCAGTTTACACCGATGAACTGCAGACAACCCGCGGAGCTAGCTTAAAAGCCATTTATTGTCCTACAGGCCTAGTTTATGCTACGTACTAGAGAGTGTGCGCTTTTGGGGAGGTAAACTAAGGTAGTATTCCCCCCTCCCACACCCCCGGGTGCCTTTGGCAGCCCGCCTGCAGCGGCCGTCACCTCCCTTTCAGACTTGTGAAACTGGCCTGTTTTAGCCCTTTCCTCGAGCCTTGCCCCGGGACCTTTGATGGGGGAAGTGACTATCCACCCGAGTCCACCCGTCCACCCCTCATCCTCCCCTCCCCCCTCTCTTCTCAGACTGGTCAAACTGGCCGGTTCGAAACCTTTTCTGGAGTCTTGCCCCCAGGACCTTCGATGGGGAAGGGACTATCCACCAGAGTCCACCCCCCCTCCCCCGCGGCCGACCCCTTCCTTTCAGACTGGTCAAACTGTCCGGTTCTAGCTTGCAGCGCAGGCCTGCACCCCTTCCTGGGGTCTTCACCTGGGGTCTTTGATGGGGGAGGCGAAGATGAACTAGAGTCCCCCTCCTCCTCCAACACCTCCTGGGTCTTCAAAGACTTCAGCGCTCTTCCCCCGGCGGCCGGAGGGGGGCATGGCCACAGGGTCCCTTACAGCCCCACAACAGAAGGCAGAGCTCGTCTCCGCCTCCATACCCCGCAGCCCTGTGGTTACCAGCAGCCTGGCCAGGGCCGGCTTCAGGGCAGTGCGACTGGTGCGGCTGCACAGGGCGCGGACCTCTCACGGGGGCGCTGTGACCTCAGGGGCGCATTAAATATTTACGCCACGTACTTAATTTAATAGGCCTCGACCCTTTTAGAGCCCGCCCCCCACCCCCATTTTTTTCATTCCACTTAAAGCTCTGGTAAAACGCCTGCTGAGAAGTGCCAGCTGCCCCACTGAAAATGCAGCGGACTCCAACCCGTGGCTTACTTAGCACTTAGAGTGCTTATGCACCATGGTCGGAATAGGTCAGTGGATGGAATGGGACAGTGGCTGGAATTGGACAGTGCTGAAAACAGCTAACTGTGCTGCTGCAAGGAATATTATTTCCGAAGTCACTGAGGCTGTAGATAGCGCCTTTACCGCTTTATTAGTACACATGTCGCCGGCCCGCAGGGGCTCCGTCCAAGGAGGCATCGCTGCGGCTGAGGCAATGTTTCCTGACTCCGTCTTGGACTCCGTATGGATCGGAAACTTTCCTCCATGACACTTCAGGGCAGAGAGGGGAAATGCCGCGCTTCAGTGCCGCCAAATTCTTCTTCATTGTAAAATGGAATTAAAACAAAAATGGATTGACTAACGCTTGCATTCCTTATAGAACAAGCAACGGAGAATGAAAGGGGAGGGGGGGCGGGAACGGGCACACGGGGAGGGGGGCGGAACGGACAGCGGGAGAGGGGCGGGAGAGGACACGGACGGCGGGAGGGGGGCGGGAGAGGACCCGAACGGCGGGAGAGGACACGGACGGCGGGAGGGGGGCGGGAGAGGACACGGACGGCGGGTGGGGGGCGGGAGAGGACACGAACGGCGGAAGAGGACACGGACGGCGGGAGGGGGGCGGGAGAGGACACGGACGGCGGGAGGGGGGCGGGAGAGGACACGAACGGCGGGAGAGGACACGGACGGCGGGAGGGAGGCGGGAAACGGGCACAGGACAGCGAGGGGGGGGGGAAGGATCACGGCGCACGCACATTTCTAAACAAAATGCTCCTTACCTGATCGCCTCGTGGGAACTCGAATCTTGCAGCCAACTCCAACAACAAACACTTAGCAAAAGAAGAAAACAGGCGGACTCCAAAAAAAAAAACCAACACACACCCACCACCGTGATGACGAACAGAAGTGGGTGGAGAGGGAAAAAATGTCGGGAACGCCCCCGAATCTGGTCCGGCCTTGCCGAACAGATCTCTGTTCCAATGGCTAGCCTCCATTTATGGAGCTAGCCAATGGAACAGAGGGGCGTATTCAAGAGTCCCTAACTGAAGACTAGAGATTTCTCTGGGGGCGGAGCTTACGCTCCGTGCCCCAGGCGAAACCTAAAAAGGGAACAACGGCTGCAGGCTCGGGGACGGAGATTCTACAGGGGCGACCAGCACTTCGAGAGGTAAGTTGGGATCTTGGAGCACAGGTAGGGACCCCAAAGGGAGGCACAGGGAGCCGCAGGGCGCCGGGTGCAGGGGTGTCTTTGGGTGTCGGAAAAGCTTACCCTCAGCTGGTCACGTTTGGGGTGGCCCCTGGTTCTGAGTCTGCAGGCGTCGTCTGGTTGGTCGAGGAGGGTCTTTGGGCACTGGACTTTGGGTCCCAGTCGCCGGGGGGACGTCCTCGTGGTCTCGGTTCGGTTGGGCACGGCCCAGGCTCGGTGGGTGCAGAGTGAACTGGTCCGGAGCTTCCTGGCTGGCACCAGGGTGGTTGTTGCAGCAGAGCCTCTGCTGGAGGGAGTCCCAATCTTCAAGAGGGTCAAGGCAGGCAGGTCCTCTGGGTGTCCCAAGGTTGCTGTCCGCAGGAGTCGCCAGGGTTAGGCAGGAGCAGGTTCCAGGATCAACAGGCCTGTAGGGCTGGGGCCAAGTCAGTTGTTGTTGTCCTGTTGTTAGCAGCTGCACGGCGGGTCTTCATCTTGATCTTCTTTCTTCTTTGTTTATCGGAATCTGAGGAAGGAAGGTTCAGGGAGCCCCTAAATACTGAATTTAGGGGCATTACAGGTAAGACAAGGTCAGGGACCAATGGGTCCCTGTCCTGGGGTGAGTACACCCCCTAGCCTGCTCCTCTCCTGTGGGAGGGGGGGAGGCGCTAGCTGTGATTGGGCAGGGCTCCCGATCTTCAAGATGGCCGGAGCCCTGGGTCGTGCTTCACCTCGTCTCCCCCACCTGAGGGGTGGGGTTGGCACAGGCTGGCACCCCCCCTTCCTGACATAGTTTTTCCCGCCAGAGTGGGGGGCAGGACTGGAGGGGGCTGGTTGCTGGGTACAGCAAATGGTCTGGAGAAGCTCACAGAGGCGACATGCCTTTGAAGCTTCCCCCTGCCCATCCTGGGGGAGGAGACCTAGCACCTTGCCCAGGATATGCATTGTTGCAGGCCCAG
Organism: Lissotriton vulgaris; assembly: GCF_964263255.1. NCBI lineage: Eukaryota > Metazoa > Chordata > Amphibia > Caudata > Salamandridae > Lissotriton > Lissotriton vulgaris. The sequence goes on from NW_028249262.1 coordinate 505,257, forward strand.
GAGAGCGGGGGCTCTCCTACCCAGGGGTCCAGCAACATGTCTGCTGTGGGGCAGCCGCTGCAGCCACTCAGCCAGACGTGGATTGTAGGTTAGGTTTTCAGGGGGCATGTCTAAGATGCCCTCTGGTGCATTTTACATTAAATCCCACACTGGCATCAGTGCGGGTTTAATGTGCTGAGAAGTTTGGTACCAAACTTGCCAGTCTTCAGTGTAGCAATTATGGTGCTGTGGAGTTCGTAATGACAACCTCCCAGAACCATATTCTCTTAATGGCATCACTGCACTTACAGTGCCCCGGAATGGCCCTGGGTACTGTAGGGGCACAGGGCTCATGCACCTGGGCCCACACCACTGGCATAGGGCACCCAGCTAGAGGGGTGACTGATATATGCCAGGGAAGTGGGTTTGTGGGCAGGGCACACAGGGATGTGTGCCAGTTCGACTATTTGTTTAGTTCTGTACCTAGGCACTCACCCTGCAAAAGGCAGTGTGTGGGTACCAAGGTACAGTGCCCCAAAGGGTGGCACAATAAGTGTTGCAGCCCATAGGGGTCTTCTCTGGTCACCATGCCCTGGGTACCTAGGGTACCATTTACTAGGGGCTGATAGGTGACCAGAGATGCCAATTGGGTTTTGATTCAACACAGTTTTTAGGGAAGGAACACAGGCCCTGGGTACCTGATTGGCAGGAGCCCAGGGCACACTCAGTCAAAGCACATCAGCAGTCAGAAAAAAGTGGGGGCATACCAATGCAAGAAAGATGGCACTTTCTCACAATTACCCATTGTCACGATCTCCTTGCTCCTTTGGCTGCTTTCATTGCTGGTACAATACAGTGCAGCAATAGCTAAAATGTCACCTCCTCCGATAGGATTTAGAAAGTGGAACAACTTGGATTTTATTGAGTATTCCTTTTTTTCACAACTTGCCGACTTCAAAGGTGATTCAGGTTTGAAATATCCTAATGAAAAACACCACTACAACTAGGCACATCATCCACATCACAGCCCTTTCCCAAAAAGATGGCACATTCTCAGGAACATTTTTAATAAATATTTGTACCCTATGAAACCTGAGTTTATCATAAACAAGGTTGTTTTCAGGAGCTCGTGCATGGCTATGAATCTCGACACTGTTTATATAACAGGGAAGAGAGGAGTTGATTTGGTTAATCACATCACATCCTAAGTAACTTATGTAAACAAAAGTGTGAGATTCTGTGCAGTTGTCATTTAAAAAAGGTTACAGATCATTCACTATCTGTATAGACCTTGTTAGGCCCATGATGAAATACTCTTCAGGATGCACATACCCTCGCCCACCTAGATGGCATGCTTCATCATCGGGTGGTGCTCCACGTTTAGGGTTTTGTTTTTAGTTAGGACCCAATGGGTCTGAGGCCCCTGGGGAGCAGAGACCAGGTGTATCCTTTCCAATAATTATCGCTTCCCACTAGATCTGGGCGCAGGGACTGTGTTACGTCAGCCTTTCACTGAGCAACAAACTATCAACCGTGTTTAATGTATTCTTAAATATAGGCACTTTTCAGAAAAGGTGACACACCACTACTGCAAAGCCCTTTATTTAGTTTATTTATTTATTTATTTTGTATAGCGCAAACAGCTACCCAACAACGGGTTTCCCGGCGCTGTGATTCAGTAGTAGCTGTTCGGACGACTGACTTAGATGTTGAATAGCCAGGTTTATAAGGCCTTTAAGGTTTTTCTTTATGAAGAAATGATTGTACCCTTCTGATTCAACCCGTTGCGTGCTTATGACGGAACCACGCCGTCATGAGCCACGGGCGGCGTGTGCTCGCGACAGCGTGGTGCCGTCATGGGGCTGCCGCTCCTCCCACGCAACATTAATTCCCCGCCTATGCAGGCGAATTAATGAGCGGGTGGGGCCGTGACGGAACCACGCCGTCATGAGCACACACCGCCCGTGACTCATGATGGCATGGTTCTGTCACGAGCACAGTAGCGCCGCGCTCACCCCCTAGCCCGCCCCCACCCTGCGGCGAAATTTGCGCTGCGGCGAAGGAGTTAAATAACTTCAGGCCAATATCCCTCCTTCCCTATTGAGCGTCATAATTTTATTGAGAGTAATGTTTTTTAAAAGACTTTCATGTTAGTTTTGGGTCAGAGAGAAGTACAGAATTGGTGGTGCTATCCCCTGTCTGTGATTTACACAGGCAAGTGGATAAGGGCGAAGACACAGCTTTGATCCTTTTGGAACTTTCAGCTACATTTGATACCATCAACCAACACATTTTGATCTCCAGGCTGAGTGCAATTGGTAATTCAGACATTATTCTGAATAGCGTAACTGTGGCCCTTGCTTCAATGTAAATGTGTGTGTAAATGTGTTGTATTTGTATAGCGCGAACAGTAACCCATAAGCATCCCGGCGCTTGTACTCCTACCACAAGGGAACCCCTCCTGGATTTTGCTTGTGAGGTGTCCACTCCTGGGCATCCCATGGTGAAACCAGGCATCCCATGTGTATCGGGGGCCGTTGTGGAGACTAAGCAAGCTATTGCCCAGAGTTGCAGCGTGGGGCCCATGCTTAGATTCGGCACTGAGGCGAGAATATCCGGTCAGAGGAATTTAAGCCCGATCCCGCCGAGGCGGGAATCGAACCCTGGTCCCTGGCCAGCGCTCTGCATCAAGGTCTGCCGCTCTAACCATTGCGCCACACTTCTCCACTCTTCATACAAGTTTGAGTCCAAAACTCATAACTGTGGTATTCCTTCGGGTTTGATCCTATCTCTCGTGTTATTTGACATCTACACGAGTACCGAGTCAGCTTTTAACTTCTGCCAGATCCAAGGTCTACATGTATGCAGGCAGATAATATCAAATTGATCGTTGGGCTCTCACAAGATTCAACCATTACCCTATCCCTACCACTTTACATCTAGTATACTGGTAGAAAGGGCTGGCCTTGGGCATGGGCGAGCTGGACCCATGTCAGGGGCGCCAATATTCTGAGGAGTGCAGCAGGAAGCTGCCTGACTTAATGTCATGCAAAGAGTATGATGTCCATCCCACTTGGTCTCAACAGGGTCAAGTTAAAGACTTTGTAATGAGCCCTAAATGTACCTCAGCGTAATTGTTAGCACCCCATGTATGTATGTATTTAAGCTTCTAGAGCGAGCAGCTACCCCCCGACAGGGGTGTCCCGGTGCTAGCTGAGTTGGGTGCGGATTAGGGTGAGTTGGAGTGAACGTGCCATAGAGTGCTAGGGGAGGCTGAAGAGCCAGGTCTTCAAAGCCCTCCGGAAGGTGAGTTCTGATTTGGCTTCTCGGAGGTGTTCCGGCATGGAGTTCCACAAGGTGCAGTTTTGACGGAGAAGAAATGTCCTCCTATTCTGCATCTTGAGAAACGTGGGGTGACAAGGGGTTCCAGGAGGTTAGATCTTAGGGTTCTAGACTGACGGTATTTACATACTCTCTTCATTACGTATTGAGGGGCGATATCATGGAGTGCCCTGTAGGCCAACGTCAGGGCCTTGAATTCAGTTCTCCTCCTGACAGGCAACCAATGAAGGCTACGTAGATGAGAGGAGATGTGATGCCTCAGCGGGACAATTCAGATGAGCCTGGCCGCCAAACTGTGCACAATCTGCAGTTTCCTGAACAGGTAAGCAGGCAGTCCTAAGTACAGACTGTTTGCGTAGTCGAGCTGTGACGAGATTACGCGTGTACTGTGGTTTTCCTGCAGTCCATGGGTAGGAAGTGAAGGAATCTCCATAGGGCCTTTATTTTCAGCCCTACAGAAGGTCATCAACATCTCCTTTGAAACAGCGACATTCCCGGTAAGGTGGAAGCACGCCGAAATCAACGCCCTCCTCAAGAAGCCCAAAGCGGACCCCAAGGACCTCAAGAACTTCCAGCCCATCTCCCTGCTCCCGTTCCCAGCAAAGGTCATCGAGAAAATCGTCAACAGGCCTGCCACCTCGAAGACAACAACATCTTGGACCCGTCCCAGTCCGGATTCAGATGAAACCACAACACCAAGACGGCCCTCATCGCCGCCACAGACGACATCAGGCGCCAACTAGACAACGGCGAAACATCAACCCTCACCCTCCTGGGCCTGTCAGCCACCTTCGACATGGTCTGCCATCGCACTTAAAAGACACGCCTCCTAGAAGCCGGAATCCCAGAGAAGGCTCTTGACTAGACCACCTCCTTCCTCTCCGGCAGAACCCAGAGCGTCCGCCTCCCACCCTTCCGATCTGAAGCCACCGACATCATCTGTGGCGTCCCCCAGGGCTCATCCCTCAGCCCAACGCTGTTCAACGTCTACATGGCCCCCCTTGCACAAGTGGCCCGCCATCACGACCTCAACTTCATCTCCTACGCTGATATCACCCAGCTCATCCTCTCCCTCACCAAGGACCTACACACCGCCAAAACCAACCTCCACGAGGGAATGAAGGCCGTCGCCGATTGGATGAGAAGCAGCCGTCTGAAGCTGAACTCGGCAAGACGGAGGTCCTCATCCTCAGACCTGGGACGACTCCTGGTGGCCGACCACACTGGGAACAGCACCAACACCCACTGACCATGCACGCAATCAAGGATTCATCCTCGACTCCTTCCTCTCCATGTCTAAGCAGGAAGCCTCCTATACAACACCCTCCGCATGCTCCGAAAAAAGAACGGTGACGCAGGCCCTCGTCAGCAGCGGACTGGACTACGGCAAAGCATCCTATGCAGGAATCCCAGCCAAACACCTACGACGACTACAACGCATCCAAAACGCCTCCGCCCGACTGATCGTCAACATCCCCCGCTGCAGCCACATCACCCCCCACCGGAGAGACCTACACTGGCTCCCCGTTGACAAGAGGATCACCTTCAAGCTCCTCACCCACTGACACAAAGCACTCCACAACGCCGGGCCAGCCTACCTGAACAGCAGGCTCAGCTTCCACACCCCCACCCGCTAGCTCTGCTCCGCCAGCCTTGCCCTCGCAGCTGTCCCCCGCATCCAACAAACAACCTCCGGCGGCAGATCCTTCTCCTACCTCGCCGTCAAGACCTGGAACACCCTCCCTACCCACATGCGGCAGACCCAAGACCTACTTGCCTTCAGAAGACTCTTCAAGACCTTGCTCTTCGAGCAGTAGCAGCACTACCCCCTACCCTCAGCGACTTGAGACCCTCACGGGTAAGTAGCGCGCTTTACAACTACTTTGATTGATTGATTGATTTTCCAGAAGCAGGACGGGGAGACATGGCTTATCTGGGTCTTACATGACAGGTTGGTGTCAATTTTAAAACCCAGATTCCTTGCAGACAAGACTGGAAGGGAGGGGGGGTTGCGCATCAACTCCCATGCCGTCCTTCCATCTTCCTCACACCTCCTGCTGTCACAAGGCAACAACCACCCGCCCCCATAACAAACACCATGTTTTCTCTCCGGCCAGGGTGATATCCCAGTCAATCTGACTTAGGACCGGCCCTGCTGGTAGATGTCTCAGAACTTCTTGAAGTTTAATCCAGCCAAGAACAATCTACTGATAGTGTTAGGTGGTTCTGCAACTCCTAATTTGCGGCTGTGACCACCTGTCATGGACCCCGTTCACCTCTTTCTACACATGTATGTGATTTAGCTATCTCGCTGCCATTCTCTGATATGGCCCTCACATAAATATTTAGAGCACTTGCTTCTTATAGTTTAGAACAATTGGCATAATTCTCGCATTCCTTGATAACAGCCACTACATTTTGGTTATGAATGCTCTTATTCAATCCCGCCTTCATAGTGGGAGTTCCAATACATCTAGCAGCTCTTTTGAGCTCTATGAACCAGTTTAAACTAATTCAAAATGAGCCATCTCAAAAGGTATGGCGCTCTCTCTCACCAAGTATACAGCCCTCTCACCTTGTATGGAGCCCTCTCACCTGATATGGAGGTCTCTCACCTGGTATGGAGGTCTCTCACCTGGTATGGAGGTCTCTCACCTGGTATGGAGGTCTCTCACCTGGTATGGAGGTCTCTCACCTGGTACGGAGGCCTCTCACCTGGTACGGAGGCCTCTTATCTGATATGAAGTCCTCTCACATGGTATGGAGGGCACGAGGTCTCTCGTCTGGTATGGAGACTTCTCGGTATGGAGGCCTCTCACCAGCCACGGAGGTCTCATCTGCTTTGGAGGCTTAGACCCCTCGCATGTGGCATAGAGGTCTCTCATCTGGTATGGAGGCCTCTCACCTGGTATGGAAGCCTTTACCTGGTATGGAGGCCCCTACCTGGTATGGAGGCCCCTACCTGGTATGGAGGCCTCTCACCTGGTAAGGAGGCCTCTCACCTGGTAAGGAGGCCTCTCACCTGGTAAGGAGGCCTCTCACCTGGTAAGGAGGCCTCTCACCTGGTAAGGAGGCCACTCACCTGGTAAGGAGGCCTCCCACCTGGTAAGGAGGCCTCTCACCTGGTAAGGAGGCCTCTCACCGGGGGTGCACCTACCTATATCAACACATTTTGACTTTCCCACAGCAATGACACCAGCTTCCAGGGCGCCACTGTGGTTTCCAGGCAATGGCTGTTGTTCACTGGACTGCTGTCAGCGATGCCCTGGTTTCACGGCTGGCCTGTGCGAGGCCTCTCTGTGCTTGGGCCAGTGTCGGACTGGTAAGGCGGGTATCCGAGTTCCAGCTGTGGGGGCCTGCTTTTGGGGCAGCCTGGGGGGCCGATTTGGGCGGAGTCTGGGGTAGGAAGCCCCAGCAGCCCAGTGGGTGCCTGAGTGGCCTTTCTGGGGGTAGATGGGCCTCCATTACCTTTCTTTTACCAAAGGGACACAGGGGTTACTCCCTTTCTCTCTGGGCCGGCCCATTAATGTGTGCAGATTGCACGGGAGCAGGGGTCTGATAAGAAATGGCCTCACTTGTATCCAGGTGTGTTTCAACAGAGTGAATAAATCTGTGCAATTTTTTTTAATCGAGGTGAAGTTAAGAAGACATGTCTCTGCTCGCCGTAGCATTGTTTTGTGGAAAGGCAATATGCTAATGTGGGCCACTTTTATTCAGCGTGCCCGGGCTGGTTTTTTATCCCAATCCAACTCTGCCCGGGGCTCGTGATCTCCACAGAGGTGGTGTTGTATCTAGGTTACCTGGTTCCAGGTGACTGGATGCCACTAGTTCTGGAATGTTTAGCTTGGAGTCAGTTGCTGCTGGCTGTGTAGAAGTGTGGTCGTACCTGCCTGTTCTCCGCAATAAATCTACTTCTGCTAAATTTCTGCGTTGGTGGTTACTACAAATTGGCGACGATTGGGATTGAACCAACCACTCTCTTCAATTTTGAACAGGCAGAGAACAGAGGAGTTTCCGTTTGTTTTAACTTCAATTTGGGAGGAAACGCTGAAAAGTAAGGAAAGTTTACTTACGAGGTCTGGACTATATTCCGGTGGCAGATTCCTATTTCCTTCTGGAATTTTTTTAAGAATTTGATGTTTGGAGTCTATTGGGGGCCCGGACTGACCATTGGTGAGCGCAAGGTAGTTGCTCGAGATAGCTTCAGTCTGCGCTCGTGGAATCCAACGTGTGTGTCCTTTGAAGTCGATGCGCATCACGCTTTCACGTCAGTGCGCATCACGCAGTGTGCCGTCATTTTGCAACAACTTCAATTTCATATATTTACACAGGAAACACAGTGATACGCACACCAGACTCCTGCGCGTATTTTACCGCAGTACCCCGGATATAATTAAAACTCAATTACTAATTCACCGGAAGTAATTACCTTGCAAGTGAGTTACGGGACACACTCCAGAACAATTCAAGACGTGTGTGTTAACTGCTCATAACCAGAGCACCTCCAAGACGCTTTTGTTAATTACTCATTTCTGGAACTTCCTGTCAATTTCTCGCATCGGACACACTGTAAAAGACCTCCTAGCATCACTGATGTATTTTTAGAGGCGTTAGAAGACCTGCGCCTTTCAGTAGGCCGGGTCACCCCCTTGCTCCCAACGCTACCTGACGATCCGCTGAGGACTGCTGAGGACTCCCGCCCACCTGCTCCTGTCGCCGCTGCCCTCCCTGCACCCGAGCGACCCAGCCACAGCTGAGCCGCCCGGCTGCCAGTTTTTACCGCCGCTGACCCCCTGCGGCCCCGCCCACCACCAGCCCATTGGCCGCCCCGCTCCCGCCTACCCAGCTGACCCGCCCTCCCGTTCCCATACTTAAGGGGATCGCCGGGTGCGCTCGGGAGTGACCACTTTCATACAATTTAGGTCCTGAAGGTCTAAGTGTATATTTCCAAATGGAGAAGAAAGTTAGAGCTAGCATCACTGATGTATTTTTAGAGGAGTTAGAAGACCTGCGCATTTCAGTAGGCCGGGTCACCCCCTTGCTCCCAACGCTACCTGACGATCCGCTGAGGACTGCTGAGGACTCCCGCCCACCTGCTCCTGTCGCCGCTGCCCTCCCTGCACCCGAGCGACCCAGCCACAGCTGAGCCGCCCGGCTGCCAGTTTTTACCGCCGCTGACCCCCTGCGGCCCCGCCCACCACCAGCCCATTGGCCGCCCCGCTCCCGCCTACCCAGATGACCCGCCCTCCCGTTCCCATACTTAAGGGGATCGCCGGGTGCGCTCGGGAGTGACCACTGCGCCCTTCAGTAGGCCGGGTCACCCCCTTGCTCCCGCCGCTACCTGACGATCCGCTGAGGACTGCTGAGGACTCCCGCCCACATGCTCCTGTCGCCGCTGCCCTCCCTGCACCCGAGCGATCCAGCCACAGCTGAGCCGCCTGGCCGCCAGTTTTTCCCACCGCTGACCCTCTGCGGCCCCGCCCACCACCAGCCCATTGGCCGCCCCGCTCCCGCCTACCCAGCTGACCCGCCCTCCCGTCCCCCTACTTAAGGGGATCGCCGGGTGCGCTCGGGAGTGACCACTGCGCCTTTCAGTAGGCCGGGTCACCCCCTTGCTCCCGCCGCTACCCGACGATCCGCTGAGGACTGCTGAGGACTCCCGCCCACCTGCTCCTGTCGCCGCTGCCCTCCCTGCACCCGAGCGACCCAGCCACAGCTGAGCCTCCCGGCCGCCAGTTTTTCCTGCCGCTGACCCCCTGCGGCCCCGCCCACCACCAGCCCAGTGGCCGCCCCGCTCCTGCCTACCCAGCTGACCCGCCCTCCCGTCCCCCTACTTAAGGGGATCGCTGGGTGCGCTCGGGAGTGACCACTGCGCCTTTCAGTAGGCCGGGTCACCCCCTTGCTCCCGCCGCTACCTGACGATCCGCTGAGGAAAGCTGAGGACTCCCGCCCACCTGCTCCTGTCGCCGCTGCCCTCCCTGCACCCGAGCGACCCAGCCACAGCTGAGCCGCACGGCCGCCAGTTTTCCCGCCGCTGACCCCCTGCGGCCCCGCCCACCACCAGCCCATTGGCCGCCCTGCTCCCGCCTACCCAGCTGACCCGCCCTCCCGTCCCCCTACTTATGATGCCCCCAGAGCGACCGCGCAGCGGACGCGCGCAGCGGGAGTGCCGACTGAGCGCCCAAGGTGCGCCAAAGGTAAGCCCGTCTGCGCCTGGACCGCGCCCAGCGCCAGGACCCCTGGCCCCCGCAGACCCCAGCCCACCCGCCGGACCTACGATGCCACCGAACTCTACGTACTCAACGCCGGTCGAATCCCAGGATGCTATCGAGCCACCCCGAGACGCACCCACGGACCCTTCTGCTGCCACTCCTGCAAGTTCACCTGCACCCGGACCTGCACTACACCAGCACCGACCAAGCCGTGCACCAGCAGCAACCACCTCAAGTGCATCCTGCTCAACACCCGCTCCATTCACAGACACGCCGTGGACTCTGGAACCTGCTCGACACCACAGCCCCAGACGTCGCCTTCTTCACGGAAACCTGGATGAACGCCTCCTCACCGCCCGACATCGCCATCGCCATCCCAGACGGCTACAAGATCATCCGGAGGGACCGCGTCAACCAGACAGGAGGAGGCATCGCCATCATCCACAGGAACACCATCCGCATCACGACCAACACCGACGACACCCTCGCACCCGCCGAACACCTGCACTTCCAGATCCACATCAACCCCAAGACCACCCTCAGAGGCACCCTCATCTACAGACCCCCGGGACCACGCACACAATTCAGCGAAGACATCGCCGACTTCATCAGCCCGCACGCCCTCCTCTCCGCTGACTACATCCTCCTCGGGGACCTCAACTTCCACCTGGAGAACAACAACGACCGCAACACCACCACCCTGATGGCCAACCTCGGTCTCAAGCAGCTGGTGACCACCCCCACCCACTACGCCGAACACACACTTGACCCCGTCTTCTCATCCAGCAAGGACATCGCCGTCAGCCACGCCACCGGACTCCACTGGACGGACCACAGCTGCGTCAACTTCAGCTTCAGTAGGACCATGATCCACCACCACCAGCAACAGGTTGCATGCAGAAACTGGAACAAGATCACAGCCGACCAGCTCGCGACTTCCCTGAGCATGAACCCTCTCACCAGCGCAACGAACCCAAGCCAGGCGGCCACCAACCTCGCAAAGTAGATCAGCAACTGCGCAGACGACCTCGCCCTTCTGAAGACCCCGCCCAGCAGACCCGGCAGCAAGAAAGCCCCATGGTTCACCGACGAACTCAAGAGCTCCAAGAAGAACTGCCGAGCACTCGAGAAAGCCTGGCGCAGAGACCCAACACCGAACAACATGACTGCCCTCAAACTCGCCACCGGAAAACACCACCAACTGATCCACGCCACCAAGAAAACTGCATTCAAGGAACGGCTGGACAACAACGCACACAACAGCAAGGAACTCTTCAACATCGTTAAAGAGCTCTCCAACCCCAACGCCGGAAACAACGACATCACCCCTTCGCAAGACCTCTGCAACTCCCTCGCCTCCTACTTCCACAACAAGATCGCGGACATACACAACAGCTTCAGCACTCAACCGACGCACGCCACGACTGAACCACCGCCCCCCACCACCACCCTCCGCGCCTGGACCCCGATCAGCACTGAAGACGCCATCCGCACGATGAACTCCATCCACTCCGGATCTCCGACCGACCCCTGCCCTCACCACGTCTTCAACAAGGCCGACGCTGTCATCGCACCCCACCTGCGGGACATCATCAACACCTCCTTCGACACCGCTACCTTCCCGGAGAGCTGGAAGCACGCCGAACTCAGCGCTCTACTAAAGAAGCCATCAGCCGACCCCAGCGACCTCAAGAACTACCGCCCCATCTCGCTGCTCCCGTTTCCTGCAAAAGTCATTGAGAAGACCGTCAACAAGCAGCTGGCCGCCTTCCTAGAGACGAACGGATCCCTCGACCTCTCGCAGTCTGGCTTCCGGGCCAACCACAGCACCGAGACCGCCCTGATCGCAGCCACCGATGACATCCGAGCCCTGCTCGACAACGGAGAAACAGCGGCCCTCATCCTCCTAGACCTCTCCGCGGCCTTCAACACTGTCTGCCACCGTACCCTAGTGCGGCGCCTCAGCAACGTCGGAATCCAGGAGAAGGCACTGGAATGGATCATCTCGTTCCTCACCGGAAGGACACAGAGAGTCCGCCTCCCCCCGTTCAGATCAGAAGCCACCAAAGTCATCTGCGGCGTTCCTCAAGGCTCCTCGCTCAGCCCAACCCTCTTCAACGTCTACATGAGCCCCCTCGCAGCCATCGCACGCCAACACAACCTCAACATCATCTCCTACGCCGACGACACCCAGCTGATCCTCTCCCTCACCAACGACCCCGCCACCGCCAGAGCCAACCTACACGAAGGGATGACAGACGTACCCAAGTGGATGACGAACAGCTGCCTGAAAATGAAATCGGACAAGACGGAAGTCCTCATCCTGGGATCTTTACCCTCCGCCTGGGACGACTCCTGGTGGCCCCCCGCCCTGGGCAGCGCACCCAAACCAACAGACCACGCACGCAACCTGGGCTTCATCCTGGACTCCTCCCTCTCCATGACCAGACAAGTCAACGCCGTCTCCTCGTCGTGCTTCAACATCCTGCGCATGCTACGTAAGATCTTACGGTGGATCCCCACTGAGACCAGGAAGACGGTCACCCAGGCCCTCGTCACCAGCCGTCTGGACTACGGCAACTCCCTCTACGCCGGAACCACCGCCAAACTCCAGAAGAGACTCCAGCGGATCCAGAACGCCTCAGCACGACTCATCCTGGACATCCCCCGTCGCAGCCACATCTCCGGACACCTGAGAGATCTGCACTGGCTCCCGTTCAACAAGAGAATCACCTTCCGTCTCCTCACCCACGCACACAAAGCCCTACACAACCAAGGCCCAGGATACCTCAACAGCCGCCTCAACTTCTACGCTCCCACACGCCAGCTTCGTTCGACCGGCCACGCCCTCGCCGCCGTCCCCCGCATCCGAAGAGCCACCACAGGAGGAAGGTCCTTCTCCTACCTGGCCGCCAAGACTTGGAACTCCCTCCCGACCGACCTCCGCCTGACCCAGGACCACCTTGCCTTCAGGAAGCAGCTCAAGACCTGGCTGTTCGAGCAGTAGCGGACCCACCCTCCCCTAGCGCCTTGAGACCCTCCGGGTGAGTAGTGCGCTATATAAATGCTTTGATTGATTGATTGATTGATTTAATTGACATTATCACCCTACTGTGTGTGTTGGCATTGACAGATTTACATTTTTTCAAAGGAAACAAGAAGTCAACGAAAGTGTTGATGACTACGTTGCCGCACTAAAAAAATTAGCAATCACGTGTACCTTTGGGAATCTACATGATGATTTCATCACAGACCAACTTGTCATACATTCTGCCAATGAAGGCATCCAGGAAAAACTTTGGGTAGTTGGAGAAGCGCCGTTAGCTGAAGTTACTGCTTTGATTACCAAGCATTGGCATAGCCAATAGGTCTCGCCTTTGGGACCTTATAAGTGTTTAACCATGCAACAGTTAATGTTGTTGCACCAAGATATTGTGCTGCATAACTTATAAGGTCCCAAAAGCGAGACCTATTGGCTATGCCAATGTTTGTTAGAACTGCAGGTGCTGAGCCCTGTTGAGCAGGTCATTGGTGCACAGCATGAGAATGTTCGCCTGCTTTCTGTTGGGAAGCAGTGTAGATCGGTTACTGTGAGTGGGATGAAGAGCTATTACAGATGCGTTCTTCAGCAGCTCTCTGTGTTGGGTGGGGTGCCAAGGCTCTGGGGCTTGCTAAAAGTGCCAGTCAATTCATAGATAATGAAAGCATATGGACTGTAGAGCAGCCAATCAGCTGCATGTACTGGGAGTCATCAAACCTTCACAGATAATCAGAGATAAAGAGAAAATGGCTGAGAGAGAGTTGAGATGGAGAGAAACAGAGGGGCAGGGAAAGAGCAGCAATGAAAGAGAGTGAGCGAGCGAGGCGGAGAGAGAATGGAAGAGGAGACAAAAGGAGGAGAGACAGGAAGAATGGAAGAGAGGAGGATAGTGAGAGCCCAGGGTAAAGAGAGAAAGAAGAGAGTGTGGAAAGAGACATAATGAAACATAAATGGTTAGAAATTATGTAGAAGCGTATGTGTCTATGGTATGAGACTATCCATGTGCCTGTATGGTAGGAGAGGTTTGTGTGCTTCAGATAGTAAACAGTTAAATAAACCATAAATTATTGAAAAGTCTGCCCTCGTAATACAGTGGCTCAATAAAAGCACCCTGCCCCTCAAAACTTCCATACTTGGTCACCGAGTAATGCCGGCTTCACAGCATATGTATATCTTGGAGAAACATTGCGTGGCGTGAAGGAGTGCCGGTGGGGGGTGGAAAACTTGTGGACAAATAGTCAAAGAGGGTGCTAAAACCCCACTTTGTAACAAGCACAAACAATGTTATAACATTGGGGCAGAGGACGAGTTGAAGCGGGTAGCACGGGCTTCCCTGTGTGGATAAGTCACGTAGAGGGGATCAAGGTGGTGGCTGGTATTTGGCTGCTCCGAGCAAGGCTCCCTTCTAACTAGGAGTTCAGAAAGGCTAGCATTTTGAGCAGAAGATGAGAAGTGGATGTGAACACAACACCCTCCCCCACATCTACAACTTTAGATTGGGACCCTTTTTATTACAGCAAATAAAGATGCGGAACGGGAAACATCAAAGATGCTGATGCGATGCGAATAACACGACAATCCTGCATTGGTGGAAGGCAGCTGATAGCCCTGTTTCTGAAGAAAGGAGGAAGTAGAAGGGCCATTGTCTTGATTTCACGGACACAAACAGTGCTCTGCTTATCAATTACAATGACATATTGGCCAGATAGTATTATTAAACAGAGTTCAACAAGAACGTCTTTGTTTTTGGGGAATCCTTTCACTCCTTGGCGGCTTGTGCCGTGATCGAAAGGCAGGGATGCTCAACAGGCTGTCTCGAGACTCCCTGTCAGCGGTTGTGTCATGAGCCTGCTATTCCAGAAGGAAACACTTAAGGCAGAGTCCAATGAGACTGCCCTGTACAGCGACGCAGGGTCGGAGGAGAGAAAGTGCCAAAGGAAAACAGGAAAGTAGAAGGAGATAAGGAAATGAATATGAGGGGGAGAAGACCAGCGGATATCGGGGTTCACGATGACGCAGACACTGTGACGTTCCAGGAAGTAGACAAGGAAGGCACAGGGCCACGCGGCAGTGAAAGAAACATGACCGCGCGGCCGTGAAAGTGAAAGCGCGGCTGCGAGACGCGCTCTGTGGAGGTGCGAGCAATAAAAAGGCAGTTGGCGGCTGTGAATGCGTGCGTTCAGAGATAATAAAAAAGGCAGATGGCGGCTGTGAATGCGCTCGTTCACGTGCACATGCACGCAAGCATTAGGCCAGGGTTGCACTTCCAAAAGGCCCCTTACTAAATGTCGAGCAACAGCGCATGTGCTGCTGTAGGCTCGACCTAAAAAAGCAGAAATGTCCAAAAGGTATGCCAAGGCAGCTTTGAAAAAAGAATGAAGTAGTAGGGAAAGTGTCAGGTACTCAGAAATGGGAGAGCAAAAAACTTGATAAAACAAATTCTAAGGAACCAATCAAACCTAAAACAACACAGTATGACAAATGTGTAGGAGACAGAGTACCCACCTGTTACAGGTGTGGTAGCAAAGGGCATTATGCTAAAGACAAAAATTGTCCTGCTTGGAAATCTAAATGTACATTTTGCGGTTTTGCAGGTCATTTCGCAAAAATGTGCAGGAGGAAACTTAGTAGATCAGGTCGTAAGCAGGTCATGTGTGTCTGGGACAATGGTAATGAAGACAATGAAGAGGGTGCTTCATTAAATGATGATGGTGTTTTGTGTGTTGATGGTGAAGAATGTTGTGATAACATAGTTTTAGGAGTTGAGTCACAGTTTTCAAAGAAACCTTGTTGTGACATAATTATTGATGGTGTACAAATGCAAATTATTGCAGATTCGGGTTCCCCGTACACAATCATTCAGAAGAGTATATGGGAAGGAAAATTCTCAAATGTCATCAACAAAGAGTTATGGCCTACTGATATTCACCCTGTCACATTTACTGGGAAGGAAATCCCTTTGGTTGAGTTTACTGTGGTTGACTTCAAATTCAAGTACAGATCAGCAACTGGCAAACTATATGTAGCTGAGAAAGATCCCTCAGTTTTGGGGTGGATGGATCAAGGAGCCTTAGGCATTATACTTGACCCAAACAGAAGTGATCAAGTTCTATCTACTACTAGAAGACAAAAAACAATCCTTGATCGATTCTCTTAAAAATAAGTTCCCAGGTGTATTTTCTGGCAAAGTGGGTAGACTCAACTGCTTTGTACACAAAATCATTTTGAAGGAAGGGGCAATTCCAGCTTGTCATAAAGGCTGGAATATTCCCCTGGCAGTGAGAGATGAGGTTCTTGCTGAGCTAGACTTTTTAGAAGAAAAAGGAATAATTGAACCTGTGGAATGTAGTGAGTGGCTGGCCCCATTGGTCGTCGCTTGAAAATCTTACGGCCGCCACCGTCTTTGCATTGACCTGAGAGACCTTAATAAAAATATTGTTGTGGATAAGTTCACACTACCAAGGATAGATGAATTACTGGCCCAATCGCAAGGAGTAAAATGGTTTTCGACAATTGATCTAACCTCGGCCTATCATCAGGTTTTGTTACATCCTGAAAGTAAGAATTTCATTACCCCTTTTGGATGCTATAGATTTGTAAGGTTTAGCGTCAACTGCCGCTGTCTTTGAGAGTCTGATGTATAAAATCTTCAAAGGCATCAATGGGGTAACGTACTTTCAGGATGACATCCTGGTTATGGGTCGAGACAAAACAGAACACAATAAGAAGTTAGATTTAGTTCTTGGGAAATTTTCTGATTGTGGTTTGACTGCAGAATTGAAAAAGTGTAAGTTTGCTATGAATTCGTTTACCTATCTTGCCCATGATGTTGGAAGTAATAGCATTTCACCAAAGAGTAATTTAAACAAAGCCATTAAGGAGGCACCTTCTCCAACTTCAAAAGAAGATATTGGATCCTTTCTAGGATTAACTGAATTTTATTCAAAATTTGTTAAGAATTTTTCATCAAAAATTCATAGTCTGAGGAATCTACTTAAAGTCAAACAAGAGTTTGTGTGGAACTCTGATTTACAAAAATAATTTGACTATCAAAAATTAACTGTGCCATGCTGTGCCGTTAAAAGACTTTAATCCCCTAGCCCACAGCATTGTAACTAATGATGCAAGCGGGAAAGGGTTAGGGGCAGTACTTACTCAGGTTAATGACCTCGGTGTGGAAAATACAGTGGCCTTTGCATCCTGATCGCCATCTCCCTCTGACAGCAAATTTTCTGTAATCGAAAAAGAAATGCTGGCTACTGTCTGGGCCACAGAAAAGTTCAAACAATATATTTGGGGCACTAGATTTACCATCCGCACTGATCATAAGCCACTAGTAAAAGTTCTTACCAATGAGGGTTTTATAAAAGCTACACCTAGAATTGCCAGGATGACTTTACGCATGCTAGATTATGTCTATGATGTGATTTATTTACCTAGTAAGGAAAATCATGTAGTAGATTTTTTGAGAAGAGCCCCTTTCCCCCTTTTGGACAAGGTTGAGAATGAGTTGGACAAGTTTAGTGTGGCATGCATTTCTGATTCAAAATGTGTGAGTTCTGAGGATACAGATGTAGCCATTATTCAAGATATAGATCCTAAAGCAGTTTCAAAAGAAGAGTGCATTGAAGAATATAATAAGGACACTATGCGACAAATCATCAAGGGATTTATACTTAATGGTTGGCCCTGTAAGAAAGATATTTTATCTTTCCACAAGAGTTTTTTGGAAATTAGAGATGAGCTTTCGGTGGATGATAATGATGTGATATTAAGAGGAGAAAGATCTGTTGTACCTGAATTGTAAAGGAATACGATCCTAGATATTTGTCACTGTGGACATCTTGGTATAGTGAAACTAAAGAAAAGAGTTAAGTTGTAGTATTGGTGGCCCAACATGGATAAAGATATTGAAGGAGTAATAAAATCATGTAATGTTTGCTCTAATGCTGACAAATCTCAAACATTACTCAGACCTTCCCTAGGAGAAAGAAACATTCCTAATGGTCCTTGGTAATAATTAAGCGTGGATTTACTAGGCCCTGTGTCTGACATAGATGGCAAACCATGGTTTGTATTTGTTATTGTTTACAATTTTTCAAAATGGCCTGAAATCGTTTTTATTCATAACATTGATAGTGGCACTATTGTTGACTGTTTGGAGAATTTATTTTTGAATTAGGGAATTCCCAAAGTCATTTTAAGTGACAATGGTACTCAATTTTGTGCAGAGAAGTATAATTGTTTTTTGACTAGGAATGGCATCAAAGGGAAAAAGACACCTATATATCACCCAGCAGGGAACAGAATTGTTGAACGGTTTAATAGGGTTATAATGGGTAGTATTCAGAGCTCTATTAGTATCAGCAAAGTTTGGAAGAAAGAACTATTTAAAACTATTTGGGCATTCAGAATTACACCCACTGGAACTGGTTACAACCCATTCATAATATTAAGAGCTCTCCAACCCCAGCGTCGGAAACAACGACATCACCCCATCACAAGACCTCTGCAACTCCCTCGCCTTCTACTTCCACAAGATCGCAGACATACACAACAGCTTCAGCACACAGCCGACGCACCCTACGAGCGCACCAGCGCTCCCCACCACCACCCTCCGAGCCTGGACCCCGACCAACACCGAAGAAACCATACGCACGATGAACTCCATCCACTCCGGATCTCCAACCGACCCCTGCCCCCACCACGTCTTAAACAAGGTAGACTCCGTCATCGCTCCCCATCTACGAGACATCATCAACGCCTCCTTCGACACCGCAACCTTCCCGGAGAGCTGGAAGCACGCCGAACTCAGCGCCCTCCCGAAGAAACCTTCAGCCGACCCCACCGACCTCAAAAACTACCGCCCAATCTCGCTCCTCCCGTTTCCTGCTAAAGTCATCGAGAAGACCGTCAACAGACAGCTGGCCGCCTTCCTCGGGACGAATGGCTCCCTCGACCTCTTGCAGTCCAGTTTCCGAGCCAACCACAGCACAGAGACCGCCCTCATCGCAGCCACCGACGACATCAGATCCCTGCTCGACAACGGGGAAACAGAGGCTCTCATCCTCCTGGACCTCTCCGCGGCGTTCGACACTGTCTGCCACCACACCCTAGTGCAGCACCTCAGCAACGTCAGAATCCAAGAGAAGGCACTGGAGTGGATCATCTCCTTCCTCGCCGGAAGGACACAGAGTCCGCCTCTCCCCGTTCAGATCCGAGGCCACCGAAGTCATCTGGGGCGTACCACAGGGATCATCGCTCAGCCTCACCCTCTTCAACGTCTACATGAGCCCCCTCGCAGCCATCGCATGCCAACACAACCTCAACATCATCTCCTATGCCAACGACACCCAGCTGATCCTCTCCCTCACCAACGACCCCGCCACCGCCAAGGTCAACCTACACGAAGGGATGAAAGACGTAGCCGAGTGGATGATGAACAGCCGCCTGAAACTGAACTCAGATAAGACGGAAGTCCTCATCCTGGGATCGTCGCCCTCCCCCTGGGACGACTCCTGGTGGCCCCTTGCCCTGGGCAACGCATCCAAACCGACGGACCACGCACGCAACCTGGGCTTCATCCTGGACTCCTCCCTCTCCATGACCAGACAAGTCAACGCCGTCTCCTCGTCATGCTTCAACATCCTACGCATGCTACGAAAGATCTTCCGGTGGATCTCCACCGAAACCAGGAAGACGGTCACCCAGGCCCTCGTCACCAGCCGATTGGACTACGGCAACTCCCTCTACGCCGGAACCACTGCAAAACTCCAGAAAAGACTCCAGCGGATTCAGAACACCTCAGCTCGACTCATCCTGGACATCCCCCGACACAGCCACATCTCCGCACACCAAAGAAACCTGCACTGGCTCCCCGTCAACAAGAGGATCACGTTCCGACTCCTCACCCACGCACACAAAGCCCTCCACAACCAAGGCCCAAGATACCTCAACGACCGCCTCAACTTCTACACTCCCACACGCCAGCTCCGCTCGACCAGTCACACCCTCGCCGCCGTCCCCCGCATCCGAAGAGCCACAACGGGAGGAAGATCCTTCTACTACCTGGCCGCCAAGACGTGGAACTCCCTCCCCACCCACTTCCGCCTGACCCAAGACCACCTCGCCTTCAGGAAGCAACTCAAGACCTGTCTGTTCGAGCAATAGCAGACCCCCCCTCCCCAAGCGCCTTGAGACCCTCCGGGTGAATAGCGCGCTATACAAATGCCTTGATTGATTGATTGATTAAGAGGTAGGGAACCTTTTACAAGAGACAATGTCACTTGGAATCAAAAGAGAGTTTGCAGTGAATGGTCTACAGCTGTTGTAAGGGCCAATCTTAAAAAACTTCAGGAGAAAAGTAAAACCCACTATGATCAAACACACAACACAGAGGATGTATAAAAAGGTTTAAAAAGGTGATGTCGTTAGAGTAAAATTTGCACATAAGCTAAAGAAAGGTTGCAGTAAATTCTCTAAACCACTCAAAGTTTTGGAGGTGTATAACAAATCTGCTAAATGAAGTGATAGTAAAATCTGGCACTTCAGCAGGATGTCTAAATGCAATAAAATCTTATATTGGGGTAGCCTTAGTGAAGATAAAGCCAGTTCTGCCACCAATTGGTTATGGGATTATGTTACTAATTCAAACACTGCTGGCAGTTCCCACGGTAATTCCTCCTCAAATACTCATTTTGATGATCTGAATGTGAATCCTATTGCGTCTTCATCAAGAAGTAGACAAATAATTCTTCCTAAGAAATGTATAGATTTTGTAACGTCATTTATTAGGGTGGGTGTTGTATCTGTACCTTTAATGTATTCCTTCATGACATGTATAATGTTCCTTCATGACATGTACAATGTTCTATGTTTGAGTTTTGCTGTCGTGTCATTCGGTTCCGTTACCTAGTCACGACAGCATCGCTTTTCCTAGCCTTTTCTTGTGGGTTTACTTTTCCTGATTTATTCTAAATAAACCCTTTTAATATAACTCCTGCCTTCTATGTTGTTTTGCTTACAACATAAATATGGCGACGATGGATTGGGATCAGAAAATATTTTGAACTATTTTTTCAAATTTGGCAGTTGAGTTTAATTATAACCCACCGAGGGAAAAAAAAAAAAGTAAGGCTTTTGAGAGAAGAACAACTTCAAAAGACATCGACTACATACTTTTGGTAAGATTACTTTACCTAATTTGTATGCATCGGATGTCGGAAGGAGGTTGACTGCGCTATTTGAAATTGACTCCGTGTTCCAGTGCATCGCGTGACTGCAGCCAGTGAAGGAAGCGCGTGAGTGTTCTCAGCGTGTTGCGCAGAGCTGAATGCTCGAGAAAAACAAAGCGAGTTTACGCGCTGAGCACTTGGCATCACTAGAGCGTGTTACATCATCGGAGCGTGTTTACGTGCTAAGCACTCGTCATCACGGAAGGTCAAAAGACGTGACCCCACGTGAGGTTCCGTGACGGTTCCGTGACGACTTGAACCCGTGTTTTCAAGTTTGTCGGAAATACATAGTATTGGTATCAGTGAACCGCAAATGATCCATTTAGTATATCCTAGTGTTTTCGCTACGCTACGAGCAAGAGCACTCCTTCCATTGACATATTTCTGATATACCCACGGCATCCATCTTAGATCATGGCCGCCATTTTGTGTTTCCTTGCCCTCACATATGCAATAGCCTCTGATCATTTCATTTACTCCACTTTGATTAAGGACACGTAGCCTTAGCCGGAGATTCACCTCTTACATGACACGTGCACCTTAAACCAGATCACGCTGTAGCTGCATGACTCGACAAAGGCTGCCTCCTCTGCCCAAGGCCAGTCTTGCCAAACTGGTCTTCGTGTCCATTGTACCTGATCATGATTAGGCGGCCGAAGCCGGTAGCCTTGCCCATTTACGACCTACAAACATCCCTTATCCCACTTTTCTATCTTCCACACCTGGCTCTGTTTCTTTCTTTCTGAATCTTTATTAGGGGGAGGTAACGAACTTTACGATGAGGCGGTCCGGGTCCTGAATGCAATATTGACAGGGGATTGTGATGAACTAGTGGGAACCCCTCTTCGTAGATGTTTGGTATCAGATTTTATCGACGGTTCCTGTGTAACGTCAAATATTTATTGTTTAGAGACACAAAGGTTTGGGAATGTACCGACATGTGAAATATTTGCCTAGAGCACAATTTTTAGTATATAAGGAGCAACCCACTTTGTACAAATCGAACAGGCTCCTAGTTTCTGCCCGTGCGTAGATTCTGTGACTTCTGTGTCCCTGCAGTAATAAACCTTTGGTCTTTGACGCCACCATCGAGAAGCCCGTGTTTCTGTTCATTTGTGCACCAAGGCAGGTGGAACTCCGGGGTCTTTGGGTGTTGTACCCTGACACCTCTGGACGGAACCAAAAAGTCCAGAACTCCAATTGGCGCCCAACGTGGGGCGACGTCATTCGGTACCGGTCCAAAAGCCTGAAGAGTTCGAGAAGCTTCGTGTGAAGATTCCTGAGGGAGGCGCCCCACTTCATCGATCCCGGCATATCGCAAAAGTGGCCCTGAAGTTCTCTTCCACGAGGGTTCCCGTTCAGGACGGCTGCAGTGGGCCGTTGCCTTGACCGTCGCCCTGTCTTGGACCCGAAGTGGTGCAGTCCTTAGTACGGCGAAACGTGACGGGTTTCTCCTTGGTGACGTCTTCAGTGCCTCAGTTAAGTATTTAGTAATAGCTAGCTGGTTACTTTGTGAGGATTGTTAAAAATCCTTGATCGGTTCTTGGTTTGGTTTGGTTTTGCCAGATTATCATTGGTTGTTCTAGTTACGATAATCTATTTGGTTTAGTTTTGGGTATCGATACATCAGTTCGTTTTGGTAGGCCTAAGTTCTTGGTTCGAGTGCACATATTTGTTCCGTGTTTTGTTTGTTTTGTGTTCCGGACTGAAAATGGTAAGTCGGAAAATGTTGTCTTGTTTTAGTTGCAACAGTGACTCGCGATTGGAGGACTCTTGTCTGGTTCCTCCGATTGGGACTCCCCTATATGATTTATATTGTAAGTATGGTGTGGGTCCTATAAATTATAATGAGATATGGGTCCGCTATTGTAAGAAGGATGGTGTCCTTAGTTGGCCACTGCATGGTAGTTTTGAGCAAGAGATTCTCGACAACTTAGAAGCGAAATTGTTCAAGAAGAAAGCCCGGCCGGCAATGTTTGATTCCTTCCGTTATTGGCGGAAAGAATCCAAACAGAGAGAAATGAAAAGGTTGAAGAAAGAACAGAAAGAACAAGAAGGGTTAACTCTAGAGCAAGCGACTAAACAGTTGCAGGCTAACGAGTGTGAGAAGGTCATAGATGTAGCCATTAGAGAGCATAACCTAGCGATTGACAAGTGCTATCCTGCCTTGCCATCGAAAATGGCTAAGATACTGGAGGACTCCGAAAACGATCCTCTGCTGTCTTATCTGTTACGGTCACCTCCACCGTATGCACAAGGTGCTACGGCTCCGCTCATCCCGAATGTTCAATTGCCGGTTGCTGGACAACTTGGTGTTCCTGCTCCTATCCCTCAGAACCAAGTTCCTATACTTCCTGTGGTGAATGTAAATGTTCCTACAGCTCCTCCTCTTCCTACACTGCCAACTCTTATACCTACCTCTGTACCTACTGCTCCAGAAACTATTTTCCTCAATACTCCTACTGTTTCGTCATCTATTCCTACCTCCACTGCATTCTCTATGTCTGCGAGTGTACTAACTCCACTTTCTGTTCGTCGAAGAATCACTGATTCAGTTACTAATATGCTGTCTCCTATATATAAAACCTTGATTAAGACTCCTACTCCTGACTCTGTACAGAGACGGAGTCAGCTTCCAAGTACTGAGGAACGGGGAGTTTTAGACTCCACGGCTCTCAGATGGATTTCGAAGGGTAGAAGATATAGTACGAGAGATGTGTTAGAGACATTTATGCAATGGGGAGAACCAACGCAACGATACGTCTTTGATGAGATGTGCTCGTTGTTACGTGAAGAGATAGAAGAAGACGATGTCGAATCAGATTTGGAAGATTTAATTAGGGTTCAAAAGGAGTTTGCTGCTGGAATGATAGTGGGTGAGAAAATAAAGCAAGCGATGGAACTCATTTTAAGTTTTAGGAATGATCCATCTCTTCGTTCACCGAGAGATTTAGAGAAAGGTAAAATGAAGCTAAGTCGCCAATATCCTATGAGGGAAGTTCCTCCAATCTGGCGCGAAGCAGTGCCACGTGATGATAATGCAGGAATTGCAGCTGCTCCAGCACAGTTCCAAAGAGTATGGATACACATTCCATGGAAACGAGCAGAAGTGTTAGCAGTGAAGCAGGCCTTGCCAGATCCACGTAAGAATCCAGCCGGATATTACAAGGAATTAACACAGACAGTTGAGGCTTGTATAATGAACTTAGCCGACATTGATATGTTGTTTGGTAACGTAGTTCCGCAACCAGTGTGGGCTAAAATTCGTAGAGAGGATCATCAGGCTGCTTTAGGTGGTGATTGGGCAGCTATCACTGCAGCAGATGGTCAACAAATAGGTGGTGCGAAACCCGAACCTTTGATCGCTAATCTGCCAGGTAGAATAATTGATCTAATGAAGACTCTGATGCCAGCATTGCGTGTTAATTGGGACAAGTTGTCAGCATGTAGGCAAAAGAAAGACGAAAGCGTCTCGGACTTCTTCACGAGGTTCGAAGAGACTTTTGTGGATCATAGTGGCCAGGACATGAGTACAGAAGGAGGGCAAAGATTGTTTGTCGATAAATTTGTGCATAATTTGTTACCTGAATTATGCAATAAATTGAAAGACTCAGAAAGTGCGTGGGCTGTATCTACGACAGCGCAAATACTTGCGACTGCGCAGTACTACGAAAATAGAGATAAAGAGGAAAAGGAGAAATCAGAGAAGAAAACGAAAGATTTAAAAACTAAAGTTCTTTTACAGCAGGCGTATCCGCCTCGTACGAATCAGACTAATACACAGCAGAACTCATACCAAAGGACAGATTATAGTATATCAAGACCTCAATATCAATGGAATCAATGCGCGTACTGCAAGAAAGAGGGTCACTATAAAAATGAATGTCCGATCTTAGCGCAAAATAATGCAGCAGCAGCTCAGAGAGGTCGTGGTGGTTTTGTGCAGAATTCTAGAGGACGAGGACGAGGTGCTATGCCTCCACAAACGAATGATCGTCCCTCCAATCACTTTGATCAACGAAATGGACAATCTGTTCAGCAAAATAGATCTCAGCAATATCTTGTTGAAGATTATTGTGAAGTAGAAGAGGGTTTTCAACAAAATGGGTACTAGGACAGCCATGGACAGAGAGAGGGAGTAGTATCAGTTCCAGTGGATCAGAGTGGGCCTTATGTCGCAGTAGCAACATCAGGTGTAGTCGAACCGTTTCTGTTGGATACTGGTGCCGCGAAAAGTTCTATCATGCATGCGAAACTCCCTGGCGCACCTTTGTCTGGCTCAACAAATGTTTCCGTAGGTTTTTCAGGCGCCCCTGTGTACAACCCGATATCTGGTCCTTTGTCTATTTCTGTTGGACCGTGCCAATTGAAAGCACCCCTGATTTTGACGACAGGTTGTAATGAAAATCTGCTTGGTTTAGATTTGTTAAAACGACTATATGCGACATTGTACTGCTCTCCGGAAGGAGTACAGCTTACACTGGGAAAAAACATCACCTCTCCGATGTACTTGTCAATGGACGCACTCCCGCCGGAGCTACGTTCACTCCCTGATTCTCTTTGGGCGACTGGTCCTAATGATGTAGGTCTACTAGAAATTCCACCGTATGTAGTAACTTTGAAAGCGAATGTAAAATTTCCAAGAATTCCTCAATATAAAATCTCAAGTGAAGGAGAACGTGCACTTTTACTAATTGTGCAAGATTTGATTAAGAAGGGTGTGGTTGAAGAAACGCGAGGAAATGTCTGTAACAGTCCTGTATTACCGATTCTGAAGCGAACTGATCCTACAAAGCCTCCAGTTTATAGGTTTGTCATAGACCTTAGAGAAGTTAATAAGATTGTAATTCCGCAGTTTCCTGTAGTGCCAGACATTACTGCCTTGTTAACATTGATACCTGCTACAGCTACATGGTTCTCAGTTATAGACCTAAAGAATGCTTTCTTTAGCATTCCGATAGCCGAAGAGAGTAGGGATATTTTCGGCTTCTGTCTAGGAGGTCGCAGTTTCAGATTTAAACGCGCTCCACAAGGCTATTGTGAAAGTCCATCCATTTACAGTCAAGCTTTAAAAAGTCAGCTAGATTCTTTTGTCCTTCCTCCAGGTTCTGCCCTAGTACAATACGTAGACGATCTTTTAGTGGCTGCCGATGACAAGGAAACTTGCAAAGCAGCTACAATTTCACTATTGCATCATTTGTCTAATTTGAATCACAAGGTGTCTCCTTCCAAGATGCAATACTGCTGCCAAGAAGTAACCTACCTAGGTCACCTCTTATCAAAGGAGGGAAGGAAGTTGACCCCAGAAAGAATAAAAGCAATTACGCAGATGAGTGTTCCACGCACACAGAGAGAAGTACGTGCCTTTCTAGGTATTACCTCTTACTGTAGGCAGTGGATCCCAAATTTTTCTCTTTTAGCAAAACCGTTGGTAGCTTTGACTGGGAAAAATGTTCCGAGTCCGGTGCCATGGTCTGATGAATGTCAAGAGAGTTTTATTGAGTTACGAAAAGCACTGTGTTCAGCTCCTGTATTGGGTACACCTGATTATAGCAAGCCATTCACGCTCTACGTTCACGAAAGAGAAGGTTGCGCGTTGAGTGTTCTGACACAGAAATTTGGTGATAAACAACGCCCTTGTGCGTATTTCTCATCAACATTAGATCCGGTAGCCAGAGCGTTACCTAGTTGTTTGAGGGCTACAGCGGCAGCTGCAGCTTCCATTCGACAATCTGCTGGTTTGGTGATGAACAATATGCTAGTGGTCATGGTTCCTCATGCAGTGGATACACTCATGAACCGAACGAAGACTCAACACCTTACTAGTGCGAGATTATCTGGTTACGAGCTGACATTATTAGCGAGTCATATTCAGATCAAAAGATGCAATGTATTGAATCCAGCAACATTGTTGCCGACTGATCAAGAGTCGAGTGATTCTGAGCCACATGACTGCTATTTCAAAACGGAGGAAGAGACAAAAGGTCGCATCGACTTGAGGGATACTCCCCTGTCCGACCCAGATGGTACGCTATATGTGGACGGGTCATGTTTTAAATTGGAGAATGGTGATGTGACTGCTGCCTACGCGGTAACGACTTTGAAGACGATTGTGGAGACTGCAAGAGTGAGTCAGAATTCTGCCCAAGCTGCAGAATTAATAGCTCTAACGAGAGCGTGTGTTTTAGCTAAGGGAAAGAGAGTGAATGTGTTTACAGATAGTCAGTACGCATTTGGCGTGGCCCATAGTTTTGGCCGGTTGTGGAGAGAAAGGGGTTTCATTACGTCCCATGGGACTAAGATTCAACATGGTCAGCTAGTTAACGACTTGTTGGAATCTCTAACCTTACCGACTGAAGTTGCGATTGTGAAGTGCAGTGCTCATAAAGCAATCACGGATGATGTTGGTCGTGGGAATGCCTTTGCTGATGAAACTGCTAAACAAACAGCTAGAGACATGATGAGTAGAATGTATGTTGCTACGTCTGCAAGATGGATTGCTGAGTCTGGAATGTGTGAGGACACTATGGAAAGTGTGAAAGAGATTCAGAAAGAAGCGACTGAGGAAGAGAAACGTGTATGGAGAGAAAGTACGGGCAAATTGGACTCGAATGGATGTTGGATCGATTTGACAGAACAGCAGCGTTGGATGTTGCCTGATGCATATGTGCTTGCAGTAGTGACGATGGCGCATGGAGTGGCGCATATAAGTTCTAAAGGGATATGTAAGATGTTAGCTCCGGTTTGGAAGAATGAGGGAATCAGTAAGTGTGCAGAGAGAGTGGTGAAAAATTGTATGGTGTGCTTGATGCATAATCCTGGCAAGGGAACTCCAACCCCAGCTGGTCATTTTGCTCCTCCTTCCTGTCCCTTTGAAGTGATTCAGTTAGACTTCATTCACATGGAACGCTGCAACAATTTAAAGTACGTCCTGGTGGTAGTTTGTGCTTTTTCCAGGTGGATAGAAGCATACCCATTAAAGGACAACACTGCCCTATCAACTGCCAAAATTCTTCTCAAGGAATATTTCCCTAGGTACGGAATGCCACGGATTGTATGGTCAGATAACGGAAGTGAGTTTATAGGGAAAGTTATGCAGAGTGTGTGTGCTGGTCTAGGAGTGAAACAAAAATTCCACAGTGCAAACCATCCCCAATCTGCTGGTTTAGTCGAGGGTTACAATGGCACTCTGAAGCTTAAGATAGCCAAGATACAAGCATCCACAGGTTTAGCCTGGCCAGACGCACTTCCTTTGGCCTTGTTATCAACGAGAGCAACAGTGCATTCTAGAATAGGGCTTTCTCCATATGAGATTGTGTTTGGCCGTCCGGCAAATATCTGGGGTGTGCCGAGGCCTAAACACTTTTGCTCCATTGAATATCCTATGTTGATAGACTACCTTTACGACTTGACTGCTAAATTAAGTCTTATTCATCAACAGGTCTTTGATGCTTTGCCAAAACCTCCGGAGAGTCCAGGGCATCAGCTGAAACCCGGCGACCACGTGGTGGTCAGAAATTTTGCGAGGACAAAGAATCTTCAGCCTCGCTACATCGGCCCCTTCCAGGTCCTGCTGGCGACGAGGACAGCTGTACGTGTTGCTGGTCGCAAGCACTGGATCCACGCTTCTCACGTAAAGCGTGTTCCACTGCCGCTGCCCTACGACGACTGGGTGAAGAAGGGAATTGGTGCCTCCGAATCTGAAATAACTCCGAAATTTGTCCCTTTCAGCGATGCCGGTTTGATTACTGACACTTTGAAACTTGACTCCCCTCCTGAAAAGACTGCTTTGAACATTGAACATTTGTCTCCAGCATCACAAGAAACTTTGCTATCTGCGAACTTAAACTCTGCAACAGCTGCTAGTAATACACTATTTTCCGATCAGACAGTACCAGCGAAGAAAAGATACAACCTTAGAAGCCATAAAAAGGACTAATAAAGCAGGCAACTGCATACTGTGATTTTGATATATTTATATATATTTTGAACTTTTGCCTTCAGCCAGGAAGTTTGCTATTGTTTATTGTTTTTAAAATTGCCTTGCCGTCTGGGTAGCCGTAGGGTCGTGGCTGTGTGCCTAGTTTGAATTTGCAGGGGTCTGACACAAGGTCGATCTTTCTGTTGGTTCTGGGAACTCCCAGGGCTGACAGAGGCATTTTCATCTACGTACACATCATCAGTGGTCGCGAGCGGATTGTAGAAGATGGAGCTTCCTGCGCTGCAACGAAAGAATGTGATCTACGTTCGCAGAAACAGACTTAATAGAATTCTTCACAGCAAATGTTTCTTGATGCAATGTGCCATTACATTTTTGATTGTTTTAGCAACATTGGTGGGTGGAATTGTCTTTAGCATAAATTTGATTTTTGTGCCAGTTTCTACAGTGCCTCCCCTTGATCCAGCTATTTCTACTGTTTCTTCTATACACTCTTTTCACTCATTTCCAGAACATGAGCAAGCTCGACGCTCAGAATTCATTAATAACACTTTTGTGCAGCTCTTGCACCAACACCAACTGGTGGTTAACACTACAGACTGCTGGGTGTGTGGCTTGATACCTCACACTATGGATAAAGGTATTCCATATCTGGTTTTGCCTTACAGCTATAATGGATCATTTCAGGCCTTCCAAACCATCTTTGCTTATGCCCTTGAAACCTATCCTCCACGTCCACCACGTTCCACTAAATATAACTCTGCTAACAAAGCCTTAGTCCAGGGAATTATTGATATGGTCAAGGACGTCAATAATACTCCATCATACCCTAGAGACGAATTGCGAGTATATTTAAGTTGGAATACTTCAGAGTATCGCCTTAGTTTAGGAGAAAGCAAGCGTAAAAGCTCAACTCCAATCTGGGTCGTACCTCACCGAGGTCAGGTCTGTTTGCAAGGTAATGGGAGAAATCCGAGAGCTCAGCTAGGGAGGAGTGAGTGCATAGAGACTTATGTGTTTCCGGCTAACTCTTCCCCTGCCTTCCTCACTGCTAGGGGTACCTATTTCATTTGTCGAGACAGAGCTTATACATGGTTGCCTGCCGACTTCTCAGGATCATGTTATATTGCTCGATTATTGCCTCCGACATACACTGCTTCACCTGATTACCACAGAACAAGAGTAGCGAGAGGTGTCTTCAGCAAGGAAGATACAGCTGGTCAGGAAGCTGGAGACTTCTTCAAAGGCTTCCTTCCGTTCTGGGGGCCTATGGCCAATAGTAGAAACATACGTCAGCTAACACGGGTAGTTGAATCTACTATTACCGAAACTGCTGGTGCCCTTAGCAATCTGACAGCTGAGCTTCAGGCGGATAGACTCATGACATTGCAGAACCGTATGGTTCTAGATGTTATACTTGCAGATCGAGGTGGGGTATGCAGAATGATCCAATCGAGCTGCTGTGTCTTTATTCCTAATAATGCTCCAACAGTCTACGAGGCGATCTCTAAGTTGCACAAGATTTCGGACTCCATTCATGTAGACAAGGGAAACTGGTCCTTCATGGAGTGGTTTTGGACTCTGATCTCAGCGTGGGGATGGAAAGTTCTAATGGTCATTGGTGTCATCCTAGTATTCCTATTCTCATGTTGTCTGATTATCCAGTGTGGTCCTGCTCTGTGTAGTCTTTGTGCTGCAACTTGTCTCAGAAAACCACCTGCGTTTGGAGAAAAGACACGAGAAAGGATGATGATACAACAGCATGTCACTGACCTGATGAGCATAGAACTAGATTCAGACATAGATTGAGTAATTGCCTATGTAAGGGCAAAAGGAGGGTCTGAGGTTCCGTGACGGTTCCGTGACGACTTGAACCCGTGTTTTCAAGTTTGTCGGAAATACATAGTATTGGTATCAGTGAACCGCAAATGATCCATTTAGTATATCCTAGTGTTTTCGCTACGCTACGAGCAAGAGCACTCCTTCCATTGACATATTTCTGATATACCCACGGCATCCATCTTAGATCATGGCCGCCATTTTGTGTTTCCTTGCCCTCACATATGCAATAGCCTCTGATCATTTCATTTACTCCACTTTGATTAAGGACACGTAGCCTTAGCCGGAGATTCACCTCTTACATGACACGTGCACCTTAAACCAGATCACGCTGTAGCTGCATGACTCGACAAAGGCTGCCTCCTCTGCCCAAGGCCAGTCTTGCCAAACTGGTCTTCGTGTCCATTGTACCTGATCATGATTAGGCGGCCGAAGCCGGTAGCCTTGCCCATTTACGACCTACAAACATCCCTTATCCCACTTTTCTATCTTCCACACCTGGCTCTGTTTCTTTCTTTCTGAATCTTTATTAGGGGGAGGTAACGAACTTTACGATGAGGCGGTCCGGGTCCTGAATGCAATATTGACAGGGGATTGTGATGAACTAGTGGGAACCCCTCTTCGTAGATGTTTGGTATCAGATTTTATCGACGGTTCCTGTGTAACGTCAAATATTTATTGTTTAGAGACACAAAGGTTTGGGAATGTACCGACATGTGAAATATTTGCCTAGAGCACAATTTTTAGTATATAAGGAGCAACCCACTTTGTACAAATCGAACAGGCTCCTAGTTTCTGCCCGTGCGTAGATTCTGTGACTTCTGTGTCCCTGCAGTAATAAACCTTTGGTCTTTGACGCCACCATCGAGAAGCCCGTGTTTCTGTTCATTTGTGCACCAAGGCAGGTGGAACTCCGGGGTCTTTGGGTGTTGTACCCTGACACCTCTGGACGGAACCAAAAAGTCCAGAACTCCACACGCAGCGGCCATTTGTAATAAGAGGAAAACATCGAAAAAAACTACATTTCGAGCTGATATTTAATGATCAAAAAAGATCGTTGCTGGTAACTTTATTTATTTATAAATCGGAATGGAAGGTGAATACTTTTAAAGTTTTTGTTTATAAAGGAAAACATTTATTAATAAAAGAGAGTTCTTTTTCAAATAAGCCAAAATAAAAAAAATTGACTATGGCTTATCAAATTCAACTTTATCAAATTAATCCTTTTCTACAGAATACAGGTAAGCCGCCAGTTAGGTGGGAACAGTGGCATAAATCTTTTGAAAGCTATCTCGTTGCAATAGATGGTAAAGATTATTCTAAGGAAAGGAAAAAGGCTGTATTATATGGACTTTTAGGTGATGCAGGAAGGGAAATTTTTGACAACATACCTGAAAGTGAACCACCACCTGGACAGTTCATTCCATGGGATGAATACACAGAAGCAGTTAAAAGGTTGGAAAAAAGATTTCATGAACAGCCTAACATTATGGTAGAGAGGCATGGTTTTAATAAAAGAAAACAGTTGGCGGAGGAAAGTATTGAAGACTATGTTTCGAATTTACGCATCTTAGCTTCAAAGTGTGACTTTGGTGACATGCTTGATATTTATTTAAGAGACCAATTGGTATTTCATTGCTTTTCAAAAAAAGTACAAGAACGTCTTCTAGCATGCAGGAATCCAACTTTAAATGAGGTCATTGACATTGCAATCGGAATTGAGAGGTCTTCTATTTTAACTAAGGTAATAACAGTAACTAATAATTCTGAAGCAGTATGTTCAGTTACCAATAAAACAAGAGTACAAGAGTATAGAAAAGATAAAGGAACAATTCCTGTAAAGAAGAATCTGATATGTTATCGTTGTGGTTCTAAGACTCACATCGGAAATAATCCAAATTGTCCTGCACAGGGAAAAAGATGTGCAAAATGTAAAAAAAATTGGACATCTGGAAAGTGCATGCAAAACTATTGTAAAGAATAGGAATGTTTCACAAACTAGTGTAAATGCATTAGATGACATGGAGGATGAAATTAGTAATCTTGTCATTAATGTAAATTTGATTGATTCTGAAA
This sequence comes from Lissotriton vulgaris, assembly GCF_964263255.1. NCBI lineage: Eukaryota > Metazoa > Chordata > Amphibia > Caudata > Salamandridae > Lissotriton > Lissotriton vulgaris. Next base: position 537,918 of record NW_028249262.1, read on the forward strand.
TTACTTTCAAAGCACCTTTAGGTGAAGCAATTATTGAAGGTGTCAAGTTGGAAGTAATGGCAGATTCAGGATCGCCAATAACCATTTTAGATTAAATGACTTATGCTAATTATTCTTTTCCAAGTAAGCTTTTAGTTACTGATGTTAATCCAAAAGCTATTGGTGGACATTTCGTTAACATGTTAGGATACTTTACTGGTTTAGTTGAGCTACTAGGAAGGGAAATAACAACTAAGGTTTATGTTGTCAAGAAAGGGAGAGATATAATTGGTTGGCGTGATTTAGGAAAAATGGGTATCATGTTAAAACCTGGTAGTGATACACCCATTATTCTTGGTGACATTCCAATAGCTTCAATTGATGTTTGCAAAGAAAATAAGAATTCAAATGATTTGGATTCTATTCTCAGTAATTATAAAGAAATATTCGAGGACAGAATTGGTTGTGTGAGAGGTGTTGAGCATGACATTAAATTTAAAAAAAATGCGTTACCTGTGATACATAAGGTCAGAAATGTACAATTAAGTGTCAGAGAAGAGTTAAAAGAACATTTGGATAGCCTGTGTAAAGATGGAGTAATTAAACCTACAAATTCATCTGAGTGGGTTTCAGCTGTAGTTTTAGCTAAACGAAAAAATGGTAAGTTGCGCATGTGTGCTGATTTGCGCTCTCTGAATAAAAACATTTTGGTGGATTGCCACCCTTTGCCTTTGATTCAAGAGATGCTGATGGCAATAGGAAATTCTACACATTTTTCGTTAATTGACTTTAAGTCAGCCTACCATCAGGTGGTTTTGTCAGAAAGGTCACAGGATCTTACCACGTTTGTTACTCCCTTTGGTGCCTTCAAATATACGAGAGTCCCTTTTGGATTAGCTTCTGCAGCTAGTGTATTTCAGAAGCTAATGGACTCGTTTGTTAGATTCCGACCAGCCCAAGCACTGCGGGAACATAGCATGCACCAGTCCCCTTTACCTGCCCACTGGACGCTCACAGGACAAACTCTATGAGTGCACCAATGGACCTGAAAAGAGGGTGGTAATGTTAAGGAGACACCAAGTCTTCCACCCTTAGTGACAATAGGACACAGCTCCCTCCTTCCTTTACGCTTCTGCACCTATGTACAATGGGGGAAAAACAAACCCTTCATGTATCACTGTTCGCAATATTAAATCCCAACCCCCAATGACCATGCCTTACAAAACATACAAAACCCCTCTTACCAGTGTGAAGTGCAGGCTCTGCTTCGTAAAGGTGTGGAGTAAAAACAAATAAAAAACGTGGTACTCCGGTATCTGCACTAGTGTCTTTATAGCAGAGAAGAGGAGGGAGCCTTTGTAACAATGTCCAATTACAAAAATATAGCAAGGGGAAAAAGGTCTTATGATGGTACTTGCCACCGCCTGAAAAAACCCCTTTACTTTTGTGAGGTTGACCTAGGGGGCAGGGACCGAGGGAAACCTTTCAGAAGCACCAAACAAACCCAGCGTTCGGCAACGAAGCATTCGCGGAGTGACCCAAAACGTCACTTCCGCACAAAACGAGGCAGAGTGTAGTCCCAGCAAAGACGCGCTGAAATGACTGAAAGCCTCGTATGAATCAGCGTTGCTTCGTAACGCAAGAGTGGACGGGAGCCCCCGAACACCCGGGGACAAAGACAAAATGCTGGGTCAGGAAAAACGGGGAAAAAGGGGAGGGAAAACCGGGAACCCACAACTAACTGACTAACAGGGAAAAAGACGGGAAAAGGTCCAACCAATCGGGGGAAAAAACAAACCCTTCTCACGAGCCCGTGAGGAAGGTCAAGGCAACAAAAAGGCGTCGGGTTAGCAGAAAAGGCTCTGCACAGCAACAATCAGCAGCCAACAACCAGGATAGGAATCCAAACACTGGCAATATCGAGCATCGAACTAAAGGTAGGACCAACATTTATCCTCCTTTCCACTGTCATGTGATGTCAAGGCATGGTCATCAAAAAGGGACTGACCCGATTCCTAACAGTACCCCCCCCCCAATGATCCTCCCCACAGGTCGGGGCTTAGAGGGATGTTGTCTATGGAATAACGGAACCAACCGCGGGGCGTGCACCCCCCCAGCTGGTTCCCATGTCCTGTCCTCCTTCGTGTACCCTTTCCAATCTACCAAGTACAAAAGGCGACCCTTGACTCGCTTTGAATCGAGGATAGCCTGAACTTCAAATTCCTCCTGCCCATCAATCAGAACAGGGGGAGGAGGTGGTAGCACCTGGCCTGATGGTATATAGGGTTTAAGCAATGATGTATGAAAAACGGGGTGCACCCCGTATTCCTGTGGTAACCTAAGCTTCATTGCTACGGGGTTAACAACCTGTAGTATGGAAAATGGACCCACAAACCGGGGCTGCAACTTACGAGATCCTTGCAGTCTCAAATTACGTGAAGCCAGCCATACTAGATCCCCTATCTTGTATGCAGGAGCAGGGACTCGATGTTTATCCGCCTGTGCTTTCATAGCCTCCTTTGCCTCCAATAGGCTATCCCTAGCCAAGGCCCATATGTCTCTCAATCGCCTACACACGTCATCGATGGCTGGCACGCGACCCGTGGGCTGTATAGCTACCGCTCTAGGATGGTAACCAAGTGAACAGTAGAAAGGAGTCATGCCCAATGCGGAATGCACACTGTTGTTATAAGCGAACTCCGCAATGGGCAGAGCAGTTACCCAATCACAGGACAAAGACGCTATCAGACACCTTAAGTATTGTTCCATCGTCTGATTAGTGCGCTCGGTCTGACCATCGGACTGAGGAAGGTAAGCCGAGGATAAACGTATCTCGGTCTTGAGCACCCGACACAGCTCAGTCCAAAAATGTGAGACGAACTGTGCCCCCCTGTCCGATACTATCACTACCGGCAACCCATGTAACCGCACAACCGAAGACATGAACACCACCGCCATCTCCTTTGCCGAAGGAATTTTAGGAAGCGGAATGAAATGGGCCATCTTGGTGAATAAATCCACCACCACCAATATGGCGGTGCAGCCCGCGACAGAGGGTAGATCCGTTACAAAATCCATACTTAAAGTATGCCATGGACCAGGCGGTACCTCCAAAGGCTGTAAGAGTCCCGAGGGTTTACAATGCGAGGGCTTGCTGGTCGCACACACAGGACAAGCACTCACATATCCTAGAACATCCTTAGTCATGGACTCCCACCAGAACCACCTCATGCACAATTCCTTGGTCTTCCTTATTCCTGGATGAGCGGCCAAGGCAGAGGAATGACACCACTCCAATACCTCATCCCTCAACACGGGGGGAATAAACAACCTGTCCTTATTATACAAAAGTCCATCTTTCGTTGTTACCTGGGGTATGGACAACCAAGGAGCCAGGTCTAATTGGCTCAATTGGTCTTTCACGAGAGCAGGGAAATCTTCCACTACCAAAGCCCCAATGATCCTTTCTTCTGCAATCATAGCCCTGCTCACACTCAAGGAGCCTTCTTTCTTCACATCAACGTGTATCCGGGAAAGAACATCGGATTTCACCTGTTGGGCTGCAGGTCTGTATGTTATGATGAAGTCGTACTCATTAAAGAATAAAACCCATCTCATCTGGCGAGGAGTTAATGCCCTAGCAGAACGAAAGAATTCTAGATTTTTATGGTCAGTGTAGATGGTAATGACGTGTCTGGCACCCCATAAATAATGGCGCCATTCCTCAAACGCCAGTTTGACCGCCAGCAGTTCGCGTTCTGCCACAGTATAATTACGTTCTGCTGGCAACAAGATTTTAGAAAAGAACGCAATTGGATGCATATGGCCAGTGGCTTCATCTCGTTGCGACAATACCCCACCTACGGCACATAAGGAGGCATCGGTTTCTACAAAGTACGGCAGGGCAGGATCAGGATGCACCAATACCGGTGCAGACACAAACTGCCTTAGCAACATACGAAAAGCATCCCGAGTCTCACTTGTCCAATCAAAAGGGACGCCCTTTCTCAAAAGGCGAGTCATCGGAGCCACTATGTCAGAGAAATGCAGTATAAATCGCCGATAAAAATTAGCAAAGCCTAGGAGCACCTGTATTTGTTTCACATTCGTTGGTACTGGCCAGGTCTCTATAGCCTGGATCTTTTTCGGGTCCATCCGGATGCCTGCTGCAGATATAACAAACCCCAAAAACTCTACTTCGGGAGTACTAAACTGGCACTTCTCCAGCTTAGCATATAAATGGTGTTCCTGTAAAGTCTGCATGACCTGTAATACATGCTTGGTATGATCGAGCCCCTTCTCCGAATAAATAAGTATATCATCCAAATATACTATGACTGTCTGATCCAGGTACTTGCCAAGGACTTCATTGATAAAAAACTGAAACGCCGCTGGCGCATTGCACAAGCCAAACGGCATTACCGTATACTCAAATAGTCCGTACTTCGTTTTAAAAGCCGTCTTCCACTCATCTCCTGGCCGAACCCTTATGAGATGGTAAGCGCCCCGCAAGTCTAATTTGGTAAACACCGTAGCCTTGCGGAACTGGTCCAGTAACACGGAGATGAGCGGAAGAGGGTACCTGGTTTTAACAGTGGCTGAGTTCAATGTTCGGTAGTCAACACACACCCTCAAAGACCCCTCCTTCTTGGGAATGAAAAATATAGCTGATGACACTGGCGAGGAAGAAGGACGAATATAACCCAACAACAACATCTCGTCAATATACGTCTTCAGTTGAGCCTCCTCAGGCTCAGACAGTGCGTAGACCCGACTGCACGGCAATGGAGCCCCTGGTATTAAGTCGATCATACAGTCGTACGACCTATGTGGTGGAAGACCTTGGGCACATCCCTTATCAAACACGTCCTTATAAGCAGAGTACTGTGGAGGAATCATACTCGTCTCGACCATGGCACAGGACAAAGGATCAATCTGCTCAGCTGCCACAATATAGCAATTCCTCAAACAATGCACCGAGTCCAACGTTACCAATCTTTGCACCCAGTCAATCCTCGGGTTATGTTTTTGTAGCCATGGGACCCCCAAAACCAACCCGAAAGAAGGCGCATCGATCAAATCAAAGATCACAGTTTCCACATGTCCGTTCTCACACAACAAACCTAGTGGAGCAGTCTGTCGGGTGATACACCCCAAGGTCAACTCGGTCCCATCGATAGCCCTTACTGGCTCAGGTTGTTCTTTTAGATGACAAGGAACCATCAATTTCTCAGCCATCGAGATATCTATAAAGTTCCCAGTGGCCCCAGAATCTAATAACACTGACACAGGGACACGATTCTGCGCTGAGAGCAGCAATTGAGCGTTAATCACAAAATGTCTTGGGGCCTGATCCATGGCCCCCACAACCTCATACTGTGCTTTCCTTTCTTCACCTGAACCTTGATCCACTTGTATACACGCCACCTTTTTACCAAACCCTACGCCTGATGGTTTCACGGGGCAATCACGCGCAAAATGGCCCCCCTGTCCGCAATAAAGACACAAATTCATCTCTCTCCTTCTCTTCTTTTCCTCTGAAGTCAGGGGACCCCTTACTCCACCTATTTCCATGGGCTCAGGGACTGCTCTACTCTCTCCTCCTGACTTCACCTCTGGTTTCACATAACTACCTCGTGAAGACTGGAACCGGCTACGTTCTCCACGCCGTTCCGTCACTCGATGATTCAGTTTCACTACGAGATCGATGAATGCCGCACAATCCTCAGGCGGATCCACCACCTGTGACACTATGTCCTTCAACTCTTCACAAAGACCCTGATAGAACAGGGACGTCCTTTTCTCGGTCGGCCAATGCGTCTCGGATACTAATCGATTAAAGTTGGCTATATAAGACAATAAGTCCTGCCTGCCCTGCCGTAATTTCAACAATTCCGCATCACTAGCTTGCATAAACGCGTGTTTAGCAAAAAGACTCCGCATCAATTCCTTAAATGCCTGATAGTTATACAACACACGGTCATTACTTTCCACCAATGGAATCGCCCATTGGGCCGCGTTGCCAGCCAGATATGACAGTATAAACGCAATCTTTGCAGAATCGTCGGGAAAGACATTCGTTCTACACATAAAGTGCAGCTGACACTGGTTCATAAATGTCCCGAACTTATCGCTCTCTCCTGTGAATCTCTCCGGGGGCGCTAAAGGTACTGCCACAGGGGTCGATACCGTTGCAGCTATGGGATTGCTGCCACCAGTAGTACTTGATCCCGCCCCTCCTGTATATGAATGTGGCAGGCTGTATAACAGGACCCGTTCCCCTGTGCTGTGACTGCTCTCTGGCCCTTACAGCCACTAGCTCCTGTTTCAATCCTACATACTCTTGTTGCAGCTCCTGTACCTGTGCCTGTAGGGTATGTACGGCTCCCATTATATCTTGCATTGTGGGACCACCCGTACCCCCACCCATCGGATTCCCGTCCTCATCCATGCTAGTCCGGGCAGTGCTATTATAACGTGGGCTCGATATTCTGTTAGATTCCGACCAGCCCAAGCACTGCGGGAACGTAGCATGCACCAGTCCCCTTTACCTGCCGACTGGACGCTCACAGGACAAACTCTATGAGTGCACCAATGGACCTGAAAAGAGGGTGGTAATGTTGAGGAGACACCAATTCTTCCACCCTTAGTGACAATAGGACACAGCTCCCTCCTTCCTTTACGCTTCTGCACCTATGTACAATGGGGGAAAAACAAACCCTTCATGTATCACTGTTCGCAATATTAAATCCCAACCCCCAATGACCATGCCTTACAAAACATACAAAACCCCTCTTACCAGTGTGAAGTGCAGGCTCTGCTTCGTAAAGGTGTGGAGTAAAAACAAATAAAAAACGTGGTACTCCGGTATCTGCACTAGTGTCTTTATAGCAGAGAAGGGGAGGGAGCCTTTGTAACAATGTCCAATTACAAAAATATAGCAAGGGGAAAAAGGTCTTATGATGGTACTTGCCACCGCTTGAAAAAAACCCCTTTACTTTTGTGAGGTTGACCTAGGGGGCAGGGACCGAGGGAAACCTTTCAGAAGCACCAAACAAACCCAGCGTTCGGCAACAAAGCATTCGCGGAGTGACCCAAAACGTCACTTCCGCACAAAACGAGGCAGAGTGTAGTCCCAGCAAAGACGCGCTGAAACGACTGAAAGCCTCGTATGAATCAGCGTTGCTTCGTAACGCAAGAGTGGACGGGAGCCCCCGAACACCCGGGGACAAAGACAAAATGCTGGGTCAGGAAAAACGGGGAACAAGCATTTACAATGCAATAGGTCTCGCATCAATTAAGTTTGAGCTATTGGAATTGCTAAATATTGCAACACCAATTGCAACAAAAGTCTATAAATTGTAGGCCCCAAAATTTTTTATTTATTTTTGTAGCAATTGTGGCATGCTGCGCTTAAATTAATATGTTTAAAAGTAAAGTACGCCTTACTGCGATTGCTACAATAGTTAATTGTGGATGCGTTAACAATTGAAAAGTGCACTGATGGCTGGTGGTGTGTGTGCCTGGTGGAAGCGTTCACTAACGTGTGGTGGTGTGCGTGCCTGGTGGAACCGTGCACTGATGGCTGGTGGTGTGTGTGCCTGGTGGAAGCGTTCACTGACGACTGGTGGAGTGTGCCTGGTGAAAGCGTGCACTGATGGCTGGTGGTGTGTGTGTGCCTGGTGAAAGCGTGCACTGACGGCCGGTGGTGTGTGTGTGCCTGGTGAAAGCGTGCACTGACGGCTGGTGGTGTGTGTGCGCCTGGGGAAATCGTGCACCGACGGCTCGTGGTGTGTGTGCCTGGTGGAAGGGTGCACTGACGGCTGATGGTGTGTGCGTGCCTGGTGAAAGCATGCACTGACAGCTGGTGGTGTGTGTGCCTGGTGGAAGCGTGCACTGACAGCTGGTGGTGTGTGCCTGGTGGAAGCGTGGTGTGTGTGCCTGGTGGAAGCGTGCACTGCCGGCTGGTGATGTCTGTGCTTGGTGGAAGCGTGCACCGACGGCTAGTGGTGTGCGTGCCTGGTGAAAGCGTGCACTGACGGCTGGTGGTGTGCGTGTGCCTGGTGAAAGCGTGCACTGACGGCTGGTGGTGTGTGTGTGCCTGGTGAAAGCGTGCACTGACGGCTGGTGGTGTGTGTGTCTGATGAATGCATGCACTGATGGCTGGTAGTGTGTGTGCTTGGGGAAAGCGTGCACTGACGGCTGGTGGGGTGTGTGTGCCTGGAGAAAGCATGCACTGACGGCTGGTGGTATGTGTATGCCTGGTGAAAGCGTGCACTGACGGCTGGTGGTGTGTGTGTGCCTGGTGAAAGCATGCACTGACGACTGATGGTGTCTGTGCTTGGTGAAAGTCCCCCAAGGATCATCTCTGAGCCCCACCCTCTTCAACGTCTACATGAGCCCCCTCGCGGCCATCGTACGCAAACACAACCTCAGCATAATCTCCTACGCCGACGACACCCAGCTGATCCTCTCCCTGACCAATGACCCCGCCGCCGCCAGAGCCAACCTGCACGAAGGGATGAAAGAGGTAGCCGAGTGGATGACGACCAGCCGCCTGAAACTGAACTCGGACAAGACGGAGGTCCTCATCCTGGGCTCCTCACCCTCCGCCTGGGACGACTCCTGGTGGCCTCCCGCCCTGGGCACCGCACCCAAACCGACAGACCATGCACGCAACCTGGGCTTCATCCTGGACTCCTCCCTCTCCATGACCAGGCAAGTCAACAACGTCTCCTCGGCGTGCTTCAACATCCTACGCATGCTACGGAAGATCTTCTGGTGGATCCCCACCGAGACCAGGAAGACCGTCACCCAGGCCCTCGTCACCAGCCGACTGGACTACGGCAACGCCCTCTACGCCGGTACCACCGCCAAGCTCCAGAAGAGACTCCAGCGGATCCAGAACGCCTCAGCCAGACTCATCCTCGACATCCCACAAACCAGCCACATCTCCGGACATCTGAGAGACCTTCACTGGCTCCCCGTCAACAAAAGAATCACCTTCCGCCTCCTCACCCACGCACACAAAGCCCTACACGACCAAGGCCCGAGCTACCTCAACAGCCGAGTCAACTTCTACGCTCCCAAACGCCACCTCCGATCAGCCAACCACGCCCTCGCCGCCGTCCCCCGCATCCGAAGAGCGACTACAGGAGGAAGGTCCTTCTCCTACTTGGCCGCCAAGACCTGGAACTCCCTCCCAACCGACCTGCGCCTGACCCAAGACCACCTCTCCTTCAGGAAGAAGCTGAAGACCTGGCTGTTCGAGCAGTAGCGGCACCCCCCCCCCCAGCGCCTTGAGATCCTATGGGTATGTAGCGCGCTTTATAAGTGTCACTGATTGATTGATTGATTGATTGAAAGTGTGCACTGACGGTTGGTTGTGTGTGTGGTTGTGTGTGGTTGTATGTGTGGTTGTGTGTGTGGTTATGTGTGTGGTTGTGGTTGTGTGTGTTGTTGTGTGTGTTGTGTTTGTGTGTGTGGTTGCATGTGTTTCCAGACTCCCTGCTCCCCCTTGACGGTCGGTCCGAGTTATACCTTGCACTGCTGTTAAGCCTCAATAAATCCCAGGCACACTTCCACTTTGCATCTATCGCCACTGGGAAGAAGCAGTGTACTAGTACATTGATTAATCGGCCGGCTGATGGAGACCCTCCTGTGAAAACTAAAGCATTTAATAAAATAACCCTCATGTTAGCTCCTAAAGTGACCCTCACATTATATCCTCAAATGACCTTCACGTGGCCCTGCTTATAGGGTCTTTCAGCCACCTTTCTTCCTCCAATGGTCTGTTGTCATGTCATTCACATTTTTCTTCCAACCACTACAGCATGCAGCGAGGGACAACAGGTCAGCCCTCCGCAGCCATTGGCTAAGTCCAACGTGAGTGATGGAATTTTTCTCTGTCACAAGAAGCACATCTGCAAGCAAAGTAGTTCCTTTCAGAGCTGCTAATGTAATGTGTGACCCAAAACATTATTTTGCCTTTAGATGATTCTTATATACTAGTGAGTGCTGTGTAGCTCCACCGACTATTATTTTTTTACGAAAAACAGAAAAAGAAAGCTAGCATTGACAAAGTCCAAAGGTAGACAGCGCCCTACCGTTGGCTGTGACAGTGCTTATTTTTGAACTGCAACTTGCGTTATTTCTTTCCGCAGGTTGGTTTCCTGGAAATCTAGGGCCTGCCCGAACTTTAAAAGCAGACACTGTACTGTCCAATATATTCTCTAAATGTGAATCTTGCTGTGTGTGTGTGTGAGAGATTTGTATAATGCACATCTGGCTACAAAGCCACAGCACTGCACAGAAATTGTGCACAAGTGAGGGGGAGTAGAAGGGGCGGGGCTCGCACGAGGACACGTGCCAGAGACTCCAACCATGAGCAGGTCAGTACAGGAAGAGGGGGGGGGGGTCAGCGGGCCACCGAGCCTCCCACGCGTAAACACGGACCTCACAGTTCACCACTGGAACACACCGAACGTGTTCACTTCCTGAACTGGCGAGGCACCTCAGTGGGTTAATGCACCTTCCTGAACCGGTGAGGCATCTCAGTGGGTTAATGCACCTTCGAGAGAAATTAGAGCCATTTGCATGTCACGGTTCTCTTCTTCCTGACGTCCGTCAAAGGAGGACAACAACTCAAAGTGCTACGAAGAAGCAAGACACTGACGCTACCTACCTCAAACAGTTCCTATCCTTGTGAAAAGAGGGATTTCACGCAAGCAGTGAGGGGGTCACGCAGGGTCTGCCGCCGTCCTTCACGGTGCGGTTTGTTTCATTGGTCCAAGCAGTTTTAAGCAGCTCCTACAAAGCCCACGGTACTGCATTTACCAAGGAGAGAGTGGCTCTTTCATGGCAGTCGGTACTATTCCTTTGATTTTATTGGGGTATTGTATAGCATGGGCCTAACGCCGAGAGCAGTTGAAGGGATGTGGCCCAACCACCAGAGCTGCCGACTTTAGAACTAGGACACGGGTTCGAGTCCCGGCGTCTACAACCTGTGATTCTGGGCAAATCACTTAATCTCTACGTGCCTAAAAACATGACTACCCTTATGTAATGTGATCTGGTGGTCCTATAAAGCCCCACAGTGCCCTTGGAGCAACGTTGTGCAATATAAAAACTGCAGGGAAAAAAACACATGTACAGAAAGCTGTGTCCGAGCGGTCTGATACAGACTCGCCGGTCCAGGCGGCTACTTGCTAGAGTAGCATGCAGGCTTACAACAAGGATTTTTCGAGGGTAAGATTTGGCATGACATAAGGAAATACGCACATTACCCGAACGTTTTATAAACATAACACAGTGAGGCTGATAAATGCTGCGAGACAGAGAACGAGCGTTTGAATCGCTTCAAGGCAGTCAGCCTTTCACCCTTCCAAGGTGGCTGCATTGATTGCTATAGGTTAAGTAATCGTAACATCTGTTATTTTCAGTGCTAAGAAAGGGCAGAACTGTGATATTTGGTACTGTGCAAAAAAATAAATAATCAATGTTAAATATAAATATATGGTTCTGAACTTAGCATGTGTCACATGTACCGCATGCACGGTTCATAACTAACCTTCAAAAAACAATGCCAGTTGTGCCCACACACGCATACACACTCCTTCAAAAAACACTGCTAGTTGTGCCGACACACACTCCTTCAAAAACACTGCCCGTTGTCCCCACAGACACTTCTTCACAAGCACACAGGCAATTGTGCGCACACATACACACACACTCCTTAAAAAAAAAAACACACAAGCAATTAGACACACGATACTCCGACTGCTGTCAGAAATGTATAGAGGGCTTGTTTTTCACAATAAAGGGAAGGGCAGCACTTAAAAAAAGATGTATTTCGTCTGCTGTAGTTTCACAAGTCCTTGCCTGCTACACTGGCCATGAATGGTGACAAACCCCCACTCTCCCGCCGATAGCCTCACTCACCTCATACACTGAGCGGCGAGTCTGCCACTCACACTGCAAGACTGGTGTGGTGACGTGTGTGGAGACGTCATAGCGGGTATTGTTTTTGCTGCCTAAAAAAATAATCGCCTCCGCTCACTGCCTTGTATTCCACTGTGGCAGTGCAGCCTGAGCATACTGAAGTCAACCCAGCCTGCGGCGGTGGTTAAAAGAGTGTGGAGCTCAGGTGCATTCCGACATCTGCGAGCGGGCTAATCAAGTCTGGGAGGCCAGCGAAGAAAAAACTAGGAATTCTTCATGATCACAGCACAACCCAGTCAGCCTGGCATAAACACCATGCACAGTGTTCCCACATAAGTTAAAACACAAAAAATCGCCCTGCTTGCAAATAAATAAAATGCTGGATTGCTCCAATACAATCACGCGGAAGCTTTAGGAGCAAGAAGTTAACAGCCAATTGGAACAGCTACGCTCAATGACCAATGGGAAGCTTCGACGCATCACCGCATCGGGAAGTAAGTTACACTTCTGCAACGGGGAGACGTTCGTTATTCATGGAGCCAGAATTACAAAATGATGGTTTCAAATTAGACAAAGCAGCTCCGCATCACATGAATAACTCTGAAGGTAAGCTTGGGCAATCCTGGCGCCCCTGTAGCTGCAGAAATAATTGCACGTTCCGGTTTACGCTTCTACCGGTGAGTTGGGGGGGGGGGGGGGGAGATGTGTGTGCGTGCGTCTGTCTGTGTGTGTGTTGTGTGTGCCTGCGTGTGTGCCTGCCTGTGCCTGCGTGTGTGCCTGCCTGCGTGTGCATGTGTTGTGAACAGCCGGCCGGGATCAGAGCGCGTGACCTGATCCAATTCCGGCCGGCTGCGTGCGCGTGACAGTCTGTTGTCTCCTCTGCCTAGTCCTTGAAAGGGAAATGACTGAAATGATTGCAATAGATCGCTTTGCGACAGCAGGGGCTTTCGCCCCTGCAATCGCAGGCGCGACCTAAAAAGGGGAGGGAAAACCGGGAACCCACAACTAACTGACTAACAGGGAAAAAGACGGGAAATGGTCCAACCAATCGGGGGAAAAAACAAACCCTTCTCACGAGCCCGTGAGGAAGGTCAAGGCAACAAAAAGGCGTCGGTTTAGCAGAAAAGGCTCTGCACAGCAACAATCAGCAGCCAACAACCAGGATAGGAATCCAAACACTGGCAATATCGAGCATCGAACTAAAGGTAGGACCAACATTTATCCTCCTTTCCACTGTCATGTGATGTCAAGGCATGGTCATCAAAAAGGGACTGACCCGATTCCTAACATCGTTATTTGGAGACATCAAAGGGGTGCAGGCATTTCAAGATCACATTCTCATTTTTGGTAATGGAGTGGATGAGCATAATAAAATTCTGGAAAAAGCGTTAAGCATCTTGAGCAAAAGAGGGATGACTGTATTGAAGTATCTTCATTAATAAATCCAAGATACAGGAAAGTATATTTGAAGAAGTTTAATCCAGGAATATAAGATCCCATCCACATACAAAGCCAGCAGACATCAACTGACAGCAATTAGAACATTTCCATGACACATACAGTGACATGGCTAGTGATGTCCTTAAGATTCTATTAAAGCTACAGTGATAAATATCACACATCCTCTTCCCTCAAAAACAAACAAAGAAGAGAAAAAATAAATAAATAAGTTATGCAAAATACACAAAATTATCAAGATACACAGATCATACAAAATCAGAGAGATAACTAGGCCTTTTAGACACTCGTGTTGAAGACCTAATGTTTCCAGAAACAATTGCTTTACCATTTTCCAAATCCTTTTCCTTGGAATCAGAAGTCAGTCCTTCTTGCAATTTCCTTCTAACAATGACAACTCTATTTAAGTTCCAAATGCGATGATCTTGAGTTTGCACTGCATTGTTGAAAATTTTGATTACTTTGATAGGCTTCATGAACTTTGTATCAGAACAGCCCACCATGCCAGGTCGTTTCACCATGACCATATCGCCAACACAGACAACAGTTTTTTTGACATTTTTTTTAACATCAAAATATGCTTTTCTACGTTCTGCTTTATCCTTCTCTCGCGCTGCACTCGCGCTGCATAACAGAACTGCTAGCCTGCTTTTAACCTTTTTAACTTGACTGTGTTTTTGCGCTGTGCGCTAGCCTGCAATTATCCTCTTCTCCTCCTGTTCTTCCGCTTAGTGGGAATTGAGGGAGCTACTTACCCGCATTTAATCAACTGCACACCCACACTTGTGGGGTAGAAGGGACTCGGGGGCACTGTTTACTCCTCGCGCCGATCGGAGAGCGCCATTTTGGATTGGGGGAAGCTCTCTCTTGTGGGAGCGCCATCTTTGCTGAGGGAGAGCCACTCGCCCTGCCAGGACCCACGTGATCTTTGGTCAGGCTTTTTAACATGGCGGCTGGACAGGCGCGCAGCGACGGCGCGCAGCGGACGCGCCGCAGACGCGCCGGAGGTGCGCCAGAGGTAAGCCCGTTTGCGCCCGTTCGCGCAACGGACGCGCAGGGGACCGCTGCCTCTGGCCACCCGCACTCTTCCCCTCTGGTCTACTCCCATTCAGACCTGTGTGCTCTGAAACCACCGGGTGATTCCTCGACACTCGGGTCCATTTCTCGCTCGCCGCCCCAGCCACTTATATGCGGTTTGCTGAATGTGCGTTCACTCTGCAAGCACCACACGGAGATCGCCTATTTAGTTGAATCTTCCGGGTTGGATGTGTTGTTCATGACGGAGACCTGGACTCGGGATGACTGTCTAGTTGAACTAGGCCTGGCTTGTCCCCCGGGTTTTAAAATTATTCACACTCCGCGCCCACTGAATCGTGGCGGCGGAATTGGTATCATCTTCCGCGAACAGTTGGATGTTTCCCAGCTTAAAATCAGCGAAGTCTTGGGTTTTGAGCTCATGGGCTTCTCGTTCAGTAACCCAGAGAGAACGCTGTTATCTGGCGTGTTATGTTACAGACCGCCGGGCTCGGCTCCCTCGCTGCCGGAGTTCCTGGACCTAGTGTACGATCTTTCTAATACTCACTCTAACCTGCTCGTCCTGGGAGATTTTAATCTCTGGCAGGGGGGTCCTTTAGATGGAGCGTTTACTTCACTCTACCAAGCTTTGGCCGACATCCATCTACAACAACTGGTTGGCTCCTCGACTCACAGGGGCGGTCATATGCTCGACCTTATCTTTGCAGGCGCCCACTTAGCGGCGATCATTGACATTCTTGTCCAATGTTGGACGGATCACGCGCTGGTGGTCTTCTCCCTATGCCTTGGGAATAACCCCCCGGAGGTTGCAGGGGTAGGAGCCTCGCAAGTGGGTCGATCGTGGTCCAAACTGCTCAGTCTAGCCCCCCTGCCCCCTTTGCTATCTGCCAGCTTTGACCTGAGGAATTCAGTGGATGACAGCTACTCTTCCTTCTGCCGGTCTATTACCGAGTCCCTCGATAACATCGTGCCACTTCGGAAAGCAAGAGCGAGGGTGAATCGGGCCTTTCCCTGGTATACGGTGGAGTTACAACACCTGAAGTTGAGCTGCAAACGGGCAGAGAGAGCATGGAGAAGGGAGTATTCGCCCTCGGCTAAAGCCTTGTTTAGACTTGCACTGAAAGGTTATAAGGAGCAGATCAAGCAGGCCAAGGCGACCTTCATACAAACATCCTTATTACAGGCGCCTAATAAATCTCAAGCCCTATTTAAAATTGTTAAGGACTTGTCCCATCCGGTCTGTGCAGCTAACTCAGTGCGGGCCTCTCAGGCTCTATGCGACTCACTGGCGTTGGCTTTTGAGGAGAAGACCGCCAAGATCTTGGCTGGCCTAACACTTCCTGCAACTGAGGAGGTTTGCCCTGCTAGCCTTGCGGACAGGGGGTGTGGAATCCAAGGCAGCTCACCCAGTCGACCCCAGCCGGTTGGTATGGGAGCTCCGGAGGAGCAGTCCAGTCGACCCCAACCGGTTACTGGCGTTTTTGATCTGGGAGCTCCGGGCAGCTCACCCTGTCGACCCCAGCCGGTTGGTATGGGAGCTCCGGGGGAGCAGCCCAGTCGACCCCAGATGGTCACTGGTGTTTCCGATCTGGGAGCTCCGGGCAGCTCACCCAGTCGACCCCAGCCAGTTGGTGTGGGAGCTCCGGGGGAGCAGTCCAGTCGACCCCAGACGCACATTGGAGTCTCTGATCTGGGAGCTCCGGGCAGCTCACCCAGTCGACCCCAGCCGGTTAGTGTGGGAGCTCCGGGGGAGCAGTCCAGTCGACCCCAGACGCACATTGAAGTCTCTGATCTGGGAGCTCCGGGCTGCTCACCCAGTCGACCCCAGACGGCCGTCTTGGCATCTGGGTCGGGGTACTTAGGAACCTCACCCAGTCCACCACGGTTGAACTCTTTCCCCCTTCCGTCTTTTGAAGAATTTTGTAAAACGGCCTTCATGGTGTCATCTGGTTCCCCGCTTGACCCACTGCCCCCCAAATTTTGGAAAACTTTTCATAAAGAATTGTTCCCGCCTTTGTTTTCAATCTGTCTGCAATCTTTGAAATCGGCATCTGTCCCAGATTGCTGGAAGCTTGCAGTGGTGTCGCCTCTGCTAAAAAAGCCAACCTTGGATCCAGCCGGCCTCTCTAATTATAGGCCGATCTCCTTACTTCCCTTTCCCATTAAGATCTTAGAGAAGTGGGTAACTCGCTCTCTTTCCGGCTACCTGGAACAAATTGGGTGGTTCGATGAGGACCAGTTTGGCTTCCGACCTGGTCATGGGACGGAGACCGCACTTGTGACCGTGCTGGACAACCTGCGTTCGCGTGTCGACAGTGGTCGGGCAGCCTTTTTGGTGCTGCTCGACATGTCGGCCGCGTTCGACACGGTCTGCCATCGGACCCTGGTTCGGAGGCTGGAAGAGTGCGGGATCTGCGAGGGAGCCAGAGACTGGCTGATTTCATATCTTGAGGGCAGGCAACAGCTGGTGTCACTTCCACCTTTCAGCTCGGAGCCAAGGAAAATTGGACAGGGGGTGCCACAGGGCTCGGCCATCAGCCCGATATTGTTCAATCTGTACCTTCGTCCACTTATCCAGCTAATAAAATCTTTTGGGGTCTCGGCATTTAATTATGCCGACGACACTCAGCTGGTGTTTTCCTTAGAAGGGAACAATGCGATTTCGCTGAGCACCTTCCATCGTTGTATGGCTGCTACGGCGGACTGGCTTCGAGCAAACTCTCTGCAATTTAATAGCGCGAAGACAGAGGTGCTCCACTGTTCCACTGATCGGATCCCGCGGCCTCTACCCACTGATTTCTGGCCCAGCACCTTTTCTGAACCAGTGGTGGCATCGGAGTCAGCTCGTAATTTAGGGGTCATGTTTGGCCCTAACCTACAATTAGACCTACATGTCAATAAAACCACGGGAACATGTATGATGCTGCTCCGTATGCTACGCAGAGTTCTGCCTTTGCTCCCCCCCCAGGCCAGGCCGGAAATAGTCCGTGGGACTATTTTAAGCCGGCTGGATTACTGTAATGGTCTTCTCCTGGGGGCCCCAAAAAACTTGATAGGGAAGCTGCAGAGGGTGCAGAATATGGCTGCTAAACTGGCCCTTTCACGACCCAGATCCAGCTCTTCCACTCTTGCGCTCCGCGATCTACACTGGCTTCCGGTAGATCTACGGGTCCAATTTAAAGCGGCCTGTTTGGTGTTTAGAGCGGTACACCTCCTAGGCCCTATCCCACTACAAAACATGTTTGCATGGTATTCTGCCCCACGTCTTTTGCGGTCGTCATCGGCTCACCTTTTGGTGGTGCCCAGGTTTCAAAGAGTGAGGATGGGTGGCCGCTCATTCAGTGTGGCGGCAGCCAAATTGTGGAATTCTCTCCCACTCACTCTTAGGAGCCACCAGGACTATCTTCCATTCCGGAAGGCTTTAAAGACCCATTTATTTCCCAAGTAAATGGTTGTGCGTCTGCGTTGTTTAGTGTGGGGGTTTTCTGATCAAAGCGCCAGGATGCCCTCTGGGTGACAGGTATGCGCTCTACAAGTATGCTAAATAAATAAATAATAAATAAATAAATTTTCAACAATTTCATCTTTGTTGCACACACATTCTTTACCCTTTGACACTTCATACTTATTAACCCAGAAAGGTTCAACCTGCGTGTTCGGAATTCTCCCACGAAACAACAAAAACGGAGTCTTACCAGTTGTGGCATGAGGAGTATAACGGTATTCTTCTATTTTTTCCAAGACACATTTCTTCCAATCAGAAGACAAGTTCCTAGCTAAACTAATAGTGTCCTTAATTACTTTGTTAAATCTCTCGACCATACCATTGGCCTCAGGGTGGTAAAGAGAACAGGTCTTATGTGCAATGCCCCTGGAAGATAAATAATGTTCCATTTCTTTGGAAACAAATTGAACACCATTATCTGATAAAATGGTTGCCGGAAGACCTTCTCTACAGAATAACTCATTCAAACATTGAATAATCTTACTCAAATCAATTCCTGACAAAAAAAACACCTCTGGCCATCTTGAGTACATATCTATAACCACCAGTATAAAAACCTGAGAATCTCTATGTTGTATGGGACCCACTAGATCTAGAGCTATGTCCTGCCAAGGACCATTTGGTCTTCTTCTTAAGAACATAGGTTGTGTGTGCGCACTATAAGACTTGTCACTGACATTACAGTGAATACAGTCCCTAATTACCCTTTCAACCATTTTATCCATTCCCGGCCACCAATAAGACATGCGAAGCCTCTCCTTACTTTTGGATAAACCTGAATGAGCAACATGGACCAAATCTATCAAATCCTTCCTGAGACTAGATGGAGGGATCAACCTCGTCCCACGAAACAATAAATCATTATCAACAGATAATTCACTGCGTACCGTCCAAAAAGGCTTAGTCAAAGCAGAACCTACTTTGCAATTGACCCAACCAGTTCTCAATAAAGATATAACCTCACATAGAGTAACATCTTTTCCTAATTCTTCAGACCATTTCTTCTCAGATAGAAATTCATAATCCACAGCACACACCAATTCATCATCTAAGTCCAAATAATCGTCTTCCAAATCTCTACTAGAAACTAAACGAGAGAGAACATCTGCTATTCCATTATCAACACCTGGAATGTATTGAATACCAAAACTATATTCCTGTAGGCCAATAACCCACTTTGATATCCTTCCAGATACCAGATCCAAACCTTTCTTGCTAAAAATGTCCACTAAGGGTTTATGATCAGTATAGACATCAAAGACCAGACCCCAAAGAAATTTCTTTAGCTTCCTCACTGCCCAAAACACAGCCAATGCTTCCCTCTCTACGACGGAATAACGAGTTTCAGCATCTCTCAAACTCCTAGACAAAAACATTATGGTTTGCATGCCTTCAGGACCATTCTGCTTCAATACAGCACCTAACCCTTTCTCACTCGCATCAGTGACTAGAATAGACTTGAACTTAGGATTGAAGCTTTTTAACGCAGGAGCACTGTTTAATCTTTGTTTGATTTCAACAAACTCATTCTCACATTGATCAGACCACTGAAATTCCACACCTTTCCTCAACAAACACCTCATGTTTACTGTTAATTCAGCAAAGCCTTTGACAAATGTTGCATAATATTCTATCATGCCTAACAGCTTCATAAGTTCAGATTTATTTTCCGGTGCCACCATTTTGTTTATGGTGTCTACCAATTCGGATTTAGGTTTCACACCATCACCTGAATTATTATGACCTAAGTAACTAATAGAATCAGACCTAAATCTACATTTGCTTGCTTTTACAGTGAGATTGTGTTTGCTGAATCTTTCTAATACCATGTTCAACGTTATATCATGATCAGACACATTATCTGCAAAGATTAATACATCATCTTGATATATACAAACACCAGTAACATCTTTTAACACTTTCTCCATAACCCGCTGAAACACAGAAGAAGCAGAAACTAAGCCAAATGGCATCCTCTTGAATCTATACGTGCCAAAAGGCGTAATAAAAGAAGTAAGATCTCTGCAAGACTCCTCCAATTCAATTTGGTGATAGGCAGAAGTAAGATCTATTGTACTAAAGACTTTGGCATCTCCTAACAATACCAATAACTGCAATATTAGGTAAGGGATATCTATCAACAATTACACATTTATTCAGTTGCCTGAGATCAATGCATAAGCGCAAATCGCCATTCGGTTTTCGCGCTGCGACGACTGGAGCCATCCATTCACAACCCTCTATTTCTTCAATTATGCCATTTTCAATGAGTTTCCCAATTTCTATTTTCATATCTTCTTTTACAGCTAAAGGTACACCCCAGACCTTACAGCTTACAGGAATAGAGTCATCCCTTACCCTTATCTTATGTTGATAACCTTTAAGACAACCTAGAGTTTCTTTAAAAACATTGGGAAATTTCTCTTTTAACTCACATGTGAATTTGTCTTCCATTGACTTCCCTTCAATTGATTTCTTCTCTTTACTTAATTTTTCTTCTTCATTTATAACATTAAGAATTCTGTCTCTCAATTGTATGCAAGGAGTGGCATTAGGATCTAAATATACACCCATAGCACCTAGATGAAACCAGCTGATGATGCTGTCACCCTTCTTTGAGACATAAACTTTACCAGACACATACCTAGACTTGTACTCTATAAGACCCATAAAATAACCATGTAGTTTTATCGTTTTTTTGTCATATCCTAATGGAATGATGTCAGCTTTCATAAGAGATACCTTACCTTTCAATTTCCTAGTGAAAAATTCATCAGAAATGATGGTAATTTTGGCACCAGAATCGAACAAAACTTTGGTTTTTTCACCCTCAACTAATATTTCATCAATAGGATCAGGTCTTTTACGCGGGACCCCACCATCCCCAATGGCTTGAACCACTTCAATATCACAATCAGATCCTGAAGAAGTTTTTTCAAAAATCTCTACCTCTTTTATCTTAGATCTAATTTTTGTTTTACACAGAGAGGAAACATGACCTTTCAACTTACATTTGGAACATGTTTGTTTGAGAGCAGGACATTTCTTGTCATTAGCAAGATGACCTGGTTTGCCGCATCTGAAACATTTAAGTTCAGAACCAGATTTTTTAAACTCTGGTTTAGTGGCATCTTTGACATATTTATCATTTTTAGTTTTTACCATCTGGACTTTATTTTCTTTTTCGGCATTTTTTTTATTATAGCCACACATTTAAGAGAATGTTCAATACGCTTGGCAATAGTTAATACCTCATCAAGGGAAGGTTCATCCTTTAACCATAACTCATCTCGAATTTTTTCTATCCCACAACCAAACATAAATTGATCACGAATACGTTCATCAATTAAAGCTCCAAATTTGCATGAGGATGCAAGCTTCCTTAAACGAGTTACATAAGATTCAATGGTTTCTTCATCATTTTGCATACATTTAGTGAATTGATATCTTTCAAGAATAGTACTAACTTTAGGCAAAAAATGTATATCTAATTTCTTTATACTAATTTCATATTCATTTAAACCATTTGCGTCTGCGGGAGAAAGATCAGGCAAGTCATCAAAAATATCTTGGCCTTCAGATCCTAAACAATGAAGCAATAAAGAACATTTTCTCTCAGCACTGAGAGAAGTCCCACAAACTTTGGCATATCGTTCAAAGACCACTTTCCATTTTTTCCATCTAATTGGAGGTTCACCAGGACTAGATAAAAAGAATGGTGCAGCTGTAACATTTTGCAGTTTGTTAGATTTCTAAAAAGACCCAGTGGTAAATAAATATGTGATAAAAACAACGTTAAATGAATAGATAAAATGATGGAGAATATTATAACTTGTTTTTACAAACCATTGCCCTTGTTTCCATAAAGTATACAGGAAGTGCAGCACCCAATCACAATGCTCAAACTAAAAAAATGAGTAAACCAATCAGAATCATTCTTTGGAAATTCTTCATAAATTATTGCAAATGGTGGAAGACACCAAGGAAGAGAAGGTAAGGTTCAAAATCCCTCAAAAATGTGTTGAAGAAGATTCCTTCGTTTACAAGTGACAGCTTGTTACTGTACTTTCATGTTTAAAAGAAGTTAATTTAAACGTGAGAAAAGAACATAAGTTTATTTCATTAAATGCGCGATAATTGTTCCTTTCAAGCTTGGCTGAACATGCTCTTCTAACTCGGAAAATGCTCTTAATTGTTTATTTTAAAGACAAAAGGCGTAACACGAGCACTCTTCAAGCTTGGTTGTACACGCTCTTAATTGGGAAACTTGTTTATCTCTGACGCGATGACTGCCTCTTGACACTTTGCCGGTCGTGTTCAGCTGAGTGTTTGTATTCAATTCGAGACTACGCTCGTGCTCAAAGCTTCAGGCTTGTTAACAATTGGAGAGAGAGAGTAATTGAGCTCGATCACACCTGGCTGCTCGCGCTTGGTTTGTTTGGGATAGAGATCCTTCACGCACGCTGATCGCGCTTCGCTTGTTTATTTTTCAATTAGGAGCCACGCGATGGCAGTGATAATGGTCGCGCTTCGCTTGTTTACTTTTCAATTAGGAGCCACGCAGAGATAACAGCTGGCAGAATAGCACGCGCCTCTCGCGCACGATACTATTAGTTTAACACAGCTGAATGCTCACGCTTTCAAAACAAAACACAGTCGTTTAGCCAAGAATTATCTCCATTAGCTTGCAGCACGTTGTTTAAATAAATGGAAACTTGGGATTGAATAAAGACAAGTTTTCAGATTTCTTCGGTGAAATGAAGTTAAGCTTAAAGAGAAATACAGGCTGATAACGCAAGGGGTTTCAGTGGCTTAAATAATTCGCAGCTCGCAGGTTAGAAGATAAATTAGCGCTTGAGTAGCATAAGATGCTGAGAGTTAATTTCAAGCTTAGCAAAAAAAAAAACGTTTTTTACTCACGAAGTTTAAAAACAAGATTGTTGATGTTGAAAGCTTGATCAAAGCTGGTTGCCAGTTAAGGAAGGATTGACTTGTTCAGTAGTTCTTCTCTTCACAAAAACTCTTGTTGGGATCCTTTCATAAAAATATCCATATTCCTTTCTAAAGTTTCCAATGCCGACTACGCCAGTGAAGTATCTTCATTAATAAATCCAAGATACAGGAAAGTATATTTGATGAAGTTTAATCCAGGAATATAAGATCCCATCCACATACAAAGCCAGCAGACATCAACTGACACCAATTAGAACATTTCCATGACACATACAGTGACATGGCTAGTGATGTCCTTAAGATTCTATTAAAGCTACAGTGATAAATATCACATGTATCTAAAGAAAAGTGTAATTTTTTGGTTCAAGAATTGGAATATTTAGGGCACTCAATTACTAAGGAGGGAATTAAACCAAAACAGAACCTTATTGGTTCAATAATGCTTGCATCAGCTCCTGTTGATAAGGACTCACTAAGATCCGTTTTAGGACTTAGTGAGTACTATGCACGTTTTGTGCATGGTTATGCATTTGTGGTTGAACCACTCAGATGTTTAACCAGAAAGAATGAAAAGTATGAATGGTCTGCATTTAAAAAAGTGAAAGAAATGATCAAAAATGCTCCAGCTTTAAAACCCTTGTCTTGTGGTGTAAAGTGTATTGTCACTGTAGATGCGAGTTGTGTAGGTCTTGGTGGTGTATTAACACAATTTGTGAAGGGTAAAGAGAATACTATTGCCTTTATTTCAAGAACTTTAACTACAGCTGAATCTAATTATAGCACCATAGAGCGTGAAGCTTTAGCCTGCTCATGGGCAGTAGAAAAGTTCAGGAGTTACTTATGGGGAACTCGTTTTGATCTATTTACAGATCATAAGCCACTTATATTCTTGATGAATGGAAATGGAACTGGCCAAGCAACTTCGAGATTAGTAAGGATAATTTCGAAATTACAGGAATATAATTTCGAAGTGAAACACATCTCTGGTGGAGCAAATTTTAGGGCGGACTGTTTGTCTAGAATTCCTCTTGTCAATCAAACTGGAGTTTCAGACATCTATGATGATGAATGCGTTGTTGTTTCCGCATTAGATGCTTTTGAAAATTCTTTGGCTTGTTTTACTGAAAATGATTGGTTGGAAGGTTACAAGGATGTAATTTTGTTAAAAATCAAAGAATACATCAGAAAAGGATGGCCTCCTTTAAGAAATCTTTGTAAGGATTTGGTACCTTTTCAACAAGTGTCTTCTGAGTTAAGTCTGGAGAATGGAATCATAACTAGATGTGGACTTTTTGTTCCACCCAATGTTTTGAAAGAAGGTCTTGTAGAAAGAGCGCATTCTGGACACCCAGGTATGTCTGGTACTAAGAAAATATTTAGAAAATTTTATTCGTGGCCCAGCATGGATTCTTTTGTTGATCAATTTGTTAACCAATGTCCTGAATGCCTTCTGTCTGACAAGCATTGGAAAAGTTAAAAAACTGTTACTTCTACCAATTTATTGCCTGAACAAGCATGGGAAAAATTAGCAATAGATTTTTCAAGACCCTATAATATCTTGGGTGAAGATATGAAATATTTAATAGTTTTGACTGACTATTATTCAAAATGGGTTTCATATGATTTCGTGAAATTTCCAAGTACAGATGTTGTAATTGACTTTCTAGAAAAAAAATTTCATGTTGAAGGATTTTCTTAGAAATTAGTGTTCGATAATGGTACACATTTTGTATCAAAAAAAATGGTTGATTTTTTAAGTAAGCATGATATAAAGCATATTAAAAGTCCTTTGTATTTTCCAGCTGCAAATGGACTGGTCGAGAGAGCAAATACATTTTTCAAGGAAGGTATACAAATAGCCTTATCATCAGGTATGGATGTAAGGAAACATATAAAAGAAAAGGTTTGGAGTTATTTGAACACTCCACATTCAATTACTGGTGTTGCCCCTTTTTTCTTGTTGAAGGGAAGGGATGCAAATGATATAATCAAACCAGTATTTGATAAAAAATTGTCTTCTTTAAAAAAAGTTAGAAGGGCTTACTTCTGCAAGTTCTATTGATGAATGTGTTAGAGATAACTTTGAGAAAAAATACAAGTTGGGTAATGTAATTTCTCCACTAAATAACTGTGAGTTTACAACCGGTGATTGGGTGATTATCAAAAAGCCAAAAAAAGTAGTTAAAGGTGAATCTAAGTATTCTTTGCCTCAACAGGATGTTAGAGCTTCTAATTCATCTGTTATGATTAAAAACAAAGGATGGTGGAACAAGAGTGCTGTTATTAAGATTGAACCTTTTCAAAAAGACATTATTTTTAAAAAAACTTGATGGTAAAGGTATTTTGGACAATTCCTCTTTTTTGTGTTATAAAGACTTCTTGAATGTAGCACAACCATCACATGATTCGGATGTTGTAGAACAAACTCCATTACAAGATTCAGATGTTGTGGAACAACAATTACATGATTCATTTGTTAAATAGTTGTAAAAGAAATATTGTTATTCCTTCTAGGTTTAAAGATTATTATTTATATTAATGTTTTTTACTTTCATTTCCTTTTCTTCTTTTGTTTAGGGAAAGGAGATGTTGTATCTGTACCTTTAATGTATTCCTTCATGACATGTATAATGTTCCTTCATGACATGTACAATGTTCTGTATTCTATGTTTGAGTTTTGCTGTCGTGTCATTCTGTTCCGTTACCTAGACACGACAGCATCGCTTTTCCTAGCCTTTTCTTGTGGGTTTACTTTTCCTGATTTATTCTAAATAAACCCTTTTAATATAGCTCCTGCCTTCTATGTTGTTTTGCTTACAACAGTGGGTTACATACATTCTTGTTTTCATTCTTATGTTATTTACCTTTACATTGCTTTCTTTACAGAGTATTACGTTCTCCCTTGTTCTATTGGGCTAGGTACATGATTACAGTATAATTATGTTTCAACTAATTTTACAACATTGTATTGTATTTATTATTAAAGTGATATTAAAGAGAGGGGGTGTGGTCTCTGGGTTACCAGTCTGCAGGGAACTGGATGCCACTAGTTCTGGAATGTTTAGCATGGAGCCAGTTGCTGCTGGCGGTTGTGGAAGGGGGGTCGTACCTGCCTGGGGGTCACGGTGTCCTTGTTTACATCCCACGAAGGCACAGATGACCCCCGGGGCGTGCAGCGGTGACCCGCCTCCGCGGGTCTGCACTCACCCGAGGCGGCGCCGGGCGGGGGCCGGCTTCACCCTCCGGTGCTCGGGAGCCGCGCGGCCTCGGCTCCGGGGCCCGGTGCCTCCTCGGGGCGGGCAGGAGCAGCACTGACTGCAGCGGCCCCTCGCGGGGGAGGTTCTGTTGAATGAACTGCGCCTGCGCATTGCAGGGATACTATACTCCCGCGCAGTGCAGGCGCTCTCCGCACGCGCGCACCGGAAAATACTACACACTGGCGCGTGCGCGGCAGGAAGTGCAAGCAGGCGCCACGACGCGTACACTGCTCCGAGCATGCGCAGTTAACATGGCGGCACTCCACGGATTCTCCTTGCGCATGCTCAGATTTACCCTTTGGGTCCGATTTCTCGTTCTGGATGCGTGGTCTTTTAGCATGCGCTGTTGATTAGTTTCTTCCCTCGGCGCACGCGAAGTAGCTGCACAGTCTCATCGAATCACCTTCTGAGTCTTAGCCTTTCTTCCGGGTCGGTGCAAACTTAAAGTGACTCAGCACTGCGGCTGCGCGCACCACACCTGTCCAGCACACTGCCACTGATCACACCTGGACGCTGCACACAGCCAGAGATCACAGCTGGACGGTACCTCAGCACTACCAGAGATCACACTCACAGCTGGACTGTACCTGAGAACTGCCACAGATCACATCTGGACTGTACCTGGTCACAGATCACATCTGGACTGTACCTGGTCACAGATCACATCTGGAGTGTGTACCTGAGAACTGCCACAGATCACATCTGGACTATACCTGGTCACCAATCACATCTGGACTGTACCTGGTCACAGATCACATCTGGGCTGTGTACCTGAGAACTGCCACAGATCACATCTGGACTGTACCTGGTCACAGATCACAGCTGGACTGCACCAGGTCACAGATCACACCGGGGCTGTAACTGGTCACAGATCACATCTGGACTGTACCTGAGAACTGCCACAGATTACATCTGGACTGTACGATCACACCTGACCTGTACCTGCTCACTGCCAGAGATCACACCTGGACGGTACCTGAGCACTGCCACAGATCACATCTGTACTACACCTGGTCACTGCCAGTGATCCACCTGGACTGCACCTGGTCACTAGAGAAAGATACACCCAGTATCACTGGGGAGGATGTCCCTGCTGGAGTCAGACGAGGTAAGTTCTGCCCTCAGCAGGTTGGTGGGAGGTTTCTTTCAGGCAGCACTTGATAATCTTAGACGATCTGTTTTCAGACTGCAGCAGTGGATGAAAAGCCTGCACAAACCCTCCACAAATATGGTCAGTCAGAAATGACAAAAGGAGCTACACCAGACAACAATTATGTTGCAGGAATATATAATATATATATATATATATATATATATATATATATATATTTTATTTTCAAAGCTCACCATAAGCCGCACCTCTCGTCCCGGGTGCAACCCACAGCAGTGGTGAGCCACGTACAACCACTTCAAACTACCGCATTTGCACAGACTGTTCCGGGTGCACTTATCAAGTAATGTAAATAAATTGACAAACACCTTTCAGCACAACGCCTTTTTCAATGTCAGTTTCACACACAATACAAACCACATTTAAACATTGGAGGAATACGTCATACGTAGAATTGCATGAAAAGCGATGATGTTCAATGTGTACTGCAATCTATCGCTGCAAAGTGGCGGCCATCGTAAGCTGTACAAAGTGGCACAACAATTTATGCTAATATACGCCAATCTGTACAATGTGCAAAGAACAGCAACAAAATCAACAATACAAATACTTCATTCATAATACCCAGCAAACTATGTGTGATGTCATGTGATCACTACATTAGAACGGAGCTCCTGAAATCAATATTGGCAGTTACTTAAAACGAATTTCATTATAATATTAGTCATATACTCAATCGAAAAAAAAAGGTTCAGATGAGAGTGAAGAACCGCCATACTTCTATATAATGAAAATCACCAAGTTGTAACTTAATCTAAAATCAACCATATGTATTGTCATGGTGCTGTGTAGTCATAATGTCGCTCATTCTTAAAATCTCACTAGTGTACAATCAAGCCCTGGAAGGGCCAAGGGGGCATGCAGATTTCAGTCATCGAACAAACCGCATGTAGAAAAGAGAACAGAAAGAAAGGAGGAGAAAGAAGGAGGGAGGTGGAAAGAGGGAGAGCAGGGCTAAACTGACCCTAAAATTCTCAATCTGGCCTCTATGCTAGGTGAAAGCTGTACTGTAACAATGGAATACCTCTAGAGTACTCATTGTCCTATGTGGACCCATAACTCTTCTTCGTTGTTGAGGCCCTGTGGAGTCTTGGTTTATATAATTCAAATATATATTTAGATTCCAGACTACCTAGCTTTCTAACCCCGTCACCTCCTCTTTAATCCTTTTGTATCTGATCAATACAAAAGAACCTCAGTAAGTCCAGATTGCTAATATGTTTCTGTACGAAATGACGGGCGACCGGATAGCTTTGATCTTTATTAGGATCACTGACATAATATAGAATACCAAAATATAGACTTACCAAAATATCGTTGTCAAAATATAGAATGCAAAAATATCGAATTCCTATCTACAAATGGGTAAGTACAAAAATATTGAATCAAAAATATCATTGTAAAAAATATAGTCAAAATATCGATTTTTTTAAATGTCTTAAAAGTAATTTGAAATTAATGAAATAATAAATATAATTAACTAAAACATACTTAAATAACCTTAAAATGAATAAATAATTAATGTAAGTTAAAAATAAAATAAACATACAATTGTATTTTTTAATACATATATATGTATTAACGTAATATTAATAAAAAATATACAATATTTTTACCGCAGGATAGCGGGAGGGTAAAATGTACTATTATCACTCCAGTGAGTGCAACAGTAGGGAAAGCGTTGGATAGCGTAGGAGTAAAAATTACTATTCCCACTCCAGAGAGGGCAATAGTAGGGAAAGCGTTGGATAGCGTAGGGGTAAAAAATACTATTCCCACTCCAGAGAGTGCAACAGTAGGGAAAGCGCTGGATAGCGTAGGGGTAAAAATTACTATTCCCACTCAAGTGAGTGCAACAGTAGGGAAAGCGTTGGATAGCGTAGGGGTAAAAATGACTATTCCCACTCCAGAGAGTGCAACAGTAGGGAAAGCGTTGGATAGGGTAAAAATTACTATTCCCACTCCAGTGAGTGCAACAGTAGGGAAAGCGTTGGATAGCGGGAGGGTAAAAATTACTATTCCCACTCCAGAGAGTGCAACAGTAGGGAAAGCGTTGGATAGCCGGAGGGTAAAAATGACTATTCCCACTCCAGAGAGTGCAACAGTAGGGAAAGCATTGGATAGGGTAAAAATTACTATTCCCAATCCAGTGAGTGCAACAGTAGGGAAAGAGTTGGATAGCGGGAGGGTAAAAATTACTATTCCCACTCCAGTGAATGCAACAGTAGGGAAAGCGTTGGATAGCGTAGGGGTAAAAACTTACTATTCCCACTCCAGAAAGGGCAACAGTAGGGAAAGCGTTGGATAGCGGGAGGGTAAAAATTACTATTCCCACTCCAGAGAGTGCAACAGTAGGGAACACGTTGGATAGCGGAAGGGTAAAAATTACTATACCCACTCCAGTGAGTGCAACACTAGGGAATGCTTTGGATAGCCTAGGGGTAAAAATTACTATTCCCACTCCAGTGAGTGCAACAGTAGGGAAAGCGTTGGATAGCAGGAGGGTAAAAATTACTATTCCCACTCCAGTGAATGCAACAGTAGGGAAAGCGTTGGATAGCGTAGGGGTTAAAACTTACTATTCCCACTCCAGAAAGGGCAACAGTAGGGAAAGCGTTGGATAGCGGGAGGGTAAAAATTACTATTCCCACTCCAGTGAGTGCAACAGTAGGGAAAGCGTTGGATAGCGGGAGGGTAAAAATTACTATTCCCACTCCAGTGAGTGCAACACTAGGAAATGCTTTGGATAGCCTAGGGGTAAAAATTACTATTCCCACTCTAGTGAGTTTAACAGTAGGGAAAGTAATGATTTAATATATTAATAAAAATAAATTAAATATCAATACCAATACCAATAAAAAATTAATTAAAATTAATTACCAATTTAATATTATGTAATAATTAATCAATTAGAAATACAAATAAATATTAGTTATTACAATTAATCACCCATCCATAATTAATTAACAACTAATTATTTTCCAATAACAAAAACTAATTAATAATAAAAATTAATACCAATTAATAATTAATTAACAGTAAATTAATCATCAATACACAAAAAGTATTTTTTACATGTAATTAATTACAATTAAATTACTTCCCACCCTATTCCCCTATAAACTCACAATCCGCTACGGAAAATAAATTAATACAAATATCATAATTATCAATTAATAAAAATGAATTACCAATTAATAAAAATTAATTGCCAATTAAAAATTAATTAACAATAAATTAAAAATCAATGCCAATAAATAAATAAAAAATATTTACTTAATTACAATTAAATTAGTTCACACCCTATTCCCCTATAAACCCACAACCTGCTACGGAAAATAAATTAATAAGGGGGGCGTGGCTTCGAGGGCGACGATGGCGGACGTGGCTCTGTAGAGCTCCCGCCGGCCCGCTATTAATCCGCTTCAATTATCCTGGCCCGAACCCTTTCTTCCCCGCACAGTACTCACGGTGACTGCTGGAGACCGGGAGCACCCTCCGGTGTGGTTTCTGGGGCCCCCAATCGCACCTTAGAGCGGCTGTTGGTGGAGGCGCCCGCTGGGCCTGCTTGCCGCGTGGTAAGCCGGGGCCTCAATTTCCGCCTGGCCCGCCCGCTGGTCCTGGGCGCCGGGCGGCCTGCTTGCTGCTGGGTCCGATTGCGGCCTCTGGATTTCCGGAGGACAGGAGGAGGATTCACCCGCCACTTGTGTGCCGAGCGGGGCTGCTGGAGGTTGCAGGACGACGACCCTTGGCAGGGGCGTTGCAGACCCGGGGACGGCTCGGTCCCCCCGGGCTACCGAGTGCAGGGAGGCGGCGGAGCCGGAGGTGCTTTGCCGGTGCACAGAAGGGGGCGCTCCGCCCAAATTGCAGTCTGCAGTGGGCCCTGTGGGAGGGTCCAGAGGAGTGCCGGTCCGCCAGATAGGCTGTGCCCGTGGTCCCTGCCTGCCTGGCGCGGTGGACGGCGGCGCATCGGGACACATATCGCCCCCCTGTCTTGGCTGCTACATCCTGGGGGTGCGGATTAGCCTGGCTGCGGCGGCCTCGGAGCCCTGTCGCACCTGATCCTCGACGGTGGTGTACTGCCCGGCGACTCCTGGATGGTGGAGGTGGCTAGTGTGGATTGGCGGAGACCTGGAGCGCTGGGACGCTGAGCTGGCCGCTGCATTTGCTGCTGGAGCCTGGTGTGCTGTCCGGTGCGCCTGTCAGGTGGAGTTAGACGTGGCAGAGGCCGGTGAGTGAAGCGCAGTACCTGGCGGATCCCCAGTACCCCGGCCTTGGCTCGCATTGGGGTGTGGTGCCGTGAAGCCCCTTCTAATCGTGCGTTGACCCGCCACAGCGGCCGAAATCATGACCAGAGGCGGAGGTGGCACAGGCGCCACCAAGCAGGGGCCCATCGACAAGTTCACCGGGCCCGGAGGGGGTGCAGGGGCGGCCGGGGGTGGCCAGAGGGCGGGACCAGACAACGCGGCCCTGATGGCGGCCATTACGCAGTCCCGGGACATGTTGGACGCGAAGATCGGCGCTGTCGGTGCCGATGTCATGCTGTTGCGCCAGGACCTCCGCAATGCTGTCGCCCGCATCACGGAAACCGAGACCAGGGTCACAGAGGTGGAGGGGGACGTCGGCTCCCTTAAAAAGAAAGTGGCGGAAATGGAGAGGATCCAGAAGGGCCTAGCCCTCCGGGTGGAAGACGCAGAAGGGTGGGCGCGGAGGAATAACTTGCGCTTCGTCGGCTTTCCGGAGGATTGCGAGAAGGGCCCCATGGATGCCTTCCTGGCCCGGTGGTTGGAGAGTTGGCTGCCCCCGGACGCCTTGTCGCGCTGCTTCGTGGTGGAGCGTGCGCATAGAACTTTGACGCAGAAGCCGCCAGCGGGGGACCGGCCTCGGCCGATCATCGCCAAGATACTTAACTTCCATGACAGGGATGTCATCCTCCGGGAAGCACGGCTCAAAGAGACATTGCTGTTTGATAACCACAAAATTATGATCTTCCCGGACTACACTAGGCTAGTCCAACAGCAACAATACTCCTTCCTGGCGGCGAAGGCCAAGCTCCGCGGCCTTAAAATCCAGTATTCACTGCTCTACCCGGCCCGTCTCAGGGTCATCTTCAACTCCAAGACCCACTTCTTCGACTCTCCGAAGGATGTCTTCAGGTGGACCGATGAAACGGTCAAGATCCGGCCGAACGCCCAGCCGGGTCTGAGCTCTGGAGCCTCGCGTAGTTCATCCCAGGAGAGGGGCGACACCGCTGGTAAAGGGAAACGCCATCGGAAGTCTCGCTCACGACGGAGGTCCTTGTCCCGGGACCCCCTGTTGGGGGACACACAACCTGACACGGATCAATCTGGCAAAGAATCCTGATCACCATAGGCCATTGGCCCTTGTCGGATGACTCTGGTCTATTGATGTATCCTGTGGTAGACCGGACCATGGTGGTGGAGCAGACATCGATTGGTGCAGTATGACTTTGTGTATTGGTGGGGCTCGGGGGCCTTCGGCGGGCAGGTGCAAGCCAGATGCGCCCTCTGGGTGCCTTGACTATTTGTGGGGTTGGGGTTTGGGGTACTGTATTTGGGCCGCCTGCTCCTTTCGGGGTTGGGGGCGGTCTTGGGGGTGTGCCCTGTTGGTGGGGGAATTAGTTGGGATCCATTGGTATGGTTGGCTTTAGGCGCTCTGTTTTGGGCCTGAAGCTCCCCATGCCGCGACAGGTACTTCAATGTTCTCTGAGGTATAGGGGTGGGGGGTGGGGTTTGGGGGATGGGGTGTTTGGGGGTCTGGGCTGGTTGTTTGGGGTTGGGGGGGTCGGGGTTGCTCTGAAGGGGGTGCACGTGGTTTTTGCTATGTTTCCTTGTATGGTGTCGGAGGCCTGGGCCGGGCCTTGGAGGTCGCAGAGACTGGTATATCGGGATTATGGTTGACTCCCCAGGAACTGTACCTACTACTGACTCTATGCTGATTTTGTGCTGGAATGTCCGGGGGATGTTGGACAAGATTAAGCGCGGGGCTGTGCTACGCTGGGGCAAAAGGGAATTGGCTGATGTGATGCTCCTCCAAGAAACGCATATGATGGGTACTAAAGCTTTGAGTTTGCAGCGTTTTGGCTTCCACCAGGTCTTTCATGCGGGGTTTTCCAGGGGTTCGAGTGGGGTTGCAATTCTTGTCCACAGACGGCTGTCCTATACGCATGAGCGTCACTGGCTTGATCCCCAGGGTCGGTTTGTGTTCGTGAAGGGGAAGATTGGTGCAGAACCGGTGGTGTTTGGCAGTGTGTATGCCCCTCCCCCCCTGCAGTGGTCCCTTGCGGAGAAACTATTCGACCTATGGACCGAGATCCCTCACTCCTTGGCGGTGATTGGCGGGGACTGGAATGATGTAGTGGATGTGAGTCTGGACAGGCAGAGAGTGCAAGGGGGCGCGGCTGTGGCCTCATCTACTCGGCTGAAAGCGATGATTGATGGGCTCGGGTGGGTGGATGCGTGGAGACATATGCATGCCATGGCGCAGGAATATACATATGTGTCGGCGGTGCATGGTTCCTTCTAGCGACTGGACTGTGTGTTTGTGCCAGGGGCCTTCCTTGACAGGGTGAAATGGGCTGCGATCCGGCCTAGAGGGCTATCCGATCATTCCCCGGTAGTGGTTCAGGTCGACTTGCACAAAGCGCGCCAACCGTTTCGGTGGCGAATGTCCTCGTGGCATTTGCAGCGACCGGCTTACACCCAACATATGCGCGGCGCCATCGCCCGCTATTGGCAGGACAACCTCACGGTTGGGATGGACGCGGTCACGGTTTGGGAGGCCATGAAGCCCACCATGAGAAGCGTCGAGATTGCTTGGTGTGCCTCTGCCCGCCGTACTCGACAGGAGTGCATTGTCGTGGCTGCAGAGCGGGTGGAGTCGCTGGAGACGCGTTGCCGGGGTGGGGGCGATGACAGAGCGCTGCGGCTACTTTTGCAGGCACAGCGGTCCTACGCCTCAGTGCTGATGGACGAGGCTCGCCAAGCGTGGCTGGCTACGAGGAGCAGGGTGTACCAGTGGGGTGACAAGTCCTGCACCATGCTTCATAGGCTTTGCCAGCAGACGATGCAGCCAGTCATCTTACCAGGTCTCACTGATGAAGAAGGGGCTGTGGTTACTGACCCTTTGGTCCTCGCGGCGAGCTTCGCGCGCTATTATGCACAGTAGTACGCCTCTCGGGAAAGCCTTTCACCCGAAGTCATCGAAGGGTTCCTTGCGGATGTTCCCCCCGTGCGGTCTCGGACGAGGTGCGGGAGGCCTTAGAACTCCCTCTGACAGCGGAGGAATTGGGCGATGCACTCGGTCAACTTAACGTCGGCAAGGCGCCGGGTCCGAGCGGGTTCCCCAGCGAATTCTATAAGAAATTTCACTTGCAGCTTGGACCGCACTATCGGCGGGCGTTGGAACTGGCGCGGGAGCGCGGTCGTCTGCCCTCGGACTGGCGTCAGGCTGAGATAGTGGTCTTCCAGAAACCTGGTAGGCCGCCCGATCGCCATGAGTCCTATCGCCCGATATCTTTGATAAACTTTGAAGCCAAGCTCCTAGCCAAGGCACTGGCGAACCGCCTGCTCCTACATATTGCTGACCTTGTCCACCCAGACCAGGCAGGCTTTATGCCACGCCGGGCGACGAGACACAACATTCGGCGTGCGCAGGCTGCAGTAGACGCGGTTGGGGCGACCGGGGACCGGGCAGCACTGTTGCTCGCCGATATCGACAGGGCTTTTGACTCGGTCAGCTGGACCTATCTCTTTGCCCTCCTGCCACTTCTCAACTTGGAGCCAGTGTTCATCTCCTACGTGAAGCTGCTTTATACCGACATCACGGCCACGGTGCGTGTCTCTGGGGTGATCTCTGAGCAGTTCCCGATTGCCAGGGGTACCCGTCAGGGGTGCCCCCTTTCCCCGTACCTCTTTGCATTGGCCATGGAGCCATTGGCCGTACGAGTGCGTTGCGACGCACTGTATCGGGGCTTTGTCTGGGGGCGGAACTTTCTGACCGCATTGCCTTATATGCGGACGATGTCCTGTTCTTTATGACCGACCTTCACCGAACTGGCCCTCGCATATTGGATATGATGCAGGAGTTTGGCGAGGTGTCGGGGCTTTTCCTCAATCCACGCAAATCGACCCTATGGGTGCTGGGTGATGACGCGGAGACATACCTGTGGGCATCGGCCTTGCAGGTGGCAGTGGGTGGCCTTCAATACCTGGACGTCTTCCTGTCGGCCTCGGC
Source organism: Lissotriton vulgaris (assembly GCF_964263255.1). Taxonomy (NCBI): domain Eukaryota; kingdom Metazoa; phylum Chordata; class Amphibia; order Caudata; family Salamandridae; genus Lissotriton; species Lissotriton vulgaris. The sequence continues at coordinate 573,472 of NW_028249262.1, forward strand.
TACAGTGGCGTGGGAACGTAACGTGCTGCCAGTGTGGGACAGGGTCCAAATGGATGTTAAGGCTTGGTCGCGTATTCCCCTTAATATATATGGCAGATCCGCCATTTTTAAGATGGTTGCCCTGCCGCGGCTCCTTTACCAACTACAGAACCACCCACACAGGATTGACCCGCAGTGGTTCCGTCGGGTGGACTCAGTGCTTGGCCGGTTTCTGTGGGCGGGGGGGGCCTCCAGGGTGGCACTGCGGACCTGCTTTCTCTCCACATACTGTGGAGGCCTGGCCACCTCTGACCTTCTGTCCTATTACCAAGCCTCTCATCTCCTAGTGCTCAACAAATGGTGGTATGGAGATCACAGTGACCCGGCATACGCGCTGGAGCACTTCCTGATGGGGGATGCCACGCTCCACACTTTATTATATTCAGGCCGGAGGAGGAGGACACTGCCGCGGGTCACCCAGGTGGTATTCGCGATCTGGAGGCAGGCGCTGCGCCGCATGGGTTCGTGGGGCAAGCTGACCGCCGAGACTCCGCTTTGCAATAATGGACTTCTTCCAGCGCTGGCCTCCCTGTCGGGCTTTGGGGGATGGGATGTGATCGGGATCTCCTCACTTGGTCAGGTCCTTACCGGGACTACGCTTAAATCCTTTCAGGACCTTAGTTCTGAATTCCATATGCCCAAGACCCAATTCTTCAGATACCTTCAGTTCCGCCATGCACTCGGCCCGAGCCTGGTGGGGTTGGATCAGCTTCCGGACTTCAGCCCTATTGAAGCCAAGCTTTTCATGGGGGACCCTGGGTGACAAGAAGGTTTCCCAAATATACCGCTCCCTGGTTACGCATTGCTCCTCTTCCCTCCTGACGCTGAAGGCCTCCTGGGAGACTGATGTTGGCCCCTTGGATGACGATGACTGGCGAGAGGCCCTTGAATCCCCCCGTGGGGCGGCCATAGCTGTTCGCCTCAGATTTATACAGTTCAAATATCTTCACAGGGCATACTATACCCGGGAAAGACTGTGGAGGGCGGGTCTTATTGCCACCGCGGAGTGCTTGAGGTGTGGTGCTGAAAGAGGGACGCTACTTCATACGGTGTGGTCTTGTGGGGGTCTGACCCGCTTTTGGAATGGGGTATGGAACTGCCTGTCAGAGGTGCTGGGGTGGGATCTCCCTCGCACGCCTAGACTGGGCCTCCTTCACGTCCTGGAGAATGTTGGGGGTAACATTTACAAACGACATCTACTATTCTTGGGGCTGGTTGTAGCTAAGCGGGATTTGGCAAGAGCATGGAAGAGTGACCGTGCCCCCCCTCTCAGCGCCTGGAAGGCGGGTTTGGACTTCCTTATGGGGCTGGAATTGCCTGTGTTTGAGGCCAGGGGGTGCCCCCGGAAACATTATAAAATCTGGAAGCGGTGGGCGGACTACAGGGGGCTGACCCTAGATCCCCCGGTTGACATAGATGATGTGCCACCTCCAGATGCGGACCTTGAGTCCTAGGTTAATGTCTGACACCTGCATTGCCTTATTCATGTTTTTGTTATGCTGTGAACACGTGCGCTGGGTTAGGGAGGGATAAGGGGTGGGTAGCCGGGGTAGGGCGTTGGGATATGTTTAGGGGGGTTGGTGGGGTGGGGGTTGGGGTGGGGGGTGCTTTTTCAAAACTTTGGGCATTTGATCATTCTACACTCTGTATATGGCCGACAGTACTCTCCTGATTGTGGAGAACTGTATCTATGCTTGCCTGATTTCTCAATAAATACGGTTATGAATTTTTTTTAAATAAAATTAACATAAATATCAATTAATCAATTAATAGAAATTAATTACCAATTAAAAATTAACAATAAATTCAAAATGAATACCCATAAATAAATACAAATATTTAATTAATTACAATTAAATTACTTCCCACCCTATTCCCCTATAAATCCACAACCCGCTACAGAACTAAAAAGCAAAATTAAATTAAAAATAATTAGTAATTTCTAAAAATTTATATTTCATTTAATATAATTAAATTACTTCCCACCCTATTCCCCTATAAACCCAAAACCCGCTACTGAATTAAATTACGCAAAAATTAAATAACATTAAATTCATTACTTAAAATAAATTACAAAAATAATATACACTTTTCACACATATACTAACATACAAAACACTTTAAAAAATTCGATATTATTAAAAATTCGATATATTTTAATGCCTATATTATATACTTCGATATTTTGAATTTTCTATACTTTGACAATCAATATTATATTACTTACCTTCAATTTGATATTTTTAACCACTATATTGTGTCCATTCGATATTTTGTCCATTCTATATTTTTACTTCGATATTATGGCCATTCTACATTTTTTTCTCGATATTATGTCTAGTTACCCTTTATTAGTCATTGCTCACATGTGCTCGAGAATTCTCTTTTTGGCAGGATGGATGGTGCTGCCAATATAACTCTTAGGACAAGGGCATTCTAAGCAATATATTGTAAACTCAGAATTGTAGTTTAATAGTTTCATTATCTTCTTTTGTTTTTTACACCCTGCCCTGCAAGTTCATAATTAATAACTTTGTAACTATATTTGCAGCCTTTCCATCTTAGGCATGGAAAGAAGCCCCTACTAATAACTTTCTTGGTAGGTGTAATCCTGTAATGGCTATGTACGCGATTATCCTTAATGGATGTACTATGTCTGTAAGTGATCTGAGGTTGTGATGATATCACTTGCCTTATGATGTTATCAGTGCGAAGATATTACCAATTTTTCTTGAAGATCTGGGACACCTTCTGTGTTCGCTCATTGAAATGAGTCATCAGCCCAATAGTCACTGTTTGTTTGTTTCTGCCTGGCTGTGTCCTGGACTTAATTGCTAGGAGTTGTTGCCTATTTACAGACTCTGTTTTCTTAACTGCCTCGTATAAAATGCCATTAGTGTTGCCCCTTCTCTTGAATCTCTCTATGGCATTGCTTTGCGCTTTGAGATATTCGCCTTCATTAGTGCAATTACTTTTTAAAAGCAATAGTTCCCCAAAGGGTATGTTCTTAATCAATGCTCGTGGGTGCTGGCTTCCTGCATGTAATGTAGAATTGCTGGCAGTCGACTTGCTATATAATTTGGTCAGCAATTTTTGCCCCTCTACATATATCTCTAAGTCCAAGTAGAAGATATTAGTGGTGCTGATGTTTGCGATTCAAATCGTTCTGATTACGCGCAGCTATGTATGTTTCGGCTGACTCTTGGGTACCTTTCCAAATGATAAATAAGTTGTCAATATATCTGGCCCAAAGGGCCACATTATTGACCCATTGTTCCTGATCATCCACCCAGGCCACATGCTTCTCCCACCAGCCTACGAACAGGTTTGCACAGCTGGGGGCGAAGCACATGCCCATCGCAGTGCCCCGCTGTTGACGCTATAGTTGTTCTGTAAACATAACATTTTTATTCTCTAAGCAGAACCTAGTCATTTCTAGTAGCATGATGTTGTGCTCCTGATCTTTCAATACCCTCTTACTGAGAAAGCATTTAGTAGCATTGAGACCCTTCTCATGTTCGATACATGTGTATAGACTAGTGATGTCAAGAGAAATTAATAACATCTCATCCTCCCAATCAATGCCATCAATGAGTCTAAACAAATCCTGTGTCCTTCACATAGGAGCTCAAGTCCTTCACAATTGGAGACAAAAAGGAATCAATGTATATTGAGACATTTTCCAATAGGCTATTTTGCAATGCCACTATAGGCCTACCAGGGGGGTTAAATAGATCTTTATGCACCTCAGGCAAATGATAAAAAGTGGGAAGAGCAGGATGTTCACAATGTAAGAAACAACACTCTACTTGATCTAACATCCCACAATCCAACCAGTTGGCCAGGCATTCTTGAAAGTTCTGTACACAGATCTCATAGGCTCTCCTGTGTATAGGTAGGTAACACTGTTCATCACTAAGTTGCATGATGGCTTCTTTATAGTATTGTTCCTTTTTGAAGAGTACAGTATCCCCCCCCTTGTCTGAGGGTTTGTTAACTAAAGTTTCATCATTCTTCAAATCTTTAATCGCTTTCCATTGCTTAGCAGGGATATTGTATCTCCTTTTGTGGTCTTGTTGGGAGTTCAATTTCTTTAAGTCCATTCCATGCAATTCTTTTTTTTCCTTCTTTTATTTATTGCAAGAAGAGCATCATCATTTTACATAAATCTAGAAAAACATCGAAAAATACATTTTCACCTTGGAGTTAAAGCAGAGGAATACAGTACATCGTTTCTGAATATCTAAATCATACCACAAATACCAATAAAAATACAAATTATGCTGGTCGAACGCATCAAACAAATGCTCCCCATATTTTTTTCCATACAATTCTATGTATGACGTATTCCTCCAATGTTTAAAATTAGTTTGTATTGTGTGTGAAACTGACATTGAAAAAGGTGTCGTGCCAAAACGCGGCTGTCAGTTCTTTGTGATTTAGCCTAATAAGTCAATTTATTTACATTCCCCGATGAGTGCACCCGGTACTGTGCATGCGACTGCAGTAGTTTGATAATATTCTGTAGTAGTCCAGAGCACTCAAATACACATAAATCGCATCAATTTGGAAAAAATGTTTTTATTTCCATTTATTACAAAATGTATAATATATAGATGAGTATCAAAAATATACAATCATCCATATATAATAATGCTGTCATACAACATTCAATATTTAGTCAGGATAACAGATGCACTATATTGTACAAATATGGACAAAGCAGATCTTTTTCTATCTTTGATACTCATCTATAGATTATATATTTTGTAATGTATGGAAACAAATAACTTATTTCCATATGGATGTGATGTATGTGTAGCGGAGTGCTCCGGACGACTACAGAATAATTTGTTTTCAGGCTCCCTCCTGTTGGAGGATTCCACCCCTCCCAATTGTGGCCCCCAGCTGGTCTCCCCCGGCATCCACATATGCTAATACAGTCTAATTCTATCTGCATAATAAATCTTTTAATTAAACAACAACTTGCTTTTTATTGTTCCCAGTGTCTCCGGAGCGGCGCCAGGCTACAGTCCTGTTTACCATTTCCTTCAGAATATTTTAAAAGTTTCATTTTTTGTAGCGTATATCTGAGGGAATTCAGGTGTTTACAAACACCATGAACCCACAGAAACCCTCCTGTTATTTTTAAAACACGCAGCACAAGTGATATTATTGGGTTATTGTGTTTGCTGCAAAAAATAATCTATCCTATGTAGTCAGTGCAAATCATGGAAATCTTAAATCCGGTATTTGTAAAGCGCGAACTACTCACCCTTACCGGCCTCAAGGCGCTGGGGGCCGTTGTGGAAATTAAGTGAGCTATTGCCCAGAGTCACATGGTGTGAGCTGATCTGCCACCGGGGGTCGAACCATGCTCCCTGTGCTCCGAACTCAGCTGCCCTGGCTGCTGCGCCACACCTCTCCACGCCACACAATTCAGCATCTCAGAAGTGACACAGGTGCTCCTTTCCTGAATAATTAGGACCTCGAAGCATTATGATTAACACGTGTACCATACATTTGTAAAAAAAAATTTTCATGTACAGTGCAAACGAAGAAATGACATGCAACCCACTGTTTGTCACTTCCATGATCCTGAATTGTGATTGGTCCTCACTGACTTCAGTATAGTCCATCCATATGACATGCCCGCCTTCCAAAGGGGAGGTGTGCCTTCTTGTCCTGTTTGATTTGTCTGTTGCCTTTAGCACTAGGGGCCTTCCAAGACTCAAACACAACCTTGAGCATCTTATATGTAGAGCTGCAGAGATCAGTTGCTTTAACTTTTTCTAGGCAGATGTGTATTAATACGACCTCCCATTCTCATATTCCAACTCTTTTTTTTGTTGAATATGTAAATAATTTATTGTTTCAGTTAATAAAAACAGGAGATTATATTAAAATAATTTCATACATAAATATACAGTATTAATGGCTTTTTAACTTAAACAAAACAATCCCATTAAAAAAACTAATCTATAAAATCGATATACCATTGCTACTTGTTTTAGTCCCACTATTATAGTCAATGGTACAGTCCCTACTAACAGTTCATATTAATGTTTGCCAAACACTACCCCATCAATGGCATTTTGATTTTGTTATCCTTATTCATCATTATCTGTTCATATTGTAACAAAAATTTCATAATCTTACAACGGGAATCTGTTGCGTCCAAACCCTTCATTATTGCGGTTCTACAAGTCCTAATGCCTTTCTCAATAAATATCTTTTTCAAAAGCCACAACCGGATCTGCCTTAAGCCAGGGCATATACAAATAAGATGAATAAGGTCTTGCTTCTTGGCGCCACATAGTGTACATGATCTAGGCCCGTTATATCTCCATTTGGGCTGATCCGCTAAACTTGGTAATAACCCAAACCAGGTGGCCATGAATTTCCTTTTTAAATAGTATGAGTATGTTGCACTTAAATATTCTGCCGGATGTAATTTTGTATAAGACTGTATTACCATCCAAGCATGCAACCTCTTTGCAAATTTATTTTTATACTCTCATTATGCGTGCATTTTCACCGTTTTATTTACCACTTTATGAAAAACGGGAAAGGAAGGAGACTGTGCCCAAAGTTCTTTAGACTTTGTTTCTTCCATGGCCGATTTCAAAAATTTGTGCTGATCTTCTTCCTGGGTTCGCCACAAAGCATTGTGTAAAACGTTTGCTCGACTCAACCAGATTTTATACCAACTCTTGGCATATGCATAATTTCTTCCAATCCCTTGATGGATAAGCCCAAATTCCAACCTCACCTGTGCTGGTGACGCATTCTGCGGTAACTTAAGGACCCTTTTGTATGCTCTTACTTGAATCTTATCCAACAGTTCAGCATTTGTTCCGTGTAGAACGAAGCTAGCGTACTCTACTGTCGGCATCAATTTGGCGGCCATTACATCTAGTAAGGGCTTTAAAGATGGACCCTTTAACTCTTTTGAGAGGGCACAAAATGTGTAAATTTGGCCATTCCCTTTTGCTTCCAAATATTGTTTATGTTTTTTGAAATTTAAACGATCATCAATGTACAGACTTAAATATTTGTAGTTATTAACTACCCCTAATGTTATTTCTCCCAGCCTGACAGGGTATTTGTGTCCTGCCCGTTTTGGGATAGTCATCGCTTTGTTTTCATTATATTGATTTCCAAGGCGTTGACCTTCGCGAATGACGCTAGCTCATTTAGTGTTCTTTGTAAACCAACTCGTGTCTGGCTGAGTAGTACTATGTCATCAGCGTAACAAAGATGTGTTATCGGCAATGGACCTAGACGAGGGGGGATGAGCATTTATCTCATTTAGTTTTATTGAAAGATCTGCCATAAAAAGATTAAATAAATGGGGGGCTAATACGCAGCCTTGTTTTAGCCCTTTTGCAGTGTAGATTTTCCATGAAATTCTTGTACCATTTGCAATTTTTATTCGTATCCATGTTCCTGTACACAATTGAATAATGGCACGCAGCAGGACCTCCGGGAGACCCATTTTCTTCAATTTACACCACAATAGTCCTCGCTCTATGCTGTCAAAAGCTGCTTTAAAGTCCATAAAGCAGAGGTGTAATTTTAAATTCAAACGTTTACACCTTTCTGCTTTCATGGACAAAGCAAATATGTTAGTTGTTGTACCGAACCCCTTACGAAATCAGGTTTGATTAATAGGAATCAGCTTATTTTTAGTAGACCATTCTACTAGGTCCTCCAGGAGTAGTGAAGCGTAGTATTTCGTTTCCACATTCATTAGAGCTATGAGCCTGTAATTTTCCGGCTCCGATCTGTCTATGCCCTTGAATATTGGGTTGATTATAGCACCTTTCCAAGTCATCAGCAGGTTATTTGTTAATTGTGCCTCCAGGAACAGATCTGACAATGGGCTCGCCCAGTAATCATAGTCCCCAGAAAAGATGGCCTGCGATATTCCATTAGGCCCCAGGGCCCCGTCCCTTCGACCTGATTTTATTATTTTCCTTATCCTGTCGGCCACCTGGCGATCCGGCATTATTTGGGAGCCCTTAATTTTACACAGGTCCTTTGATGTATCTGGCGATTTAGGTTCCAAACTAATATAACTATGTTTATTTTCAACTCCTTTATCTTTCTTAAAAGTACTTCTCAAGTAGTGTACCCACTCTGTCACACAAGAGCCATTTATGGTTGGAATGGGTCCAGCTATTCCATTTATTATTTTCCAAAATGCTTTATTGTTAGATTTTTTGGCACAAAAAAGAAGCCTTGCCCAGAACTGCTCCTGGTTTCATTTTTCATCCTTCCAAATTTGTTTTTTATATAATCTTTTCAGATTTTTTATATCATTCCATGTAGTTGCGTTGTTATTTATCTTGTTCTTTCGAACCGCCTTCCTAATTTCTTTCCTTAATGTTAGTACGTTTTGTGACGGTTTCGCCGTCTCCCTACTTCTTTTATATTTTATGTGCTCCTGTTTTGGTGCGAGCCTCAGGAACTTTGTAGTAAAGGTTGCCCAGTTTTGAACTTGGTTGTTTTCTGTAGCTATAGTTGATTCTATTATCTCCTTTGCTAGCTTTGTTATCTCAACTAGATTACTAGCTGAACATCCTATACGCTTCAAATTAGATGTTGATAGATTACCTATCCTTGTGGGGGCTTCCTGATGTCTGTTATAATTAATTATTATTTCCAGATGCTGTTGTGAATGGTCACTTTGTGTTGTAAACTTAATTATGAATTTCCTCACTTTATTCAGTAAGGGTAAAGACGAAATTGTGAGTCTATTATTGACTGGGCATTTATTCCTTGATATGTCCAAGATGGAGGTCTATCATCTTGCGCTCTTCCATTTATTATTCTTAGACCTAGATGTTCCAGGGCCATAACTGTTTTTGGCCAATTAAATCCCTGCGTGTTGTTATTGAAGATATTTGTACTGGTACCGACCAGAAAACATTTTGCGCAGTTATTAACTCATCTTCCTCCGGGTTGTAAGTAAGGTTAGTATTAAAATCCCCTGTTATTATGATTTCCCACTCTGGGTGCGTCAGTCTGTATTCTGTGATTATCAAAAATAGGTTATCCAACTGTTGTTGTTTTTTTCCTACATTTGGGTGCAAATAGACATTTATTAATAATATTGTTGGTAAATAATGTGGTGACAAATTGTCCAATTTGATTACCTGCATATCTGGAGTGATTGTATTAAGTTGCTCCGAGCCTATGGCAATTGCCGTTAAAATATATACTGCTAAGCCGCCCTTTGCTCTCCCATAGCGGTTTGATCTTACAGCGTTGACATAATGAAGTTTATAATTTGCAACTGTCTACAGTATTAACAACCATGTCTCTTGTAATACAACAATATCATATTTACTCCAATATGTTGGTACAACATCCCCCTGAATTTCACTTTTAGCCCCCGCTATATTCCAAGACAGAAGTTTTATACAATCCTGACGGAGACTATTATCTTGAGTGACAAGTCATTCTCTTGTCGGTACATTGAGTGTCGCTGCTAACCAACTCCATTGCACTGGACCCTGACCCCGTGTTTGTTTAATGGTACCAATACCCAAGTCATCCTTTTTACCTCTAGCATTTTGTAATACTGAAAACACCTGACTTTTTTCACTCTCCAGTGAACGACACTTCATGAACTTCATCAACGGTGATGGATAACAAGGTTTTAGTGGTTTGTTCAATAAGATACCCAATGCTTCGAACTGATGTCTGGCATTCATAATGGCTTCCACTATTTCCTCATTTCTTCATGTCGCGGGTGTTCTTTCCATCTGTTTCTTTTCTTTATACATTCTTTCAATCTGGTTCTTTTCTTCTTGCGGGATGAATTTAATAGACAATAAGTCACATTGAGACTTTTAGCGCCGGAATCTCCGCCAGTAATCGCATTATATTTCCTCTATTGAGAATATCTTGCTGTCCTTGTGAGATGTATTTAGGTGTTAGGATAATCTGCTTGCTTCTGCTATCCACTTGGTTTAACTCTGTATATGATGACATATGGTTTGTTCTATGTTGTGGTGCTGTTATTACCATTCTAGAACTAGCCCCTACTTCATTTGTAATTTGTATATTAATTTTTATTTGCAGTTGTTCTTTTACTTTGTCTTCCATTTGTATATACCTTTGTGAAACTTCATCTGAGACCTTTAAATCTTGAGGATCGTTGTTTATTACCACCTGTTTTGAACGTATATCTTGGGAGATAGGGGAGCCATTATTTTGTTCTGTCCTGTCCTTATTAGCTAATCGCGGTTGGCCACTAGAGATGTTTAATTCACGACCTAGCTCTTGTTGGAGTTCATGAGCCATTCCTATATTGTCTTGTGAAGCTACTTGTAATAGTTTTTGATCTTTTTCTGCTTGTATTATCCTTTGATCTTTTTTTGCAATTGCAGTCACATTTTCGTGTAGGATGTCAGAATACTTTCTTTGCTTTGTAAGCTTCTTCTTTTTAATTGTTGTAGTTTTTTTAGTTAATATTTCCTGATTTGTTTTAATTTCAATTGATGACTCCTCTAAATTTATACTATGACTCATTGAACTACAGAAGGGGTGAGGCTCCTTGATTGAATCATTCCCATCTTCCTTTTCATGGTTTGTAGATTTGTTTATTTGAACTAATTGTTTTTTATCAAAGATGTGGAACAATCTATTTTTGCCATTATTGCTCTTCCTGGATTTCCTTGCCCGTTTTTTTGCCTCTTTGTTGGTTTGCTTAACTTTGATGCCTCTTAGACAATTGATCATTGATTTTTGTTGTTTTGAGTGATTCATATTATTGTTTACGACTGCTAGATCCCCCTCAGGGTACTTATGTACTTTACTTGATCCCCCTGGTTTTGATTGATACCCAATTGAAGTTTGCTGAATATCTTTGGCAGCTTCATCTTTATGGTTCACGTTTTTTGGTAGCTCCAGGTCATTAGTTTGTCTTGCTATTAAGCTGTTTTGTAAGATTGCTGGTACGGTGCTCAATTTGTCAATTATTGGACCACATGCACACTCGCTGAACTTTTCTGCCTTTGAACTTTTTCCAGCAGTTATTAGATTCATAAGATTTTCCAATTTGGAATTTATTCCAGCGATGTAGGTGGCTATTATATTCATTAAATCGATTTGAATGTCTAATTTATCCGACTGCATGTTAAACGTAATTATTGCTGTTTCTAGCATACTTAGCAGCGAGGCAGACACGGCTGTGTAGTCCTCTCTCTTTGTATCTCCCCGTTTTATGGGACCGTCCCCCAGAGGTTCTTGTATTGGTATTTCATTTTCCTTTATGTTTTCCGTTGTTTCTGACCCTGTGCTACTTGTTCGCTTTACACTATAACACAGCTCAGTTGCTGCCTTAATTTCATTTTCCTCTTGTTTTCTCTCTATCCCTTGTGCAAGATGCTCCAGAGTACTTAGAAATTTCTATTATCGGCTGACTCTGTTCATGTGATATTCTGCTCTTTGAATTTTCCATCTGCTTGTTTGAAAGGTTTATGGTTTTTACATCCAATGCTTGAAGGAGATCTGTATTTTCTGAAAGAGATATTGAGTAAAGCCATGATTTGTTCTGCTCTTCCTGTTGGCCATGGGTAGTATTTGAGAAAATATTTGAGATCTCGCAATGATATTCCTCCTGTTTTTGCATGGCGCTAGAGGATCCCTCTCTTACTAAACATTTGGGGGTTGAATGTGAGCGATCCGGGCCATGTATTTGTACTTGAAATGTCATCTTCTAACCGGTTACCGGATCATTTTCCATATCCTGTGAATTTTTCATCAAAGGATCCTGAGATTTCAATGCTGCTGTCTTTTGTGGGGTCAATGGATTTGGTAACCCCACTGTTTCACTGGTCCCTGAATAAATTGCTGCAGTGGGATCCTTTAGGAACCTACATTTGTTACTAGGCAAACTTTTACCAAAAATCGAAGTGTTCTTGTGGCTACTTGGCTACTTTTTCCTGGTGAATCCAATACCTCCTTGGTTTTCTTAATGACTTTTTTCCCCGTTTTTCCTACCACTTGTACCCTATTGATAATTAATAATAATGTTATTATAAGTACTAATAAATAAACATTAATAATTACTTTATTATAATTAAATTACTTCCTATTGTTGCGTGTTTATCTAGGTTCCTGATCGATACTGTGACCTTATGCCCCTATTCGGCTATACATCCATTTATTCCCTATATTGGCATAACCGTTCAAGTGCGATTTTCTGAAAAGTCATCTCTGGCCTCACACGAACAGAGCCACATTCCAGCATAGTTCTCTCTGCCACTTCCTTTGCGACCAATTAGTGCAATGACAGAGCAGTAGTCACTATCTGATATTCCTAGATAACACTCCGAGTTCTTCAACAAGATAAAAACTCAGCAAACCTGGAAATCCCCGCTTGCTATGTTTTGATTAGTAATGGAACTCTAATGAGCAACTGATAACTATCACTTCCTAGTGACATCTTTAATTGACGTCTTATGTCCAGCAAACTTGCGTCAAACCCGGCACCTGTCAGGTATAAATATTACCAACGTTGCCTTAAGCAATGTGAGCTGCAAGCTACTGTTGCTGATGCTGGCTGGGTATACACCTGTTACAACGCATTTGTTACTCCGCACTACCATTACAACGCGACTTTTACAACGCATACCATTACAACGCATTGCGCTGGGGGGCGCTCTAGGATAGGGAATAAGTATAATTTACTATCCAACACCTTCCCTAGGGTCCACGGTGACTGGAGTTAGAATAGTAAATTATACTTACCACTATCCAGCACCTCAAAGCGCTATGCGTTGTAATGGTATGCGTTGTAATGGTCGCGTTGTAATAGTAGGTAGTTGTAACGGTATGCGTTGTAACATGGTACATCCGCTGGCTGCCTGCAAGACCCCGTGTTGGTAAATCTAGCACTCTGTCGCTGCAGCCTGCTATCCTGTGGTGGTGAAGCTGCTGATACCATTATCGCCGCTAAAGCGCGAACTATGGTGCAGTACGCTTAAGGAGCTGAACAGCCGTCCCTCTGCGAAGACATCCAGCAGATTCCAGCTGCCCGCGGACGCTGTCCCCCCTCCTTCCTCGACGGGCTGAAGAGACCCTCTGCCTTTCTCGTGCAGAGAAATCCAGCCACGGCGTTTCCGGTTTACCCTCGCGGGTGACTGGGATATCGAGAGAGACCCCTGAAGGAGATACCAATCCTCCATCATTCTATTCAGAGGTATGGTGTTGACTAAACCCTTAGACAAGAATTCTTGAAACAAACCTTGGCAAAACCAACTTAACTTAAAGCTACTTACTTACTCCCCTTCCACGTGTTAGGCTTAGGTCAGGCACACTGGGGTAGGCTTAGTTAGAAGCACCAGTTGAGTATGTTAGCCTAATGTATATATGACTGTATATATGTTTTATTACTTTTAAACCATTGTATGGCTAAGAAACCATATCAATGCTTTTACAGTTCTATTTCGCAATACTTATCTTACTGTACGTACTTTTTATAATAACAATTATTGCAATTGTGGCAATACATTTCTCTTGTACGAGAAGAAAGACTGTTCAATAAATGTTAACCCTTTATTGACAAACGCCCGTCTCTCTATTCTCTACATCTCGTGAAAGTAAACTGCACTAGACTGACTGAGTGAAATACGTGTCTATTGTTTCACACGACCCTAGAGATTGACTCTTGATCTGAGGAGCAAAGTTGTCATGTTGCACGGTTGTTGGAAAGCTGAATCCCTTCTTGTCTGTGCCAAGGAAGCTGATCACTTCCTATGCAGAGAAGAAAGTTTCCAGTGACCTCTGAGCTAGTTGGTAACACAACCCAATTAAGTTTAGCATAGTCAGTGGAGGCCTGGAATATCCGCAGTTCCACGTCGATACTACTGTTTATGTTATTCCAATGCGCAGGGCCTAGTGGGAAACTAGGAACTACACTACATGGCGCCCAACGTTTGGTAAGGCGATAAACTAACGCAAGACAGTTAGAGTAACTCAGTCGTGCATATTTCACACAGACCCCTTTCTCCCGTAAATACTCCAATAGACGTCTGGAGTGGGTGAAAGGTTAAAATCCGCCCGACCTTAGTAGGAAGAGATTCCTATGTAAAGCTCTGGTTTATTCAACGTTGAAGGATACAGTGTTCCAAAATATTGTGCACCTAATCTTTGTCTCCTTGGAGACCTACTCTGCAAACCTCGCATTTTTACAATGCCAGAAAACGGAACCTCTGGGGACGCAGCAGATGCGACTCAGCAAGGTCCCGAATACACAGACCCGGATGCTATTATCATCCCGGTCCACTTAAGAAGATCTATAACTTTAAAACTTATAGAGAACGGACTGACACCTCAAGGTGGTACAGTAATTTTCGTGATAGAGGCTCACGAATATCGGCAAACAGAGGTATTCTATTCATGGATAAACTTTCCAGCGGTAAACGCTATAACAAAAGAGTTTCACTATTACAAAATAGAGAAACCTCCGGAAGAGTACGCTCCTTTCGAGGAGATTGAAATTCCACTTAAATTTCAAGAGCACCTGCTCTGGTTTAATGGCGCCCTAAAACATACTGATCACATTACCAGGCTCGGTCCACTAGGTAGACCAGGAGCAACGTGGCCGGTTCTAGCCAGCTACACACCACATCCTGACATTGAAAAAATGTCTAGAGAAGAGCTGTTAGTACAGCTAAACACATTAATAAAAATACATAGGCAATTAGTCCAATATGTAATGCGGACTGCAACAGTCCAGCCAGCTGTTAATATACCACAGCTGACCCCTCATCAGGGGAACACAAATAAAATTACACCACAGAACATACAGTCATGTCTTGGTAAAACACCCGTAAAACGGGAACAAATTCCTTTCTGGTTAGCCCAGAAAATCACTCAAATAGAGGCAGTATTTCCTGATACTACCCCTATTGAGAAACACAGAATCTTGACCATCTGCCTTCCTATGGGAATCGCACCACACGTGGAGGACTGTGGCACTTGGGGTACAGTCTTTGCTTCCATTTACACAAAAACACACGGTGTTCCGTCTATGGCGGTAATACCAGAAGTGCTAAAACAGATTCAAAATGAATTCGGTCCAGAGCCCGCTTTAAATCTAGGTATGAAATTACTGAAAGACTTCAAGCAGGTCACGGCTATATTATTAGCCAACATAAGAGGAGAAGCAGCATCTGTGGCGATCCGCCAGAAGTTGAAGGAAACAGATATAAAAGATCCTGTTGAGCTTGCAAAAATCATAGAAAAATGCTATTAAGAATTAGGTAGAGACAGCTTGGGTGGAAAACCAATTAAGCCCCAACTGCTCGAAAATCCTGAAAAATTATTTATTAAAAATAATTTAAACACTCCTAAAAAGAGCTGGGATGGAAATAAACAATCCACTCCCAAGGAAAAAGTTTTCCAGTCCAGAGGAAGGTCTCCTCGACGGAGGGAAAGAACTCCGACTCGAGAACGCCAGTCTCCCCAGAGGGAGCCCTCTGAGAAAAGATATAACCTTAGAAATAGGGAGAATCTGAAAAAACCTGATAGATATCAAAGTATTGATACACGTCCCTCTCGATCTCTTCCACAGAATTCGGAAAGAAGAGGACGGTCAGACCCAGGAGAGCACACCAAGTCCAAAGACAAGGAACCTGCTCAAAATAAGAAATCTCAATTTCAGAAAAAGAAGGTAGCCAGTATTAGGGTAATCAACCATGCCGAGAATACTGAGGACACAGTTGAAAAACGGGGAGTGGGCATTGACAATGTTGGACAGTGCAGCAGAAATCAGTATAGCGCGCAAGATCTTGATGAGTCATCTGGAGACAGTGGACACGAATGAATACATTCAGGTTGAAACTGCCGACGCCAGACTTAGCGAGCCCCATAAAATATACGAAATAACATTGCGTATAGAGGGTGATAAGACTAGGAAAATTAAGGGTCTATTTTGGGATAAGCTCTCAAAAGGCTATGATATTCTGTTAGCTGAAAAAGATTGGCCCCCAGAGTTTGTCAGGGAGTGCCCTCGTGGCGAAGAAGTGATTATGCCTTCCTTCTCGAATCACATTCCGATTCACAAAAAATATACATATGCAAGGAAATGGGCAGTAGCCCAGGCACCTGCATTATATAAAAATCATGTAGGATGGGATGAGGATTCACCTCCTCACAAAATCCAATTAAAAAGTGAACCAACTGCCCAACAGCAGTATCCCATAAAGCAAGAAGCTAAAAAACAAGTCAGGGAGATCTTAGATCAACTTGAGTACCAGGGGGTGATTGAAACATGCACCTCTCAAATGAACAATCCTTTGTTTCCTGTCTCCAAGCCAGACAATTCATATCGTCTAGTTTTTTTTTTTTTTTTTTTTTTTTGGGGGGGTTCAAATCTGCTTTATTGCATAAGACGAAGTGCAGTACACAGCTTGTTTTGCCCACAACCCGGAGGCCGGCAGCAGGATGGAATGGTCAATACACAGCCTTGTAGCCGGCATCCCGGGGGCCCGGCGGCGTGTCATACATGCATGGTAAACTTGTTCGGCAGCTGGTGGTGTAGGATGAGCAAGGATGAGCAGCAGTTGAACAGAGTTTTTTGCGAGAGAAGATTCTCTCCTTTTTGTCGAAGGTCAAAAACAGTAACAGAAACACCCAAACTAGGTAACAACGAAGAGGCAGTTCTCGACTGTGTGGTAGGATAGTTGATAGTGTTCTGGCGTGGCGATCCAGGCAGGCAGAGGTGTGTATGAAATCTCATGTCCAGGATGCCTGACCTAACATAAAGTAGACCAATATTGGCCGGTTGTAGGAGGGTGTAGGAAGCCCTGGAGTGCCGCCCGCTAAAGATGTAAGTGCGTGAAGTGAGTATGGGATAGAGTAGGCATGTACAGAGAGAGGGGAGTGATGTGCAGGCCAAAGCAGGACAGTCTGTAATGTCAGTGACTGCCCAGGGGTACAGGGGAGCACGGACGAGGGAATCCGGTTAGCCCAGTCGTAATTTCAGGCTAGGACCAGAACAGAGCTTGGGGTCCTAAGTTATGACAAGCTGACTTTCCGACTGAGCGCTGTCGTCCGGGCGTGTGAGCAGATAGTGCACAAGCGGTTCCCAGACGTCACTGGGACGACACGAGGGAGGCAGCAATTCAGCAAAAGTATTATGCTGATCTTGGCAGTATATCAAGTCTGTGAGCCAGTCCTTGAATTTGGGCGCCCTTCCTCTGCCCCACCGGCACGCGACACGCCGCTTGGCCAAGAGCAAGGCAGTGTCAATGAATTTCCTGCAACCCCTAGGCATCTGCATCGTATACCCGAGGAGGGCCATCAAGGGGTCCGCAGGGACCACCTCCCCCACCATCTCAGCAAGAGCCTCCGTCACTTGCCGCCAGTAGCGAGCAATCTGGGGACATTCCCACGCCAGATGAAGAAAGTCGGCATGGGCAGCACGACAGCGCTCACATCGGTCATCATCCGCCAGCCCAAATCTACGTTTCCGCACCGGCGTGTAGTACACTCGTTGAAGGAATAATTTTCAACCTGCTACTGGCAGAGATACGGGCAGTGAGCGCGCAGCAGTAGTGCCATTGGTCGTCCGACACATCAGTCGCAAGTTCAGCAGACCAACGCAGTCGAGCAGTGGAGTCTGGGTCTGGAGCAGCACTGCGGATCTGACGGTAGAGTCCAGAGACCAGGTGTGCCCCGTCCTGTGATCCTAATAGGAAGTGTAGTGGAGGCAGGGCCTCGGGCTCATCAGGATAATCGGGTAAGATGTCTTTCATCCCTGCACGCAAACGAATATAATAAAAGAGCTCAAGGGGAGTACGCTCGTGTGTTTTAAAAAACAGGTCCGCCGATTTGAAGTGACCCTCATGAAACAAATCGCCCCAACAGGTGACATGTAATGTATCACAGAGATGTCGGAAACCCGTTTCCGATAACAATGTAAGCTCTGGGTGATAGACAAGCGGTAATCTGGGTGAGTAGAGCAATGGGCACGACAATCTTTTAGCTATGCGGCGCCACGCATCCAAAGTGCAGGAGACTGAGGTATTCGGCGTGGTTATGCACGCCTCTGGACAGTGCAACAGCCCATTGAGCGGGACCGGGTGCACGATCCAGTCTGCGACCGCTATGTGCGGCATAAAAGGGGTAGGAGACATCCAGTGGTAGGCGAAGTGCGCCTGTGCGCACTGGTAGTATGCCTCAAAGTCAGGGACATCGAAACCTCCCCTGTCATAGGGAAGGGTCAGCGTCGACCATTTTAGCCGGGGGTTTTTGCCTCCCCAGAAAAGCCTGCGTAACTCCGTTCGGAGCGTTTTGAAGAAGAAAGCGCCAGGGAAATAGGGAATATTGAGGAAAAGGTACAGAAAGCGGGGTAGTACCACCATTTTTATAAGCGAGGCCCTCCCGGCCATGGAAAGTGGCAGCGTGATCCATCGGTCGACGGAGGCAGTTAATTTGGTCATGGCCACTCCATAATTGGATCCCAGCGTCTCGTCTTTGTCGCGAGAGATGCGGATACCCAAGTAACGGAGATCCGCACTACACCACTCCAATGGGTAATCGAGGGGGAAGTCGCGCACCGCGTCTGTCAGTGGGAAAAATTGCGACTTGGCCCAGTTGATGTGGACTCCTGACACCCCGCCAAATAAAATAAATTCCCGAAGTAGGGGATTCAGATGTGTCTCAGGATATTTTACGTACAGCGTGATGTCATCCGCATAAAGGGATACGTCAATTTGTCGCTGCAGGCATTGCACAGCACCAGTACGATGCAGCTGTCGTAAGCGACAAGCAAGAGGCTCGACCGCGATGGCGAATAACAGGGGAGAGAGCGGGCATCCCTGACGGGTGCCTCTCGTGAGCGCGATAGGTTGTGACAGTCGTCCGTTAATTAGTACCCTAGCCGTGGGATCCGTGTATAGAAGGCGGACCCAAGACAGGAACAATTTAGGGAACCCCATGCTGGCAAGTACCGAAAAGAGGTAAGGCCATTCAATCGAGTCGAACGCCTTGGTGGCATCGAGGAATACAGCTGCCACAGGGATGTCAGGGTGAACCGTGCGGAGCAGGGAGAAGAGGGTGCGAAGGTTGTGGGACGTAGACCTGCCCGCCACAAAGCCAGACTGATCAGGCAATACAAGTCTGGTCATCAATAGCGATAGCCGGGTGGCCAGTACCTTAGCAAGTATTTTGACGTCGCAGTTTAAGAGGGAGAGTGGACGGTAAGAATCGCAGGATGTGGGATCCTTATCTGGCTTTAAGAGAGAGGTGATCAACACCTCGCGCATAGAGCTGGGAAGTATCCCGTCAGCAAGAGATTCCGTAAACACTTCACGGAGCACTGGCGCCATAACATCGATGTAGGCTTTGTAAAACTCGGCAGGTATGCCATCGAGGCCCGGAGCCTTGCCGTTTCTGAGGGACATGATGGCCTCACGCACCTCATCGAGCTCAAAAGGCGCCGCAAGAAATTCCCTGTCCCCATCGCTGAGCCAGCATAACGCAACATCGCTGAGGTATGAAGCATATGGCGCGTCCGCTTCCGCCGTGGAAGTGTACAGTGAGGAGTAATGTGCTGTGAATGTGTGCAGTATCGCTTCTGAGTCACTGATAGTGGTACCGGAGGTATCAGTGAGTTCCAATATGGTATGGTGTACCCGTGAGGGTTGCGTGAGTGTAGCCAGTACCTTCCCGGGCCTATCTCCTTCACAGTATTTACGGGCTATCCAGTGTTTGCCTCGGTATTTCGCCTCCCTGGCAGCCTCCTCCTCATACCTTGACAGTGTCTCCCTAAAGGTAGCATGCAGTTCTGGGTCAGTGTCTGATACCATGCGGAGTTCCAGAGCCCGCAGTTCCTTTTCAAGTGTGGTGATGGAATGTAAGATATCACGAAGTACCCCGTGGCTCTTAGATATGCAGTACCCCCTGACAGTGACCTTGAACGCCTCCCACATGTGCTCGACTGATTCAACCGACCCCTTGTTTCTAGGAAAGAACTCCGCTATCTCCTCCCCCAGCTCAGTGCGAAACAGGTTATCCAGAAGCACGTCAGGGCGTAGTCTCCACTGCGGTCGCGGACTGTCCCACCCAGGAGTACGAAACCGCAAAAGCACAGGGCCGTGGTCAGAGTAGGTTCTCGGTAGGTGAGTCACTCCCACCAGCTCCGCAGCAACCCCTCTAGTGACTAAGAAGTAATCCAAGCGTGCCCATGTCCCGGTATGAGAAGTGAAGTGGGTACCCTCCCTTTCATGAGGATGTAAGTGTCTCCAGGCATCTAAAAGACCACCCTCCTCCACAACTCCCTCCAGTGCCTCCCTGGCCCTAGGCTTATAGGAGCCAACACCATCCGCCCTGTCTAAGGTGGGTACCAGCGCTAGGTTGAAATCCCCACCCCATACTATGTGTCGTGCCCCAACCGCCACAATCCTACCCCATAGAGTGGTGAAAAAGGCAGGTGAGTCAACATTCGGCGCATATATGGACACAAACAGGTACAGATCACGGCCCACTCTACCCCACAACAGAGCATAACGACCCTCCCTGTCTGCCACTTCCCCACATTTGTGAAAAGGCACAGTGCGGGCAACGAGAATTGCCACTCCTCTGGCATAAGTCGAATAAGAGGAAAAGATACGGTGTCAGGCCCATCATTTCGCAAAAGTGGCGCTACCCTGTGCGGGCAGATGAGTTTCTTGCAACATGGCCACCCGTATACAATGTCTATCAAGGTAGGCAATAACATTTCGGCATTTCTTAGCATTGTTCAATCCGCGGACATTCCAAGATAAGCATGTCAGTTGCGCATTCGCAGTCAAAGCAGCCATGGACAGAGCAACAATGAATAAGGTAGTGCCCGAGAGGGCCGCAAAATGTAACCACTCCCGCCTTGCCAGTGCCAACGTTTACACCAGGTTATTGCAGATATACACAGTTCAGTCAATGAAAGCCTCTCAGAGTCCATCGTCCCCCCACCCACCCCAGCATCCCAATCATGCCAGTGGCCACGGAACCCCCCCCAGAAGCCCCCCCTCCTCCCACCTCCCCCCAACTGTAGTGGTATGAACAACAATAACAGCAACAAGACTGTGGGGATCGCCCAGTAGGGGTAAAACATAGAGTGCGCACAGCCACTTCCCGGTCCGTAGCTCCAGAACTGTAACCGCCCTCGGTGGAGACTAGGGACGAGAAAGTGGTCCTTGGTGTACGTTACCACAGGGGTGCAGAGTCCATGCAGGTCCATCGATCATGAATCGCCCCGAAGTCTGAAGTCCGAGCCGCTGGATGACCGCCAGCTGCCGTGGAGAAGACTCGATCCGTAGTGCACATGGACAGCTATTCATCATGTGGCGCTGGTGACAGGTCGGCATCGTCCTGTTCATCAGCAGCAGCGCCGTCTGCTCTGCGCTCCCTACGTATCGATTTTAGGTAGTCCTCTGCCCTTTGCGGGTTGGTGAAAAACCTCTGCTTACCCTGGTGGGTCACTCGAAGCTTCGCAGGGTATAAGAGAGCATAGTCTATCTGAGCCTCTCGTAGCTTTTTCTTCACCGGCAGAAACTTTCGCCGTTCATCCTGAACCATCGGCGTGAAGTCCGGGTAGACAGAGAAGGTAATTCCATTAAATTGCAGTGATTTTTGAGTGCGGGCCGCCCTGAGAGCAGTGTCACGATCACGGTAGTTCAAAAGCCGCGCAATGACGGGCCTTGGTGGAAGGCCTGGCTTGGGCACAGGCGCCAGGGAGCGGTGGGCCCTCTCCACAATGAATTGAGGCGAGAAAGCATCCTCTCCTATCGAGCCTCTGAGCAATCTTTCAACGTATAGTTCCATCCTACCCGTATCTGTAGATTCCGGCACATTCGTGATGCGTATGTTGTTCCGGCGGCTTCGCGCTTCCAGGTCCTCGTTCTTTGCCGCTATAATCCGGAGTAAGTTATCCATCCTGGCCAGTTGCGTCGTATGGGTCGTGGCGACATCGGCGTTATCGGATATCCGCTGCTCCGCAGTCGTGATCCGCTCCTCATGGCGGTCGACCTTGTGTACCAAAGCATCCAGCCGGGCCGTGACGCCGTCCACTTTCTCCACGACAGTGGCGAAACCCTGCCTCATCTCCTGAATCAGGCTGGTAAGATCTACATCATTAGTAGGAGGCGGAGTAGGCAGCGAAGAAGATGCGCTGGACCCAGGATTCATCTGCACCGATTTGGCGCCTTTTTTCACACTGTCGAAGCTCAGTTTTGGCTGACGATTCTCAGTCCGTCCCATAGCGGTGTCCGGGGGATGGCTTCCGGGCCGTGGAGCAGAGTGGTGGTAGAATCTGCGGCCGTGGGATAGATGAGTGCAGTCCACCCAGAGAATGCACAGCTGTCAGCGGACAGGAGAGAGCAAACGCAGGGCCGCCAAAGGGGCTGCGAGGGGGGCCCAATCTGCAAGCGGCGCTACGTGGCAACCAAGCGCTGTGATGGTGAGGGGGTCCAGCAGCCAACAGTAGTGGATCGTGGTAATAGATGCTCCCCGCCCAGTGCCAGCAGGGAAGCGGCCCGGGTATATATTGCTGCTGCAGGCAGTGTGATCCAATCAAGCAGGGCAAAGGATGGCAGGACCCCACTGTGTAGTGCGCAGTGAAGGGTTGCAGCACTCAGGGGGGCAGTCCAGGGCCTCTCCACGTGACAGCCACGCACCCGCCAAGCAGGCGACAGCCCCCCCCCACTCGTCCGCTAGTGCAGAAGCTTGATTGCAGCAGGAGTGGCGCGTGATGGTAGCGCCGAGTGCGAGGGGGCCAGTCCCGACCCTGGATCAGCGGTTCCGATTGCTCGCGCTGCTTAGCATAGGAGCTGCAGCGGGCAGAGAGTCGGAGCGATGGTTCGTGGGGGCCGCCCGGCCCAGCAGGCTCCTCCGCCGAGTGGGAAGGAGATCCTTTCCTAGCGCCGATAACGGGAGCCAGCAGGAGGGGGGGGTCTCGCGGCAGAAAGGACAGCAGCCGCTTACCTCCGTTGAAGCCCCCCCGCGATGTCTCCGCAGGAGATCGGTGTCCGCGGCGATCTGCGGCCCAAAGCCTCGTGACAGTCCCCGGGGTCGCGCAGCAGCAGCGGCCGGCCACACGCTCACAGCAGCTCCAGAGCGAGCACCGGATAGAACTCCAGCAGCCTGTAACTCCGGCCCTGGAGCACGTAGGGACTTCAGAGTTTGGTCGAGTGTCTATGGCGATGACCTGAAGCAGGGTCCAAAAGGTGGAGGCAATACAGCACTCCGTGGCACAGGATTTGTTAAGGATTATTTACCAAGGAGCGGGAGCTACGCACCTAGGCAGCCATTCCGCAAGTGCGCCCTCTAGCGCCCCCCATTCATATCGTCTAGTTTTGGACTACAGACACCTTAATACATGTTGCAAAACCTTTGCAGTACAAAACTCGCATAGTGCAGCCCTAATGAATAACATAGTTAGGAAAAAATACAAAACAACATTAGACATTTCTAATGGTTTCTTTTGTCAAAACATTGCACCAGAAAGCAGATATTTGACCGCTTTCTCCGCATTTGGGTCGCAGAAAAAATTCTGTCGACTCCCACAGGGGTTCAAGAACAGCCCAGGACTATTCTCAGCTAGGGTAACAGAGTTACTACAAATCTATGATGATGAAGCATTATCTTACGTAGATGATATTTATCTCACGGACGACGACTTGGATACTCACTTGAAAAGAGTGAACACCATTATACTTGGGTTCGCAGCAGAGGGTTACAAATTCAACTTTAAAAAGTCCCGAATTGCCCATCTGACAGTACTATTTTTAGGATACGAATTATCAAGTGAAGGGAAAAGCCTGGCGGACAACTTCTTAGAGAAGTGCGCTGTACTCCAAGCTCCAAAAACGCTGAAGAATTTACAATCCATACTAGGTTTTCTGAATTTCGGAAGAACTTACATTATAAATTACGCAGACAGGGTTAAACCTCTCTACGAACTAATTAAACCTGATTTTAAACAAATCAATTGGACTCAAAAACACACAGAAATTTTGAGATCACTGCAAACAGACATGTTAGCAAAAACAAAATTAGATACACGTGACAACACGATCGATCTTGTAATCCGAGTCATCCCAGGAAGATGCAGATTCACATACCTAACCTAAGAAAAGGTACCAATTTCAATCAAATCTCACTTGTACACACAAGCAGAAGAAGCATTCAGTCACACAGAAAGAACTGTGAAAGCAGTGCAAATCGCATTAGCAAATGAACGAGAACTAGCACACGGTAAACGGATTAATATCCTTACAGCGGAATCCGCCTTCGAGGCGCTATTCAGCCCAGTAAACTTGCCTACAGTGTCACTGGATCCGAAATGGATACAGTGTATAGATTCTCTAGGAGCGGAAGACGTGAAATACTATTTCGCCCCGCAATTCGAAGAACTGAATGATTTAGAATATGAAGAAGAATATCCTCTGCCAATCGAAATTCTGCCTCTCCCACAATACGCCTGTATAATCTATACAGATAGCTTTGTACAGCATTTCAACGTAGAGAGCAAATCCTACAATGCAGCGTGTGCGATCATTAAAGGTCGTTGGCTGTGCGGTAAATTCAGACCGAAAGTAACAAAAACCGAATCTGTAAGAAACTGTTCGGTTCAAAGAACTGAAATCAGATCTTTAAAGATGGCGCTAGAAAATGCAGAACGTGAATTCCCGACACTTATAGTGTGCGATTCTCATTTTTGCGTCAACTCTTACAATAACAAACTGCAGAGTTGGATCGAAAACGACTACAAAGATGACACAGGTGACACAATAAAGCATAAATTGCTCTGGAACGAAGTAGCTCTTTTAAGTAAAGAACTACAAAAGACTCACGTGATTCACGCACAGAGTCTTCAACGTGATGGCGTTCACTTTGCAGGGAATTCATTGGCTAATACAGCCAAAGCGGAAGCAACTAAACCGGCTTCCGTAGCCACAAAAAAGCGTACAGATAAGTACATAGACGGGGAAACCATGCTGGCAGTAAAAGCGACCGTAAAAGGCGACTGTGCAGCACTACCCGTAAACTATCCACTCAAATATGCATACATAATCGATGCAAACTCCGTTCCTTTTGCTCGAATCCCTGGAGTGGGGGACAGAGTAATTCCAAACATGAACAGGAGAATATTTTTAATAGCAGACGCACACATGGGTTTGGGTCTTAGGCACAGAGAGATCAAGGAATCACTGACTGAATTACAATCAGTATTCTGGTGGCCGGGAATGAGTGTAGAACACCAAATATATGCAAACAACTGTGAAAACTGTAATAGGGATCGCAGTAGCGAACCTTGCTACCGGCTACCAGTCAGAAAGAGCGTAACGCTGCCTACACCCCGTCCTGCGTCCTATTAACAGTTAAGACGAAAAGCACTTAAAAAATGAGGCCTCCAGCGCTCGACTGACGCTAGAACGGTTATAAAAGATTTGCGAGTCTATATCGGCACATACGCAATTACCACGTTCCATTCTGACCAGGGTCCTGCTTTCAGCTCTCGAGCCTATAAGGAGGCCATGGCCAGCATGGGAATTGGGTTGCGGTATTTTTGTCCGTCGCACCCCGAAGGGAATAGTGTGGTAGAAAGAAAAAACTGTGACATAAAGCAATCTATAACAGCGAAGGTATTAGGTTCAGGCGCTGGGTGGGTCAAACATTTAATAAGTGTCCAGACTAGTCTTAACAACATGCCAAGAAATTCTCTAAAAGGTTTCAGCCCATACGAACTATTGTTCGGAATTAGAATGCGAGTTCAGGACCTCGATAGTCAAATGTCAGTGGTACAAGAAGAAACAACGCACTTTGATGTAAAGGATCGTTTGGCTGTTTTACAGGAACTGAATGAAACAAGAAAATCATTAAGCAACATAAAGTTAAAGCAACAGCCAAGTACCACTGACGAGGCACCACCCGCAACAGCCCCAGCAAGGCCTGTCTGGATTCCAAAGATTGGGGATCTAGTCAGAGAAAAGATCGCGGTTAAGAAGGAATTTGGGCCTTCTTACAGAAAAGCAGTACCTGTCTTAGCAGTCACCGGAACAAGATCAGTTGTGCTACCGCCCCTTGCTGGTAAAAAGGAGAACAGAGTCGTGTCTATCGATCTGGTAAAACCACAAGCATGTGGCCTATAATCAACAGTAGGCCCAGTGGACTCCCAAGAAACAACAGAATACCCAAACTTGCAACAATCCAAGAGGTTCAAACTGAAAGACTAATCACATTCGATCAGCCTGCAGTGCACAATGAAGGACTATGCAATAATGCCATGGAACTCGTGCCTCTTGAAACACAGATTGAAACAGTTCGTCAAGAAACAACACCAGTCTACAATGATGTGGCATCAGAAAGTGCTACCGAAAGACAGATTGAAAGAACAATCCCATCAATTGACAGAACTGCCTCTGGTTATTTCATCAACTTCGACAACTTCTCTGAAGATCAAAACGACCCCGAAGTGATGCCAGAAACAAAAAAGTATTCTAAAGAAAAAGCAACGGAACTCTTTCATCAACTGAAGGAAATCTACCTAATTTCCCCTTGGCTAGAGTTCTGGTTCGGTCTAGGTGTATTTTTCCTCCTGCTTTGGCTCAGCATGGTACTGTGTTTGGGTAAATTCATTGAAGGAAAATATATTACAATGGACACAGCAAGTCAGAACATCAACCTAGTCCTGAAACCACACAGATCATCCCACGTGAAGAAAAGAGAACTGTCCACAGTAAATGTCACAGCAATTCCGATACCTGGTGGGGTAGTATGGGAGAAAACAGACTATGAGATATATGGTCCGGTCGAAATCCTGAAGTATCCTCATCAACTAAAGGTTTCCTTAAGTGACTTTGTGACACCTAGTACATTCTCTGATGATTGGGACTTTAACAGTATTAATGACATGATGTCTGATTTAGTAATGTCAGCTAGATTCACAGATCATGATTATTTACAAGGTTCATCTAGTTATGAGCAGTTATTCTGTTACACCCACTATGGGGATCATTACTTGCATAAATCTGCACAGCCTAGAAATGTTTTTATGTATAATCAATGGGAACTTTGTTCTACACCACCTAAAAGCAGTTCTAAAGCATTTTTTGAGAAATTCAAATACTTCTCAGGGTTTAACACCAGTGATGCAGAAACGTTTTATTATAAACTGTTAGATAAAACAGGAATGAAAACAATGCTGACAAATTCTAAATTGATATATTCAGAAGCATTTTATGACAAAATGATGACATTTGGTTTTGATTATTGGAAAAATAATATTGAAACGAAAACAATTTGGGGTACAAAAGATTGGCAGGTGCAAGGCATTGAAGCACTATTTAGAACCTGCATGATACCTGAACAAATGTTATTTTTAAATGACACAATACACCAAACATCTTGTCTTGGCCTAGCTAATATCAAAGACCTTAAAACACCGTCTATACCAAAGCCAATACCTGAGAATACAACCACAGATATTGAGTTAGACGTGTCACAAATTTTACATTTCAACAGAACAAATCCTGATTGGAAAAAGTGGTTAATCTGGCCTACAGACACAAATAGCTGTCAAGATAGATTCCTGAATAAAACACAGGGGTTAAAAATGACCAGATTAGACCCTAGATACTCCCAGAGACAACATCCAGGGATTATAACAACATACAGTGTAGGGAAACTCTGCCTTGAATGGCTAACTTCATCCACACTGGCTGAAATTAAGCAACACTTGTCTTTATTAAAAGATGGTGCTGATTTGCGCGATTTCATTCTTGGACCACGCAAACAGCGTCAAAAGCGTTTCATAGCGACCAGTATCTATGCTGCTTACAACGAGGCTTGGAAAGTAAAGCAAATTGAAACTGCTGAAAAAATACGAGAAATTGATCGTATTAATTTGGAGAAATCACTTTCTGTGGTAGACAATGGGTTAATGACTCTGTCTTCCAGAATATATTGGTTGGACAATATTGTATCCTCTGCCTTTGATGTGATAGACAGAGATTTGCTAATGTTACAACATGGCCAGTCTCAATTACGCTCTATTATAGAACTAGGCTGGACGCTGCAAAATCTTCGTTCAGGCTATGTGCCTTGGCGTTTAATCAACACAACGTCATTATTTTCCAGTTTTAACCTTACTGATAAACAGATCAGTTTGGCACAGAAAGGAGCAGACTATACAATCCTGAGCATCGAAAAACTCGAGAGATTACCATTGACAATGTCAGAGAGTCCTGTCATTGAATGGATAATACACGGAATTATCACAATTCCGATAACTTTCCGATTTAATAAGTGCCTTGAGTACATACCTGCTGGCCAATATGAACAATTGGGTAAAGGATATGTAAAATCTGAATGGAAATTACCATACACTCATTCTTGCTATAGTGACAGTGACAAAAATGTATTTCTTAGTGGTGAAAATTGTAAACATTCACTAAGCGGTATACTTTTGTGTCAGGGTATTAATTTACACGGAGCATGTGATGGAAATTCAAACAACCTTTCATGCCACCAGCTAGTCACACCTGCAACTCAGATAGAGCCCTTCTTTATGCAACTCGCGAACGGGAGTTACATTCTTAGAACGGATCACAGATGTTGTGGCCTCGTGCCAGGGAAAAGTTATCTAGTAGAAGTAACATCCATGGTCAAATGCTGTATGCAAGCATTGTTTCCGAGTGGGCCTCCAGACATAGTGACTCCCATCTGGCCTCGTCTGAATCTCTATTCTATACGAATTGATACATTAAGCAAAATGAAATCTGTACTTTTACAGACAGCAGTGCCTATAACGTCATCTAAAGAGACGTATGATCTTCTAGTTGCAAGGACAGCTACTGAAGTTCATGACCTTTTATCAACAAATTGCCCCGTGCATTTCGTAGAAATGTTCAGCCAACTCCTTAACATGTCTAGTGCAACAAGCATCCCAGGCATATTTAAGACAGTCTTTACGGGACTGCTAACACCCTTCCAGGCAATTTTGGGAATCTTTCCTAATTTTGTGCACTCCATTTTTGGCGGCATACCATTATTTTTGGGACTCGTCGCAGGGATTCTATTTTTGACCCTCCTGCTACGTTATGGCAAGCCTCGGCTCAGACATAGCTCCCATGGGAATGGAAGAGACAATCCTAGCAATGCGCTACCGGGACAGGATAACTAACGTCCTTGGATTGGCCAGGCTGAGAGATCTAAACATGACCTGGTTCCTTTCATTCAGACCGATACGGCAAAATTGCATTTTACCTGTGCTACGGTGTATGCTTTGCGGCAATGAATGCATGTTGGACATCTGTCTTTCACTTCCATCAGCAGTACCAATGGACGTCGATACTTTGCTCAGTCCAATAACGGCTCACGCATTGTGTTGTCCCCAGCGGCTACCAATCCTGATGACGGCATTCGTGGAGACTCCTGTACTACAGCCAAGTGGTAACAGTGGAGCGAGTGACAAAAGCAACATCATCCAGGTACAACGTTCTGTGAGCATTGCTGGTCCCGACTATGATGACAGCAATCATTCTCACACCTGCCAAGTTACAGCGCTATCTAATTTGGTTGAACTATCACCTGATTTTGTAGACCAATTCTTTGAGAGCCTGTCTGATACGATGTTCTCACCCGTACAGAAATAATAACTTTTTGAGAAGCTTTCCGACACACAGCGTTCCCATGAACTCTGAATTCGGCCTTCAGTTTTGATCAACAAAAACTGCCAAGAGCTTTGGAAATCTATTTTTCCCCGTTCAAGCAATAATTCTTTGAATTGGACATTTTCTAATATTGACCTTTTTTGGCACGAACAATTCTTTGCTTAACGTAAAAACTATTCTTAGAGAACAGAAGCTTCACACTTCTATTTCTAAACACATCTAGAGACATAACAACATTACACCAGCCTCTAGCACACATGCTATTACAATGCATTTTTATGTGATGATTTATCTCGCCTTTCTTCTGTCAGAGATACTTCATGTGTAATTCCTTTTGCATAATCGTTCATTGATTTCATATGCAATAATTTTTTGAATGATTACTATGCTTTAAAAAACGTACAGTACCTAAATTCATGTATTACAAGTACGCCTATTTCGAATGCATTTATGTATTTTGGGGTGGGCAATGTTACACATGCATCTAATTGCTTTAGTTTTAGTAATTTTGATGGACATTAACCCGTGGAGTGGGTGTTGCGTGTTTATCTAGGTTCCTGATCGATACTGTGACCTTATGCCCCTATTCGGCTATACATCCATTTATTCCCTATAATGGCATAAACGTTCAAGTGCGATTTTCTGAAAAGTCATCTCTGGCCTCACACGAACAGAGCCACATTCCAGCATAGTTCTCTCTGCCACTTCCTTTGCGACCAATTAGTGCAATGACAGAGCAGTAGTCACTATCTGATATTCCTAGATAACACTCCGAGTTCTTCAACAAGATAAAAACTCAGCAAACCTGGAAATCCCCGCTTGCTATGTTTTGATTAGTAATGGAACTCTAATGAGCAACTGATAACTATCACTTCCTAGTGACATCTTTAATTGACGTCTTATGTCCAGCAAACTTGCGTCAAACCCGGCACCTGTCAGGTATAAATATTACCAACGTTGCCTTAAGCAATGTGAGCTGCAAGCTACTGTTGCTGATGCTGGCTGCCTGCAAGACCCCGTGTTGGTAAATCTAGCACTCTGTCGCTGCAGCCTGCTATCCTGTGGTGGTGAAGCTGCTGATACCATTATCGCTGCTAAAGCGCGAACTATGGTGCAGTACGCTTAAGGAGCTGAACAGCTGTCCCTCTGCGAAGACATCCAGCAGATTCCAGCTGCCCGCGGACGCTGTCCCCCCTCCTTCCTCGACGCGCTGAAGAGACCCGCTGCCTTTCTCGTGCAGAGAAATCCAGCCACGGCGTTTCCGGTTTACCCTCGCGGGTGACTGGGATATCGAGAGAGACCCCCGAAGGAGATACCAATCCTCCATCATTCTATTCAGAGGTATGGTGTTGACTAAACCCTTAGACGAGAATTCTTGAAACAAACCTTGGCAAAACCAACTTAACTTAAAGCTACTTACTTACTCCCCTTCCACGTGTTAGGCTTAGGTCAGGCACACTGGGGTAGGCTTAGTTAGAAGCACCAGTTGAGTATGTTAGCCTAATGTATATATGACTGTATATATGTTTTATTACTTTTAAACCATTGTATGGCTAAGAAACCATATCAATGCTTTTACAGTTCTATTTCGCAATACTTATCTTACTGTACGTACTTTTTATAATAACAATTATTGCAATTGTGGCAATACATTTCTCTTGTACGAGAAGAAAGACTGTTCAATAAATGTTAACCCTTTATTGACAAATGCCCGTCTCTCTATTCTCTACATCTCGTGAAAGTAAACTGCACTAGACTGACTGAGTGAAATACGTGTCTATTGTTTCACACGACCCTAGAGATTGACTCTTGATCTGAGGAGCAAAGTTGTCATGTTGCACGGTTGTTGGAAAGCTGAATCCCTTCTTGTCTGTGCCAAGGAAGCTGATCACTTCCTATGCAGAGAAGAAAGTTTCCAGTGACCTCTGAGCTAGTTGGTAACACAACCCAATTAAGTTTAGCATAGTCAGTGGAGGCCTGGAATATCCGCAGTTCCACGTCGATACTACTGTTTATGTTATTCCAATGCGCAGGGCCTAGTGGGAAACTAGGAACTACACTACACTATACCCTTCCCCTATAAACCCGCAACCCGCTACAGAACTAAATTACACAAAAATGTATTAACATAAACAAATTTATTGGTAAAAATTTTACACATACATAAAAAAACGACACTTATACCAAAAAATTACCTCACATACTTTTAACAAACATAGTAAAATACAGAACACTAATATAAATATCGATATTTTTAACAGTGATATTTTTACAAACGATATTACTGTCTTCTATATTTAAAAAAACCTATATGTCTTACCTTACTGTTGATATTCTGTACAACGATATATTTGCTGTCGATATTTTTGACCTACGATATTTAAAACTCGATATTATGGTAGGTCGAAATACAAAACTTGATATTCTGTCTGTTCACCAATTGATTAATATCCGATGTCTGCTGTTCAAGAAGATGACTTCTAAAGTCTCCCATCACTTTATTTGGAGCTGTGCTTGTCATCACCCCCACGGGCCTCTCAGAGGACAAAGGATGTTTGATTATGAATATAAACCCAATCTTACTTATGAGCTTTCTGAGGTTCAGCCTCTGAGAGTCTGTGTAACTGAAGGATATTCGGATTATTCAGGAAGAAGCGTGGAAGGGGTGGCTTCTGTTTCTGATCATGAATCCCATGGAATGGGGATGCGTCAGCTCTGCATTTCAACAGGAGCAGGCAGGTGAAAGCGAAAACATAAGTCTGGGGTGTGATAGCGATGTCTGTGCGACATTCTTCAGTCGGCGAATATTCTGGTGGCTGAACATGCGACCCAGAAAGAGCAGTGGGACTAGAGGGGTGTGTACAGTGCCCCCCTTCTACCTGCGCTATACAAACCCCTGATTTATTGATTGAGTGTGTAAAACTCAATGGGGTTCATTAGGATGGCGGCCGGACTTAGTCCGCCCGCCATTCTATTGGTTTTTGGGACCGCCCGCCATAAGTGCAGGGGTCCCGTGGGGGGTATTAGGATGCGCCCGCCACTGTAGCTGGCGCATCCGGCATTTTTAGCATTGTGGGGGGCGGTGCCCTCAGCACCGCCCGCCACAATGCTAAAAATGCAAGAATGCATTTGCATAAACAAAGCGGCAGGCACCGTGCAGTGCCTGCTGCTTTGTTTATGCAAATGCAGGGGGGGTACCACAGGTACCCCCCGTGTGCACCCCCACCTCTCCTTCACTCTGGGGGCCTGCAGGGGGCCCCCAAAGTGAAGACCGCATGCCTTTCCTATTAGACACTGCCACCATATTAGACCTTTTCTGCCCCGGTCGCAAGGCGACCGAGGCGAAAA
This sequence comes from Lissotriton vulgaris, assembly GCF_964263255.1. Taxonomy (NCBI): domain Eukaryota; kingdom Metazoa; phylum Chordata; class Amphibia; order Caudata; family Salamandridae; genus Lissotriton; species Lissotriton vulgaris. The sequence continues at coordinate 606,534 of NW_028249262.1, forward strand.
AGCGGCGGACGGTCTTTCCGTCCGCCGCGGTCCCCCCGCCATACTAATATGGCGGGGTCATTTAGGAGAGGATGGGGCGGATTGCCCCCGCCAGGCCGGCGGTGGCTACCTCCAGACTGGCGGGGGCAATGCGCCCGCCATACTAATGGGCCCCAATGAATCTAATGTTTAAGGACAGAAGGCGGAGTCTACGTGGCGGTATCTGGACCTGTGACCTACAGGCTGCACACAGATGTAAACACACACAATTCAGTAATGAGTGACAATCCTGCTATTGCGAGTGAACTTTGTTAAATTAATATTTGGTATTTCACTTTTATTTACTAAGAAGTGTGGATGTGCCTACTAGAAATGTTTGCACACAATTGTTTGTTCTGTTTTCTGTTTAAGCTACAATCATGAATTGTGTAAAGTATGTTATGTCTGGCTAGCAGCTCATATCTTCAAAGTTGGTACCCTGGAGCGAGGGGGCAGTGCTACTAGCAGAAGAGATATTGTATTTTAGAGGAAACATTTTCATTAACAACTGAGTTTCTCAGAAGGTGCCTTTTTCTGTTTCAGACGCAGGTTGCGTTCCATGATCCGTCTGCTTGTTTTTCCCAAGAGGAGTGGAGGCTGCTGCAGGAATGGCAGAAGGAACTTTACAGGAATGTGATGAAGGAAATCCACCAAGCCCTAATCTCACTTGGTAAAGCTACGTTCTTTCTTTTAATAAATTTTTTATTTGGTTTTAGGTAAATGAAACAGAGTCAGGTCACTCAGTGTTTCAAATGATAAGAAAACCTAATCTACGCAGTGTTCAAAATGTCCTTCGGAAGGTGAGCTGGGCCTAGAAGCACACTGATATAGCGCCTTCATTCTTTCGTGACCACGAGAACTGTAAATGAAGGCCAGCGAGGCTGTGTGATCCCTGAGCCCTTCAAAAGCCAAAGTGGTCAAACCATGGACACCCAAGTTTTCCCATTATCTGCAGACACCCCCACCCGCTCTTGTGACGCACCCTCTCTACCACCACATACCGGTCCTGTTCTTTTACCAGGATTTCACACCTGGTGGATCAGGGCGACCCTTTTTCTGTGTAATGTCTTTTTAGGCCAACTCCAAACCCAACTTTACTAGGGACATTCAGTTTCTGGCATTTCAACCTAAGATTATCCTTCTATCCGGCATTCCAATACGCGTCCTTCCAAGATCACTCAAGGAATCTAGATGTGTCTGTGGTGTCCTTCACGTCTGGATTCCCGGTGGACGTTTTGATGTTCTACACTGGGCCTTTCTTAAAGAATTATACAGTTGCTCCTTTCCTCAGTCCTAATGATACGTTCTTGTATAGGTCAAGTAGCTATCCTGATATAGTAGAAGCTATCGTGATATACATGGTAGTGGTGACAGACAGGCGTTATGAGAATGCTAATTGTTTTTTGACCCTGTGTGGCTGCGTATGACGTTCCTGGCCCTCACAGTCAGCCCAAAACGGTTGAAGACTTCTCAACCAATGTTGTAAAAAAATTCTTATTAATTTTCAATGAAGAGTATTGAAAACATTGCATCAACAATATTGACTGCACAAACAAGAGGGGCTGGCAGCACCTGATTTTGACCTATACCATTTATGTGTGCGGGAATAGCCTGCCACTACTGCCCCCCCACCTCAGATATGGCGCACCCGCCCCTGAGCAGAATGAACCTCACCCAGCGCCTCCTCAGATCCTTAGTGGACGGGGCTGGGGGAGAGTCACGCGGTGCATGCTACACAGTTGGCATGGGTGGGTATACGTAATGCTATGGAGGAAGAGAACGCTGTTGACCTCATAAAGCCCTTACTCACTACCATTGGCTGCTGAGCACGTTCGGCTCTGGCTCTAGCCACAATGGTCACATTGGAGGTGAAATCCATTGGAGATCTCACCCCTGGCGGTGGTTATCTGCCTGCCATAGGGATAGCAGATAGCGACGAGTTCAAGCTCTAGGTACATCTCTCCATATGTAGAGTCGTCCACTGCTCCACCTCCCCGGAGGCGCCTCCGGATACCAAGCATCGACCTTCCTTCTTACAACCCCGTTTCACAGACGTCTGGTGACTCGTTTATGTATGACAACACAGATGACAGCCCTTTTGCTCCTGCCGGGGAGGATGACTTCCTTCCTTGTGCTTGGCACTGTCCATCCATAGCTGCCTACTGGGTAGGGGGTTCTAGGATGGTTCATAGATGGTAGAAAAACCATTGCCCAATCACCAAAGCTGCCATTACTCAACTGTATGCTTGAGGCCTAGTGTGAGGGCAGTTCATATGTATCTATTGCCTTTTGATGGCGAAAAGGCTGGTAGCATTCCATGGGGGCAGGTGTCTCCACCCTCAGTGCCAGCATGGATCCATGATTGCAGATATTGTCAGGAACAGCTGCTTCAGTGTTATGACTGATCTACCCTACACTGCCTTCTTGGTACTGATGGGCAGGTGTTGATAGCCTTGCAAGAGTGGGACCATCCCTTGGGGGATTAACCTGTTACCAAGTGGGCAATCTGTTGGAGCGGTGATAGCCTCCTCTCATAAAATTACAGTAGGTTGCATGGACGTTATTTTGGGCCCGATATATGGTCTACTGAATTTATATGTGTTAATGTCTTACTTTTTACTTTTGTCTTTATTTTAATTCTACTCTTTTCCGTTGTTTTATTCTGCTTCTCTGACAACTCAATAAATAAAACAAACTGAAAAACCCCACAATATTGACTGCTCAGAACTACAGCGCTTCCACATATCAACCATACCAATAACAGCTCACAGACCAGAATCAACTCCTGCCCAACCCAACTGTTTTGATTGCGCCTAACAAATAATACAGAATCTTCCGCACTGTAGTCCGGCAGCTGGCACAGCAACGACCTTAACACAGCACCGTTAGAAAAGGGTTTTATTTTACACAATGCAAGGACTCTCACTTAGAATAAGGCTTGAGGTTTTATTTTACACAATGTTCTCTAACAGAAAGGCTTTCCCAGAAGTCAAATGCACAAGATTCAAATACACAAAGAGATATGCATATATGTTTATATGCAAGCAATAATAACACACTTGGTAGATTTAATGCATGATTAATACTGATGAATAAACAAGCAGCAGATAATATGAAATAAGACTCAAGCAAATATACCAGACTTCCTGCAAGAGATCAGAGAGATATATACACTGAAAAGATCAAATGAGAACTTTAGAGGTGAACCTTGACTCACACACACATCACAAAGACAACACATCAAATGAACACAACCACTGGCTCACATCCCAAAGGCAATAAATGTAAATGTATAGGCATTTATATAGCGCACTACTTACCCGTAGGGTCCCAAGGCGCTTCGACCGCTGGGAAACCCTTCCTGGCTTCCCTGAGAGATGGTCTCTTAATGGGTATCTCCAGGGTGAGACCAGGCATCCCCGGCGGTCTGGTGGGGCCGTTAGTGAAGATGAGGCAAGCTAATGCCCAGAGTTGCCGAGTGTGATCGCTGATCAGAGTGGGCACCGAGGCGAGAGAATTATCGAGTCCGCTGACCCTGGTCCAGAAACCTGCGGCGCCGGGAATCGAACCCTGGTCCCGGGCCGTCCTCTGCTCTCGGGTCTGCCGCCTCTAACCAGTGAGCCACACTCAATACATCACATGGTGCAAACACCGCATCTCACCCACTCCTGACTGGGGAAGATGAAACAGCCGGGGTTTGAGACCCGCATCTCACCCACTCCTGACTGGGGAAGATGAAACAGCCGGGGTTTGAGACCCTCAGCAACCAGGGTTCCACTCCGAGGTAGACAAGTCCGCCCCCACTCTGATTCCAAACTCCTGGTTTCTAAGTCCACAACTCTCAGCTTTAAACACACTAGAAGGTTCAGGAAAGACCTCCCCCCGGGCCAGAGGAATCTTACCAGAACTGGGCAGGTTCCAAGCAAGCATTCCCACGGCAGGAGGGAGTTCTCACGTCCGGTCTCCAAATCTCACATGTTCCAGTCTTTATCTTGACGAAGCTTACTGAGCCTTTCAGAATACATAAACAATTCCACACAAAAACAGAAAGACCTTGAACGTGAATAACCCAAGCAAGTTGCAAGCGCTGCTGTGCACGCAGAAAAGATGAAGCAAGGCAAAGCCAGGAAAAAAGGATGACATGAGGCCAAGTCAAAGGCAATAGTAAGAACTTCATAATTCTCATCAACGCACAACCCAATGCACAATTGTGCACAACTGCTTATAGATTCACACACTTCATCTCTCAAAGTACAACACCGAGCACATGTGTGCATCACTGCCCACAACACTGCACTTCGAGACCAAAAAGTACATTCCGCAACTCTCCCTTTCATGCTTTCAAATGCACAACCCACACGTTCTATTCTTGGCAAGGCTGTCTACTCCGTGACAGCTCCCAGTGAAAAACAGCAAGATTACAAGAACTAAACTTTTAAGAGAAGCAGGCATATGCATGACTGTCGTACATCCAAGCTAGGATGAAATAACAAAATAATGGTAGTCCAAGGTCATCACTGGGCGTCAAACCACATGAGATCCTCTAGCACTACCCCAACACAGATTTATTATCAATAGGGTATAGGGTACCCACCTCAACCATTGGCTTCATGGAGCCCAATTATTCGGTGGGGTGTATCCATTCAGTCAGTATTTCTGCCCACTCACCTAGGTCCTCTGCTACTTTGCAAGCATTCCGTGGAGCCTTCATACGTTGTTTATCTGCCAATACCCATTGCATCAATTCCGTCAAACAGCGGCCCACCAACGGGGCATTGAGATACACCAGATATATTGCTATTTGCCTCTTCTGCAAAACTGTCGCCATAACCAACATTCTTAGTTTTGATTAATAATTTTTCCGCACTGGGAATATCCCAGTCGGCATTATTTTATAGATTTTAGAACCATGGTAACCTTTCTCAGACAGAGTATTCAACCAATCTATTTGGCTTTGAAGGAGGTCAGAGCCATTCTAATTGGCCACAGACAGCGATCAGTCTGGTTAGTAGATACACCCTGAAGGCACAAGGCGATTTAACCAGTCAGATTGAGGGCTATGGGTCCAGTTAGAATGAGTTCCATATTCAGGCAAATCTGATTGGAAAGTCCAATGAGATTGAGTGGAATTACTTTGACCTTACGAGACAGATATTGTGGTCCAGGAATGCTGCTGGGTATGAAGAACCACAAACATCTTGAAGCATCCCTTGTAGAATCCTGCCCAGAGCAGAATCCCATTGTGGAAAAAGAAATGAGCCCATGCTGCAGTTTGAGGAGTGGAAAGGGCCAGCCTTCCTAGCCGAAGGAGGAGATTAGAATGGTGGAAATGGAAAGGCTGTCGCTGATCACATGTTGAAAAAACAGGTGATCGGGAACTTTTACCAGAAACCTGTGAAGCAGGTATATGTCAGGACTTTATTTAGAGATACAGCTTCTGAAATATGTGCAGCAGGGATGTCAGGACTTTATTTAGAGATACAGCTTCTGAAACATGTGCAGTAGGGATGTCAGGACTTTATTTAGAGATACAGCTTCTGAAACATGTGGAGCAGGGATGTCGGGACTTTATTTGGAGATACAGCTTCTGAAACGTGAAGCAGGGATGTCAGGACTTTATTTGGAGATACAGCTTCTGAAACATGTGGAGCAGGGATGTCGGGACTTTATTTAGAGATACAGCTTCTGAAACGTGAAGCAGGGATGTCAGGACTTTATTTGGAGATACAGCTTCTGAAACGTGAAGCAGGGATGTCAGGACTTTATTGGGAGATACAGCTTCTGAAACATGTGAAGCTGGGATGTCAGGACTTTATTTAGAGATACAGCTTCTGAAACATGTGAAGCTGGGATGTCAGGACTTTATTTAGAGATACAGCTTCTGAAACGTGAAGCAGGGATGTCAGGACTTTATTGGGAGATACAGCTTCTGAAACATGTGAAGCTGGGATGTCAGGACTTTATTTAGAGATACAGCTTCTGAAACATGTGAAGCTGGGATGTCAGGACTTTATTTAGAGATACAGCTTCTGAAACGTGAAGCAGGGATGTCAGGACTTTATTGGGAGATACAGCTTCCGAAACGTGAAGCAGGGATGTCAGGACTTTATTTGGAGATACAGCTTCTGAAACATGTGAAGCTGGGATGTCGGGACTTTATTTAGAGATACAGCTTCTGAAACATGTGAAGCTGGGATGTCGGGACTTTATTTAGAGATACAGCTTCTGAAACATATGAAACAAGGATGTCAGGTCTTTGTTTGAAGATACAGCTTCTGAAACATGTGAAGCTGGGATGTCAGGACTTTATTTGGAGATACAGCTTCTGAAAAGTGAAGCAGGGATGTCAGGGCTTTATTTAGAGATACAGCTTCTGAAACGTGAAGCAGGGATGTCAGGACTTTATTTGGAGATACAGCTTCTGAAACATGTGAAGCAGGGATGTCAGGACTTTATTTGGAGATACAGCTTCTGAAACGTGAAGCAGGGATGTCAGGACTTTATTCGGAGATACAGCTTCTGAAACATGTGAAGCTGGGATGTCAGGACTTTATTTGAAGATACAGCTTCTGAAACATGTGAAGCTGGGATGTCAGGACTTTATTTGGAGATACAGCTTCTGAAACGTGAAGCAGGGATGTCAGGACTTTATTTGGAGATACAGCTTCTGAAACATGTGAAGTATTACTCCTCACACTGGGATTGGTGAACGGAAAATAATTTATTAATACTGTGGTCTTATTGTTTACATATTTTAAATTGGGAAGCGACGCATGACAGCCTTTCCCTTTTTGTGGCCTTGATCACTTCTCATCACCTTGCTCTTTCATTGCCCCTTAGTATGATCGCAGGGGTGCTGACTTCATGTGCATTTCACTATCTCGCTTTATCTGGATAAGGCTTGCTGCATTTCCTTAGTTTACAAATGTCGTATTTTAGAAGGTGCGTTCACTAGTTCTATATCTGTATTCATTCTATTCTTCGTTGTTTCACTCTACCGTGATATTGACAATATTTTAAAAAGTACATTTTTTTTATTAAACTAGAATATTTAATAGCAGTAACTTTAATTTAATAATAATGCAATAATAATTGTTATTAACATAATAATAACTTGGCACTATTTTCATATATTTTGTTGCATAAATCTATGTTTATTTATATTTTAACTGTTTAAAATAATTGAATTTAACTTAACTTTATTTCCTATGGGGTTTTATCCTAAGTCCCTACCTCCACTATATTCTGTGGGAGGGTGTTGCAGTACCAGTGGTTGGCCATGTGTGGTGCTGGACCTACTACAAGAATGTAATTTTTTTCAAAAGTGTATATTACTACATACGTGCAGTTTGTGAATACCGAAACGTGTAAACTTATTGAACCTTTGTGGATCAGGCTCCCATGTTTCTGCTACTTCACCAAATTAACTGTGGTGAGTTTTCAATTTGCCACCCAACATGTGACGCAAGGATTGGGGAGAGAAGATAAAACTCTGTTTTCTTTTTCTTTATAGGTCCTCTTATTGCCACCACAGTGTACACATTAAAGGCTAATGAAAATGAAGAGATGTGCTTCACACTCAACCAGGACATGGAGAAAAGGCGAGGAACATCTGTTTCCCCAAGCAGGAATTGTACCAGAGGTTAGACCTACTATATTCCCTTTTTTTTTTAAAAATATTTTTATTATTATTGCAAGAGGATAATAAAGCAAGTACATTATGGTTCAAAACATAACATTAAAACAAAAAGATTTTACCACAAATTAATATTACAGAGGAATTCATTAAGACAAAAGTAACTTCAGAAATAAGTAATAAACATATAAGATAACTGTAAATTAAAATGGTCTCATCCGTCTTTTAAAGTAATATTTAGCAAATCAGATAAACTTTCCCCAAATTGTCTCCCTTTTTCTCAGTGAGCCAGGCCCCCTTAGCCTTGCTAGTGCTAGTTCCATTGTATACATTTCGTTGACTAAAGCCCACCACTCAATAACATGTGGAGGTTCTGAAGAGATCCACGACCTAGCTATTATTAATCTTGCACAGGCAAATAAAATAGAGTTCAAATCTTTATGTATACTATTTACATCCTGTAGATCAAGTAAGATCAAATGAGCTGAAAGAGTCAGGAATATAATTTGTTTCTTATTTAAAACGCCTTCTATGGGGGGCGTGGCCAATATGGCGATCTAATCGGACATCTTTCTGTCGGCTCCCCGGCCCAGTCCTTGTATTCTCCTCTTTTGTAGTATTATACCCCCCTGAACTAGCCGATTCCCGCATTGCCGACCCTGGTGTACCGGCGAGGCGCGCTGGTTCAACTCGCAGCGGAGAGGGTGATCGCTGGAAACAGTTACAGAGCCTCCGTGATGCGCCTGGCGGGTAACGGCTGTCATGGCGGCGGAGGTCTGAGGCTATCCGGAGTGTAGGAGCGCTGTCCTGCCCCCGACCGGAGTGCGGAGAAGAGGCGCGGGAAGCTCCGAGGCGGAGATCGAGACTCGACGTCGGAGGCTGGGCCCTGGGGCGTGAGAGCCAGCCGGACCCAGTGACTGGCGGCGGCCCGACCTTACGGGTGTCATTGGCCTCGGAGTGCGACGCTGATCCCGGGACTGGCCCGGCCGCGCGAGCCGCCCTGCTGCCCGCAGCCCCCTTTGGGTGCAGGCTACCGCGGAGTACAGGCATGAGCGACCAGTCCGCAGTGGCATAGGAACCAGACGCCCAGATGAGACCATAGTGGAAGCATCCAGCAGAAGAAGGAGGTGAGGAGCGGGACGCCGCAAAAATTTAGCTCCCGGCTTTGGGCCTACCCCTACGCCCGTTGGGGTCGCAATTCCCGCACGGGCCCAGTGATCGGACCCCAGGGGACAGCAGGGGTCACAGCTGTGAGTGGAGGGGCCTGTGCTGGCTGCCCAGGGGATACTTGAAATCCAGACCCCGACCGGGGGCCTGGAGCAACGTCAATGGAGGTGGGTCCTAAACCACCACAGCCATCAACGAGACTTCCCTTGTGAGCCCTTAGACACCTGCGCGCCCTGCCCCCAAAGACCCGGTTGTTGTGGAGCAGGAGAACTTGCTGAGACCCTTGCCTTTCCCTTGTACGCATCGACCCAGTCCCGTGGAGAGTGCTCTGAATCACGCTGGCGAACAGAGGGGACCTGAGCAATACCATTGATCGGCGCGCTGCGTTAGCCCTGCACCCGGAGGCGAGGACCTAGAGGAGGTGCCTGCCGATTTCTAGGAAGAGCCAGCCACCCTGTTGTGGACTGACTAAGACGCTGTGGGAGAGGGATCCGCATCGTGGGGGAGGCCCGGCGGTCCCTTTGGTGACGCGGGGTCCCGTGGCCTTTGGGGTCCCTAACTCGACGGCAGCATGGCTAATCCGGGACGTAAGGGCAATCGCTCGATAACAGACATGCTCAACAAGAACGTTACAAAAGGGGGGAAAACCCAGACACCCCCATCACCCTCGGCAGACGCCACTGGGCAGCAGAAGGAGGAGGGAGAGGCGCCCATTACAAAGACCTTTCTGGAATCCCTTTTTAACACCCTAAGGGAAGATTTTCAAGCACTGAAACAAGATCTAGCCGGGGAACAGAAGGATCTTCGAAGAGACGGCCTGGGGGAGCGAGTGGCTGCAGTGGAAGAGGCTGACCATCCCCGCAGTGAAGAGTTGGCTCACCTGCAGCAGGAAGTTATCCGCCTTCAGGAGCAACAGGTGGACCTGCAGGCTCATGCTGAGGACCTCGAGAACCGTTCCCGGAGGAACAACATACGGGTCTGGGGTGTGCCATCAAAAGCGAAGGGGAGGGGGAGGAGCCTAGCCAGCAACCGTGATGGCCGCCTGAGCCCTCGGCTCCGCCGATCCGTCTGCTTCCCTCCTGGGCCGCCTCTTCTCCTGTGTGCTATCCTGTGACTGATATGCGGCATCGGGACCGGGAGGCGAAGCTGATTCCAGGGATGTGCTTCTTGATGATTTCCCTGCACTGGGAGTGACGGGACGCCCTGATCGCCTGCCGGTGCTTGAAGGAGGGGATCGGTCCTTTGTTCTCGATCGTGCCCAGCCGGACAACAACAACAGCGGCCATTGGGGGCAGGGCGAGGCGGCTGGCGAGACGAGGCAGGAATCCGTGACCTTCGGCTACAGTGCAACAATCTCTTTCGGGACTTGCACGCTTTCACGGCTTTATTGTCGTGACTGCTACAATTGTATCCCTCTCCTTTGATTGTCCCGCGGCTTTCCTTGTCCTCAAGCGGAGTCGGAGGGGGCCATTTTGGGCGGAGTGGCTAGCGCTTGAGCTTGCTGAGCTGATCTGTTCTGTGGGCGCCTGCTACGACCGACTCGGAGCTACCACTGCACGTGACGCTACAATGGAGGGGGCTGCCCTGGTTCCCGTGCCCTGGCTGTGTATGTCGGGGAGCCGAGTTGATAACCGGCTGTTGGGAGATGATGCCGGTGCGCGGAATCGAGGGCTGCCACAAGCTGGCGAGCCCTGTGTGCTGGGGACTGCAGACCCATCCGCTCCCGAGGCGCCCCTGAATATCGGCGATGTAATGAGGGCTTTGACCGGTTTGCGGGATGCCTTGGTTTGCACTTCCCGGGACCTGGAGGGCCGATTGGACGACCTTCTGCCTCCGCTTTCCCCGACTGGCCGAACTGGCATTTGCGTGCGAGGTGCTTCGCCACACCCTGGGCTCAAATGTTGCTGCCTGCCTCTTCTGAGATGCGGTGAGGCGCTGAGGGAGATGGAGCCGATCGTCACCGTGACACCGCCGGTCACGGTAATGGAGAACAATGCGGGTCCTTCACCTGTCCTGTTGCTTGGGGACCGCTCTTGGACGCCATGTTTGCTACCTGCACCGGAATTTCTTGGCATTGCTGGTACTCTTCTTCTGGGTATGCTGCTTCTACTTGGATTGACTGCCTTCGGAGGACTGCTGCTTTGTGCTGGCCTGTACTGTACCTTAATGGATCGCACTGCCCTGAGTCGGATGTATGTTGGTGGACGGTGTTTTGACTCACCGAGGTCGCCCTGGCGGCTTCTCCTGTTCCGTGTGGCTCCTTCGCTTCTGTACCTCACTGGCACGTTGGATCGTAAGGGACAAGGTTGATTCTGCTTTTCCCCTTCCTAATTGCTGTTGCTTGCATTACCAAGACTGCTATGGATAGATGGGGCGACTGGACGTTGGCTGGGAATTGATTAGGGGTCGGGGGTGAGGTGGCCGATATTCGTCTTGGGACTGTTTCGGGTGTACATGGTTGGCCCTCCTCCGGTAATACGTGTTTTCCTTTTCTTTTCTTTTCTTTCTTCTTTATTTCGGGTTCTCTTTTGGGGCGACAGACACACTGCTAGGGGGGGGTAGGCCGTAGCCTCTGCATGCGTGTAGGGTGGGGGGTAGGTGGGGGGGGATATTATTTTGTCCGTTTTGGTTTCTATGGGCCTTATTTTTCTTCTTTCTGTATTCTTTTACTTTCCCTTTTTTCCTTGGGTCAATGGCGTTAGTTATAAGGGGGTGGGTAGCACTTGGCGCACTACGAACTCTGCGATTGTCAATCCTTCTGTACTGTTTTGGTGGCGCCATTTTGATGTTGTCTCCATGCTTGCTGTATCTCTGTGCTACGAGTTGCTCACTTTAGGTCTGGTTGGTATGTTTGGTCCTTGATCCTTTCTAGTCACTACAGTTATTATTCTTCATAAAATACTTTTAAAATAAACCTTCACGTCTCCTGCTCCCCGGTAGTATGTACCTCTCCAGTGTAACTCAAGTCGATTGTAACTCGTTTGTACAACTACTGAGGTGCCGTATTGATTGCTGCTGTGCTCCAAACGTTGTCGAGGCCGGCCGGATGGTTGTAGGCCCGTATTTGTTTTATGACTTTGCGCAATAAAGGTTTTCAAAAAAAAAAAAAAAAAAGCGGAGGGGAACAGCATCGCCTGCTATCTGCAGGACCTCTTCAGAGACATACTGGGTGAACCCCCTGAGTGCACCATCCGCATTGACCGTGCGCACAGAGTGGGCCTGAGAAGACGTACATCGGCCCCACCGGACATCCTGGCATACCTCCCAGACTTCCCCCTAAAGGAGCGGATCCTACAAATAGCCCGCCAGAAGCAATCTTTGCAGTTCCGGGGCGATTCCATCGCCATGCATCAAGACTTATCAGCCATCACGCTACAGAAGAGGCGCACCTTCAGAGTGGTCACGACATTCCTACGCGACAAGGGGGTGCCATACTCTTGCGGATACCCATTTTGTATCATCTTTAAGTGGCAGGGGACTTTGCATCAACTTCGCTCTCTTAGTGACACGTGCGCTCTATTACAGATCGACCTGCCGGAATACGGAGGGTCCGGGGAGGCCTCCCCACGCAGATCGCAGGATGGGCCCACGCAGCGCTCCCGCGACGGTTGGCAGCGAGTCCGGTGGCTCCGCCAGCCGAGGGCGCACCTCAAGCCTGACCCAGAAATGATAGCCCAACAACAAGCAGCAGCCGTACAGGAAGTGGTCAAAGACACTGCAGCTTCTCCCTAAGAGGCCACACTTTGGGGGAGGCCCCACATGCCTTGCTTTGCTGGGGGGAGGGGGCCGGGGAGCCGGAATGGTTGCCGCTGCCATGTTTCCCCACACAATGACATTCTACGGACCTGAACTTAGTTCCGACAGGCCCGAGACTCTGGTTTGCCTTTGGGGTTCTCAAGATGGGGTGAGGGTGGGGGGCCGGGGTTGGAGGGGGTGGAGGGGGTTGGGATGGGAGGGTTGATTGAGTTGGGGAGGGGGTTGGGGGAGAGGGAAGGTTGGAGGGGGTTTCAGGGTGGGTCGTCCAGTGCTATCTACAGGTTTTAGGTCTTTGGGATACTAATCCACACCACCTACCACCAGGATATCCATACAGTTTACCACTACAATGGGGAAACAGAGTTTTGGTCTCCACTGTTACACATGCCTCCTACAACTTTTAAGATTCTGACCCTTAATGTTAGGGGTCTAAATAACCCAGTCAAACGGCACGCGATCCTGTCCCACTTAGAAAACACTCAGGCAGACATCTGCTTGTTGCAAGAAACACATCTGTTACCGCACGACTGCCACAGACTCTGCTCCCACAAGTTCCCAACCAAATTCTTTTCCTCAGGACACAATAAGACTGCAGGGGTGGCGATTCTACTTGCACAACATTTTAAGGGGGAGGTTCTCCACAAGTGCGCGGAACAAAGGGGGAGGCTACTAGCTTACCGGGTTAGGATAGGAGGCCTCACGTTTACGGTTGGGTCCCTATACAGCCCTAATGAGAATCAGGAACGCTTCTTCCACTCTGCCCTGACTGACATAGCGGATACACCAGATAGACATATTGTAATCGGGGGGACTTTAATATGGTTTTTGACACAGCATTATATAGGTCTGCTCAGCGTACACCCCAAGCGGGGACATTCACACCTGGGTGTGAGGATCGAATGGCGGAACTAGACCTTCATGACCTCTGGCGCCGTACACACCCCGAGATAGGAAGTATTCGTACTACTCCAATGCACATAAAACGTACGCTAGGCTGGACCATCTCCTGGTCACAGGTCCGGTGTGCGCCTTAGCTACCACGATGGAGATTGGAGTAATCTCCCTGTCGGACCATGCGCCAGTGTCCGCCACGATCCAACTACTGCCATAACATGTCCCCCCAGAGTCTGTCGTCTTCGAGACACTTTGTTGCATAAGAAAGCAGTAGTGACGCGAATTCTAGACACTATCCGTGACTACATATCGCACAATGCCAATGATGACACCTCCTTGGCGACTCAATGGGCAGCCCTGAAGGCAGTCCTCCGAGGGGAATTCATAGCCCTCTCCTCTGCGGAGAATAACGAAAGGCAATGCAAAAGAGACGAACTCACCCAACGAGTTCTTGAACTCGAGCAGATGCATCAACGTACGGGTGCCCCCAGAATCTGGAAGCAACTTAAAGTGGCGAGGAAACTCCTGACTGCCCTAGACATGGACCGGGCCGAATATGCAGCACTGAGGCTGCGGCATGCCTACTATACCGGTGGGGACCGATGCGGCGGTCTACTGGCGAATGGACTCCGAGCTGCGCAACAGCGGCACCTGGTGAAGGAGCTCACTAGGCCCGATGGAGCCCCGATCACTGAGGACACCCGAATAGCGGAAGCCTTCCGCAACCTCTATACAGCCCTTTATACAGGTGACACAGTGGACAACCAACTGGCAGACGACTACTTAGACTCGGTCACTCTCCCCTCTTTAGACCCCTCCCAAGCGGAACACCTAGAAAGGGACATCGGCATTGAGGAAGTAATTTCCGCCATTGCTAAACTCAAGCATGGGAAGGCCCCAGGCCCGGATGGCTATACGGCCCTCTTTTATAAAACGTTCTGTGTGACGCTGGCACCGATTCTCACTCGCCTCTTCAACTCCTTCTCGGAACCGGGTGCAATCCCACCTGACCTTTTGCGAGCTTCTCTTACGGTCATCCCCAAGCCGGGGAAGGATAGGACCAAGTGCAGTTCTTATAGGCCAATTTCGCTCCTGAATGTGGATCTTAAGTTATATACCGGGATCCTAGCAGCCCGATTGGCCCCCCATCTGCTGGGCCTGATTAACCCGGACCAAGCGGGGTTTATCCCCGGGCGACAGACGGTGGACAACACCAAAAGGATTGTCTATCTCATTGAAAAAGCTTCCCGACTCCCCGGAGAGAGGCTGCTGCTAGCAGTCGATGCCGAGAAGGCGTTTGACTGAGTACACTGGCCGTCCTGGCGAAAGGCGTTCTAGGGGAAAAATTCTGTTCGCTCATTTTTAACTGTTACAAATTTCCTACGGCAGTGGTACGAGTGAACGGTTGCAATTCCCAGAGCTTCCCCATTGAAAGGGGCACTAGACAGGGGTGCCCGTTGTCGCCCCTCCTTTTTGCCCTGTATATGGAGCCCATTGCCCAGCGGATCCGCCAGACACCAGCGGCAACAGGGGTGAAATTTGGCGGCTTCGCCCACACCATCAGTCTCTATGCGGACGATGTCATACTGTCCCTAGAGAACCCACGAATGGCACTACCGGCATGCATAACGGAGATAGACGCATTCACAAGGGTTGCAGGATTCAAAATGAACTTAGATAAGTCTGTGGCTCTGGCCCTATCCCTCGCTCCTGCTACCACAACGTTCCTACATGACCTCTTCCCCTTGCAGTGGTCGTCCGACCTCGCACCATACCTGGGGATCCCGCTAGCGCCCACCTTGCCGGCCGTGGTGACGGCCAACTATACCGCACTCAACAGGAAAATACAGGAGGAGCTGAGACGTTGGCGGCGTGGCACCCTTTCTTGGTTGGGCAGAATTGCTGCAGTCAAGATGACCGTCCTCCCCCAAATTCTCTACCTATTTCGAGCACTGCCACTATCACCGCCAGCGGGCTGGATTCAGCAAACGCAGGCAGACCTCTCTCGCTTTATCTGGCAGGGCCGGAAACCCAGATTGAAGAGGACACTGTCTACGTTGGCTCCAGAGGCCGGTGGGTTGGGGATACCAGACCTGCGCAAATATTTTCTGGTGGCACAACTACGCTATCTAGTTGAGTGGAGCAAATGGGAGTCGGACAAGCACTGGCTCTTTCAGGATCAGGCGGTGGCTGGGCGCCCACTCCAGGAAATACCCTTTCTACGCAAGGCCCACAGGCCAGCCAACTTGTATGCTTCTTTTTTTACAAGGGTACCCTTGAAGGCTTGGGACGCCACCAGCACTGCACACGAGCTCACCACTTTTCCTTCTCCACTTACTCCCCTGGTCGGTAACCCGGATTTCACCCTGGGGCTAGAACAGGGGGCTTTTACACACTGGCGACCGGCGGGGTGTCGTGTTCTTTACCATATATACGGTCCGGATGGCGTCATTCCCTTCTCACTCTTCAAACAAGAATATTCAATGCCAGAGACGGAACGGCTGCGCTACATGCAGGTCCGCCATTGGGCATTACACCCACAAGTGCGAGAAACAGCGGACAGGAAACTCCTTCCCTATGAACAGTGGCTTATGTCCCGCACTTCGGACACCAAGTTGATATCCGATCTTTACAAATTCTTACAACCTCCACCCACACACCTTCATAATCCAGGCAGGGAACGCTGGGAACGGGAACTGGGTAGGACACTAAGCTGTAAGGAGTGGGATCAAATCTCATATAGAGCCCGACACTCAGCATACCACACGGGACTCACGGAGACACTTACCAAGGTATCTACCTACTGGTACTATACCCCAGAACGGATACAGGAGATGGACCGCAGCAGACCCAACACTTGTTGGCGGGAATGCGGGCACATATGTACACTAGCACACATTTTATGGGACTGCCCACTTTTACACTCCTACTGGAAACACGTGCTGGATGACATTGACACTCACTTTCAGACTGAACTACCTCGCTATCCTGCCTATGTTCTACTGGGCCTACCCAACCGTCTAATGTACCCCGTGCGCTCACATAGGGGACGGCAGATCGCTATAACCCTGGGCTCAGCAGTGCAGAACATCCTTATACATTGGCGCACTACTACTGTCCCTTCCCTTACGGGGTGGTTGCATAGAATGTCTGGGAAGGACATGGCTTTTGTAGTTCGGACTGGACTGTTCCCATGGGGCACAGGGTCAGAGCTGATTTGCATATCGCCATTGTCTAACCCAGGGTGGTGTGGAGTGCAAAAAAACGATGGATTTGGGCCCAGATCTTCGGACTGGGGTGAGTGTGTGACATTGATCCACATTCGGTCCATCACCTGTTTTGTTTGCAAATTCCGCCCTGAGTGCGCTGGGGATGCCCAGACGTGGGTCCCAGGCACTCCACACCACTGGAGTCAAGCTAGCCGGGCTGATGAGAGGTGTTACCTCGAAACGGTCCGGTCCTCGGATGCTTGATTCCGTTCTGGGAAGGACATGGCTTTTGTAGTTCGGACTGGACTGTTCCCATGGGGCACAGGGTCAGAGCTGATTTGCATATCGCCATTGTCTAACCCAGGGTGGTGTGGAGTGCAAAAAAACGATGGATTTGGGCCCAGATCTTCGGACTGGGGTGAGTGTGTGACATTGATCCACATTCGGTCCATCACCTGTTTTGTTTGCAAATTCCGCCCTGAGTGCGCTGGGGATGCCCAGACGTGGGTCCCAGGCACTCCACACCACTGGAGTCAAGCTAGCCGGGCTGATGAGAGGTGTTACCTCGAAACCGGTCCGGTCCTCGGATGCTTGATTCCGTTCTGGGAAGGACATGGCTTTTGTAGTTCGGACTGGACTGTTCCCATGGGGCACAGGGTCAGAGCTGATTTGCATATCGCCATTGTCTAACCCAGGGTGGTGTGGAGTGCAAAAAAACAATGGATTTGGGCCCAGATCTTCGGACTGGGGTGAGTGTGTGACATTGATCCACATTCGGTCCATCACCTGTTTTGTTTGCAAATTCCGCCCTGAGTGCGCTGGGGATGCCCAGACGTGGGTCCCAGGCACTCCACACCACTGGAGTCAAGCTAGCCGGGCTGATGAGAGGTGTTACCTCGAAACCGGTCCGGTCCTCGGATGCTTGATTCCGTTCTGGGAAGGACATGGCTTTTGTAGTTCGGACTGGACTGTTCCCATGGGGCACAGGGTCAGAGCTGATTTGCATATCGCCATTGTCTAACCCAGGGTGGTGTGGAGTGCAAAAAAACGATGGATTTGGGCCCAGATCTTCGGACTGGGGTGAGTGTGTGACATTGATCCACATTCGGTCCATCACCTGTTTTGGTTGCATAGAATGTGGCACGTGCTGGGAATGGAGAAGTTGTCCCTTACCCTCGCTGGAGATATAGACCAGTTTGATGAATTTTGGCAGCCGTTCCACACTTTGTTAGCCACTGAATTTAGAGAAATCACCTGCCCGAAATATCTCCGCCTATTACGGCTTACTACACCTAACGGGAAAGACCCCGCAACGGATAGTGCAGGGCAAGAGAAAAGCATATGTTCTATATCAGCAGCTTCCAGATCACATTTAGAGCACTTCGTACGTTCGTTATATCGATCATTTATTGACCAACTGGAAATTCTTTGAGGAGTGTAGTATAATTGACAAATGGTTCTGTAAAGTTGTAATCTTACATTAGAGGACTGAACCATGTGATTAATTTGGCATAGAGAGGCAGATATCTGACTAGAAGTGATGTTTAATTTCAATCTATTTGACCATTTAGATGCTATCTTTCCACAATCATCCATCTTGCCTTGATTTAAATAGCCATAGCTTTCGCTTATAAGTGATTTAGTCCGGTCCGAATACAAACATTTTAAAGTATCTGAATAGCGAACCTCATTAATTTTAATTTTCCGGGCTAAAAAATCCTGAATTTGCATATATTTAAAATGCATACCGTCATTCAATTTATATAAAAGTTTGAGTGATGTAAATCCTAGTAATCCGTCAGAGCCATAGCGGTCCCCCAAAGTTTTAATACTGCACCTTGCCCATGAAATCCCTGTACCATCTAAGAAAATTACAGGCAGTCCTGGATTCCCCCACAGTTGTAATTCTGCATTAAAAAAAGAAATCTTACCAAAAATAATAATTTGATTCCAGATTTTCGTTATATGTCTAGCAGTCTTGAACTTGACTCGTTTAAAGTAATTTGGATCATGGGCTCGAACCAGAAATTGTTTACAGTCCGGTCCTAACATAAACTGATGGAAAAATAACGAGCTATATAGTCTAAAATCGGGGAAAGTTAAGCCTCCTTTTTCAATATACACAGCGTGGAAATAGCTCTACTGTTGGACGAACTCACCCCTGATGCAATGTTCATGACCGAAACATGGTTGACCCAAGATTCCGATTCGGACGTGGTTCAAGCCCTTACACAAGGCTATCAAATTGCTCGCTTGGACCGTCCTAAGGGTAAAGGTGGCGGCGTCGCCATTATATTCAAGGACATCTACACATGTCGTTACTCTCCGGAGTCTATCTCTGACTGTGAAAGTCTATCTTTCACTATCAAATTCTCCCCCAATGATAGTTTTACTGGTATCCTTATTTACCGCCCTCCAGGGTCGTGTAGAACCTTCCAGTCAGCACTTCCCACTGTAGTGGCAGAATTGGTCATTGCCCCTTCAAATTTTACGCTGCTTGGAGATCTTAATGTTCATTTCGATAACATTTTAGACACCACCGCCTCAGAAATCACAGCAAGCCTAGCCGCAATGCAACTAGAGCAACGTGTTTTTCAGCCCACACACGATAAGGGACATCTTTTGGACCCTATATTTAGTAACTGTGAACGTCTTAAGGTAGGCACAATTAATCACCTCCCCTGGACAGATCACTTCCTGGTCCCATTTAGCTGGGCCACTCACAATGCCCCCACCTCCACCCCCGCTCCTTGCCAAGCACGCAACTGGCCTAAATTACACACAGACAATTGGTCCAATATCCTCAACACTACCAGACCCACTCTTGTCACTGATCCCTCTGTCAATAGCAATCTAGTCGAGGAATGGATTACAAACTCTCTGGATACTGTTTTACCCCTTCGCACACCGGGCCCAAAAAGACAGAAAAAAACTGCTCCTTGGTATTCGGAGGAGCTCAGGGAGGGGAAACGTGTCTGTAAGAGATTGGAAAGGAGATGGCGCATGACCTTTAATGAAGCAGATAAATCCATTTACAGAGAAGCCATCAGGAAGTACAAGTCTGAAATCAAAGCTTCCCAAGCTGCCTTTTACAATGGCAAAATTATGATGGCAAAATCCAAACCAAAGGAAATATATGGGATACTAAAAACTTTGACAACGATTCCACCTCCACCGACAGACAATCACAATCCAACATCCCGCTGCAATGAACTAGTCGACTTCTTCTTCCACAAAGTAAATACCATCTATCTTTCTTTCCCAGATCCGGCAATTGAATCTCCCTCTTCTAAATCAGATCCTGGCATAAAACCAGAAAATCTTCCCCAGAACCATCTGGTGAATATCACCCCTATGAATTTAGACTCACTTGGGCTCCTGATGCATCAAGTAAAATCCGGCTCCCCACTGGACTCTGCCCCTCCCAGTGCACTGATCCAAGTTGATAACATCATCCTTCCGACACTCTTGGAGCTTTTGAACTCTTCCATAAAGACAGGGCTAGTGCCATTGGCTTGGAAACATGCCATGGTGCGAGCACTCCTAAAAAAACCCACTCTGGATCCAGGCAATTTGAGCAATTACCGTCCAATATCACTGCTTCCCTGGTTTGCCAAGATTCTCGAGAAACATGTTAACATCCTTTTAACTGAGTTTCTTGAACACAACCACCTGCTTGACATCTCTCAGACGGGCTTCCGCCCTAAACATGGGACGGAGACTGCCCTGTTGGCAGTGACCGAGGAGGCAAGGCGGATTATGGATCGGGGAGGATCAGTGGCAGTGATCCTCCTCGATCTGAGTGCCGCCTTTGACACGGTAAACCACAAAATTCTCTTAAATCGCCTCTTCAATCTGGGAATTTCTGGAGAAGCCCTGGATTGGTTCAGGTCCTTTTTGAGCGATCGTACCTTTCAGGTGTTTGAAGGTTCGGCCACCTCCTCCAGCAGACCACTGGGATGTGGGGTGCCGCAGGGCTCCTCGTTGAGCCCTACACTTTTTAATGCATATATGAGGCCGCTGGCTGGGATTGTTCGTCCGCATGGTATTAACATCATTACCTATGCGGATGACACCCAGCTAGTGGTCTCCCTTGTGCAAGGGAACAACTGCCAACCACAAACCAACCTAGCGACATGCTTGGAGGAGGTCAAGAGCTGGATGACCATGTCCTGCCTGAAACTCAACGATGATAAAACGGAGCTCATGCTCCTAGGTCCCGCAGCCCCCACCACCTTGGAGCTGTTATGGCCTCTGAGCATGGGCGCTCCTCCCACTCCCAGAGATAATATAAAAAGTCTGGGAGTGTGGTTGGACAAATCGTTGACTTTTAATACTCAGGCAACCAAGGTCTCGGCGGTCTGCTTTGGCCTCCTTAGGTCGATTAAAAAAATCCTTCCTCTTCTTCCCTTTGAGGCCAGGCAGATAGTGATCCAAGGATTAATTCAATCTCGCCTTGACTTCAGCAACTCACTGTACCTCGGGGCTCCGGAGTACAGCCTACAAAAGTTGCAGCGAACACAAAATTGTGCAGCCCGCACTCTGCTGGGACTTCCACGCAGAACCTCAATAAGGCATGGCCTAAGGACCCTACACTGGCTTCCCGTCAGGGATAGAATAAAGTTTAAAACTCTCTGCATTGCCCACCAAGCCTTTTGGAAGACAGGCCCAGAAATTAATCATGCCCTCATCCTCCCCTACCAGCCTAATAAGTCACTTCGTTCCTCAAATGCCTTTTTGGCAAAAGTCCCCAGGATCTACAGAGCCAGATCAGGAGGACGCTCTTTTGCCTACAACGCGTCCAAACTGTGGAACACTCTTCCATGTCATCTGAGAAGCAATTCCAATCTGTCAAGTTTCCGCAAACAGCTCAAGACCTTCTTGTTTAATTAATTCGGATCCTTCCTGGACTGTTTTCTGGAAGACACTGTTCTAGTTTTAGCGCCTGGACGCCTCAGGGCAACTGTTGCGCTATATAAAACTGCTTTTCATTTCATTTCATTTCAATTGGGAGATTCAGTAGCTGAATTGATCTGCGAGCTTTTTTGTATCCCCATATGAAACTACTGCAAATTCCATCCAATTTTTTAAAAAACAGATTATTGAGTCGTAATGGAATTGATCTAGATAAGTATAGAAATGTAGGCACAATTTTCATTTTAATTAAATTAATGCGTCCAACCAGGCTAAGTGGTATCTTATGCCAGCTTTTTAGTGATAGTTACTTCCTTCAATAATGAGTCATAATTCAATGCTATTATTTCATCAATATTTGCCGCTATTATTACTCCCAAATAAGTAGCATTTGGGCACATACCTTGTACCAGAACCGCAGGTTTATAATTGAGAATGACCTGAGTTTTATTTATATTCAATTTATAGCCTGAAACATCCCCAAATCTTTTTGCTTCCTCTGTTATCCCTGGGATGGCCTTAACTACATCAGTGATGAATATTGCGATATCATCTGTGTATGCAGTTATTTTTAAGCTATTCCCAGCATGTAGAAAAGGGATAATATCAACTTGAATAAGGAGTGAGTTTAAAAATGGTTCCATAGAGAGGACGAACAACAAGGGAGACAAAGGGCACCCTTGCCTTGTTCCCCTCTCTATCGGAAAATTGGAAGAATTCATTCCTGCATAACTTATCTTAGCCATCGGATGATCGTACAGTGACTGAATCCATCCAAGATATTGCCCCTGAATGCCAAAGGCCTTAAGAACTGCCCATAAATAGTCCCACCCCACTCAGTCAAATGCTTTTTCAGCATCTAGCATAACCATTCCGAGTGGGGTGAGTTCAGTTGACGCTACATCAAAGGCTGTAATAGCCATGTTGATATGGGCAGTAGTATCTCTCCCCATGACAAATCCATGATGTTGAGTGTTGACTAGTTAGGGCATACCGATTTGCCAAAATTTTAGCAAAAGCCTTGGCATCAGCGTTAATCAATCAAATTGGTCTATCTGACCCACAATCATCCGCAGGCTTTTTTTTTTTTAGAAAAAATTAAATTTTAGCAGTTTTCCAGGACGAAGGGGCCTACCCAGTTTCTCCAATTGAATCTATTACTAGCCCAAAAAGAGGAAGTAATTCTTGAATGCAGGTCTTGTATAGTTCGATAGGAAGTAAGTCTTCCCCAGCTGCCTTACCCGAGCGAAGAGAGGCGATTGCAGATTTTATTTCAGTAGCTGTAATCTTAGAGCCCAATTGTCTAACACCTTCGTTATCTTGTTGATTGTTCAGGTTGCTACTAAGATATAATAGTATATTATCATTATCATTGGTGGGGTAGTTCTCAGGAGTGTATAGCTTCCGATAGTATTTAGCGAATTGATCTAGTATCTGCTCTGGCTGATTATAGATGACCGTATCTAAGCCCTTAATTGCTTTAATAGTAGTTCTAGCTTTCTTATCTGCAACCTTATAAGCTAACACTTTCCCAATTCTATCCCCACTTTCATACTGTGACAAATGGTACTTATGAAGTTTCACACTGTATTTCTCCCTTAGCATCTTTTTAGTATCTGATTGTAATTTCACTAATTCGATTCTTAACTCCTCGATATTTGGTTAGCTTTGCACGAGGGCCGCTGCCAACTGTTGTTCCACAGATAGAATATTGAAGTCATAATTTTTGTCTCATTCCGACACTCAGAATTCTTTTTTAGGACATATTGTTGGGCAAAGCCCCTGATGCTAGCCTTACAAGCATCCCATACAAATATTGCTGTCGCAGAGTTCTTGTTAATTTCTATAAATTCAGTAATATGTCCTTTAAGTTGTGAGATAAATATTGAATCTGTAAAAAGGTGTCTAGGAAATGTGAATTGCCGAGCTCCTTGCCTCATAGTAGAAATATTAAATTCCAACAGTATAGGATTGTGATCAGATGTTTCTCTCGGACACAACTCTATACTACAACTTTCCAAGATTCGATCTGTGGCCCATATCATATCTATCCGGGATCATAATTGGTGGGGTGCTGAATAATAAGTAAATCCTGCTATATTAGAATGTATGGTACGCCAGAGATCCTTCAGATTATGCAGACGACTTAGTTCCAATACAGAAGCTCTAACTTTGCGCATCCGTGGTGAAGCACCTTGCCTGGTAGAATCTATGTCATAGTTCATGACACAATTGAAGTCGCCCATAATCAGTCATTTTCCCTCCCAGTCTAGCAGCTCGATATTCAGCCGATCATAAATTGTTGGTTCATCAATATTAGGACCATAAACCACACAAAATACATATTTACAGTATTCAAATTGTGCTTGAGCAATCGCCCATCTCCCTCTCGGATCAGCAGCTGTTCTGATAATTTCAATCATTAAATGCTTCTGCTTCAATATTGCCACCGCCCTGATCGATGCTCCCAAAGTACTACAAACAATAAGTTCGTAACCCAATTGTCCGAGAAGTTTTTTATCTTGAAACCCAATATGTGTTTCAGAAATCATAGCCATAGTGGTTTATACATGTTAAGCTCTTCCTGAACAAGTCTCCTCTTATGCTTGTTGTTGAGACCAGCTACATTCCAAACTAAACATCCAAGCGAAGACATATTTTGAAATGTACATGACTAGCCTTTCTCTGTATTATTAAACTCCTAAAATGAAATGATTTGCTTTGTTTCTGTTGAATACCTCTACCTCTTGCAATAAGATTTTCCCCCCTACTTACCCCCTCACCCCTCACCCCAAGCTCAGCCCACCCACCATCTAGTCCCTGTGGGGAGAACACCCCTCTATACCCTGCTGCCGTTGGAGTGGCAGCATTGAAGAGTAGCAGCCAGGAGGCTTTGACCGAATACCCTTAACAAAAAAATGATAATTTTTCCCATATGGAGAGAGAGACAAAACAGTATCAGATCAGATCATATAGTGTGCATAATCAGAAATATATATATGATTAACAGATATCCAACATCTAGCTCAAGAACTAAATTTAGCTAGTGCTTGCTCAGCTTCTTTAGGATCCGTGAAGAAATATACATGGCCACTCTTTATCACCTTGAGACGGGCTGGGTAGAATCAAGATGGCGGCCCTGGATGGGGACAGAACGGGGGACACAACCACTATATGTTCTGATATGCCCCCACATCCTATCACTGCCATTACTACTGTCACTGCCGCTGCCCCTGTCACTTTCACGGCTACTGATCCTATTTCATCCTCTATGTCTGCTAATGAGCCACCCGCTTCTTAGGAAACATTGGGTCTAGATCACTCTGCGTCTTCTATTGATTTAATTTTGAAGATTCTAATGGACCAACGGCAAGAAGGGCAACAATACTTCCTGCAGTTAAGAGAGAACAATATTAAATTACAGAACTCTTTGTTAGAAGTATCTAGCAAATTAGGTGGGGTGACGCAGGAAATTGAGGAACTAAAGCAAAGATTAGTTGAGGTGAGGAAGGAGCAACACGAACCGAACCCCTAACCCACTTACATGCAGAACTAATTACCAGTCTGGAAACTTGATTGGAGGATATGGAAAATCGCACAAGAAGGCAAAATCTCAGACACATGAGAAGAGATAAAGAAAGGCAGGAATAATCAGGAGACCATAGCTCGAAAGATGCTTCCTTAGATGAGTGACAGAGAAAGGAACCTTGAGAAGAAAAAGGATTCGGCCGGCTACTGTGGCGTGAGGCACAAGCCTCTCTTGAAGATGCTCTGCCCTCTGGGTGTGTCTATACCCTGCTGGGCAAGGCCTTTGGTTGTTGACACTGGGGATGGGGTGCAGGGCCTGGCCTCTGGACAGAAATTGTGCCCTGCCCTCTATATACATCTGGCCCCCACTGGGCACGGACTTTGGCCTAGTGAAACAGGGGTGGGGCATCTGAACCCTCGTGTATAGTGGGGGGGATGAGGCCAAGCCCGCACCCCACCTCACGGAATGTCTGACCCTTTCTGTGCAGAGCCTTTGGCCATGTTCAAGTGAGGGGTAGTACATCCCACCCTCCAAATGCCTTCGGCCATGCAGAGCTGGGGTGGGGTGTCTAACCCCCACTAAGCAAGGCCTTCCAATGTGCGCAGCAGGGTTTGCTTCCTCACCGCCCTTTTGGCTGCATAGGCTTGGGTGTCAGAGTGTTTTCACCCTGCCCCATTTTGTGCCGTTTTCATTAACTTTCAGGATGTGGGGACCAAGTCTCCACGTCTTTTAATGACAGCTGCAACATTTTCCTCTGATGTTGTGGCCAGCCCATGGTATCCAGCTTCCGTGGCTGGTCAAAACCAAGTTGTAAATAAATTGTGGATCTTCTGAGGTCTGCAGGACCCTGCACCCTCTGTAAATTAACGTTCCAGCTATCTCTACTATGTAAACGCTTTATTCCCAACACAAGTGTTGTGTCTGAATGACTGTATCGGTGAGCGATTTGCTGTGTAAGTGGCTGTATAGGTGATTGCGTAACTGTTTGGTTAAGGGAGTTGGTGTGTGAGTGGCTGTATTGTAAAGTAAGTGTCTGTGTGAACAGATGTATGGGTGAGTGAGAGGATGTGTGAGTGCTTGTATGGATGTGTGAATTGGTATGTAAATGGCTGTGTAAGGGACTGTGTGTGTGCTGGTATCGGTGAGTGAGTGCTTTTGTTGAGAGGCTGTTTGAGTTAGTGAGTAGATGATGTGGATGTATAGGTGAATACGTTGGTGTGTGACTGTGAGTGTCTGTATGGTTAAGTGGCTGGTTGTATGAGTAGATTTATGGGTGAGTCAGTGGTTGTGTGAGTGCCTGTATGAGTGCGTGGGTGTATAAGTGGCTCTTTGGATGAGTGAGTGGTTGTATGAGTACTTGTATGGGTCTATGAATGGGTATTTGACTGGTTGTGTGGGTTTATGAGCGCGGTATGAAAGGTTGCATGGGGTGTGAGTAGGTGTGTGAGTGCTTCTATGGATGATGCCATCAGTGAAGTCACTGACCATGTATGGAGTGCTCTAATATGTGAGGTCATAAGCACTGCATTTTGGGGGCATAAATTATAGTTAAGCTCAGGTAATTCTAACTGCTGAATTTCACAGATTTTTTTATGAGTGAAACCTGAGCCTAATTATAACGTCTCTGTAACCTTTGCTTTTTTCAGTGAATTTCGACGTTTTCTAAAATTCTATTTCCTTACTTTCACGTCCCTCTAATATTTGTTTTTTTCAGTGAATTTCTAAGGTTTTTTAAATTCTATTTCCTAACTATAACGTCCCTATAACCTTTGGTTTTTTTCTAGGCCTGGGTGTAAAATTTGTCTCTGCTTGTGAAGTTTGCGGAATTAGGCAACTCTGTGTTCCGCGGAGATTGCGGAGTTACCGATAAACTCTGCAACGGAGCAGAATTTTTACTTCTGTTGGCGTGTTTGTCACACCATGTCGAACATGCGGAGAGCGCGGCAAGACTTGACAAGCGTTTACCAGTAGCCAAACAATCCTCAGCAGCCAAGGGGTGTTCATCCCTCAACCAGTAGTGCACCAGGAGGTCCCTTTGCAGAGTGGTTGAGAAAGGCCCTGGCCTTTGTTGAGGTCTCTGGAATTCGGCTGTGGGGGACTTAGTTACAACAACAATAGGGATTGCTGGCCCCCAATGACCCTCAACAGATAAGGAGACTTCATCTTCCAACCAGTAGTACGCCAGGAGGCCCCTGTGCAGAGTGGTTGAGAAAGGGGACGGGCCTCCAAAGCCGTCCCAGCAATCCTGCTGTGGGGGACTTACTTATCACAACAACAGGGTTTTTTTTACACCCAACGGCCTTCAGCTGCCAAGGGGTGTTCATCCCTTAACCAGTAGTGCACCAGGAGGCCCCTTTGCAGAGTGGTTGAGAAAGGTACTGGCCTTTGATGAGGTCTCTGGAATTCGGCTGTGGGGGACTTAGTTACAACAACAATAGGGATTGCTGGCCCCCAATGACCCTCAACAGATAAGGAGACTTCATCTTCCAACCAGTAGTACGCCAGGAGGCCCCTGTGGAGAGTGGTTGAGAAAGGGGACGGGCCTCCAAAGCCGTCCCAGCAATCCTGCTGTGGGGGACTTACTTATCACAACAACAGGGTTTTTTTTACACCCAACGGCCTTCAGCTGCCAAGGGGAGTTCATCCCCCAACCAGTAGGACCCCAGGAGGCCACTGTGCAGCGTGGTTGTGAAAGGGGGTGGGGCCTCCAACAAAGTCTCAGCAATTCTTAGCAATATAGTTTCTGACCTTAATTTTGACTCTTTCTGCTAGTTTCTGACCTTTAGTCTGCCTCTTCCTGCTCGTTTCTAACCTTTATTTTTCCTCTTTCTGCTAGTCTATGACCTTCATTCTGCCTCTTTCTGCTAGTTTCTGACCTTTCTTCTGCCTCCTGCTGCTTGTTTCGGACCTTTATTCTGCCTCTTTCTGCTAATTTTGGACATTTATTCTGCCTTCTTCTGCTTGTTTCCGATCTTGCCTCCTGCTGCTTGTTTCTGTCCTTTCATTTCCCTCTTTCTGCTAATTTCTGACCTTTATTCTGCTTCTTGCGGCTCGTTTCTGACCTATGTTCTCTCTCTAGGTGCTCGTTTCTGACCTTCGTTCTGCCTTTTTCTCTTGTTTCTGACCTCTATTTTGCATCTTGCTGCTCATTTCCGACCTTTATTTTGCTAGTTTCTGACCTCTATTCTGCCTCCTTCTACTCGTGTCTGACCTCTATTCTGCCTCTTTCTACTCGTGTCTGACCTCTATTCTACCTCTTGCTGCTCATTTCTCATTTTTATTTAGCTTTCTGCTTGTTGCTGACCTTTATTCTTCCTCTTTCTGCTTGTTTATGTTTCTTATTCTGCCTCTTTCTGCTTGTTTCTCACCTTTATTCTGCCTCTTGCTGCTCATTTCTGATCTTTATTCTGCCTCTTTCTGCTTGTTTCTCACATTTTGTTTGCCTCTTTGTGACCTTTATTGTGATCTTATTCTTCAGAATTACACCACACTTGCCAGAAGGGTAGATATTGGCCCAGGGAAGTGCCTTTTTATGATTTGGTGTAAATCCGTTCAATAGTTTTGGAAATATTAAGGAAAATCCACATTTGTGTATATATGGATGCAGATTCTCCGAGGATCCGACTGCCCATGCTTAAATCTGATTGGCTGCCAACACCAAACCAGGAAGTGTTAGGCAGCCATCTTAAGACTCAGTTTTTAGCCAAGTCCCACAAACAACTTTAAAAAAAGAGAAGGGGGCACAGTAGGAATACCCTGATCCCCTACGCCTCTTGGGGGGTCCCAGATGGACCCCACCAGGGACAGATTAAAAGTGGAAGGGGGACTTGTGGCTCCCTCCCGGGCCATAAGCGACACAGGGCCAAACACCTCTCTGGGCCGGCCCATCCACTTCAAAGAAACCCCCCCTTCCTGAAGCCAATAACGGCCACCCCCCAGGGCCAGCTACTGGTATGTGCCGGAGTGCCCACCCCCGGGACATAGTATTGTGCTGTGGCTTGGCGGGAGCTTTAACCGCTCCAGCCAAGCTACAGCAAATACTCCGCTTCCAGCTAGTGTAAGCCGAGAAATGCTCCCGCTTTGTGGAAGCGAAGCATTCCGCTGTTTTCCTGCCCACTGTCCGCCAATCCCCGCAGGCACTCAACCCCACGCCATGCACGCCCTTTGGCTGTGTGCAGCAGGGCATTGCCGATAAGGTCTGGCCTGTTGCCAATCCCCTAAAGGGAGCCAACCCAGGCCCCAGCCCACACAGGGCCGCATTTGGCCCCAGAAACCCCATTCCCCAGGTTCCGGCACTACATTTAATGGGGAGGGAGGCATGCAGCCCTCCTCCCTGGGCCGAATGCAGCCTATCCCTGGGTGGTTTCGGCCAAGGGACCCATTCCCGGGGCCCTTGAATATATAGAGGAGGGGGACACACAGGCCCCCCTCCCCAGGCTGATTTCAGCCTC
Source organism: Lissotriton vulgaris (assembly GCF_964263255.1). NCBI lineage: Eukaryota > Metazoa > Chordata > Amphibia > Caudata > Salamandridae > Lissotriton > Lissotriton vulgaris. The sequence continues at coordinate 636,108 of NW_028249262.1, forward strand.
GAGGACCCCATCTCCTGGGGTCTGGCCATATTCTACAGGGGGAGGGAGGCACGCAGCCTCCCACCCACGGCTGTTTTCTGCCCCAGGGGCCCCAACCCTCCAGGGTCCAGCACCTTTTAATCATCAGCATCAGTGCAGGCAGGGAAACAGAACTCAAGTCTGCTGCCAGCTAGTTGGAGCATTTTTAAAGCCCTCGCCTTCTGAGAGCAGATTTTGTGTTTTCTCCCTTTTGGCTGGAGATTTAAAAATGCTCTCGCCAGACAAGAGCAATCACATGTTTACTGCCGGTGTGGATGGGAAAACTGCTGTGTACCGGGGGTGATCTCCCCAGGGGTATTAAAGGCTCAGCGAGGTGGGCTAACCGGCCACTTCCCCTTTTTTATACATATTGACTTCGGGGGTTGAAGTCCCAATCAATCAATCAATCATGACATTTGTATAGCGCGCTACTCACCCGAAGGGGTCTCAAGGCGCTGGGGGAGTGGGATCCGTTACTGCTCAAAAGGCCAGGTCTTGAGTTGCTTCCTGAAAGAGAGATGGTCCTGGGTTAGCCGGAGGTGGATGGGGAGGGAGTTCCATGTCTTGGCTGCCAGGTAGGAGAAGGATCTTCCTCCCGTGGTGGCTCTGCGGATGATTGGAACGGCGGCGAGGGCGAGGCTGGTTGATCGTAGCTGGCGGGTGGGAGTGTATTAGGTCAGGCGGTTGTTGAGGTACTTGGGCACCAGGTCGTGGAGAGCCTTGTGTGCGTGGGTGAGGAGTCTGAACGTGATCCTCTTGCTGACGGGGAGCCAGTGCAGGTTTCTCAGGTGTCCGGAGATGTGGCTGTGTCGGGGTATGTCCAGGATGAGTCGTGCGGAGGCGTTCTGGATGCGTTGGAGTCTTTTCTGAAGTTTGGCTGTGGTTCCGGTGTAGAGGATGTTTCCATAGTCCAGTCGGCTGGTGACGAGTGCCTGGGTGACCGTCTTCCTGGTTTCGGTGGGGATCCACCGGAAGATCTTTCGGAGCATGCGCAGGGTGTTGAAGCACGATGATGAGACGGCGTTGACTTGCCTGGTCATCGAGAGGGAGGAGTCCAGGATGAAGCCCAGGTTACGTGCGTGGTCCTTTGGCTTGGGAGTGGTGCCCAGGGTAGGGGGCCACCAGGAGTCGTCCCAGGCGGAGGGCGATGATCTCAGGATGAGGACTTCCGTCTTGTCTGAGTTCAGTTTCAGGCGGCTGTTCTTCATCCACTCGGCGATGCCTTTCATCCTTTCGTGTAGGCTGGTTCTGGCAGGTGGCGGGGTCGTTGGTGAGTGAGAGGATCAGCTGGGTGTCGTCGGCGTAGGAGATGATGTTGAGGTTGTGTTGGCGTGCGATGGCTGCGAGGGGGCTGAGTGAAGATCCTTGTGGTACGCCGCAGATGACTTTGGTGGCCTTGGATCTGAACGGGGGGAGGCGGACTCTCTGGATTCTTCCGGTGAGGAACGAGGTGATCCACTCCAGTGCCTTGTCTTGGGTTCCGATGTTGCTGAGGCGCTGCACTAGGGTGCGGTGGCAGACAGTGTTGAACGCTGCGGAGAGGTCCAGGAGGATGAGGGCCGCTGTTTCCCCGTTGTCGAGCAGGGATCTGATGTCATCGGTGGCTGCGATGAGGGCAGTCTCGGTGCTGTGGTTGGCTCGGAAGCCGGACTGCGAGTGGTCGAGGGATCCGTTTGTCTCGAGGAAGGCAGCAAGCTGTCGGTTGACGGTCTTTTCGATGACTTTGCCAGGAAAAGGGAGGAGCGAGATGGGGCGGAAGTTCTTGAGGTCGGTGGGGTCCGCTGTTGGTTTCTTCAGGTGGCGCAGAGCTCGGCGTGCTTCCAGCTCTCCGGGAAGGTGGCGGTGATGAAGGAGGTGTTGATGATGTCCCGGAGTTGGGGTGCAATGATGGAGTCGGCCTTGTTGAAGATGTGGTGGGGGCAGGGGTCGGTATGTGATCCGGAGTGGATGGTGTTCATCGTGTGGGTGGTGTCTTCGGTGCTGACCGGGGTCCAGGCACAGAGGGTGGTGGTGGGGGGTGTTGGTTCGGAGGTTGGGTGCTTGGTCTGTGCGCCGAAGCTGTTGTGTATGTCGGCGATTTTGCTGTGAAAGAACGAGGCTAGTGAGTCCCAGAGGTCTTGCGAGGGTGTGATGTTGTTGTTTCCGGCATTAGGGTTGGAGAGCTCTTTGACGATGCTGAAGAGTTCCTTGCTGTTGTGGGCGTTGTTGTTCAGTCGTTCTTTGAATGCTGTCTTCTTGGTGGTGCGGATCAGCTGGTGGTGTTTGCGGGTGGCGTGCTTGAGAGCAGTCATGTTGTTTGTGGTCTGGTCGATGCACCAGGCTTTCTTGAGGGTGCGGCAGTTCTTCTTGAAGTTCTTAAGTTCGTTGGTGAACCAAGAGGCTTTCTTGCTGCCGGGTCTGCTGGGAGGGGTCTTCAGTGGTGCGAGGTTGTCAGCGCAGTTGGTGATCCACTCTGTGAGGTTGGGGGCTGCTTCGTTGGGGTCCGTTGTGCTGGCGGGGGGTTCTGGCTGAGGGAGGTGGTGAGCTGGTCGGCGGTGATCTTGTTCCAGCTCCTGCGAGGAACCTGTTGCGGGTGGTGGTGGGTCGTAGTTATTCTGAAGCTGAAGTGGACACAGCTGTGGTCAGTCCAATGAAATCCGGTGGAGTGGCCGAAGGAGATGTATTTGCTGGAGGAGAAGACTGGGTCAAGCGTGTGGCTGGCGTAGTGGGTGGGGGTGTTCACCAGTTGCTTGAGTCTGAGGTTGGCGAGTCCAAGGGCCTAAGTAGGCTCCAGGACGGGGGCTGCACGCCCTTCCCTATATGTAAAGACTCAAACCCTGGATACGGGGTCTCTGGAGCCTTATTCGGCTTGTGGAGGGGGCCACACGCCCCCTCCCCTTTATTAAAATGGCGGCCCGGGGGATGGAGTTTCTAGGGCCTTATTAGCTGCACGGAGGGAGAGCATGTGCCCCGCTCACCCCCCAAAAACCCATCTGTTGCTCTCCTGGGCCATGGTCCAACCTGGGGATTAATAAAACAAGTGCGGGAGCCTGTGCTTGGTTTAAAAAAATGTTTTTTTTTGTGGATCCTCTGCTAATTTGCAGTAAATTGTTTTACAAAAAACATTTTGGGCCCTAGGCGGGGACCCTCTCCAGGCCTAAGGGGTCAGGGTATCTCTACCCTGCCCCATATTTTTTTTTTTGTGGCTGACACCACTTCCTGGTTGTGTTGGTGAGAGGCAATCAGATCTCAGCACGGCGTGACATATACACATTTTGTAAACCTCAATTTTTCCAAAACTGCAGAATGGATTTGCACCACAACACAAAGTTCTCTTTCTGGACCAAAATCTAGCTTTCTGTCAAATTTGGTGTAAATCCGATCAGTGGTTTGGGCTGGGTCTAAAGTTCTTATTAAAGAATAAATGGAAAACAATGCTTTTTGGGACCTCCTTTTTTCTTGGCCCCTGCTTGTCAGATCACTCTGAAACTTTCCATGTACAAACTAGTCAAAAAGTTGGAAAGTTTTGTGGGGAAAGTTTTTTTTGCACGTGAGAGGATCCTTGGATCCACCGCAGCACACGGCACGGACCCCCATGTAAATCCACAGTGGATCCAGACCCCAAATAAAAATATATACACCTACTCACAGACCCACTCACATAGCCATACAGCCAGTCACACACCCATTCAGAGTCCCAGAAAACCACTCATACACCCATTCGCACACCCATACAACTACTAACACACCCACTTACAGACCCAGAGAACCACTCACACATCCACTCACAGACCCACACAGACGCTCACACACACCCACACTTATACAGCCAGTTACAGACCCACTCACAGCTGCCAAGGTTTCAGATTGCTAGGTGTGACATTTTCATAATTTCATTGTAATTATGAGTGACATTTCAATGGCTATGAGTGACAATTTCGTGCAAGCAAAATCAAGCATGAAGACGAGGGAGACGTACAAATATCATAAATGACACCCATTTTTGGACCCCGACCGAGTCTGTTACAGGGCATGAGAGGCCCCAACACGGATCTCAGCAGTCAACTGACTCTCGGATTTCGGCTGCTGCAGAGTCACGGCATGGCATGGTTGGGCAGTACTGATATGGCAGCTGCTAGATCAGTACTAAAGCTTGTATTGATGTAGCAGGACAAACGCTATTGTTATCTGGGGCAAAGGATGAGGATCTTTGTCTCTTTTAGCCAAATAAGCCCATGTCATGTGAAAAAACCATGGCTATTTCTGTTTTTTTGGGCTACAACACTTTCTATGGTGGTATTTTAAGCACATACTTACACTGGTTTAAGTAAAACCACCAGTCCCAGAATGCAATGTGTTGTAAGCTAAAAAGGCAGAACTCGCAGGAGTCTCACATGGCATGGACATACTTAGCAGATATGCGCATAGCAGAAAATAGTTCCTGAAGGAGCATTGGTCTTAATTTCGGTAGTGCGTCATCCTAAGAGAGTATGGGCATTTTTAAATTGTTTTAACATTTTTTAATAAAGTACCTTTTCAATATGTAGCTTGGATTCCTGGGCAAGTTTGCATCATTCCCAATCAAAGTACTTAACTCACCGTTATGGAAAGAAGCAACAGATTGCTACACAAAAGTTTATTTTGAAGCAGAAATAAAGCAGGACTGCATGTTTAAAAAAAATTCTATTTACATATTATACCCTTTCCGGACAGTAGTACCTCATCTTGGAGATACCCAGGCAAAATTGTTAAAAGAACCTGAAACATGTTGTGTCGGTGTTTGAAACAAAGTGAAGCACGTTGTGTAGGCAGGGTGTCTGCAATAGTTATAACTGCCTTAAAAGCTTGTGACTATAAAAGACAATAAAAATGTTCCTAGAATTTTTTTCGTGCAGAAGCCCACATTTCACTTTGTCAATAATGAATGAAATGTGTTGATTTATGATGTCATGAGGCATTTAGGGTTCATCTGCCACAGGGAAGCAGGCGGCTTCAGTTTAACAAAGTGGAACACTTCAACTTGCATCTCTAATCTGAACACGATGTACACAATACAAATGTTACTATAACAAAGTTCAAAAGAATTGATTAAACTAAAAAATAATCAGTTTGTGACCTCTCCCTCAGTGCATATTCTAGCTCGCGCCTCCCTTTCTGTGTGCTGCCCAGTGCTCCCGCCCACCCTCTTCTGTGTATGATAAGGGTCTCTATAGGGGATGACTCGGCTGATTATCCCGTAGTTCTGTCAGAGTAGAGAGCTAGCAGAGGCCGGGCTCCTCCATGAGGATCCCAGCCGCAGGGTTCTTTCCTTGCAGAGAGCGGGAGGCTTGACATCGGAAGTGGACGGTGTTGTGAAGGGGTTATACCCCAAGGAAGACAGGACGCTGTATATGCTTTCCGTGTATTTATTTAACAATATGTGTAGTCACAGAGAGCGCCGAGCAAGCTGTGTATACCACCAGCTCCGGCACCCGACTAATTGCGCTTCTCGCGTGCGAACCAAAATGGCCGCCGTTCACGCTACGTCATGACGTAGCGCGAACACTAGAGCGGCAACTCTACAGACGGGCCTCCGAATTGGAATGGGAAGACGTGTTAAAAGAGAGTCAGTGGTACAGAGGCACACAGTCATGATAAGGTGCTCAGCTTCACATCAGCTTGAGGGCTGCGTTCATTGCCTGGATCAATGTGCAGGCACGACACAGACACTAAGTCCGCACTCAGCAGCTGAGTTGCTGAACCCTCATGGTACACTGAGCCGACACTGGACGTTCGCTTGCACTGTACCAGAGTGAGAGGCGCGCTCAGCCTATAATTGAATTCAATTCCATGCAGGCGATTTTTGATGGCCCGGCCGGGACACGCAGAAGGCAGTTCTGCGAGCGCCATAATTACAGTGCCGGCTCCGGCGATAACCAGTCCCATGTTGCTTCCTTCCAAAACAAACTCTCCGCCTTTGGCAGCAGGATGTGACATCACCAGAGGCTCCCTGCCCCGGCTGTAATGGTAGAAGGCATTGCACACCTCCATGAAGTCAGGCTGTTTGAGAACTGCGCCGGTGGACACATGATGCACGATTGTAATTGTGAGCTGCCTGCCAGCAGCCTCAGCTAAGCTACGAGCCGGTAAGAGCAGCGCGCGCATGCCACGGGCGGGGGCTGCCAGCTGTCAAATTCCATGATATTACAGCTTTAGGCAGCGCTTCACTGAGGCTGAGACACTATGCAAATGCGTGACAATGCATTTCAGTGTGGTGATGCGGATCACCACATGCGTTAGAGTCATGCCTGATGTGTGATACTTGGCAGGACAGCATTTAGACACCCACACAAACACACACCCAATACACCCACTCACAGACCCACACAGCGACTCACACACCCATTCACATACCCATACAGCCATTCACAAACCAGTCAGTCAGTCAGTCAAAAGCAATGTTTATTTAGACCTTAGTCTTTAAACTGCAATACCCACGATAAAAATATTAAAACAAAAGATAAATACACAATCCGTACCACGCGATAAGAAACAACATATTCATCAAAGCATTCTTGTTCCAGGATATGCTTTTTGATGTCCTAAACAAACTGAGGTTCACTAAGTAGTTACAAAAACGTACTTCCACATTAAAATTCTACCCGTATGGCACCAAGGAGGAAGATTTAATTCATACTAATTTAAAATTCATAAATAATCATCATAAAATCCAAAATAAATCTAAAACTTTTACAGTATTTTGCTAAGAGCTTTTTACAGACTTCATATATATTCCAATAGCGATAGCAATCTCTAGATTAGGCATTTTTGTGAGTAAGTCAATCGCCTGCGCACGAGACCTTATTTCATATTTTACAAAAAGAAGCCTCAAGCGCAATTTACGCTGAGATATAAGCGCCATCCAATCTACCAAAATATGCAGCATATCACCCTTAATGCCTAGCGAACATTTACAATTCCCATCCGGGTGGAGCCTAATAACCTTCTCCCTCAGATTCGACAGCCAAGGATTAATACCTATCCTAACTCTTAAAACTTCAGATCTAAGCCACTTATTCGGGAGGGTATCCACATAAGGGTAGCAAGATTCATTTTGCCAAGCTGTCAACAAAAATTGAACAGATGATTTCCTGCTCAAATAGCCTTGATCAATTATTCTGGACAGCTCAAGGCCTTGAGTCCTGAGCTCCTTCTTGGAAAATTCAGCATGAAGTGACTGTTGGCAGAATATCGCCTTTAAGTTCTCTGCAACCTTAATCAATTTCCTTCTTATCTCCTTTGCCCAATTTAAATCACTTGATTCTATCTTCTTCCTACACCAGAGGGAGACCTTCTGCACTCCCCCCGGGTCCTATCGACTCCACAACCTTAATACATTTATTTGGGCCTGTACACTCCATGAAGTCATACCCAGCTCTAATCTAATCGCCTGGACCATTGCTGAGCTGGGTAGTGACAGTAGAGATTTCAGGCATTTACCCTCCTCAACGTCCCAATTAACTTTGAAAACCAATAAAACCACTCAGACCCACACAGAATCTCACACACCCACACAACCATTTACATACCCACTCACACCCATACAGCCACTCAATCACATGCCCACTCCAGACCGACAAAGCCACTCACACACCCATTTGCAGACCCACGCAGCCCCTCACACACTCATACAGCCGCTCACACATCCACTCACAAACCCACAAAACCACTCATACACCCACTCAAAGATCCACACAGCCACTCATGCTCGTGTCCCCCTCCCCTTGAAATATTTTGCCAGACCCCGGGGTATGGTGTCCCCAGGGAGGTGGCTTGCGGGTTGGCTGCCTTTTAGGGGTTGGCCACAGGGCCTGGCCATGCGCAGCATGCGGATGACTTCATGAGGGGGGTGGCCGAAGGCCGTGCGTGGCGGCAGTTAGATTAGCATATGGTAATAACATATTACTTTATGTTAACAACCTAGAAATTCACAAAAAAACACAGGTTACTGGGACGTTATAGTTAGGAAATAGCATACATTTTTTTAAACTGCACAAATACACTGACGTTATAGTTAGGAAGTAGAATTTAAAAAAACAGAAATTCACAAAAAAGCAAAAGCAAAGGTTACAGAGACGTTATAGTTAGGTTCAGATTTTACATATATAAAACCATAGAGATTCAGCTTTTATAGTTATGTCAAGAAGCTATAACTTGTGCCCTAAGGTAACTATATCTCACGCCCTCGCTATGCCCTGCAAATTACCCCACATATTACACCTGTCATGGCATCTTCTATGACTTCATTGATAATATCACTGCAACATTTGTAATACAATTATTGATCAGAAAACTGTACATGGCGAGGGCTCGAGTAATATTAGAAATATATATGCTACAATGGTTCAGCTATGCCATCAAAACAAAGAACAATAATAATTTTACATGATAATCAAAATACATAAATAATGAGAGGCATACAATTACATTTGGTCCTAAAGACAGAAATGAAGTGAAGTAATGTGATAGTAAATATCTTTTTATGTCTTTTTAAAACAGATAATAATAACTTTGATGAATTATTCACCGTGAACCAAGAGGCACAGATGTATTTGGGCAACTTTCATGGCCGAGAAAGAAGTGGTTATTTCAGCGCTTGTGATGAAGGTAAGTGATGCCCTTGCTATTCCGATTCAAAGAGCGTCAGAAACACTTGTCGCAGTCTAGCGTTCCCTGGAGTATGTGGATTCCAGTGATGTTATTCTAGTGTTCTGTCTTTTCGAAATCAGTATTTATATATCCCCACCGTAGTGTTAATGAAACACATTGCTTTCACAACAGTGGGTATTTCTTTTAAAACTGAAATGTAACAAGATATATTATTGCTGTACCTGTTGTGTTTGGATCTTCCAATCTTTCACACTGTTGCGCTCTCACATGCACTTTGCCCCTCACACTCTCTCTTTGTCTCTCACACTCTCACTTGGTCTCTCACACTCTCTCTTTGTCTCTCACACTCTCACTTGGTCTCTCACACTCTCTCTTTGTCTCTCACACTCTCACTTGGTCTTTCACACTCTCTCTTTGTCTCTCATACTCTCACTTTGTCTTGAGACTCTAGCAGGTGTAGAGGACAATTAATGCCTTTGTTATCTGCAAATAATGATTAGGCATCCACTAAGTGGTACATTTCGAGGTCCTTCACAGAAACCCTCCTAAATGGTATACATTGTGTAGGGGCTGCACTAGTGTCATGTGTACCCCTGTTTTCTTTTTTTCTTGAAAGTTGCTTCTTTCAGTAGGTCCCCTGAAATTCTTCTGCGTTCCGTGTGTGCCTGATGGTGGTGGGATTGCTGTTGTTCAGAACTCACAACTGGTCCCATTATCAGGTCTAACACTTTCAGCCAGTGCTGGCTTTTTAACAACATCCCATTGTGTTCCGACGTTTGTAGACATGGGCTCTCTCCACTCCCCCGAACAAATATTCCATGGGAGAAGGAGGTAGGAGTGGCAGAAAGAGTCACATATGATGTCTGACCACCTGTCAGCTGTGACTGTTTTCATTGGACAAGTGGGCAGTGTGACGTCATCCTCTCAGTAGTCTTACATGCACATGGGGCCAACACGCGTGCCACAAGTACCTGCAACTCCACCTTTCATGGAATTACGAAAGCTTGGGATGTTTGCTTTGGATATTCACTTGTGAGCAAGGACTCTTTAACTTGAGCTTTTTGCTAATCAGAAGCAAAATAAAACAGAGACCATGCTTTCTTGGTGTTGCCTTCTTTAAATAGCCAGACTATGTTGACCTCCTCAGTAAGAAATTAAAATTACATTTTCTTGTCCTCACTTTTCATTGAATGACATTTTGTTTTAAAAAGGCCAGCACCTCAGTTGTATACACCGTCATCCTGCTTTGGACGAGTGTAGACAATTCATTGTTTATCTGTTTGCTCAATGGAGGGTTTTTACCCTTTCAGTTGGGTTTTACTAGAGTTTATAGGTTTACAATTGTCCAGAGTTTCACAATGACTGACATTGGTTAACTCCTCTATAAATTCAGAACATCATCTTTGAAAGCTCACTGCAGCTTCATTGGTGAAGGAAAGTTTGAATTACTGCAGCTTCCGATACCCTATACAGGTCCAAATTGGAAATACAACAATAATTTTTACTTTTGTTTTGGGACAGCACTGGTACTTTCTAGGGACACAGGGCCAGATGCATCAAGGCTTTTGCGACTCGCAAAGGCCGAGAATCGCAGAATTTCGGCCTTTGCGACTCGCAAACGGCCTTTTAGCATGATTTGCTATGTATCAAATAATCGCAATTTAAGGAATCGCAAAAAAATGCGATTCCTTATTTTACCATAGCATTTAAGGAATCCCAATTTTTGCGATTCCTTAAATGATATGTATGTAACTATTTGGAATTGCGAATTTGTGTTAAGAAATCGCAAATTACCACCAACTTGTACTTGGTGGTAATTTGCGATTTCTTTTAAAAATGCCCTTTTTGGCATTTGTGAGGGTGGCATGTGACACACATACATGCCCATAGGGAGAATTATTGCACTATCATTCCTATGGGCCTCCTGGCCCGTAGGAATGCATTGGAAATTATTCTTTATTTGCGAATTCGCAAATAATGAATAATAAGGAATCGCTAAAAAATAGCGATTTTGTACATACATACCATTTTGCGCTTTCTAAATAGCGATTCGCAAAAAATCGCTATTTAGGAATCGCAAAATGGATGCTTGATGCATCTGGCCCACAGTCTTATTAGAAGGGATCATGACATGCTAATTAATGGCTCCATTTATGTTCGTATTTAAATTGTCAGCGTGGTATTTGGTCTAATTACACAAGCCCTCACTCTGTGTCTTTATCCTGAAATGTATTGAGTTATCTCTATACGTTATGATGCTTCTCAAGAAATATTCTATAGTTCTCTTACATATGAAAATGTATGTGATGATACTGCTTTAAAACTTAGGTTACCTCTTCTGAAGAAAATTGTTGATTCGAAATGTTAATAATGAAATAATTAAAAGTGTCACTGTTATGCTTTCGATACACCTATCTGTTGTTAATTGACCTTATTCTGTACAATTTCGATATTTAAATGCAGTTGTTTGTGTGAAGAAAGTCGAAGAACCAATGTTGATTTTGAATGATCATCTTGATGCAGAGGTTGGAAAAAGCAGCTCTGGCCCCTCCGAAGGTAAGTACCAGGGGATTTTAATGTCTTCCTTTGGGACTGTGGGGGGAGATACTCCAAATCTGTGAGCTAATCCTGACCTGCACGCCATATACCCCTGACGCGGCTCCGTTTATGAAGTCTTTCTTTTTGAGTTGGTCCCCTTTGTGGAGTGAGAGAGCAAGAGATCTACTACTTCCAACAGTGAAGGAAGTCCATTTACTCCATATATGACATTTGATTGACATTTTTATATAATTCCCTTTCTTGTGCAATGCATATTCATGTATGTTGTGCTATTATACATATGATTTTCTACGACAGATCCTGACGTGGTTTCACTTTGTATAAAAGAGGAGGAAGAGGCAGATTCCTTGGACTATAACAACATTGACAGATTGAAAGGCAGCAGCAGTTCTGTAGGTGAGTTCACGGTTTCTCACGTTTTAAAATCATGTAATGAGAAGACCCCTTTCCACACACATGGGAACACACATACGGTGTCTCCGGCCGCAGGAAGCTTGTGTCATGGAGGACATAAGTTTAATTATAGGGCTGCCCAGAATACATCTATACATAGGTGAGACTGGGTTCAGCTGTTGGGCACCTCCTTGTTTGGAGTTCAGTGAAACATCATACCATCATCTATGGGGAGCTCTTCCTTGACCTTAAAAGAACAGTTGTGATCCAAGTGGGATTTCGCGAACTGTAGAACAGTGATATCTGCTTACGGTAATTCTTAAGGGATTATTTTCATATCTTCTATTCATTTTTTGCAACAAACCTTTCAGAATACAGATGTCTGGCTGTCCAGCCCTTGCTGTGGTCTGACCTGTTAAACCTGGTTTTACAAGTCATAACTGTAATCATGTTTTAGAAAGGGAGGGTTGTATCTGCCCCTCCCACTTGGTTATGCCCCAAAGGATTTCCTTAATGGAATGAGTCCAAGTGGCATCTTCTGAATGAGGTATTTGTGGTCTGCTGCTGTCTCTCAGACATTGTTTTTTACTTTGGTTCTATTTTATTGTCAGCGGCTGGCACTGCAGTTAGTATTTAAAAACACACTAGGGATCCAAGGGAGGCATTCCCAAAAGAGAACGTACTACTCCCTGTCTACAATTGGAACTCACAACAAATACGTATCTTGTGAACCGAAAATTATGTATTGGAAAAAGAAAGAAAGTGATCCTTTATAAGGACGAGAACTCTCACTCACCCGAAAGTGACCTGCTTATTCATTGGGCTCCCTCCTCCCATCGGGCCCGCAAGGTCCCAAATGTGGGCTACAACTCTCTACCAAGAAAAGTGGTAGGTGGAGAGGAGCTGAGGTGTTTTAGAGTGAGGAGTAACCTTAAGCAAATGGGTGACTGAGGGGCAGAGTGCAAAACAAAATTAGAAACATGTGACCGCTATGGGGGTACATTTGCTCTGAACCTCCAGTCCTCTTAGCTTTCAACCCTATCCAAGGGTATCACCGAATAAAGCTGTTGGGTCCTTGAGATAATTTTAATCCCATCATTGATTTTGTTTTGCACTCTGCCCCTTACTTCAGAGGTCGATGAAAAGAGCACCATTGAGTTTGGTAACAATAAACATCTTAAATTTCAGCACCATGATGCCCTTTAGAGTGAATGTGCACTTTACAAATATACATTAGGTCATACGTTTTTCAGCCTATTTGCGTTTACTCTGTTGCATAATTTGAAAGATCAGTGTCAAAAATTCACCCCTTTTTAGTAGCATATTTCAGACATGCTAATCTCTAACTATTTGAATTAAGTAAGTAGGAATGCAGCCCACATGGACCTACTTTGGACGCTCGTGGAATATACTGTTAACCCTAATATCCTTATATTATATTTTCTATGTAACAAAGCTGATTGTCTGATTTGTTTTATTCAACAGGTAATGTGGACTTAAGCAGAGCAGATACAGGAGGACATTATTCAAACTACATCAAAACAGCAATGCCATTGAAAGCATCATCGGTGAAAGCAGATATCCCCCAGGACTCGGAGAAGACTGCAACCTCTAGAAGCCATCCATGGTCAGAAATGACCTGTGAGATTCAGAGAGAACAAAATGGCCAGTGTAAAAGCGACTTCAGCAACCCAACATATGTTTGTTTAGATCAAGGAATTCCCAAAACTGGGATGCCTGCTAAATGTGATGAAACTGAGAGTACAGTGAGCAATACATTGGTATTTGCACATCAACAAAATAAAAAGCCAAACTGGATATGTTACGAATGTACTGAATGTGAGAAAGGCTTCAGACAGAATAGAGAGCTCACAAGACACATGAAAACACATACCGAAAAGACGCTCTATCAGTGCATTCTGTGTAAGAAGACCTTTGCCAAAAGAAGTGCTTTCCATCAACATCAAAGGACACATACAGGAGAGAGACCGTATCACTGCAGTCAGTGTGAGAAAAGTTTCAGTATGAAGTCGAGCCTTAATATGCATCTCAGAACACATTCTGGAGAAAGGCCTTATCAGTGCACGTATTGCGAGCAAAGCTTCATTCGAAATGACCATCTTGTTTTGCACGAGAGAACACACACCGGAGAGAGGCCTTATAAGTGTACTGAATGTGAGAAAAGCTTCAGTCAGAAAGTCAATCTGTCTCGACATGAGAGAACACATCATGGAGAAAGGAGATGAGTGAGGCTTCTGCTGCCACATCTGAGCTGAACACCCTCAAAGAACGGGATTGGACACAACATGCGTCTCCTCAAGACCTGCATGGGAAAGACACCAGAGGTTCACACAGGGAAGGAATCATTTTGGGGGAGCCCCCTCTCTGAGACGATAGAAGGCCAGCATCTGGTACGCCAGTCAAAGCATCTGGTAATCTGCTGCATGAAGGACAGTGAGCTATCCTGCATGGGCTTAAGAATGAATTTTCCGTTTGTCACTGCTAATAGAGAATATACAATGCAACTTGGAGACGAAAAACAGAAACACCAAATGTGAAAAAGATAAATAAATGTAATTCTCAAAAAAGGAAATATACAGATAGGGAATAATCATGAATAGTATTTTTAAATTGCTACTAAACTGATAAATCTGAGTGTGTCTAATAAGTGATTAGGCCATGATTGATAAATTAAGGAAGCTGCATAATGTCATGGCTTCTCTGGTGAGAGTGGCAGTACAGAAGTGTGGGACTCCTCTGTCTGGACCGTGAACAATCATTTGAGGTGTTCAAATGGCCCTAGCAAAAGCTAGGGAAATCTAAGTTAGGGTAGGGTTCCCTCGACAGGTCTAAATTGTATATGACCACTAAGATGTCTTTTCAAGTATGAATGGCCATATCTCAAGGGTGAAAAGACTGGAGTGGGGACCTTGACAGCAGATGTGCCCCTCTCTCCTCTGGGCTAGAGTCACTGATGGATGGATGCAAGAGGTGTGCTACTGCATGCTTTCACAAATATATCAGAAGAAGACGGGGACATCCTGGGAACCTTTGCGTGATTAGCTCCCAAATGAATGGTATTGTAAAGGTTTGAACACATTCTTGACTTAAAGTAACTGCCCCATATTAGATATAAGCCTTATTTGCCCCCTCTTTTGCAATCCTCCTCTGATACTGGAGATGAACTAGTTCACACACCCAAATAAGCAGGAAGGAGGTCAGTTCAGTCTCCCAAAACCTGGAACTTGTTCTAGTAAAATGAAGAGAGGACACCCAGAAACCTCTCTAAACGCAGAACTAGGAGAATGGCAGTGTTTAAGCTAGTGCTGTATGCATAGCAACAAATGCAAGCTCCCTCAAAGATTCTTTGGAAGAGGAACTGAATTGTAGACATTTTTATGAGGCAGCATGCTACCAAGGAAGGCAATTAAATCTCCACACTGACCAGTTTATACACGGCAGGATGATTGTGCTTCATAGACCACACTCCTCCTTTGGGA
This sequence comes from Lissotriton vulgaris, assembly GCF_964263255.1. NCBI lineage: Eukaryota > Metazoa > Chordata > Amphibia > Caudata > Salamandridae > Lissotriton > Lissotriton vulgaris. Next base: position 651,206 of record NW_028249262.1, read on the forward strand.
GGAGTGTGCAATACAAGGTGTAAAACTAAATACACACATCCATATGGCTGCCGAGTCAATCTAAATATTAAAAAGCACTATGACGCTGCCGTCCCCCGGGTTTTAGGCATACAGCTATGTAATTCTGCATACTATACGCTTTGCCGGCCGGTGGATGTAGGCATGAAGCTGTGTTCTTGTCCGAAGACTTTTTATAATGTTAATAAAAAGACTGGATCCATAAATAATAAAAAGCACTTCACTTGTGTTTACATCATGACAATACCCTCCGTCCATTTTGGGGTTCGAATAATGCGGATAGACTGAGCCAGGCACACCTTAATGTCTCAGAGAGATATTTACTGCGGGAAAATCTCTCTGGCTACTCTGGTGGGTCCCAGAAACTTGCGGACATTGATGGAGGTGCTGGGTTTGGATTCACTGAAGAGATCCTCTTTATGGAAAGGTAGAATATTGAAGGGTGGAGCTAAACTGGGGGATTCGGTGTTTGGGAAGTGGAGGGTGTACGGGTGGCTGGGGTCCAGAAACATGATTTGTACTGGTATTTGCAGGTCCAACATATACCATAGGAATATCTGACAGAGGTGGCAAGACCCCCAGACCACCCACCCTTGAGGTTCTGTTATACAAAGGTAAGAGAACCTCCAATTTGATTTCAAAACTGTACAAGTTGCTAATGGGGTTTCATAAGATCCCCTGTTAAAACTTGGAGAATAATGGGAGTATGATACGAAAGGTAAAAGTGAGGAAAGAGCGGACCTGATATTTCCAATTGATTAACACAATGCTTACTTCTGCAGTATATACTACACTGCTGAAATAATGGCTAACATTGAAAGTTTTAATATACTATATTCCGCTAGGTGTAAAGACATAAAGGATTTAGGGCCAGATGTACGACCAAAACTTGCGTGCGCAAACCGGTTTGCAACCAGTTTGCGCATGCAGTTTTCCTCTGGCATATGTACTAACACTATTTTACGACTCTTAAATAATTTGGGACTCGCAAAATATTGTTTTGCGACTCACTATTAGGAAGAGACACTCTCTTCCTAATGGCGACTCACAAGCCAAGTACAAAAACACTCACAATTTACCACCCTCTTCTAGAGGGTGGTAATGCAGTCGCAAATGAGAAGGGATCCGCAGGGGACCCCATCCCCTTTGCATATGAAGGGGAAATAATTTTTTAGGGGCAAGCAGTGGTTCCAGGGACCACTCCCTACCCTTAAACAAGCATTTGCAATGCAATAGGTCTCGCATTAGGAAAGTTTGAGCTATTGGTATTGGAAATGACACATTTTTTATTTATGTGTTGGTTTTGAAAATAGCGAAAAATATAGCTTTGTCATTTACTATGCCAAGAGTTTTAACTTTCGCAAACCTGACACCTATAGCATTTGTAATGCAATATGTGTTGTATTTACATGACTTAGATGTATTAATATTACAAATAACAATGGCTTTTATTTTTTTTAATAATTAATACTTAAATAAAAGTTATTGTAATTTATAATGGCAATAGCTTAAACTTTTGTAAATAACTTTTGGGAAGATTATGTTCAGTGTATTTTGTTGTGATTAAAATCCAAGAACAGAAGTATTGTATTGTATTGTATTGTATTGTATGTCGATTTGTAGAGCGCGGTTGATGCCCGGGGGCGTCCAAGCGCTAAGAACCATCATCATATCGAGAGGGGTGACCGGAGAGTTTATTGAGGGAGGTTGAAGAGGAATGTTTTATGCTGTTTTCTAAATGAGGAGAGATTTGGGTTAGCTCTCAGATGGAGGGGGAGAGTGTTCCATAGCTTGGAGGCGTTGTGAGCGAAGGTCCTACCGCCGGTTCTTGATTTCTTTATTCTAGATGTTGTGGCCATATACGTCTGGGTTGATCTCAATCAATCAATCAATCAATCAAGGCATTTATATAGCGCACTACTCACCCAGAGGGTCTCAAGGCGCTAGGGGAGGGGGGTCCGATACTGCTCGAACAGCCAGGTCTTGAGTTGCTTCCTGAAGGCGAGGTGGTCCTGGGTCAGGCGGAGGTGGGTCGGGAGGGAGTTCCATGTCTTGGCGGCGAGGTAGGAGAAGGACCGTCCCCCTGTGGTGGCTCTTCGGATGCGGGGGACGGTGGCGAGGTCGATCGAAGCTGGCGTTTGGGAGCGTAGAAGTTGAGGCGGCTGTTGAGGTATCCTGGTCCTTGGTTGTGTAGGGCTTTGTGTGCGTGGGTGAGGAGTCGGAAGGTGATTCTCTTGGTGACCGGGAGCCAGTGCAGGTCTCTCAGGTGTCCGGAGATGTGACTGCGGCGGGGGATGTCCAGGATGAGTCGTGCTGAGGCGTTCTGGATCCGCTGAAGTCTTTTCTGGAGTTTGGCAGTGGTGCCGGCGTAGAGGGAGTTGCCGTAGTCCAGACGGCTGGTGACGAGGGCCTGGGTGACTGTCTTCCTGGTCTCGGTGGAGATCCACCGGAAGATCTTTCGTAGCATGCGCAGGATGTTGAAGCACGACGAGGAGACAGCGTTGACTTGTCTGGTCATGGAGAGGGTGGAGTCCAGGATGAAGCCCAGGTTGCGTGCGTGGTCTGTTGGTTTGGGTGCGCTGCCTAGGGCGGGGGGCCACCAGGAGTCGTCCCAGGCGGAGGGTGAGGATCCCAGGATGAGGACTTCCGTCTTGTCCGAGTTCAGTTTCAGGAGGCTGTTCTTCATCCATTCGGCTACCTCTTTCATCCCTTCGTGGAGGTTGGCTCTGGCGGTGGCGGGTCGTTGGTGAGGGGGAGAATCAGCTGGGTGTCGTCGGCGTAGGAGATGATGTTGAGGTTGTGCTGGCGTGCGATGTCTGCGAGGGGGCTCATGTACACGTTGAAGAGGGTTGGGCTGAGCGAGGAGCCTTGAGGAACGCCGCAGATGACTTCGGTGGCTTCAGATCTGAACGGGGGAGGCAGACTCTCTGTGTCCTACCGGCGAGGAAGGAGATGATCCACTCCAGTGCCTTCTCCTGGATTCTGACGTTGCTGAGTCGCTGCACTAGTGTACGGTGGCAGACAGTGTCGAAGGCCGCAGAGAGGTCTAGGAGGATGAGGGCCGCTGTTTCTCCGTTGTCAAGCAGAGCTCGGATGTCATCGGGGGCTGCGATGAGGGCGGTCTCGGTGCTGTGGTTGGCCCGGAAGCCAGACTGCGAGAGGTCGAGGGATCCGTTTGTCTCAAGGAAGGCGGCCAGCTGCTTGTTGACGGTCTTCTCGATGACTTTTGCAGGAAACGGGAGCAGCGAGATGGGGCGGTAGTTCTTGAGGTCGGTGGGGTCGGCTGATGGCTTCTTTAGTAGAGCGCTGAGTTCGGCGTGCTTCCAGGGAAGGTAGCGGTGTCGAAAGAGGTGTTGATGATGTCCCGCAGGTGGGGTGCGATGACAGCGTCGGCCTTGTTGAAGACGTGGTGAGGGCAGGGGTCGGTAGGAGATCCAGAGTGGATGGAGTTCATTGTGCGGACGGTGTCTTCGGTGCTGATCGGGGTCCAGGCGCGGAGGGTGGTGGTGGGGGGAGGTGGTTCGGTCGTGGCGTGGTCGGTTGAGTGCTGAGGGGGAGAGCACAGGAGGCAACACTCAGCGCCAATTACGCCGCCACCGAGCCAGGAGTCACTTACCCTGCAGCTCCCTTGCTGGGAGAACGCTGCCACCGGAGCCAAGAGTCACTTCCAGGGAGAATCGCGCCGCCGCTCCGGGACTACAGTTCCCGGCAGGCAACGCGGCGGCGCGCAACAGTGACGTCGCGCCAGGAGGCGCTTATTAACAGCGATAGAACCAGCTATGCGGGACGCGAGCGGGACGCCCGGGGCGAAGCCCGGGCAAAGGGCGGGCCCTCTGTGGCCCTCCGGGGACCGAGGAGCCGGGCCGGGGCCATACCCTTTTCACCATCGTCCCTTGTCTGCTATTTACAAAAACACGTGAGTGAGAAATAATCTTTTATAAGTTACTTTTGCTCCCCACCTGAGCCTGGAACTATCCCCCATTATGTCCTCCAAACTGGTAACTATGGACAATTATTTAATTAAAAAGGTTGCGCTAATCAACAGCAACAGAAGGGCGTCCTTGGGACTGGAGCACTCGCCTACAATTACTATCACATCGGAGCCCCCAGTTACTGTCTCTGATACACCTTTGGCAAAGGAACATCCTGCCCCCGCAGGCAAAGTAACTACTGTAATCGCCATGGTCCATGCGGGTCAGCATGATGAGGACTCCCATGTTCAAGCCCCCATAGGGTCAGGCATAGCTTCTTCAGAAATATATGACCCTGTAACAAAAGAATCCCCTGGAAAATTTAAGAAAGCCCGAGTGAGACGAAGGGGGAAGCAAACGAAAACAAGCCAAGGAGGGGGGAATGAGTTTGGAACTTTACCATTATTTTCAGAAATGAGATCATCTAACTTAGGGGGAATAGGTGATGCCACTTCGCCCAAGCGCCCTAGAGATTCCGTGTTGCTTATCGATTTGTCACATTCAGGGATCACAGATAATGTTGACAGCCTTTCTGCTGACCCCATTGTGATAAGCAAACACCTCTTGTCTAGTACACCAACTAGCTTATCCTTATTGGACTTACCTATAGGGAATGATAGTGTCAGATTATCGGGCTCCCCAAAACTTCCTATTGAGCCGTCTCCTAGGTCCACTATTTCTCCCCTTACTATGAAAAACAGTAAAAAAAGGGGGGGTGAGCCACTGGGTAATCGAGCACAGAAAATAAGGAAAGGGGTAGTTCATTCTCCACAGTCACAAACTGGTCAAACCCTAGTAAGTGAGGAGGCCATGATGGCCAAGATTGCAGAACTTATTAGGGGTGTGACGCAACCACTTCTCGATAAGACCATCATGATGTGTACACATCTAGATAAAATAGAGAAGAAGGTCGAACAGAATTCCCTCCTCTTACTTGACCTGGTAAAGGGGCTAGAAAAAGTTAAGATGAATTCCACAGTAAAAACGAATCCACCTGTAAAATCTAAAGTAACAGTTCCCCCTCCAATACTAGCACCTATAACATCAGCACCTATAACACTAGCACCTGTGCAAAAAAAGAAACCCGTGCAAGAGGGGGTAAGATCGGGTAGCCCTGCGATTACGTTATTAACTCCCACCACACAATTGGCTACACCCCAACTGGCGGCTCCAGTAACTAAGGAGCAAACATCTAAACCAGGGGGAATCCAAAACCAAGGTGGTAGTAAGGACTTATTAACGACTAAGTTGAGTAATGGGAATGTTTTGGCCATCGTTCCAGAAAAAACGAGTCGTATTATAGACTTAACCCCAGATTCTGCCCCTTATGTTATTGTAATGGCAGGGGTCCCTGAACTGCCGGCAGGTAAATGGGAAGATCATGGAGCATTACGGAACAAGGTTACCTTCTGGCTCCGAGATAACAGACCGTTACCTGCATCAATAAATGGTGAAATTATAAGTGTAAGGCGTGCCAATTGGGTGGGAGCCAGGCCAAAGGATAGAAATGGTGACGTTATAATCATCAATTTTAAGGATCACAGGGCCGTGAGGCATATTGGGGACTGGTTCGATGCTAGTAGCAGCGCTTCCATCTCCACACATCTTTTATCCTATTTCTATCCATATGCACCACCAAAAAGCTTTAATAACTGGGGCAGGTACAGGCAGCTATTTAAGAAGCCAGTCCAGCTACATCGGGGGTTTGGAAATGTAAGACCATGGGATAGGGTTGGTCCAAGGGGGGTACCACCGATGCTGGGTAGTTCTGATTATGCAAATGCCCAAGATCCCTCTATTTACACGCAGAGGCCGGAGGACTTTTATCCCAAAAATCAGCAACAAGTCTATCAATACCCCCCTCTTAGCAATCAATATCCACCCTACTTGGAGCCCAACCTCACTCAAGGTAGACCATGGAACAACAGAGGATTGCTTCCACACAAGTACAACCTACCAATCCAAAATCGCTTCCAGATTTTCTCTGGTCTGGACGGGGTAGATTGACAGCAAGCTCAGATACCCCGAGAAAATGTGGCTGGGAAAAACCCCTCTCCCCCAGTTCTTCAAGTTTTTACTAGGGGTGGGGTTCTCCCTAATAGTACTGAGGCCTCCATTGAGTTATCTCAAGAATTGCCCACATTACATAAGACCTTCACTCTTTATAGATTGACACCTTGTGACAGTGATACCCTGGAGCAGATGCAATCTATCGTAAGTGATAATAATGGGAGTGGGGAAAAGACAGGAAATGACCCGACACAGGTGAAGAGTGACCTTTGTGCACTGTTGTTTTGGAACGTAGCAGGGTTTGATGCAAAAAATTACTAACCCAGCCTGGGAGTCTGTAATAAGTGGCCAGGACATAGTGGCCCTGCAAGAAACATGGACTCAGGACTCAATCCATGTAAATGGTTATAGAACCTTCTTTACCCCAGCTGTTGGAGGCCATTTTGGAAGGGCAAAGGGTGGTTTGACTACGTTTGTCTCAAATCAACTTAAAATTAAACAAGCTCATTGCCATTTACATTCTAATTACTTTTAGCTCATAATTTTAAGAAACTTTAAAGGAGCGAAGGTGATGATCATTACCTTCTACAATAATGTCCCAAGGGAAGAAATTGTTGTTGTGATGAAGCAGCTCAAGGAGGAAGTTCAGTTAGAGGTAGATAAAAATGACAGAGAACTGGTAATTTTATGGGGGGGGGGATTTTAATTGTTCACTTTGTACCAAAGGGAGTCAGGGCCTATGTGGCCTAATGACAGAGAGAGATACGTATCTGACTCACTTCGATCACACCTTGATGGGGGACTTGCTTAACGAATTATTATTCATGTTTGATTTAGGGTTTGCTAATGAATCAGCCCTAAAACCCACACCCTTTGCACCGACCTTTGTTAGTAGAGGTTTGGTGTCAACCATTGACTTTATTATTTCCTCCAGTAATTTTAATCATAGAGTGGTGGGGGTTACAAATATCCAATTGCCCATAAGTGACCATCTTCCCCAATGCCTTAAGGTAGTAGATTTGTTCCCAGACCCATCGACGGCCGCGCCTCTTGTTGAGGCAGCGGTTGATGTTGTTCTTGGGAGACAAAATGGGTATACACTCAACTGGAGCAAAGTAATCCCCGCAACCTTCTTTAAGGAACTCTGGGAGGCGTGCTCTAATAGTTTTATGATCTGTTTGGGTGATAACTCTAATAACGATGAAATAATTGAGCACTTTGGTAGAATAGCTACAAACATAAAAAGTAGCCTAAGGGTGGAGGCAAAACGTAGAGGTAAGGGATCCAAGAGTTGGTTTGATAAAGCATGTACCAGGGCGTTGAAAAATCTAAAACAGGCAGTACACAGATGCCCCAGGGACACAGGTGAAATAAGAGCATGCAGGTCCGCATATAATCAGGCCCTCAAAGTAAGGAAAACTGTGCTAAATAAGGAGGCAATAGATTCACTCTGCAAGGCTTCAAAAACTAAAAATCCCGCTGCATTTTGGAAAGTAACTAACACCCCTTTCCCTTACGAAACCCATACGGCGCGAATTGAGATCGCAATAAATGAGGATAAATGGGTAGATCATTTTTCCAATCTTTATAAGGCACAGGATGATACCCACAGCGGAGGTTCTCATATTAGTTTGGATTTACAGCCAAGTCTTAATTTGGTTGTAACACTTGATGAGGTACTGCTTGCCTTGAGATCCACCAAAGGCGGCAAGGCAGCTGGGCCTGATGGGATTCCTGCGGACCTATTTAAAGTAAACACCTAAATCTGGGGTCCAATGCTGGTACAACTTTTTAATGCGGCTCTATCAAGGGGCCTGAAAGAATCCTGGTTTACCTCTGTTATCGTCCCAATTTACAAGAAGGGGGACAGAAACAGTTGTGCCTGTTACAGGCCAATCTCCCTTCTTGATTCATCAATAAAAATTCTGGGACGTATAGTGCTGGCAAGACTCCAAAGCTGGGCGGAGGAAAATGAAATCATGAGTGACTTGCAATTTGGTTTTCAAAAAGGGATTGGTACAATCGAGCAAGGCCTAAATTTAATGCTACTGCAACACAAATATATAAGGATAAAGTCGGAACGCTTGTATTTTACTTTTGTAGACCTTTCATCAGCGTTCGACTGCGTATCACACACCAATTTGTGGACAATAATGAAAGGTTTGGGAGTGGACAATACCATCATCTGTTTCCTGAGGGAACTTTATAGTGGAGCCACAGCTTCTGTTCGCTACGGTAGGGGGGGCGAATGCTCCAGACAATTCAGTGTGGGCCGTGGGGTGCGGCAAGGCTGCGTATTAGCACCTTTTTTATTCCTCCTTTAAATCAATGGGCTTGAGCATCACCTGCTGCAGGAGTGCAGAGATATGCCCAGGGTGGGGAGGAGGGCAATCCCTGCACTCATGTATGCGGATGATGCCGTGCTTATGGCACGTACTCCCCAGGCTCTGCAAAAACTAGTAGTTAGTTTTGAGAATTTTATGCTGAATTTAGACTTACTAGTAAACTGTAGCAAAACTTTCACAATGAACTGTGGACCAAAATCAGGTAAACCAATGAAACGGATGTTTTTAAACAATGTGCCACTAGATAACACCCCAACCTTTTCTTATCTGGGTATTTTATTCCATGAGTCAGGTTCTTGGACAAGCGCAATTAAGGCTAGAACCCTTTTATTTATGAAAACGATCATGGCCTTAAAGAATTTTGTTAGAAAACTGGGCAGAACGCCGATAAAAGAAATGCTAACTATATATAAAGCAACATGCTTATCTGTGGCTATGTATGGCTCAGGCTTGTGGGGGTACGCTAATGTTGATCCAATCCAGGTGGTGGAAAACAAATTTTTGAGGGAAGTCCTTGCAGTTCCACAGTGTGCTGCCAAATTTAATTGTCACGCTGAACTTGGCCAACCTTACATAACAGACATTATCAAAATTCAACCTATCCTACTGTGGCACAGGGTATGGACCACAAATGAATGCGTTATGAATCGGGCCCTGTTACAGGACACCCTCAGTTTGGATCACGTGGACAGAGCAGAATGGTTGGGATATGTAAAATGTTTCCTGACTGAGATTGGACGCTATTCTTACTATTCGGATCAGCCTTCAATGGATAGCATCTCTAGGAGTACATTAAAAACCCTTTGCCTGGACCATCTTGAGGATAAGATGAAGAGAGCTGAAACTCTGAAACATTCAGTACATTCCCACCTCCTTACTCTTTGTGAGACTAACTCTGTACAGCCATATTTATCCTTGCCCATGACAAACTATGATCGCTTTCTTTTAACTCGTTTTAGATTTTGTATATTTGTTAGATTGGTGTCTTTTCCTAGCATGAACTCATGGAAGCGTATATTGCCCACTTGCTTGTATGATGGTATTTCGCATCAATCAGATATCCATATCCTTTTTTTCAGCAGATTTTATAGTGCCACTCGTAGAAAAATTATCGTCCCGTTTTTAAAAGAAATGAATTTAACCAGATGCCGCCCAGCTTTTTTAGAAGTCCAGAGAATGGATACGGTTTTAACTGTAACTGTGGTTTTAAATTTTTTAAAAAGTGTTTTTAAATTACGGAAACAAATGGTAACTGAAATGGTTTAAATTTTTTCCTACTGGATAAATGTCTATTTATCTCCCTCACGGAACTCATAATTAGGAGCTGTAATTACTGTAAATTTGTTTTTATGTCTGTTACTTTCATGGTTATTTGTTTTTAACCGAATAAAGTTCTTTGAATCTGAATCTGAGTGCTGAAGCTGTTGTGTATGTCCGCGATCTTGTTGTGGAAGTAGGAGGCGAGGGAGTTGCAGTGGTCTTGCGAAGGGGTGATGTTGTTGTTTCCGGCGTTGGGGTTGGAGAGCTCTTTGACGATGTTGAAGAGTTCCTTGCTGTTGTGTGCGTTGTTGTCCAGTCGTTCCTTGAATGTGGTTTTCTTGGTGGCGTGGATGAGTTGGTGGTGTTTTCGGGTGGCGAGTTTGAGGGCAGTCATGTTGTCCGGTGTTGGGTCTCTGCGCCAGGTTCTCTTGAGGGCTCGGCAGTTCTTCTTGGAGCTCTTGAGTTCGTCAGTGAACCATGGGGCTTTCTTGCTACTGGGTCTACTAGAGGGGGTCTTCAGAGGGGCGAGGTCGTCTGCGCAGTCGCTGATCCACTTCGTGAGGTTGGTGGCCGCTTGGCTGGGGTTCGTTGCGCTGGTGGGTGGGTTCTTGCTCAGGGCGGTCGCGAGCTGGTCGGCTGTGATCTTGTTCCAGCTTCTGCGTGCAACCTGTTGCTGGTGGTGGTGGATCGTGGTCCTTCTGAAGCTGAAGTGGACGCAGCTGTGGTCCGTCCAGTGGAGTCCGGTGGCGTGGCTGAAGGCGATGTCCTTGCTGGATGAGAAGATGGGGTCGAGTGTGTGTCCGGCGTAGTGGGTGGGGGTGGTGACCAGCTGCTTGAGTCCGAGGTTGGCGAGGTTGTCCAGCAGTGTGGTGGTGTTGCGGTCGTTGTTGTTCTCCAGGTGGAAGTTGAGGTCCCTGAGGAGGATGTAGTCAGCGGAGGGGAGGGTGTGCGGGCTGATGAAGTCGGCGATGTCTTCGCTGAATTGTGTTCGTGGTCCCGGGGGTCTGTAGATGAGGGTGCCTCTGAGGGTGGTCTTGGGGTTGATCTGGACCTGGAAGTGCAGGTGCTCGGCGGGTGCGAGGGTGTCGTCGGTGTTGGTCGTGATGCGGATGGTGTTCCTGTGGATGATGGCAATGCCTCCTCCGGTGTTGTTGATGCGGTCCCTTTGGACGATCTTGTAGCCGTCTGGGATGGCGATGGCGATGTCGGGCGCTGAAGAGGCGTTCATCCAGGTTTCCGTGAGGAAGGCGACGTCTGGTGAAGTTGTGTCGAGCAGGTTCCAGAGCTCGACGGCGTGTCTGTGGACGGAGCGGGTGTAGAGCAGGATGCATTTCAGGTGGCTGCTGCTGTTGCTCGTCTTGGTCTTGGTTGGTGCTGGAGTAGTGCAGGTCCGGATGCAGGTGAACTTGCAGGAGTTGCAACAGAAGGGTCCGTGGGTGCGTCTTGGGGTGGCTCGGTAGCATCCTGGGATTCGGCCGGCGTTGAGTGCGCTGAGGGTGGCGGCGGCGTACGTCCGGCGGGTGGGCTGGGGTCTGCGGGGGCCAGGGGTTCTGGCACTGGGCGCGGTCCAGGCGCGGACGGGCGCAGACGGGCTTACCTTTGGCGCACCTTCGGCGCTCAGTCGGTGCTCCCGCTGCGCGCGTCCGCTGCGCGGTCGCTCTGGGGGCGTCATAAGAAGGGAGTCGGGAGGGAGGGTCCGCTGGGAAGCGGGGAGCGCGGGGGCCAATCGGCGGGCGGGGTCGCGGCAGGTTCCGGCGGGAAAACCTATGCGGGCGGCCCTGCGGCGGCTGGGGCGCCGGGGATCCGAGGTCGAGCGGCCCTGCGGCGGCTGGGGCTCCGGATCGGCGTCAGGCAGGCAGCAGGTAAGGAGGCAGGCAGAGCTCGCGGGGAGCGTGGGGGCAACTAGGCCGTGGAGGGCGCAGTGGTCGCTCCTGAGCCGAGGTCAGGGTCCCCTTAAGAAGGGACCGGGAGGGAGGGTCTGCTGGGAGGCGGGGAGCGCGGGGGCCAATCGGCAGGCGGGGGCGGGGTCGCGGCAGGTACCGGCGGGAAAACCTATGCGGGCGGCCCTGCGGCGGCGGGGGCGCCGGGGATCCGAGGTTGAACGGCCCTGCGGCGGCTGGGGCTCCGGATCGGCGTCAGGCAGGCAGCATGTAAGGAGGCAGGCAGAGCAGGCGGGGAGCGTGGGGGCAACCAGGCCTTGGAGGGCGCAGTGGTCTGAGGCTCCTAGTAGGTTGGTAGTGCGAGACTAGGTTAAGGGTGATAAGGGGGCCCGTTTTCCAGAAGGCCTGGTGGGCGATGCATAGGGCCTTGAATTGTATTCTTTGGCGGATGGGTAGCCAATGTAGTTTAGTCAGCCCAGTTTTGGCTGATTGACGTCGGGGGATCTGGAGTAGTGTGCGGGCGGCGCAGTTCTGCACTATTTGTAGTCTCCGCAGCGTATATTCTGGGGCAGCAAGGTAAAGGGCGTTGTTAAAATCCAGTCGAGACTGGATCAGGCCCTGGATGGCAACCTGTTTTGCCTCCATCAGTAGAAGATGGAGAACCTTCCTTAACAGCCTAAGGAGGCCGAAGCAGGTGGCTGCAAGTTTGGTGGCTTGGGTGCTAAAAGACAGAGATCGGTCAAGCCATACCCCAAGGCTCTTGATGTTGTCCTTGGGGGCTGGGGTGAGCCCAGGCAGGGCGGCCATAGGGTGCTGAGGGAGGTGGGGTTGGCAGGGCCCAGGAGCATTAGTTCTGTTTTATCCCCATTCATTTTGAGTGAGGAGGCGGACATCCAACTTTTGACCTCTTCTAGGCATTTCTTGAGCCCTCCTCTAGTAGTCAGGTTGGCTTCCTGCGCTAATGAGACCACCAGCTGAGTGTCGTCAGCGTAGGATATGATTTTAACTCCAAACTGACGAACAACCTCAGCCAGGGGCCTCATATAGATGTTAAAGAGCGCTGGGCTTAATGAGGAGCCTTGTGGAACTCCGCATCTTAATGGTCTGATGGTTGATGATGATTCTCCATCAAATACCCGGAAGGATCTGTCCTTCAGGAACGAATCAAACCAGGACAATGCTTTGTCTTTTATGCCGATGTCCGACATGCGGTTCAGCAGTATGTCGTGGCTGACTGTGTCGAAAGCCGCGCTTAAATCAAGGAGGATCACTGCCACTGATCCTCCTTGATCCAGGATGGTTCTGGCTTCCTCGGTGACCATGAGGAGCGCGGTTTCGGTGCCATGTTTTGGTCTGAAGCCTGTTTGAGTGGGGTCCAGTAGATGGTGGTTTTCTAGGTAATTGACCAGCTGGCTGTTGATATGTTTCTCCAGGATTTTGCTCAGCCAGGGTAGTAGGGAGATTGGCTGATAGTTACTGAGGTCTGAGGGATCCTGGTTTGGCTTCTTTAATAAGGCTCGAACCATGGCTTGTTTCCATTTCGGCGGGACTATGCCGGTGGTGATGGAAGAGTTAAGGAGGTTCATTATGATGGGGAGGGTGATTTCAGAAGCTGACATAATATGTCTGGCGGTGCTGGGTCGTCAGGAGACCCAGATTTAACTTTCTGTGCCGTGGACTCCAGAGTCGTGAGGTTGAGGGGGGTGAAAAGGTCCAGTGTGGGGGGAGGTTGAGAGGAGGGGGGTGTCGGGCCCGAGTCGCTCAGGGTGGGCGGGGTGCTGAGCACGAGAGGGAAGGATTCATAGATGTTGGTGATTTTTTGAAGGAAGAAGTCTGCCATCTTGTTGCAGTGTTCTGTGGACTTGGTTTCACCCCGGCTGGGTGGTAGTTTGGTGAGGCTTTTCACAATGTGAAAGATTTCTCTAGGTTTGGATTTGGCGGCGATAATTTCTTTTGAAAAATATGCTGTTTGTCTGGCCTTGATTTGTTCTTTATACTCCTTGAGTAGCTTACGATATTGCGTTTTGGTTTCTGGTGAGGGATCCAGGCGCCATTTCCTTTCAGCTTGCCTGCACTGGCGTTTCTTTGTCCTAAGGGATTCTGAATACCAGGGAGCAGATTTATGGGGACGTTTTGTAGTGGTTTTTCTTTTAGGTAGGGAGTGGTCGAGTGAATGGGTGATCCATTCTTCGTATGTCAGGTTTGCGCGGCATGGGTCCTCATTATGAGGAGGTGGGTTGCTGGCCAATTTAGTGGTCCATTTCTCAGTTGACAGGCGAGACCAAGGTCTGCCTATTCTTACCGTGGGTGTGGCGGCTGGGGGTTTAGGAGTAGACCAAGAGAGGGGGACCAGTAGATGGTCAGTCCATGGGAGGGGGTGTGGTACACCGGTTTTCAGGTTAGGACAGTTGCTGAAAACTGGATCCAGCAGATGGCCTTGAGTGTGGGTATGAGAGCTGACCGATTGGTGTAATTGCAACGCCGCAAGATCGTCTACAATAAGGGTTGCCGTGTGATCTGCTTTAGAGTCGAAGTGAAAATTAAGATCACCTAGCAGAGTGAAGTTAGCGGAGGTGCTGACTCGTTCGGCCACGATCCGTGCTAGTTGGTTGTGAAATTGTTTTGGGGGGCCCGGGGGTCGGTAGATGAGGGTCGCTGAAAAGCAGTTATTCGGCGAGAGCTCGATGCTAAAGGCGAAATAGTAACATATTTTTGTGACATTTGTAATAAAGCTTGAAACATTGAGAGAACATATTAGAACCAGTTGTTGTTGAATGGTTGCACAGAGTGATGCTGTGGCGTTCAGTGGTGCTGAGTGATGCTGTGGCCTTCAGTGGTGCTGAGTGATGCTGTGGCCTTCGGTGGTGCTGAGTGATGCTGTGGCATTGAGTGGTGCTGAGTGATGCTGTGGCATTCAGTGGTGCTGTGGCGTTGAGTGGTGCTGAGTGATGCTGTGGCGTTGAGTGATGCTGTGGCATTGAGTGATGCTGTGGCATTGAGTGATGCTGTGGCATTGAGTAATGCTGTGACATTGAGTGATGCTCTGGTGTTGAGGGCTGCTGTGCGCTGAGTGGTGCTGTGGCATTGAGTGGTGCTGTGGCATTGAGTGGTGCTGTGGCGTTGAGGGGAGCTGTGGCTTTCAGTGGTGCTGAGTGATTCTGTGGTGCTGAGTGATGCTGTGGCGTTGAGTGATGCTGTGGCATTGAGTGCTGCTGTGGTGTTGAGTGCTGCTGTGGCGTTGAGTGGTGCTGTGGCGTTGAGTGATGCTGTGGCATTGAGTGATGCTGTGGCATTGAGTAATGTTGTGGTGTTTCAGTAATGCTGTGGCATTGAGTGATGCTGTGGTGTTGAGTGATGCTGTGGCGTTGAGGGATGCTGTGGCATTCAGTGGTGCTGAGTGATTCTGTGGCACTGAGTGATGCTGTGGCATTGAGTGATGCTTTGGCGTTGAGTGGTGCTGTGGGGTTGGGTGTTTCTGTGGCGTTGCGTGGTCCTGTGGCATTGAGTGGTGCTGAGTGATGATGTGGCGTTGAGTGATGCTGTGGCATTGAGTGATGCTGTGGCATTGAGTGATGCTGTGCGCTGAGTGTGTCGTAATTTGACAATGGCCGGGTTAGCGCTTAGCTGTGCTACACGTTATTTCCCTTAACTTGGCCATATTAGAAAACGCCATTTTGTATGTTACGGCGGTCATTTTAGGGAATGAGCGGCCTCGTGGTCAGCATGCCCTTTAGTCCGTTGTCCGTACCACTGACCACTCGACTTTGCCCAGCAACAGGCTATTTTTAGTAACGGTCAAGCCTGTACATGCGCAGTCCCAACTGACCAGTCACCCCTCAGGAATGTTCCGCCAAACTGACCAGTGGAGTTGTAACCCCTCCCATGAGTTGGCTGTGCTCCAAAAATGACCATATATGTACATAAAGCTCTGTAACCTCGTACCGCCTACCTTTTATTACCTGTAAAAATGTATAAAAGAAGGATTCGCACCAACGTTCGGTGTGATACTTCTTGCATTGCCGAAGGGTGCTGTAGGAATGTACCACCACCCCATGGGGTCTTAATAAACTTGTCCTTTGTACTTTTCAGTTTCCGTGCCATCAGTTCTTTCGGTGTAAGTGGGTTATCTACGGAGCATGTAGGCCTTGGGAACCCGATACCACAAATTGGCGACCACGAAGGGACTCATCGGTGACTCGGATGTCCGAAGGAGAGGTCGTGACGAAGGATTGGAAACTCGCCATGGACGCGTACGCTGCCACTCAGTGACCCGAGTCTTGGCACCCACGGTGTTTTCTTCCTTTCCTTCTGATCTGACCTTTCAGGTGGCGCCGGTCTCCGACTGAGATCTTGATCGTCTGCGTTGCTGTACAGTGCCTGTTTGGCTGATTCGATTAAAGACCTTGGCAGTTGGAACCTGGATATTTGAAATTGGGTAAGATTTGTGATCAGTAAGGTAGTCTACGGACGCTTACTGAAGTTCTACGATTTGTGATCGGTAAGGTAGTCTACGGACGCTTACTGAAGTTCTATGATTGTGTCTATGATTTGAGTTAGCTAACATTTTGATTTTGTGAACTTTGAATATATGTGTAGTGCACTTCACATAGGCAGGCATGTAGAGATGTTTCTCTAATTTTGTTTTGTACTCTGAGCGGCACATTTGTGTGAAGTACTGTAAGTGCCATTTGTATAGTATCGCGCTTTCGTGGTACTTTTTGAACATGCCTGTTTTAAGCACACTCCGAGGGATGTGCTGTTTTGGAAATGGTACCACAATTAGGTTAGCGGAATCACAGCCGGCTCCCCCAGAAGGAACTCCAAATCGTGAGATGTATGTGAAATTCGGCCTTCCCCCTATACTGTACAGTAAATTATGGCATAAATATACCAGAACCGATCCCGAGTTGCAATGGCCACTACATGGGTCGTTTGATTTACGAAAGGTTCAGTTTGTGGAGCAATGTTTGTTTCAGCGCAGGTCTAGACAGAATATGTTTGATTGTGTACGAATGTGGGAGAAAGCGGTGCGTGAGCATATGAAGCGTGAGGTTGCCTTGGCGGACAAAGAGCAGCGCAAGGCTGCTCGAGATAAGGCTTTACAGCTTGAGGAAAAGGAGGCGCAGGAGAAGAAAGAGAGGGAGGCACGGGAACGTAATTTGCAAACGACCGGTCAATTTCCTATTCGTCGTCCGCTTTATCCTGTCCTTAATAATGAAATTGATGATTTTTTATTACTAGATCGCTCTCCGCCTCCGTATGTCCACCCTACGGCTCCGTCCGAGGATTCCAGTGATGAAGGTCGGGATAAGTCGGATGGAAAGGACAACTCGAGTGTCAGGTTACCTGCGGAAAGAGCCGCGGACTTGCGTAGCCTTGCTAGGAAATTAAACATGGATCATATAACTGTAGCAACGGTTTTAGCTGAAAGGAAAATGTGGTCAGAACGAGAATTACTGTGTTTTATAAATACTTTGGCACATGAAGTTGTTACTCGCTTTCGTAAACATTCGGAGACTTTAGAACCCAAAGCTGTGTTGGTCTATTGTGAGAATTTGGATAAAGGTTTATTTGATCTTTCAGATGTTGATGACCTTTTCAAACGACTACTCCAGCTGCGGGATGAGGCGACCAGACTGCGGGATGAAAGGGAAAAAGCTAAAGAGTCCGTGCCGGGGTCGACGGAGCAGTCCAAAGAGTGTCCTCTCCGGGGTTCAGATAAGAATTCTAAAGTGCATGTTATGCCTATGCGTGAAGCCGCACCTTTGTATGTTCCCCCAAAGGGAGAGGGTACAGATGACGATAAAACGTCGAAGGATGCGAAGGGGTACTTTGTATATAATTGGGTATATACGCCTTGGAATAGAGCAGATGTTATGGCATTAAAGAACTCCCTGCCCGATCTTCGTAAAAATCCGGCTACATTCTATGAAGGGGTGGAGGGGGCCATTTCCTCGTGTGTTATGACTCTTGTTGATGTAGACCTTTTCTTTGGATTAATACTACCCCCTGATATGTGGAGGTTGATTCGTAAAACTAATGATCAAACGACATTTGGGGCAACTTGGAAGGACTTAGAACAGGCTGACTTAGAAAGGGAACCTGCATGTAAGCCGTGTGCTTTGATTTTAGATCCCCCGACGGCTATTTTGACTAAACTAAAAACTCTGGTGCCTCCTAAAAAGATCGATTGGACTATGTTGGCTTCATGTAAACAGAAGCCAGATGAATCGGTATCTGATTTCTTTACACGCTTCGAAGAAGCATTTCATGATTACAGCGGGCAATCATTAACAGACGATACGGGTAGGCATCTGTTTGTTGATAAGTATGTGGCTAATCTCCTACCGGAGATTGCGAAGCGATTGAAAACGAGCGAAAGTTCCTGGGCCACGGCGACCCCTGCGTCTTTGTTAACTATGGCTCAGTATTATGAGCGGCAGGAATTGGAGACTAAAGAAAGTGTTGATAAGAAAGCGAAGGAATTGAAAACGAAGGTGATGTTGGCACAGGTTCGTGGAACACAATCTAGGGGGAATGATAGAGGCAGACGAGGAGGGAGTAATGCGTCGTATGGACGTACGGATATAGCGGAGGACCAATGTGCCTATTGTAAGGAGTTTGGGCATTGGGCTGACGATTGTCCGGTACTTCGTGAGCAACGTAGTCAGCGTGGTCGAGGAGGTGGAAGGTTAAGGAACAGTTATTCGGGGGCGAGAGGTGGCGGAGGTGATCGTGGTAGGGTCGAAGAGAGGGGCCGTGGCCAGGATGAACGTAATACCTTTGATAGACGGAACCAGTATCAGATATCGGAGGGTGAGAATGTGGAGCATCAGGATTATGTGCATGCATAGGACTGCGTAGGATGGGGTACGGAATCAGTTGAAGTGCCAGTAGATCAGAGAGGTCCATATGTATCAGCGGGCATTTTGGGTTCTACTGATCAGTTTTTAGTCGACACAGGAGCTACTCGTAGCGCTTTGTCTAAAAACTTGGTTCCGAGGGCTCCCCTGTCTGGCGAAATGATAACATGTATAGGGTTCGATGGCACACCCTCTCCTAGCCCATTATCAAAACCTCTTGCACTTTGTCTTGATACATTTTTCCGTTTTGGTCAATTTTTGTTGTCACCCCATACCCCAGATAACATTCTGGGCATTGATTTGCTCAAATATTTTCGAGCAACGATACGCTGCGCTCCGGAAGGAGTGCGAGTTATTTTGAATGACAATTATCCAGATTCCGACAGATTTTGCACTATACAAGAAAGTGAAGCATTAGCCTCTCTCCCTCACACGTTATGGGCGACCTCAGATACGGATGTGGGACAGATGCTTATTCCACCTATTCGAATTACTGTAAAGGAGGGAGTACTTTTGCCACGTGTACCACAGTATAAGATTTCCAGGGAAGGTGAAATTGCCTTGACACACATTGTTCAAGATTTGATCGTTGCAGGAGTAGTGGAGGAAGTTCCCTATAATGTTTGCAACAGCCCTATTCTTCCGATTCTTAAGAAAGACACTGACGACAAGGTCTATCGATTTATTATTGATTTGAGAGAAATTAACAAAATTGTCATTCCCCAATATCCGGTGGTGTCCGACATCACGGCATTGCTCACATTGGTTCCCCCGACGGCGACGACATTTAGTGTCATCGACCTCAAAAATGCGTTCTTTTCCATCCCCATCCATCCTGATAGCAGATATTTATTTGGCTTTACGTTAAATAATAAATCGTATAGATTTTGTCGTGTTCCTCAAGGTTACACTGAGAGTCCTAGCATCTACAGCCAGGCTCTAAAAAGACAGCTTGATTCTTTTGAATTGCAATCTGGAGTAGCCCTTATACAGTATGTTGACGACCTCTTGTTAGCTGCAGACACCTATGTACAATGCGAGGAGAGTACTCTTGCTTTGCTTTCCTTCTTGGCTCAGAATAACCACAAAGTTTCTAAGAAAAAGCTTCAATACTGTAGACCCAAGGTGACCTACCTCGGTCATCTTTTGTCTAAGGAGGGGCGTGCATTAACATCAGATCGAATTCAAGCGATTTTAGACACACCAGTCCCCCGCACTCAGAGAGATGTACGTGCCTTTATAGGATTAACGTCCTTTTGTAGACAGTGGATCATGGGGTTTTCGCACATTATAAAACCTTTGTTAGCATTACTGTCAAAAACTACACCAATGCCCCTCGAATGGACAGATGAATGTCAAAATGCTTTTGATCAATTGAGACAAGCCCTTTGCTCTGCAACGGTGTTAGGTACACCAGATTATACAAAGATCTTCACGTTGTACGTGCACGAGAAAGATGGGTGCGCGTTATCAGTGTTAGTGCAGGCACACGGGGACAAGCAGAGGCCATGTGCATACTTTTCAGCGGTTCTTGACCCTGTAGCACGAGGGTTACCTGGGTGTTTTCGAGCAGTAGCAGCAACAGCGGTAGCTATACGACAGAGTGAAGGAATAGTTTTATCGCACAAATTGTTGGTGTTAGTTCCTCACGCAGTAGATGCCCTGTTGAATCAAACGAAAACAAGGTATCTCACGAGCGCACGTTTGACAGGATATGAGCTCACACTTTTGGCGCCACACATTACATTGAAAAGATGTGCTACCCTGAACCCTGCCACTTTATTGCCCTATCCGGTTGAGGAGGGTCAGGAAGAAAAACATCACGATTGTGTTTTCCTGACCGAGGCACAGACAAAGGGTTGTGTCGACTTACAGGATATGGCACTTCCAGATGTGGATGGGGAACTGTAGGTTGATGGATCGTGTTTGAGGCTGCCAGATGGTACGACTTCCGCAGCATATGCGATCACGACACTTAAGACAGTGGTAGAAACAGCTAGAATACCACAGAAATCGGCTCAAGCAGCAGAGCTGATAGCCTTGACAAGAGCCTGCGAACTGAGTGCTGGCCTATGTGTGAACATATACACAGACAGCCGGTACGCCTTCGGAGTAGCGCATGATTTCGGGCTACTCTGGAGAGAACGTGGTTTTTGACTTCTCATGGAGTACACATTATGCACGGAGAACTGGTGCGTGATCTCCTAAACGCGTTGCTTTGTCCAAAGAAAGTAGCGATAATTAAATGCAGTGCCCATAAAAAGATCACTGATAAAGTGGGTCAAGGCAATGCTTTTGCAGACAGCATAGCAAGACAAACAGCTATGTCCCGAACTGACTCCCCCATGTATGTAACAAAATCACAGGCTGAGCGATGGTATGATGCTAGAGCGGCGATACTAGATATCCAAAAATCAGCGACTGAATCAGAACTTGCGGCATGGGCAGCAGAAGGGGTACTAGATGATGAGGGTTGTTGGAGAAGCAAGGACATGGAGAGATGGAAATTGCCTGCAGCTTATTTGCAGGCGATGGTTCAGATGACACACGGATTAGCGCATGTGGGAGCTCTTGCAATCACTCGATTGTTAACACGAGTTTGGAAGCATCCCGAGATTGCCAATACTGCCAAGAGAGTAGTGCAGACCTGTCTGATATGTTTACAGCACAATCCTGCAAAAGGGACTCATACTCCGAAAGGAGGGTTCGTTCCACCTTCTGCACCATTCGAGATACTCCAAATGGATTACATCCAGCTTGAGCGCTGCAATAACCTTAAGTATGTCTTAGTGGTGGTGTGCGCCTTTAGCAAATGGGTTGAGGCCTTCCCCACGAAAGATAATACAGCTTTGACAACAGCTAAGGTGTTGCTCAAGGAGTACTTCCCTCGATTTGGAGTTTGCAAATTTTTGTGGAGCGATAATGGGCCTCATTTCGTTGGGAAAATTGTGGAGTATGTACTGAAGGGGTTGGGGATCCAGCAGAAGTTTCATGCTGTGTTCCACCCTCAGTCAGCAGGTCTTGTCGAGCGGTACAATGCTACGTTGAAGTTGAAACTGGCTAAGATTGTGGCGTCCACGTCATTGAAGTGGCCGGATGCCTTGCCGCTAGCATTGCTCTCTCTTAGATCAGTGCCCCACTCTCGAACAGGCCTCACACCGTATGAAGTGGTGTTTGGAAGGCCTATGAACATATGGGGAGTGCCTAAGCCGCGATTGATACATGATGTGCCTTGCATAATGATGAATGATTATTTGGCACGATTAACAAATGATTTGCTTTCTATTCATCAACAGGTTCGAGAAGCGCTCCCTGACAATTCTACTGGAGAGGCTCACAATCTTCGTCCTGGCGATTTTTGTGATGGTGAAGTCGTTTGAGAGGGCGAATAGCTTGGAACCGAGGTGGCGTGGCCCCGAGCAAGTCCTCCTGGCAACTCGAACAGCTGTGCGAGTGACCAACAGAAAGCGGTGGGTGCACTCAACTCACTGCCGCCGTGTCTCTCCGGATCTGGTGAATCCTACTGTGCTGTCCGACTACAAAGAAATTTTGGATAAAGAAAAGAGCCCAGCTGTGACGTCGGCCGAATCTGAGGGAGCCTTCCCGGACCACACTGTTTCTGGACGACAGCGCTACGATCTGCGGCCAAGATAGGAAGAAGATTTTTGTGCGAGACTGGTTGGTTACCGCTCTGGGGTTTGTGAAACGAAAGCCGGGAATCTCAAGGGGGGGGGGGATCAGTTCTGCCAAGAGTAGCGACACCCGTCTTGACCCCGGAGAAGAAAACAACGGCTACCTCGGAGCTCAGCACCATTGTTTTTTTTTTATTTTTGTAGTTGAACATTTGAGACATTGTGAACTATTGAACTATGGCGTCTTCTGCATCACGAGATAAAAGAATTCTTGGTGCCATTTTGTTCATACTGACAATTGTGGTGATAGCAGTAATAGCCTGGGTAGTAGAACTTGTGGTGCCTGTAGGCGAACACTTGCTGCCGACTACCCCGGCTCCATCTGAACATTTTCACTTCACTTTGCCCTATCATGAAGAACGGCACCGACAGACTTACTTGAACAATAGCTTCATTCAGATCTTGCATCATACTCACAATATGACGAACACTTCAAATTGTTGGGTGTGTGGGATGTTGCCTGGTCATCAGAAGAAAGGGGGCACTCCACTCATCCCACTCCCATTTTCGCATAATGGTTCCTGCAATGCCTGGTATACTCTTCTATTCACTTTACGATGGCCAACAAAAGGGGGGGTGCTCTTCCGTTTGAACAAGATTTGTTACCATGACCGGGATGGGTATCCACGAGCTGAGGGTACTCGATTTGAATGGGAAGAGTACCGCCCCGATAATGTGTCTGCACCCCGTGTTTACAGTAATCAAAGGAATATTAATATGTCCAGTTCACATGTTATTAATGTCATCAGTACCAAGGCTGATCTCTGCATACGTAATAAAGGTACAATCCCGGTGGGGAAAAGTGAATGTAACACTACACTTACATTTGACAGTCCGAATGGTATATCATTTGTGGCATCTCGAAATACTTACTTTATCTGTGGTAATAAAGGCTATCATCAGCTCCCTTTAGGATGGTTAGGTACTCGTTACGTATCTTTTGTATTGCCCCCTGTATTCATTGCCCCACCAATGTACCATAATGATTATGTGCTCTACCATGATTTTGTACTAAATCGTGTTAAACGTGCTGTGGTCTTGGACGATATTGACCAGACCGAAACTGCCTTACAACAGTATGTAGACTTTAATTTGGGACTGTTTTCCTTTGTGGGGGCTGCCTTGAATAGTCGGAAAATACGACGACTGACTCGTGTTGTCGCGGCTGTAGCCAATGACACTGCTATTGCATTAGGGAACATAACAGAAGAACTCCAGATTTCTAGGATTGTTACGCTCCAGAATCGTATGGTTCTAGATGTGGTTCTAGCTGACCGTGGGGGGGCATGTAGAATCATCGGCAGTAGCTGCTGCGTGTACGTGCCAGATAATTCGCCGTCTGTTTATGATGCAATATCGAAGCTTCACAAGATAGCTGCTGAAATACACCCGGACAATGGCACTTGGCCTCTTTCAGGGTGGTTCTGGTCAATGCTTACCGCTTGGGGTTGGAAACTGCTGACGATTTTATGTATCATTGTTGGGATACTGTTCTTTGTATGTTTATGTATACAATGTGGCCCTGCCTTATGTTCCATGTGTTTATCAGCTTGTATTCCATCCAGACGAGCTCTTGCTCAAAATGAAATGATGCTTCATAAAGAAGTTGCTCAAATAATGTTAATTGATATCGAAGATGAGTATCCCGACTACGTCCACTATGAGGTAGCTTCAGCTAAACGCTAAAAGGGTCGTCTGTCGTAATTTGACAATGGCCGGGTTAGCGCTTAGCTGTGCTACACGTTATTTCCCTTAACTTGGCCATATTAGAAAACGCCATTTTGTATGTTACGATTCAGAAAAGGGGGGTGGTGATGAACAGAGTGTCTGAATTAAGCAGACCACTCTTACCCAGTCCAAAGATCAGGGCTTGATCCATCACCGTTATTTATCTCACTGCCCCATCCCAGCTCAGAACCTGGCTATATGCAAATCAGTCTGTCCCTGGCCCAGTGCATCATGGGAACAGGGCAGACTAAACTACAAAGCCAATTCTTCACCAGAAAGGAGACAAGCTACCGGGGACCGGTTTCTGGCATTTCAACCGTCTTCGGCCCGGCTTGCTTGAATCCTGATGGAGCAGTGAGAAAGGGACTCATGTCTGAGTATACCCTGCCACACCTATAGTGGCCAAAAACGATTCAGAAAAGGGGGTGGTGATGAACAGAGTGTCTGAATTAAGCAGACCACTCTTACCCAGTCCAAAGATCAGGGCTTGATCCATCACCGTTATTTATCTCACTGCCCCATCCCAGCTCAGAACCTGGCTATATGCAAATCAGTCTGTCCCTGGCCCAG
Organism: Lissotriton vulgaris; assembly: GCF_964263255.1. Lineage (NCBI taxonomy): Eukaryota > Metazoa > Chordata > Amphibia > Caudata > Salamandridae > Lissotriton > Lissotriton vulgaris. The sequence continues at coordinate 675,543 of NW_028249262.1, forward strand.
TGCATCATGGGAACAGGGCAGACTAAACTACAAAGCCAATTCTTCACCAGAAAGGAGACAAGCTACCGGGGACCGGTTTCTGGCATTTCAGCCGTCTTCAGCCCGGCAGCAACAGGCTATTTTTAGTAACGGTCAAGCCTGTACATGCGCAGTCCCAACTGACCAGTCACCCCTCAGGAATGTTCCGCCAAACTGACCAGTGGAGTTGTAACCCCTCCCATGAGTTGGCTGTGCTCCAAAAATGACCATATATGTACATAAAGCTCTGTAACCTCGTACCGCCTACCTTTTATTACCTGTAAAAATGTATAAAAGAAGGATTCGCACCAACGTTCGGTGTGATACTTCTTGCATTGCCGAAGGGTGCTGTAGGAATGTACCACCACCCCATGGGGTCTTAATAAACTTGTCCTTTGTACTTTTCAGTTTCCGTGCCATCAGTTCTTTCGGTGTAAGTGGGTTATCTACGGAGCATGTAGGCCTTGGGAACCCGATACCACAAATTGGCGACCACGAAGGGACTCATCGGTGACTCGGATGTCCGAAGGAGAGGTCGTGACGAAGGATTGGAAACTCACCATGGACGCGTACGCTGCCACTCAGTGACCCGAGTCTTGGCACCCACGGTGTTTTCTTCCTTTCCTTCTGATCTGACCTTCCAGGTGGCGCCGGTCTCCGACTGAGATCTTGATCGTCTGCGTTGCTGTACAGTGCCTGTTTGGCTGATTCGATTAAAGACCTTGGCAGTTGGAACCTGGATATTTGAAATTGGGTAAGATTTGTGATCAGTAAGGTAGTCTACGGACGCTTACTGAAGTTCTACGATTTGTGATCGGTAAGGTAGTCTACGGACGCTTACTGAAGTTCTATGATTGTGTCTATGATTTGAGTTAGCTAACATTTTGATTTTGTGAACTTTGAATATATGTGTAGTGCACTTCACATAGGCAGGCATGTAGAGATGTTTCTCTAATTTTGTTTTGTACTCTGAGCGGCACATTTGTGTGAAGTACTGTAAGTGCCATTTGTATAGTATTGCGCTTTCGTGGTACTTTTTGAACATGCCTGTTTTAAGCACACTCCGAGGGATGTGCTGTTTTGGAAATGGTACCACAATTAGGTTAGCGGAATCACAGCCGGCTCCCCCAGAAGGAACTCCAAATCGTGAGATGTATGTGAAATTCGGCCTTCCCCCTATACTGTACAGTAAATTATGACATAAATATACCAGAACCGATCCCGAGTTGCAATGGCCACTACATGGGTCGTTTGATTTACGAAAGGTTCAGTTTGTGGAGCAATGTTTGTTTCAGCGCAGGTCTAGACAGAATATGTTTGATTGTGTACGAATGTGGGAGAAAGCGGTGCGTGAGCATATGAAGCGTGAGGTTGCCTTGGCGGACAAAGAGCAGCGCAAGGCTGCTCGAGATAAGGCTTTACAGCTTGAGGAAAAGGAGGCGCAGGAGAAGAAAGAGAGGGAGGCACGGGAACGTAATTTGCAAACGACCGGTCAATTTCCTATTCGTCGTCCGCTTTATCCTGTCCTTAATAATGAAATTGATGATTTTTTATTACTAGATCGCTCTCCGCCTCCGTATGTCCACCCTACGGCTCCGTCCGAGGATTCCGGTGATGAAGGTCGGGATAAGTCGGATGGAAAGGACAACTCGAGTGTCAGGTTACCTGCGGAAAGAGCCGCGGACTTGCGTAGCCTTGCTAGGAAATTAAACATGGATCATATAACTGTAGCAACGGTTTTAGCTGAAAGGAAAATGTGGTCAGAACGAGAATTACTGTGTTTTATAAATACTTTGGCACATGAAGTTGTTACTCGCTTTCATAAACATTCGGAGACTTTAGAACCCAAAGCTGTGTCGGTCTATTGTGAGAATTTGGATAAAGGTTTATTTGATCTTTCAGATGTTGATGACCTTTTCAAACGACTACTCCAGCTGCGGGATGAGGCGACCAGACTGCGGGATGAAAGGGAAAAAGCTAAAGAGTCCGTGCCGGGGTCGACGGAGCAGTCCAAAGAGTGTCCTCTCCGGGGTTCAGATAAGAATTCTAAAGTGCATGTTATGCCTATGCGTGAAGCCGCACCTTTGTATGTTCCCCCAAAGGGAGAGGGTACAGATGACGATAAAACGTAGAAGGATGCGAAGGGGTACTTTGTATATAATTGGGTATATACGCCTTGGAATAGAGCAGATGTTATGGCATTAAAGAACTCCCTGCCCGATCTTCGTAAAAATCCGGCTGCATTCTATGAAGGGGTGGAGGGGGCCATTTCCTCGTGTGTTATGACTCTTGTTGATGTAGACCTTTTCTTTGGATTAATACTACCCCCTGATATGTGGAGGTTGATTCGTAAAACTAATGATCAAACGACATTTGGGGCAACTTGGAAGGACTTAGAACAGGCTGACTTAGAAAGGGAACCTGCATGTGAGCCGTGTGCTTTGATTTTAGATCTCCCGACTGCTATTTTGACTAAATTAAAAACTCTGGTGCCTCCTAAAAAGATCGATTGGACTATGTTGGCTTCATGTAAACAGAAGCCAGATGAATCGGTATCTGATTTCTTTACACGCTTCGAAGAAGCATTTCATGATTACAGCGGGCAATCATTAACAGACGATACGGGTAGGCATCTGTTTGTTGATAAGTATGTGGCTAATCTCCTACCGGAGATTGCGAAGCGATTGAAAACGAGCGAAAGTTCCTGGGCCACGGCGACCCCTGCGTCTTTGTTAACTATGGCTCAGTATTATGAGTGGCAGGAATTGGAGACTAAAGAAAGTGTTGATAAGAAAGCGAAGGAATTGAAAACGAAGGTGATGTTGGCACAGGTTCGTGGAACACAATCTAGGGGGAATGATAGAGGCAGACGAGGAGGGAATAATGCGTCGTATGGGCGTACGGATATAGCGGAGGACCAATGTGCCTATTGTAAGGAGTTTGGGCATTGGGCTGACGATTGTCCGGTACTTCGTGAGCAACGTAGTCAGCGTGGTCGAGGAGGTGGAAGGTTAAGGAACAGTTATTCGGGGGCGAGAGGTGGCGGAGGTGATCGTGGTAGGGTCGAAGAGAGGGGCCGTGGCCAGGATGAACGTAATACCTTTGATAGACGGAACCAGTATCAGATATCGGAGGGTGAGAATGTGGAGCATCAGGATTATGTGCATGCATAGGACTGCGTAGGATGGGGTACGGAATCAGTTGAAGTGCCAGTAGATCAGAGAGGTCCATATGTATCAGCGGGCATTTTGGGTTCTACTGATCAGTTTTTAGTCGACACAGGAGCTACTTGTAGCGCTTTGTCTAAAAACTTGGTTCCGAGGGCTCCCCTGTCTGGCGAAATGATAACATGTATAGGGTTCGATGGCACACCCTCTCCTAGCCCATTATCAAAACCTCTTGCACTTTGTCTTGATACATTTTTCAGTTTTGGTCAATTTTTGTTGTCACCCCATACCCCAGATAACATTCTGGGCATTGATTTGCTCAAATATTTTCGAGCAACGATACGCTGCGCTCCGGAAGGAGTGCGAGTTATTTTGAATGACAATTATCCAGATTCCGACAGATTTTGCACTATACAAGAAAGTGAAGCATTAGCCTCTCTCCCTCACACGTTATGGGCGACCTCAGATACGGATGTGGGACAGATGCTTATTCCACCTATTCGAATTACTGTAAAGGAGGGAGTACTTTTGCCACGTGTACCACAGTATAAGATTTCCAGGGAAGGTGAAATTGCCTTGACACACATTGTTCAGGATTTGATCGTTGCAGGAGTAGTGGAGGAAGTTCCCTATAATGTTTGCAACAGCCCTGTTCTTCCGATTCTTAAGAAAGACACTGACGACAAGGTCTATCGATTTATTATTGATTTGAGAGAAATTAACAAAATTGTCATTCCCCAATATCCGGTGGTGTCCGACATCACGACATTGCTCACATTGGTTCCCCCGACGGCGACGACATTTAGTGTCATCGACCTCAAAAATGCGTTCTTTTCCATCCCCATCCATCCTGATAGCAGATATTTATTTGGCTTTACGTTAAATAATAAATCGTATAGATTTTGTCGTGTTCCTCAAGGTTACACTGAGAGTCCTAGCATCTACAGCCAGGCTCTAAAAAGACAGCTTGATTCTTTTGAATTGCAATCTGGAGTAGCCCTTATACAGTATGTTGACGACCTCTTGTTAGCTGCAGACACCTATGTACAATGCGAGGAGAGTACTCTTGCTTTGCTTTCCTTCTTGGCTCAGAATAACCACAAAGTTTCTAAGAAAAAGCTTCAATACTGTAGACCCAAGGTGACCTACCTCGGTCATCTTTTGTCTAAGGAGGGGCGTGCATTAACATCAGATCGAATTCAAGCGATTTTAGACACACCAGTCCCCCGCACTCAGAGAGATGTACGTGCCTTTATAGGATTAACGTCCTTTTGTAGACAGTGGATCATGGGGTTTTCGCACATTATAAAACCTTTGTTAGCATTACTGTCAAAAACTACACCAATGCCCCTCGAATGGACAGATGAATGTCAAAATGCTTTTGATCAATTGAGACAAGCCCTTTGCTCTGCAACGGTGTTAGGTACACCAGATTATACAAAGATCTTCACGTTGTACGTGCACGAGAAAGATGGGTGCGCGTTATCAGTGTTAGTGCAGGCACACGGGGACAAGCAGAGGCCATGTGCATACTTTTCAGCGGTTCTTGACCCTGTAGCACGAGGGTTACCTGGGTGTTTTCGAGCAGTAGCAGCAACAGCGGTAGCTATACGACAGAGTGAAGGAATAGTTTTATCGCACAAATTGTTGGTGTTAGTTCCTCACGCAGTAGATGCCCTGTTGAATCAAACGAATACAAGGTATCTCACGAGCGCACGTTTGACAGGATATGAGCTCACACTTTTGGCGCCACACATTACATTGAAAAGATGTGCTACCCTGAACCCTGCCACTTTATTGCCCTATCCGGTTGAGGAGGGTCAGGAAGAAAAACATCACGATTGTGTTTTCCTGACCGAGGCACAGACAAAGGGTTGTGTCGACTTACAGGATATGGCACTTCCAGATGTGGATGGGGAACTGTGGGTTGATGGATCGTGTTTGAGGCTGCCAGATGGTACGACTTCCGCAGCATATGCGATCACGACACTTAAGACAGTGGTAGAAACAGCTAGAATACCACAGAAATCGGCTCAAGCAGCAGAGCTGATAGCCTTGACAAGAGCCTGCGAACTGAGTGCTGGCCTATGTGTGAACATATACACAGACAGCCGGTACGCCTTCGGAGTAGCGCATGATTTCGGGCTACTCTGGAGAGAACGTGGGTTTTTGACTTCTCATGGAGTACACATTATGCACGGAGAACTGGTGCGTGATCTCCTAAACGCGTTGCTTTGTCCAAAGAAAGTAGCGATAATTAAATGCAGTGCCCATAAAAAGATCACTGATAAAGTGGGTCAAGGCAATGCTTTTGCAGACAGCATAGCAAGACAAACAGCTATGTCCCGAACTGACTCCCCCATGTATGCAACAAAATCACAGGCTGAGCGATGGTATGATGCTAGAGCGGAGATACTAGATATCCAAAAATCAGCGACTGAATCAGAACTTGCGGCATGGGCAGCAGAAGGGGTACTAGATGATGAGGGTTGTTGGAGAAGCAAGGACATGGAGAGATGGAAATTGCCTACAGCTTACTTGCAGGCGATGGTTCAGATGACACACGGATTAGCGCATGTGGGAGCTCTTGCAATCACTCGATTGTTAACACGAGTTTGGGAGCATCCCGAGATTGCCAATACTGCCAAGAGAGTAGTGCAGACCTGTCTGATATGTTTACAGCCCAATCCTGCAAAAGGGACTCATACTCCGAAAGGAGGGTTCGTTCCACCTTCTGCACCATTCGAGGTACTCCAAATGGATTACATCCAGCTTGAGCGCTGCAATAACCTTAAGTATGTCTTAGTGGTGGTGTGCGCCTTTAGCAAATGGGTTGAGGCCTTCCCCACGAAAGATAATACAGCTTTGACAACAGCTAAGGTGTTGCTCAAGGAGTACTTCCCTCGATTTGGAGTTTGCAAATTTTTGTGGAGCGATAATGGGCCTCATTTCGTTGGGAAAATTGTGGAGTATGTACTGAAGGGGTTGGGGATCCAGCAGAAGTTTCATGCTGTGTTCCACCCTCAGTCAGCAGGTCTTGTCGAGCGGTACAATGCTACGTTGAAGTTGAAACTGGCTAAGATTGTGGCGTCCACGTCATTGAAGTGGCCGGATGCCTTGCCGCTAGCATTGCTCTCTCTTAGATCAGTGCCCCACTCTCGAACAGGCCTCACACCGTATGAAGTGGTGTTTGGAAGGCCTATGAACATATGGGGAGTGCCTAAGCCGCGATTGATACATGATGTGCCTTGCATAATGATGAATGATTATTTGGCACGATTAACAAATGATTTGCTTTCTATTCATCAACAGGTTCGAGAAGCTCTCCCTGACAATTCTACTGGAGAGGCTCACAATCTTCGTCCTGGCGATTTTTGTGATGGTGAAGTCGTTTGAGAGGGCGAATAGCTTGGAACCGAGGTGGCGTGGCCCCGAGCAAGTCCTCCTGGCAACTCGAACAGCTGTGCGAGTGACCAACAGAAAGCGGTGGGTGCACTCAACTCACTGCCGCCGTGTCTCTCCGGATCTGGTGAATCCTACTGTGCTGTCCGACTACAAAGAAATTTTGGATAAAGAAAAGAGCCCAGCTGTGACGTCGGCCGAATCTGAGGGAGCCTTCCCGGACCACACTGTTTCTGGACGACAGCGCTACGATCTGCGGCCAAGATAGGAAGAAGATTTTTGTGCGAGACTGGTTGGTTACCGCTCTGGGGTTTGTGAAACGAAAGCCGGGAATCACAAGGGGGGGGGATCAGTTCTGCCAAGAGTAGCGACACCCGTCTTGACCCCGGAGAAGAAAACAACGGCTACCTCGGAGCTCAGCACCATTGTTTTTTTTTTATTTTTGTAGTTGAACATTTGAGACATTGTGAACTATTGAACTATGGCGTCTTCTGCATCACGAGATAAAAGAATTCTTGGTGCCATTTTGTTCATACTGACAATTGTGGTGATGGCAGTAATAGCCTGGGTAGTAGAACTTGTGGTGCCTGTAGGCGAACACTTGCTGCCGACTACCCGGCTCCATCTGAACATTTTCACTTCACTTTGCCCTATCATGAAGAACGGCACCGACAGACTTACTTGAACAATAGCTTCATTCAGATCTTGCATCATACTCACAATATGACGAACACTTCAAATTGTTGGGTGTGTGGGATGTTGCCTGGTCATCAGAAGAAAGGGGGCACTCCACTCATCCCACTCCCATTTTCGCATAATGGTTCCTGCAATGCCTGGTATACTCTTCTATTCACTTTACGATGGCCAACAAAAGGGGGGGTGCTCTTCCGTTTGAACAAGATTTGTTACCATGACCGGGATGGGTATCCACGAGCTGAGGGTACTCGATTTGAATGGGAAGAGTACCGCCCCGATAATGTGTCTGCACCCCGTGTTTACAGTAATCAAAGGAATATTAATATGTCCAGTTCACATGTTATTAATGTCATCACTACCAAGGCTGATCTCTGCATACGTAATAAAGGTACAATCCCGGTGGGGAATAGTGAATGTAACACTACACTTACATTTGACAGTCCGAATGGTATATCATTTGTGGCATCTCGAAATACTTACTTTATCTGTGGTAATAAAGGCTATCATCAGCTCCCTTTAGGATGGTTAGGTACACGTTACGTATCTTTTGTATTGCCCCCTGTATTCATTGCCCCACCAATGTACCATAATGATTATGTGCTCTACCATGATTTTGTACTAAATCGTGTTAAACGTGCTGTGGTCTTGGACGATATTGACCAGACTGAAACTGCCTTACAACAGTATGTAGACTTTAATTTGGGACTGTTTTCCTTTGTGGGGGCTGCCTTGAATAGTCGGAAAATACGACGACTGACTCGTGTTGTCGCGGCTGTAGCCAATGACACTGCTATTGCATTAGGGAACATAACAGAAGAACTCCAGATTTCTAGGATTGTTATGCTCCAGAATCGTATGGTTCTAGATGTGGTTCTAGCTGACCGTGGGGGGGCATGTAGAATCATCTGCAGTAGCTGCTGCGTGTACGTGCCAGATAATTCGCCGTCTGTTTATGATGCAATATCGAAGCTTCACAAGATAGCTGCTGAAATACACCCGGACAATGGCACTTGGACTCTTTCAGGGTGGTTCTGGTCAATGCTTACCGCTTGGGGTTGGAAACTGCTGACGATTTTATGTATCATTGTTGGGATACTGTTCTTTGTATGTTTATGTATACAATGTGGCCCTGCCTTATGTTCCATGTGTTTATCAGCTTGTATTCCATCCAGACGAGCTCTTGCTCAAAATGAAATGATGCTTCATAAAGAAGTTGCTCAAATAATGTTAATTGATATCGAAGATGAGTATCCCGACTACGTCCACTATGAGGTAGCTTCAGCTAAACGCTAAAAGGGTCGTCTGTCGTAATTTGACAATGGCCGGGTTAGCGCTTAGCTGTGCTACACGTTATTTCCCTTAACTTGGCCATATTAGAAAACGCCATTTTGTATGTTACGATTCAGAAAAGGGGGGTGGTGATGAACAGAGTGTCTGAATTAAGCAGACCACTCTTACCCAGTCCAAAGATCAGGGCTTGATCCATCACCGTTATTTATCTCACTGCCCCATCCCAGCTCAGAACCTGGCTATATGCAAATCAGTCTGTCCCTGGCCCAGTGCATCATGGGAACAGGGCAGACTAAACTACAAAGCCAATTCTTCACCAGAAAGGAGACAAGCTACCGGGGACCGGTTTCTGGCATTTCAGCCGTCTTCGGCCCGGCTTGCTTGAATCCTGATGGAGCAGTGAGAAAGGGACTCATGTCTGAGTATACCCTGCCACACCTATAGTGGCCAAAAACGATTCAGAAAAGGGGGTGGTGATGAACAGAGTGTCTGAATTAAGCAGACCACTCTTACCCAGTCCAAAGATCAGGGCTTGATCCATCACCGTTATTTATCTCACTGCCCCATCCCAGCTCAGAACCTGGCTATATGCAAATCAGTCTGTCCCTGGCCCAGTGCATCATGGGAACAGGGCAGACTAAACTACAAAGCCAATTCTTCACCAGAAAGGAGACAAGCTACCGGGGACCGGTTTCTGGCATTTCAGCCGTCTTCGGCCCGGCTTGCTTGAATCCTGATGGAGCAGTGAGAAAGGGACTCATGTCTGAGTATACCCTGCCACACCTATAGTGGCCAAAAACGATTCAGAAAAGGGGGTGGTGATGAACAGAGTGTCTGAATTAAGCAGACCACTCTTACCCAGTCCAAAGATCAGGGCTTGATCCATCACCGTTATTTATCTCACTGCCCCATCCCAGCTCAGAACCTGGCTATATGCAAATCAGTCTGTCCCTGGCCCAGTGCATCATGGGAACAGGGCAGACTAAACTACAAAGCCAATTCTTCACCAGAAAGGAGACAAGCTACCGGGGACCGGTTTCTGGCATTTCAGCCGTCTTCGGCCCGGCTTGCTTGAATCCTGATGGAGCAGTGAGAAAGGGACTCATGTCTGAGTATACCCTGCCACACCTATAGTGGCCAAAAACGATTCAGAAAAGGGGGTGGTGATGAACAGAGTGTCTGAATTAAGCAGACCACTCTTACCCAGTCCAAAGATCAGGGCTTGATCCATCACCGTTATTTATCTCACTGCCCCATCCCAGCTCAGAACCTGGCTATATGCAAATCAGTCTGTCCCTGGCCCAGTGCATCATGGGAACAGGGCAGACTAAACTACAAAGCCAATTCTTCACCAGAAAGCCAAAGCCAATTCTTCACCTGGGAGCTTGTTTCCTTCCCAGTGTAAGAATTGGCTTTTGTAGTTTGGTTTGCCCTGTTCCCATCATGCACTGGGACAGGAACAGACTAATTTGCATACAGCCAGGTTCTGAAACTGGGATGGTGCAGTGAGCTAAAAAACGGTGTTGGATCTAGCCCTGATCTCTTGACGGGGTGAGAGCTTTCTGCTTAATTCAGAGACTCTGTCCCTCACCACCCCTTGTTGTAAATATTTTTGTCCTCCCTAAGCGTGGAAGGGTATTCTCAGATGTGAGACCCTTGCTCATTGCACCATCAGGATTCAAGCAAACCGGGCCGAAGACGGCTGTAATGCCAGAAACCGGTCCCTGGGAGCTTGTTTCCTTCCCAGTGTAAGAATTGGCTTTTGTAGTTTGGTTTGCCCTGTTCCCATCATGCACTGGGACAGGAACAGACTAATTTGCATACAGCCAGGTTCTGAAACTGGGATGGTGCAGTGAGCTAAAAAACGGTGTTGGATCTAGCCCTGATCTCTTGACGGGGTGAGAGCTTTCTGCTTAATTTAGAGACTCTGTCCCTCACCACCCCTTGTTGTAAATATTTTGTATGTTACGGCGGCCATTTTGGGGAATGAGCGGCCTCGTGGTCAGCATGCCCTTTAGTCCGTACCACTGACCACTCGACTTTTCCCAGCAACAGGCTATTTTTAGTAACGGTCAAGCCTGTACATGCGCAGTCCCAACTGACCAGTCACCCCTCAGGAATGTTCCGCCAAACTGACCAGTGGAGTTATAACCCCTCCTATGAGTTGGCTGTGCTCCAAAAATGACCATATATGTACATAAAGCTCTGTAACCTCGTACCGCCTACCTTTTATTACCTGTAAAAATGTATAAAAATAGGATTCGCACCAACGTTCGGTGTGATAGTTCTTGCATTGCCGAAGGGTGCTGTAGGAATGTACCACCACCCCATGGGGTCTTAATAAACTTGTCCTTTGTACTTTTCAGTTTCCGTGCCAACAGTTCTTTCGGTGTAAGTGGGTTATCTACGGAGCATGTAGGCCTTGGGAACCCGATACCACAAGTGGTGCTGTGGCGTTGATTGGTGCTGTGGCATTGAGTGGTGCTGTTGCATTGAGTGGTGCTGTGGCATTGAGGGGTGCCATGGTATTCAGTGGTGCTGAGTGATTCTGTGGCGCTGAGTGGTGCTGTGGTGTTGAGTGGTGCTGTGGTGTTGAGTGGTGCTGTGGTGTCGAGTGGTGCTGTGGCGTTGAGTGGTTCTGTGGCGTTGAGTGGTTCTGTGGCATTGAGTGATGCTGTGAGCTGAGTAGTGCTGTGGCGTTGATTGGTGCTGTGGCATTGAGTGGTGCTGTGGTATTGAGGGGTGCTGTGGCATTCAGTGGTGCTGAGTGATTCTGTGGCGCTGAGTGATGCTGTTGCGTTGAGTGATGCTTTGGCATTGAGTGGTGCTGTGGTGTTGAGTGGTGCTGCGGTGTTGAGTGGTGCTGTGGTGTCGAGTGGTTCTGTTGCGTTGAGTGGTGCTGTGGCATTCAGTGGTACTGAGTGATGGTCTGGCGTTGAGTGATGCTGTGTCGTTGAGTGATGCTATGGCATTGAGTGATACTGTGGCGTTGAGTGATGCTGTGGCGTTGAGTGATGCTGTGGCGTTGAGTGGTGCTGTGGGGTTGAGTGGTGCTGTGGGGTTGAGTGGTGCTGTGGCGTTGAGTGGTGCTGTGGCGTTGAGTGGTGCTGTGGCATTGAGTGGTGCTGTGGCGTTGAGTGGTGCTGAGTGATGCTGTGGTGTTGAGTGATGCTGTGGCATTGAGTAATGCTGTGGCACTGAAAGCAGATTAAAAAAATGTTTAACCCACATTGCACAGTTTGTCAAATACATATATGGTGAGCAGTCCGTTTGGTTTGCTAACTTAGGATACCTTGAGATTACGTTTACATACATGTCACTCTACTGTTAGTAGATAACACTTTACTGTTTTTAAGAAAGTTCTTGTACTAGCTTTAGAAGTATTGAAATCGTTAACTGATGGAGTTGGTCCTGAGTTTAGGATAATCCGTGTCCTTGCGCCTACAGAGAGTCGAAAACTCTTCATTTTAAAACCGGGTTATCAGGACTATAATTTCAGACTGAAAAAAAAAAAACGTTTATGAGCTGCTTGTGCACAGAATCGGGAAACCTGTGAGATGTGCTTGATTTACGTGATGCAGAAATTAAGTCACGTTGCAGCATACTTTCTGTGGCAGGCATTCAGACCGGCTGTGTTTTCTATAAGACTAAGCCCAGGTCCTCTTGATGTTGGTTGGGGGGGGCGGGAAGTTGACGAGGAGGTGGGGAGGGGCAGCGAGGCGCTTGGGAGAGCGCTGTGCTTTGAGGCATGACAGCCTGAAGGAAGGCGATACATCGTGGAAAGAGGTTCAGGGGAGAGTGTAATAAAAAGCAGCAGATGGCGGGGAGCTCTGCTGGTGTGTGAGGCGGATGGGGGTGGGGCGGGGGAGCAGGGGAGCGAGCGAGTGGGAGGGAACCAGCATATGATGGAACTTGCTTTGCTAAACACTCCGAATGAAAGTGACCTGTATACAACAGAGGAGGAGTAGAAGGAGACTTTATCAGGCTCAAGCAATCTAGCCTCCCTCAACTAACAAAAGTGCATTTTGGATTGAGAACTTAATCCAGCAATCGAACATGCCTGGGGGGAGGCAGAGTGGGTTTAGATGCCACTCTCTAACCAGCATCATGCATAGGCTGTGATTGAATGACCTCCGCCATTAGATTTCAGCACTTGCGCCTTTGTACTGAATAAAAAGTTAGAGTAATCGCCGGTGCTTGGCATAACTGGAGGAGGCACAGATAATTGACTTTAGACGAGGGAAGGGTAGGTTTGTGTGTCTGTTCTCATATAAGTAATGGCATTTCACAAGCCATGCCAGAGAAATGAAAGGCGCGTCAGCCATTGAGGACGATAAACTCGGTAATAGCAAAACAAGCGTGCGCTGGCGAACCGTCGCGCTTCAAGAGCCTGGTGGGGGCTGGGGAGTGAGCGAGTGGGAGGAAACCAGCATATGGGGTGTGAGTGAGACTCTCGTCTATTTATCCCTGCGGGATAGAATAGTCGAGACCTAAAAATGAAACGAAAACGTATTTTTTTAAAATTTATTATTGCATCCTGTTTTCCTTTAAGGAAAACGGGCTGCATTTAAAAAAAATGATTTATTTAAAAGCAGTCCCAGACACGGGGGTCTGCGGAGGCCAGTAGGCCACCATCCCTGGGAGGGCCAGCCATTCCCAATGGGGTCGCAAATTGCGAGTGCCTCATCAATATTCATGAGGCTCGCATTTTCCCATTGTGAATCACAATCAGTGTCTCTTGTGCATTTGAAATTGCAACTCACAAATTGCAACGAGCAATCGAGAGCAATTTGCGAGTCGCAATTTCAAATGGTCGTACATCTGGCCCTTACTTCACATGAAATGGGCCAGTGAGTGGTAAAAAAAAGTTATTAGAAAATGCTAACAGAAGTCCGAGAGAGCCCTCGGAATATGGGCTTAAAGTAACATTATCAGAAGTGTGTTTCAACTTGGGACTCCGGAGTTTTTGTCTCGTTGGAGCTGGTGGTTGGTACCGTGCTATACCTGCTATCGTGGCTGATTTCCTTATCTGTGAATTAACTCATGAAAAGTGTGGGTCTTTAATTAAAAAAGAACATTTAGGAACCAGATACAATGTCTCTTATGAAGAAGAGGTTTACATGAAGATTTTATCCAGACTTAAAGTGAAGCATGAGAGCCAGGCAAGGGGCTGAGTGCACTGAAAGAAAAAAGACTCTTAGATGGCAGTAAAGTGGAGGGGAAAAATAAATGCTGATATTAGAGCAAGAACCTGAGCTTCAGTGGTAGTCGACTCTCATGAGTAGTTGTGGCCGAGTGGTTAAGGCGATGGACTTGAAATCCATTGGGGTGTCCCCACGCAGGGTCGAATCCTGCCAACTACAGTAGTGGTCTCTTCTGGTGATCTTTTAGTTTTCTCAATGGATGCCACCTTCTCATGGATTGAACCTGTGTTATTCAATGATACTGACAGCAGAGGTAAAGAAAGACTGGAGTATGAAACAATGGAAACTATCAATGCTTGAGCTTCCCAGAGCTACAACTTATCAGCCTCTATATCTATCTATTTGCAGGAGCTGCAGAGAAGCCTTGTCTGCACTATGCATGCCTTCTGTCTGTCTAGGGAGGGAGCCTTTGTAAGTTGTTGAGAAGGACAAGGGACCTAGCTACTCTGCAGCGGCCATGTTTGGAGGCTGGAGGGAAGCACAGGAAGAGGGCAGGGAGGAACTGCCCTGCTGCTGCTCCTCAGGGTAGACGTAGGTGAAGTGGAAGAGGGTTGACTTGTGGCCGGTTCCAGAGCCACATTGTCATCTAGGGCAAGAAGATAGACACACTTCTGCCTCTCTTGGCCACGATCGGCCAAGACCTCACTATAAGGGCTAATGCTGATTATTCTGTATTCCTGAGCAACCTAGGGTCACTGGTTTAGAAGGGCACCTGGTAAAGGCCACCACCTTTGCTTGGAGCTGACCTGACATGGCCTTGCTCCCCACAATGACATATGTGCCAAACTATGAGATGGGATGACCTGCAGGAGCACACCCCCAGGCATGCCTGGCACTTCATTTGCATGTGGACAACCCTCTCTTGGACCTGCCTCCACTCACCTATCATGTGAAGTGGCTGGAGAATCAAGACGGAAAGAGTGGAAAGGCCTGACCGCAGGTCATATGCACAACAGAGGCGCTGGATTGATTGCTGGGATCAGCAGCGCCTGTTATGACAGCAATGTGAAGGCAGAAGGTTTATGGCAAAGAAAGGTCTGCAAAAGAAGAAGGGCTACAGGGGACTCAAGAAGAGCTATCGGAATACTTGTGGCTCAACAGGAGTGCCTATAGTTGTTTTTTGAGAGGCGACTTCCGAGTGCAAAGGATTGTTGAGGAAGAGGAAGATGCAGGGAGGAATGACTAGAACCAGTGAGGCGGCCTGTGCAGGGGTAAAGGGTTATGTTGAAAGAGGCAACCACGCCCAAGCCAAAGTAGTTGTGGTCGAGTGCTTAACACGATTGACAAGAAATCCATTGGGGTTTCCATGCACAGGTTAGACTACTGCAGACTACATCACCTGATATTTGTAGGATTCCGGCAGTGGGGAACAAGAGAGCAGCTTCTATGCAAAGCAGTCAGAAAAACGAATGTGAAGAAAAGACCATTAAAGCCACTGAAGAAGAATTTGAAGCCAGGGTTGTAGTATAGTTCCTATTTCCCTTATAGGCTCTGCGCATTGGAATAATATACACTATAGTTTTTGCATAGGACTGAGGTCAGTATGCCTCTATCGAGTATATTAAATTTAATTACTTGTGTGTGTCAGCTAACTCAGAAGTCACTAGAAACTTCTCGAATAAACAAGAAGGGAGTAATTTCTGACAACCCCATAAACATGACAACTTTGTTTCCCTTACAATCGGAACAGTTCTCAGAATTGTGGAAACAATAGATAATAGTTTCACTCAGTCAATCGTGCATGCTTAGTTCTTCAGAAATAGATAGACGAGGGTTTCAATAAAAGGATTTATTGAACAGTCTTATTTCTCGTGTAAGAGATATGACCTCTTACGATCACAAGACAGTATGTGAAATATAATACGTACAGCGTGAGCAGTAAGAAGAAATAATACTGCAATAGCATGGTCTTTTAGCTTATGACATATATTCATATAAACATACATAAATAACACAGCCTAAAATGTGAATACTCGTCTCCTGCTTCTAAATAGTTCTACCCCAGTGTACCTAACCTAAGTGTAGTACAAGGTAAGAAGTAGGTACTGTTTTCTATAGTATGTTAAGCTATAGTTTGTATGTCAAGAGTCCCTCTAGGTTCTAGTCTGCTCCATACCTTAGAATGGGGAAACAGCCGTTACAACGCAACTATTACAACGCACACCGTTACAAAGCACACCATTACATCGCAGGATCCTCTACAACGCATGCCTTTACAACGCATGATATTACATAGCAGATGCTTTTACAACGCATGCCTTTACAACGTAAGTATAGGTAAGTATATCATTTTATTTAACCTGTTTTTAATTTAAAAAATATTTTAAAAAATTAAAATAAATTAATTAAAGTTATTTTATATATATATATATATATATATATATATATATATATATATATATATATATATATATATAGTTTAGGTTTTGGGGTACAGGGGTATTTTTAGGGTTCAAGGTTGGGTTTGGGATTTGGGGTACAGGGGTATTTTTAGGTTTCAGGGCTGGGTTTGGGTTATGGGGTACAGGGGTATTTTTAGGTTTCAGGGTTGGGTTTGGGTTTTGGGGTACAGGGGTATTTTTAGGTTTCAGGGCTGGGTTTTGGGGTACAGGGGTATTTTTAGGGTTCAGGGCTGGGTTTGGGTTTTGGGGTACAGGGGTATTTTTAGATTTCAGGGTTGGGTTTGGGTTTTGGGGTACAGGGGTATATTTAGGTTTCAGGGCTGGGTTTGGGTTTTGGGGTACAGGAGTATTTTTAGGTTTCAGGGCTGGGTTTGGGTTTTGGGGTACAGGGGTATTTTTAGGTTTCTGGGCTGGGTTTGGGTTTTGGGGGTACAGGGGTATTTTTAGGGTTCAGGGCTGGGTTTGGGTTTTGGGGTACAGGGGTATTTTTAGGGTTCAGAGTTGGGTTTGGGTTTTGGGGTACAGGGATATTTTTAGGTTTCAGGGCTGGGTTTGGTTTTTGGGGTACAGGGGTATTTTTAGGGTTTTTTAAATACCTAATCTATTTTTTTAAATATATATATTTATGTACAAAATAATTATTTAAAAATAATTTAATGTATTAAATTAATTTAATTTTAATTAATTAAATTGTAATTAATTAAATTTTTTAATAAAATAATATACTTACCTATACTTACGTTGTAATGGCATGCGTTGTAATAGCATCTGCTATGTAATGTCATGCGTTGGAAAGGCATTCGTTGTAAATGGATCTGCATTGTAAATAATGCGTTGTAACGGTGTGCATTGTAAAAGTTTGCGATGTAACGTCATACATCCCTTAGAATGAGAGAGGTGGGAATCTCGTTCCGGATCTCAATCCCTAACACCCCGCAAAGGGAGTCAGAACACTGGAATCTGGATTCTCTGCAAGCAGGATTACAGCGTCTGGTCAGTGCGTTAGGCAGGGACTCGAATTCCTTCAGAACTTGCAGTGGCGAGCCGTATCGAGCTGTGTAGTCGAGCCGTGGTTTGCCATGGTAAGTGAAAGTATATTTATACCTGGAAGGTGCCTAGGAATGCTAGCATTGACGTAAAGGTGGGCAGAGGAAGACGTCATGAATGAACCCCTAAGGAGAATAGTTGTTCATGCATAATAAACGAGTTCTTGGAGAAATCAATAATCCAAGCAGGGAAAGTCGTAATGGCTTAAGGGTCTGGTTTCTAAGAACTCGTAGGGACGTGGGATGGACAGATGTAGGTGACCATGCCTGTATTTGGATAGCATAGCTGATGCCTAAATAAGGACTGGGATACTATGCCTAAATAAGGGCAATGTGAGTTGTGCCTATGTAAGAGCATGATTCAGGAAACCTATGTACGGGTATCGAAACACAACAGGGTTAGACTGCTCCACCACCCTAACATGTCAGCCAAAAGGCTGTTAAAAAACTGAAAGTGCCCAATCCCATTCAACATGAATCCAACTCAGGAAATGCCTCGCCTCAGCCCCCAGATTCAACAAGACACTTCTTTTCTCACCTGTAAAGACAAACCCATCCATTCCTGGCCTCCAAGCCTGCAGTTTGGTAATGTGCCTAACAGGCCTTTTGCAGCCTGATTGTCTTGGTATACACCCGTTACAACGCATCTTTTACTCCGCACTACCATTACAACGCGACTTTTACAACGCATACCATTACAACGCATTGCGCTGGGGGGCGCTCTAGGATAGGGAATAAGTATAATTTACTATCCAACACCTTCCCTAGGGTCCACGGGGACTGGAGTTAGAATAGTAAATTATACTTACCACTATCCAGCACCTCAAAGCGCTATGCGTTGTAATGGTATGCGTTGTAATGGTCGCGTTGTAACGGTAGGTAGTTGTAAATTAATAGTATGCGTTGTAACGTCATACATCCGATTGTCTTTCCCCTGTTCAAACACAGACATGTGCAAGGAGTGTAAGTTCATATGCATGCCCGCATTTAGCTTGAGAGCGCTTTAGAAAGTGATCCATGGAAAGGAATAATAGATATGAGAGGGAGGCAGGGGCTGAGGGAACTGAAAGAATAAAGACTCTTAGATGGCAGTAAAGTGTCCGGTTTAGAAATCTATTGGGGTATCCCTGCGCAGGTTCGAATCCTGCCGACTACGAAAGTCCTCTTTTGAAGAGCTTTTTCTCGTAGTTATTTAAATACCTTCTGGCCTAGGCGTGAGCTCCAAAGGCAGGTTCATTGTGTCACCGGCCTGTGAGGGCCAGCCTTTCACACATGCCTTGGTCATCCGGGCTCGCCTCTCAAGAATTTTTTTTTAAAATTTTTATTTATATAGTTGTGAATGGCACAATCATCACATCTTTGTACAAATCAAACATGGTAAATACAGTCCACACATGTCGTAGCGTTCGCATGCTGCCGCTTGCGTGTATGGCGTTACAAAAATGAGTGTCATTTGCATTATGTTATTGCAATTCTTGAGTCACTAATAGTAATTCACAGATATCCCCTCTATAGGTGTTCCAGCCTCTCCATTTTTTGATCAATTTTTTGGGACAGCCCCTGTGAATCAATCAATCAATCAGGGGTTTGTAAAGCGCGCTACTCGCCCGTGAGGGTCTCAAGGTGCTGGGCTGGGGAGGGGGAAGGGGGCAGCTCCGGATCAGTTGAAGAGCCAGGTCCTGAGGTCCTTCCTGAACGTGTGCAAGGTCGGGGAGCGTCTGATGTACACAGGGAGCTCGTTCCGGGTTTTGGATGTGATGTAGGAGAAGGCTCTCCCACCTGTTCTGTGTCTGCGGATGTGGGGGACCTCTGCCAGGGCGAGGTCGGCGGAGCGGTGGTTCCTCTTGGGTACGTGGAAGGATACTCTCTCGTTGAGGTATTTGGGTCCGATGTTGTGGAGGAATTTGTAGTCGTGGGTAAGGAGTTTGAAGGTGACCCTCTTCTTGACGGGGAGCCAGTGGAGGCCTCGTAGGTGATGGGTCATGTGCTCATGGCGCGGTGTCTCGAGGACGAGTCTGGCTGCGGCGTTCTGGATGGTCTGGAGTCTGTGCAGGAGAGTTTTGTTGATTCCGGCGTAGAGGGCATTGCCGCAGTCTACTCTGCTGGTGATGAGTGCGTGGGTGACGGTCTTTCTGCAGTCGGAAGGGAACCACTTGACGGTCTTGCGGAGGATGCGGAGGCAGTTGAAACTAGTGGAGGCGATGGCATTGTTCTGGTGGTTCATGGAAAGGGAGGAGTCGAGGTGATGCTGAGGTTCTGAGCGTGGTCTGTAGGGGTGGGTGGGCTCCCGATGGCTGAGGTCCACCAGGTGTTGTCCCAGGCGGATGTGCAGGGTCCCAGGATGAGGACCTCGGTCTTCTCAGAGTTTAGCTTCATGCAGCTGTCCTTCATCCAGGCTGCCATGTTCTTCATGCCTTCCTGGAAACAGAGTCTGATGTCTTCAGGATTCTTTGTGAGTGAGAGGATGAGCTGTGTGTCGTCGGCGTAGGATACGATGCTGAGCCCCTGCTGTCTGACGATGGCAGCGAGGGGGGCCATGTAGATGTTAAAAGCGTGGGGCTGAGTAAGGATCCCTAGGGCACTCTGCAGTTGATTTCCGTGGGTTCGGAGAGGAAGGGCGGGAGTCAGATCCTCTGAGTTCGTCCGGGGAAGAAGGATTGGATCCAGTTGAGGGCAGCTCCTTGAATTCCCGCGTTGTGCAGTCTGGCTGCGAGAGTGCGGTGTGAAACGGTGTCGAAGGCTGCGGAGAGGTCTAGAAGGATGAGGGCCGCAGTGTGTCCCTGGTCGAGTAGCATGCGGATGTCATCAGTGGCGGCAAGGAGGGCGGTCTCGGTGCTGTGGTTGCGGAGGAATCCTGACTGAGAGGCATCCAGGATGGAGTCTCTTTTATGAAGGTAGTCAGCTGGGTGTTTATGAGTCTTTCGGTGACTTTGGCCGTAAAGGGGAGGAGAGAGATAGGCCGGTAGTTTTTCAGGTCCGTTGGGTCGGCTGAGGGTTTCTTGAGGAGGGGTTTTACTTCCGCTTGTTTCCAGTTGTCTGGGAGGATGCCGGATCTCAGTGAGGGGTTGATGATGTGCCCTAGTTCGGGTGCGATGACGGTGGCGGCACTGTGGAAGATGTGCGGTGGGCAGGGGTCAGTAGGGGCTCCAGAGTGGGTTTTCTTCGTGGTCGCTGTGATGTGTTCGACGGTCGCGGGGTCCCAGGACGTGATGGTCAGCGTATCTGTGGCAGTGGGGAGGGGGGTGGTGCTCGTCGTTTGTTCGTTGAAATTGTCGTAAAGGGCATATATCTTCAGATCGAAGTAGGTGCTGAGCTTGTTGCAGAGTTCCTGGGAAGGTGTGATGTCTGTGGTTTAGCAGGTGGGCTTTGCTAGCTGCTGTATGACGTTGAACAGTTCCTTGGTATTGGTCGCGTTGGTCAGAACCTTGTCTCTTATGAAGGTCAGTTTGATGTCTCTTATGAGTTGGTGGTATTCATTCAGGGCGCTCTTGCTGTCATTGCAAGCTTCCGTAGTTTTCAGGTTTCTCTAGGTTTTCTTTAGGTGCCTGCAGGAGAGTCTGCCTTCTTGAAGTTCTGTGGTGTACCAGGCGGCTTTTGGCGGACGGTGTTTGGTGGGATGGCTCAGGGGTGCAACAAGCGATCCAGCGGTGGAATTCCTTGGCTCCGGAGTTGGTGTCAGTGATTCCGCTGGGGGGGTCTTGGAGGAGTGTGGTGTTTAGGAGTTCCTCTGTGACCTAGCTCCAGTTCCTTTGTAGTGAGCGTAGGGCAGGTTTGGGTGTGGTGGTGGTGTTGAAGGCGAAATGGACGCAGTGGTGGTCGGTCCAGAGGATCTGGGTGGTGTGGCAGAAGTGGATGTTGGTTCCTCTCGCGAAGATGGGGTAGAGGGTGTGGCCAGCTCAGTGGGTGGGCGTGTTGACGATCTGTTTCAACCCTAGTTTAGCGAGGTTGTCAAGGAGAGCAGTGTAGCCGGGGTCGTTGCAGTTGTCGAGGTGGAAGTTCAAGTCGCTGAGTAGCATGTTGTCCGTGGAGATGATGGCGTGGGGTGCGGCGAGCTCGGTGATGGTAGTCGCAGTTTGCAAGTACCTTTTGGGTACTCGCAAATTGGGTGCACAATTCCCATCCATTCCTATGGGCCTGTAGGCCCATAGGAATGAATCAGAAGGTATTCCTTGATTGCGAATCACAATGTGCAATTCGCAATTAAGGAATATTAAGGAATCGCAAAAGAATATTGCGATTCCTTCCTACATGACATTTTGCGAGTCCTTAATAGCAATTCCCTAAATATAGCTATTAAGGACTCGCAAAACTGCTTTTACCTACATCTGGCCCTGTGTTCTGTGCAAATAAACATTTCAAAAATTCAGATGTAAACCCTTATTTTCTAAAACTTTCATGACTTCCTTCAATCTTTGATCATAGTCAAGTCAAGTCAAATAATTTATATAGCGCGCTACATACCCAGAGGGTCTCAAGGCGCTTGAGGAAGGGTGGGGAATTACTTGTCGAATATCCAAGTTTTAAGTTGCTTTCTGAATGCTAGGTGGTTTTGAGTGAGGCGAAGGTGAGTGGGAAGTGAGTTCCAGGTTTTAGCTGCCAGGTAGGAGAAGGATCTTCCTCCCATGGTGGTTTTGTTGATGCGAGGTACAGCAGCAAGGGCTTGGTTGGAGGAGCGTAGCTGGCGGGAGGGGGTGTAGAAGGAAAGTCGTGTGTTGAGGCATTCGGGTCCGAGTTCATAGAGAGCTTTGTGTGCGTGGGTTAGGAGGCGGAATGTTATCCTCTTATTAACGGGGAGCCAGTGGAGGTTTTTCAGGTGACTAGAAATGTGGTCTTTACGCGGGATGTCTAGTATGAGTCTGGCTGATGCGTTCTGGATGCGTTGGAGTTTTCTCTGAAGTTTTGCGGTGGTACCGGCGTATAGGGTGTTGCCGTAGTCCAGACGGCTCGTGACCAGTGCGTGGGTGACCGTTTTTCTAGTTTCGGTGGGGATCCAGCGAAATGTTTTTTTGAGCATGCGAAGAATGTTGAAGCAAGATGATGAAACGGCGTTGACTTGTCTGTTCATCGAGAGTGAGGAGTCAAGGATGACGCCCAGGTTTCGTGCGTGGTCCGTCTGGATGGAGGCTTTTCCAAGGGCCTCTGGCCACCAAGAGTCATCCCAGGCGGAGGGGGAGGTACCTAAGATAAGGACTTCTGTCTTGTCAGAGTTCAGTTTCAGACGGCTGTGCCTCATCCATTCGGCTACTTCTTTCATCCCTTCATGTAGGTTGGTTTTGGCGGTGTTCGGGTCTTTGGTGAGTGAGAGGATCAGTTGAGTGTCATCAGCGTAGGAGATGATGTTGAGGTTGTGTTGGCGTGCGATGGTTGCGAGGGGGCTCATGTATACGTTGAAGAGGGTGGGGCTGAGTGAGGATCCTTGTGGCACGCGATTTTGTTGTGGAAGAACGAAGCTAGGGAGTCGCAAAGGGTTTGAGAGGGAGTGATGTCATTGGAGTTGGCAGAGGGGTTGGTAAACTCTTTGACGATGTTGAATAATTCCTTGCTGTTGTGGGCGTTGTTGTCTAGTCGTTCTTTAAGTGCAGCTTTCTTGGCAGTCCGGATCAGTTGGTGGTGTGTGCGGGTGGCGTTTTTGAAGGCGTCCTTGGTGCTGGTGTTAGGGTCTTTTTTCCAGGCCTTCTCAAGGGAGCGACAGAGTTTCTTGGATTTCTTAAGATCATCGTTGAACCAGGAAGCGTTTTTGCAGTCTCGTTTAATTTGACGTTTTTTCAAAGGTGCTAGGTTGTCGGCGCTGTTGGTTAGCCATTGGGCGAGGTTAGTGGCTGCTTGGTTGGGGTTCGAAGAGGGGGCAGGGGGGTTTTGAAGAAGTGATAAGGAGGTCTGGTCGATGGTGATTTTGTTCCAGTTTTTCGCAGAGTAGGTTGAGGATGGTTGTGGGATGTGGTCTTTTTGTAGACAAAGTGAACGCAGCTGTGGTCCGTCCAATGGAGAGCTGTGGTGTGACTGAAGGAGATATGTTTGCTTGAGGTGAAGATGGGGTCGAGTGTGTGACCTGCGTAGTGAGTGGGGGTGTTAACAAGTTGTTTGAGTCCAAGGTTGGCGAGATTGTCCAGAAGGGTGGTGGCGTTGCTGTTGTTGCTCTTTTCCAGGTGAAAATTGAGGTCTCCCAGTAGAATGTAGTCCTCGGAGGGGAGGGCGTGTGGTGAGATAAAGTCAGTGATGTCAACACAGAATTGTGCACGGGGTCCTGGTGGCCTGTAGAGGAGGGTGCCTCTGAGTGTGGTCTTGGGGTCGGTGTGGATCTGGAAGTGGAGGTGTTCGGCGCTAGCGAGGTTGACGTCTGAGCTGGTTGAGATTCGGATGGAATTCTTATGGACAATGGCGATGCCACCTCCTGTTTGCTTGGTGCGGTCCTTACGGATGATCTTGTAGCCTTCTGGGATGGCAATGGTGATGTCTGGGGCAGAGGAGGCGTTCATCCATGTTTCTGTTAGGAAGGCGACGTCCGGAGAGATGGTGTCTAGTAAATTCCAGAGTTCGATGGCGTGTCTGGGGACTGAGCGGGTGTTGAGTAGGATGCATTTTAGGTGGTTGGTGTCAGATCTCTGTTTGGTGTTCGTGGATGAGGAGTTTGTCGTGGTGCCGTCGTACTTGCAGGAGTTGCATGTGAAGGGTTCATGGGTGTGTCCAGGAGTGGCTTGGGCGCAGTTAGGGAGGCGGCCGGGGTTTAGGGCTAAGAGGGTGGAGGCGTCGTATGTAATGCGGGAGGGATGGGTGGAGCGGGGCCAGGGGGACAGGCGCTGGGCGCGGTCCAGGCGCGGACGGGCGTAGACGGGCTTACCTTTGGCGCACCTTCAGCGCAACTGGGGCGCGATCGCTGCGCGCTGATGCATTTGTCATATATGGATAGTGGAGGGGGCGGAGCCTGGGAGGGGCAGCAGGGAGGCGGGAGCGAGGTTCAGGGAGGGTCAGGGACGGTCCAAAAATAAACAAAATGGCAGTCTGGTAAACAAACGTAGCGAGCGTCTCAAACAACAAAAGCCACAATGAAAATGGGGCGCTATGCAGGGGCAAGACTATCTCAGGCCAG
Source organism: Lissotriton vulgaris (assembly GCF_964263255.1). Classification (NCBI taxonomy): domain Eukaryota; kingdom Metazoa; phylum Chordata; class Amphibia; order Caudata; family Salamandridae; genus Lissotriton; species Lissotriton vulgaris. The sequence continues at coordinate 699,855 of NW_028249262.1, forward strand.
CAGAGGAAAGCGCTATACCAGGTGAAGCCAGAAAGCGCTGTGCAGGGCAAATCACAAATCAAATCACACTCGAAATGTTATTCTAATAGGCAGCAAGGCACAGCAGTGTCACAAAGCGCAGCGCAGCTTCAAATTCCAAATAAAATGAAATGCGAGGCAGAATTCAGCAGCAATAAGTACTATACCAGGAGAGGAGAGGAGGTGGGGGAGCGACCGTTTCTGGTGTTAGCAGGGCGGTCACAGTTCACCACGAGGATGTGGGCAGCCTGTATCTCTGTGGGTGGGAGGGGCAGCAGGGAGGCGGGAGCGAGGTTCAGGGAGGGTCAGGGACGGTCCGAAAATAAACAAAATGGCAGTCTGGTAAACAAACGTAGCGAGCGTCTCAAAGAACAAAAGCCACAATGAAAATGGAGCGCTATGCAGGGGCAAGACTATCTCAGGCCAGCAGAGGAAAGCGCAATACCAGGTGAAGCCAGAAAGCGCTGTGCAGGGCAAATCACGAATCAAATCACACTCGAAATGTTATTCTAATAGGCAGCAAGGCACAGCAGTGTCACAAAGCGCAGCGCAGCTTCAAATTCCAAATAATGAGTACATTGTCCTCCATAATGAGTACATAGTCCTGAAAATACACAATTCCACTGATGTTCTTCAGAATTTCAAACATCAACCTCTGGAATACTGAGGCCGCCGAAGCCAGTTCAAATGGCATCCAAACATACTGAAATCATCCAATCAGTATAACAAACGCTGTAATCTTCCTGCTTTCCTCATGAAGTTGAAATTGATGATATGCCGAATATAAGTCCACAGTTGAAAACCAACTCATTCTCTTTTTTGGCAATGAAAATTTGTCAACCTGAATTTGCCGATTCATACCACTAAAATCCACAGAACGTCTAATTTTCCCTTTGGGGTTCCTAGCCACCACGACCAGAGACATCCAATCAGATGACCTTTTCCACCTCCCCACGAACCACAAAAGGAACATTTCTAACTTTAAAATTCACTGGAACCGCACCCTCTTTCTATATTACTCTATGAGTAAATCCTTTAAACATCCCAATCTTGCCAGAGAATACTCCTTTGAATTCTTCACACAGTTCCTTTCCCACAGTGTTACCATCATCTAATACTAACACTTGTTCTTTACTGTTAGAGTTGAGGATGATATTCAATCCTCTGTTGATCTCTCCAACCCAAAGCACAAGGACCATGGGAATTGCCTCACCAGTAAAACTTTCTGGCTTAATCTCACATTTTTTAACTCGCTACAAATCACTCCATTAATCTTTAATTCCTTCTGGCTTAATCTCACATTTTTCAACTCACTACCAATCACTCCATTAATCTTTTCCTTCACATCTCCAGATTAATGATAGTGATCGGTGATCCTGAATCAGCCACAAGAATTACAGGAACTCAAGCCACCATCACTTCACATTTTGGCTTGTTTCTTCCATGATCTTCTATATCCAAATTTAGATCATTTACTAGTATAACACGGTCATCCTCTTCGTTGGACCGCTCTTTCTCCGATGAAACTTTTTTCTTTCTCTCCGTCCACACTAAACTCTTTCCCTTCTCCCTCTCCTCCTACACACAAGTGCATAATGTCCAATTAGCCCACAAATTGAACACTTCTGATCCTTTGCTCTGCACTGTTTACTGTTAGCAAGGTGTTCCTGACTACCAAACCTATAGAAACGTAACCCTTTTTGTCCTTCCCGCCTTTATTCCACTTTTGCTGGAGCAAAATATTTCCTAGGTTCCTTAACTTCTCGAGCTTTACTTCCTTCAACACTCTTTTTAACAGATTTTGCTCTTTTCTTGTTAGACAACACACACATCATCACGTTCTTTACAATCATCCAAAGCAGCCTTAGTACACCTCAATGACACTTCTGCTTTCCTTACAACCGCCAACACTTTGCTTAATGTACCATCTCCCATGGCCCATAACCTCTCTTGTACTCTCTTTTTATTAATCAGCATGATAATTTGATCTCTTATCAATTCCTCTTGCAATGCCCAAAATCTGCATGGTACTGCCATTTTTTTAAGAACAGCATAATAATCATCAATCATTTTGTTATGCTCTTGTTTCCGGCGAATAAACATATACCTGTCTATAGCAATGCACACCTTCGAAGCATATTTTTCTGAATCATCTAAAGCATTAACACAAACATCGGTTTAATCTTCCCCTCTCACTTTCTTCTCCATCTGATTGTACTGCTTAATACCCTCCAGGCACAGAGAATGTAAAAGTATCTCCTTTTTAATTTCAAGAGTAGACGTATCATTGTTTATGGTGACCATATAAAATAATCTTTCCATTCTTGCCACTTCATACGTGGCTCCCCTGAAAACGGAAAAAATGGTATTGGTGGAGTCAAAGTAAAAGTCTGTGTTGCACACATCACTGCCGCTAAAAAGAAACAGGACCAGCACCCACACACCCCAATAAAGTGTGCACAAATGAAGATATTCTTAAAGTTAAATAAGGTGTGCACATCACCGTAGTAAAACTTCTTCAAATGCTTATTTACCTTAAACCCCCCAAAAAATATCTAACTGTGTTTCTGCTGCACAATTCCTCAAACTGATGTGAGTTTCACAGAGTGTGATCATACTTAATTCAACCAAATCTGAACAACCACACTGTAATATCCATTCCACGGACAGATTTAAGCCAAGACGCTTCTTAATGGTGTGTGCATCTCCATTGTAATATACCTTTCACCCTCCAATTTTATTTCAAAATGCTCCTGAATGGTGTGCGCATCACCATCTGTGAACGCACATAACTTACATTTGTTGCACATATCACCATAACTCAATTCAAATTCCAGTATTTTCTTCCTGACCAAATATGGCCGCTCCTCACGTTGAACGTGTTGCGTCGTTACTCCACTTACTTCACCTTCCTCTGCAGTACATGTTGCCCAATTCAAAATGGCCGCTCTTACATATCTGCGTCATGTCGTTTGACCTCCCAGCTGTTTCGCTCTGCCTCACGAGATCTGTCTTGCTCCTCCTCCTTAACAGTTTGCGCGTGCTTGCTCCACTGCACTCCGCTTTAAACACTCTTTTCTTACTGCAATGAGTGAATGAGTCTTTCTCTTTAAAACAGGTACTTTTAATGCATTCAGACACCTCAATCCAATCCCTTATTTTTTTTGATCTGCCAAAATTTTGCATCTGTAGGATCGCTCGCACACCAGTTCTAGCGGAGTTGACTCCAACTTTGTAGTATAATGACATCATCACGCAATGTTGAAGTAAAGAGTATCCTTTATTGTCTACTCCCCTTCAGCAGGGAAACAAATTACAACCCATAATGTCCAGGTTTAAACATCAACTGCCACGCCAAGAACCCAAATCCCAAAACGTTCTACATTCCTCATCGTGACACCATCACATTCCACAAAAGAACATAGCAACACCACAGGTATGCGCTCGAATGAGATGAGGAACTGGTAGGAAAGCTTGATGCCACCCAGAAAGGGAAATAGTCGAAGCAGTGTCCCCTGAGGTTTATCTCACTCCTAACCTCACCTGGAGAGCAGCTTTTGTTTATGATCAATCCGGAAGGGTCTTGGCTTTTCTTACTGATTTTAATAAGTCAATTGGTAATTCATCTACAAATGATGATCAAGGGAGACTTTATTGTCTTGGCTGAACAGATGATTATTCAGGACATATCTTCCCTAGTGACTTATCGAGAGTGGTAATCACCCAGCACAGGCTTACCAGCGCTAACATCACATATTAATAGTTTCAAATAGTTTTTTCACTTTTCACTTGAGGAACTTAACAAGGAATTAAACGTCTATAACTGTTTATTTGATTTGTTGTAGATGCCATCTGCATTCCTTGATGCAGAGGATCTGATTTCTACTGGTTGTATTTATTCCAACCTTCTTACGTTATTACATTTATGAATAACAGCAAGTATTTTGTTTAATGTTTGTCACATTTTTCACTAATTATCACTTGTGTATGCAGTAGCAAATTATGAGAGCAGAGGCCCTTAAGAAAGCCTATGGACTTTTAGCCTGTCTGGCTGAAACATGTCAGACCTTTTTTGGCATTTATTTGTTGAAACTGCATTTTGCACTGTTCTGTTTTTAGTTAGGGGATGTGCCCGCATTTTTCAATGAAAGGTTCTGTATTTCGGGACACACCACCCTATTTTAATTCACCACCTCACAGGTTTTTTTGTTTTGCACTGCTTCTCTTCTTTTCTCATCTTCTCGGTGATCAACTAAGCAGTTGTTCACTACGTTTCTCAGAGTGAATGTGGGTATGATCCAGCCCAGTACTTCTGGTATGGTGTTCTCTATGATCAAGAGATACACCATTCCCTTAGCTGGTTGACCAAATGATAATATTAATCACCACGAGAAGTTGATGGTTATCCAGACTGTGCATAAGGCGGCTCCTTACCACATATTATGTGTAGTGTTTTGTTCTTTGGTTTTGAGTTCCTTGTTTTGTGGCTTTTCTGTGCGATATAGGCAACACTTTACCTTAGTGAGAGTGTGATTAGCTTGCCACAATATTGGCATTGAGACCCCCGGTTTGTTGTGTTTTTTATAAATGTTAGGAATTGGGGATGTGAACCTGGGCTGATCTTTAAAAATTTCCTTATGACCCTTCCTCTCGCTGTGTTGTTGCAATAGTGTGTAATATTCGCCAAATGTTAAAATTCCACACAGAGATAGGCATATATCTACAACGTAGATCTATTTGGATTACAGATAGGTAAATCTACGACATAAATATTTTCAGCTAGTCTATGGCTGTCAAAGCTAAACCGAAAACAAAGGATTAACTGCAGAGAAGAAAATGCACAGTTTATGGAAGGGCTTTACTCTGCCCTTTTCTATGGTGCACATAGAAAACATTTATATAGTTGAACAAATCCTGAATAAAGAAGGGTGGCTAGGGTTTTTTTCTGACCCTGATTGCCCCATCATTGTGCTCTTGAATTGGGCTTATGCTTAAAAGAGCGATAAGTGCAAGTTGTGAATGCCCACACATGCACATCCTCTAAGGCATTCACAACCTTTGAAATGCCAGCTTCTATGAGACAAGCCACCTTAAACTAGTAGAATTTCCAGTTACAAGAGCCACCAACACACACCCCAGAGTTGCAGACCTAACTCTGAATCAGCGTGCTGTTTTAAGTCGCATGTTTTATACATGCTTGACATACACGCATCAGAGGAGTTGTGCAAGCACCCTACGGGAGTGCTGTTTCTCCCATTTACATGATAAGATTTTCAGAGCTAGCGCCATTAGATTATACAAAAAGCTTCATTTTCATAACTAAGATGGCCAGATCAATCCACGAGCAATCTGTGGGCCACTCTATCAAAACAAACGCCCTTGATATTGAGACAAATTCAAAGGTGCTAAAAGGGACCTGCTGAGGTGCGTCCGTCTGCATCAAATCTTACGCATCTGTTAAACATTCGCTGTGAAGTCCATAATAATCTGTGCATCATAAAAAACACTATTGAGAATAATCTCTTTTGAGGGAATTATCATCAAATGCTCTACCATATGTACTATTCTGGATAAAAACATTCTCTTTGTCTGATCTTTTTATGCATTAATTGATAGTGATGACCTTGAACATTGGCCAGGAAGTCTTTGTCAGTGGTTTGCCCTTTTGGTAGTATTCTTATAGTGCGTTCAGGAGTGAGTTGGTTCGTCGGTAGAAGTAGTCATTCCTCAGTCTGTCTTTCTCGTTAGAAGGAATCTATCGGTAAGAATTCAAGTGATTTCAAAGTAACGTCTACGTTGAGTTGAAACGAAGGTGTGTGCTTTTTTACTCAACGGAAGAGATTCTGTTTCTAATAACATTCTAACAATTTATCATGATACCTTGAATTTATAGTTATTCCAAATCACTTCAGCCGTTTTCCTTGAACTGGAACCAAAAACGTCTCATCATTTTCTAGTCACTGCACAAGTACATTTCACAACTTTAACAATGATGAGAATGCAGGGTTTGCTTTTTTGAATCCCAGCCAATGGCTTAACCTCATGTGTTCTCCCTGATCCCACTGAGATGTTTTCAGAATATTCTATAAACCATATACTATTAAGTTGAGAAGCTTAGTAGATGCAATAATAGCAGACACATGATAATACAGGTAATCATCAATCATTTGTTAATTAAACTTTTTATATTTTATTTTTTCCTCAATAGAACAATACCTAAATAGTGTACATCAAATGTTATAGATCAAAAATAAATCCTGCTGTGATTTCGTAAATGGTTCAGGATCATCCTTTGCTGCGTGTACATCTTGCATCTGGTTTACTGGGCTCTGAAAATTCCCCCTTGCTTCTGTACACATAGACTGGACTCTGTAACTCCTTCCTATACATTGTTTATATTACATTTTACAACTTGACATTATGCCTCAAAAAATCTTTATTGTAAACCTCTTTTTCACAAGAGATATGAACCTTGCATCTGGTACCTAAACACGCAAGCACGAGAGCAGGTATGGCGCGGCACCCATCACCAGCTCCAATTAAGCAACACTTATAATAATGTCAGTTTAAGCCCCATTCTCCTAGTGCAGCATTTTAGAGCAGTCACTAGTGCCCGCTCTTAACCTTAGTAGAACACATTCCAGAATTTGAGAGAAAGCCAACCACCTTCCTACTTAATTGTATATTTGAACTGGTTATTCCCCAGTATCAGAGACAATTGCAAAAAAAGGGGCAAATAAGGCTTATATAGTAATTATTTTAAGTAACATATTTGTGCCCAAACCTTAAAATACCACTATTTGTGAGATAGTCATTTAAGGGGTCCCAAACAGACTAGATTACCACTGACATCTGCTCCTGATATCCATATAAAACCATTCAGTACCACACCTATCAAATCCACCCAACTAATCATCCAGAGGAGAGAGGGACGTGTCTGCTGCTAGATTTCCTCTCCAGTCTCTTCTCCCTTGAAATATGGCAGTTCATACTAAAAAGATATATTGGTGTTCATAAACAATTTAGACCTGCCAAAAAACCCTTGGCCTATCTTAAATTTCACTATCTCTTGCTAACCCCATTCCAACACATCTAATGTTTTTCACTGTCCAGGAAGAGGAGTCCCATACTTCTCCACTGCTACTCTGCCCACAATAGTAGATGGTTTAATATAGTTTACCAAAGTCATCACTTTAATTTAAATTATGGACATGCTCGGATGTACCAGTTTAGTAGCAATGTAAAACCCCCTTCATATTCACTAACAATATTAGCTAATAGGAGTTCATTGATATCAGTGAATTTATCTTTTTGGAGAATTCTGTTTATTATATTTTTTCACATTTGCTGCATTTCTACGTTATTGTCTCCAAGGTAGATTGCATATTCTATATGTTTAATGACAAACATGAGCTACATTTTTAGGCCAGTGTGTGATCGCTCAGCGTTCTGTTCTTCATCCTATCATCTCAGTCACCAGTGTGATTCCTTTCCCGAGTGTACTTCGGGTGTAACAATAGGTAGCTTTAAAACTCATGCCTCCTCACAACCATTGCACTGATGTCCTTCCTCTCCTAAGGTTAATGTCGGACGTCTGAGAAGGTCTCACTCTGAGTTAGGGTCTCACAGTTGTTCATAAATTGTATAACGAGAATACAAATTTATATTTTGTGCTACAAATAAAAGCACCTCTGTTTCTTTCACGTTTCCTGGCTCAGTGAAGGCTTTTTGTGGCCGCCACCTAAGTTCCACCAACAGCGATTGCAATTTAATAACATCACATGGCCATGTTAATTACCTGATGTTATACATATATTAATGGTATGTTTTATTTAAAACAGCACATGGAGTGTCTGTGTCTTTCCCACGCAGGTTTTGAGGAGACAAATGCTACATCCAATCCCGTTCTTGGAGGGTGTTCAGCTCAGATGTGACAGCGGAAACCTCACTCATCTCCTCTCCCCATTGTGTGTTTTCTCATGTCGAGTCAGATTGACTTTCTGACTGAAGCTTTTGTCACACTCAGTACACTTATAGGGCCTCTCTCCCGTGTGTGTTCTCTCATGGAGAATAAGATGGTAATTTCGAATGAAGCTTTGCTCACAATACGTGCACTGATAAGGTCTTTCTCCAGAATGTGCTCTGAGATGCATATTGAGGTTCGACTTCATAGTGAAACTTTTGTCACACTGACTGCAGTGATACGGTCTCTCTCCTGAATGTGTTCTTTGATGCCGATGGAAAGCACTTCTTTTGGTAAAAGTCTTTTTACAATGAGTGCACTGATGCAAAGTCTCTCCCACATGTGTTTTCATGTGTCTTGTAAGCTCAATTCTCTGTCTGAAGCCTTTCTCACATACAGTACATTTATACCATGTCCAGTTTGGCTTTTTGTTTTGTCGATGTGCAAATACTAGCGCATTTCTCACAGCAATCTCAGTTTCATCACATTCATTAGGCATCCCAGTTATGGGAATTCCTTGATCTGAACAATCCCGTGTTAGACTGCTGAAGCCACTTTCGTACTGGCCATTATTCTCTCCCTGCAGCTCATCGTGGATTTCTGACCATGCCTGGCCTTTAGAAGTTGCTGTCTTCCCGGAGTCCAACGGGAGATCTATTTTGACTGATGATATTTTAAATGGCATTGTTGTTTTCATATAGTTTGAATAATGTCCTCTTTTATCTGCTTTGCTTAGATCCACATTACCTGTTGAATTAAACAATTAAGACCATCAGCTTTGGCACATATAAAAAGTAATATAAGGTTATCAAGGTTCACAGATTATACCAGGGGTGTCAAAAGCAGGACAAGGTGAGTTGCAGTCCAGCTTTATTTTAAGAAAACTACTTACTATGTAAGTTCTATTTGGAGTAAATGAATTTAAATGCATTATGTGTGGGTTTTCTGAAACTCTGGAATGGCCCAGGCCCTCTTGAAGCTACATGTGACATCCTAGGTTTATTCCATGAGTGCTTCATAATGTAACTGATGTGACTCATGCTTTGATCATCGGCCGAGCAGCACTTGTGAGCACCTTACTTATCAGAGCCACGGGTAAACATTACTTTTCCATGCATATAGCACTGGAACAGTGCCAATGAGGAGACCGCACTTTAATGACTAAATTGCACAGACAGCCTTTCATTTATGATGCCTGATACTGGTTGGGCATGTTATCCCCTTCAGTCTGCACCCAAGACCTTGCTTGCTTGTGGTTTTTGTAGTACTTGGGTGAGGCTGAAGTAATGGTGGCCTGAAGGACCCCTGGTAAGGAGAAGACAGATCGAGGCAAAAGTAATATTTCACAGCAGGTCACTAATAATAGATAAGGATCTTTAAAAGAAGAGGCGGTTTTCTAATACAAAACACACAATTAAACACATAAAATGAACAGGCAAAAAGAACACAGCAATAATAATATGCTTACAGAAATGTGCTCAAATATAAGTTTTCTAGTCGCTAGGAAACACACAAAATAAAAGTGCCATTGAGCATCCTAGAGAGATGAAATCCTTACTTTGAGGGAGCTCATACTACCTTTTCCACCAGGGGAAGGAGATTTTCAATATTTCACTGGGCCTCGGGGTTGTGTTCTGTTTGTTGGAGCTGATCCCAGAACCATTTGAATCTTCTTTCTAACACATACTTTTCAAGAGCTAGTGCTGTTTAATTGTACGGTGGACACTAGTGTTGTGTAGGGCCAAGCATAAACTTCATCCTTCTTAAGATGAAGGCACCTGCACTTAATACAGCACTGCAAAAGCTTGTGTGTAAAACAGATAAAAGTCACACTGAGTTAAACGCTTGAACACATTAGAGTTATTTGATCTGGAGGACACGCTCGATAAATGAAACAGAGAAGGCATCTACTCAACCAAGTGTTAGAACGTTTAACTAAGAAATGAAAGAGTGGTTAATAATGAGCCCATCAACAGAGGTCTGTCTGTCAGCTCCAGGTTATGCCGGCATTTTTACAGAGACCCACGGTAAGGCCCGGCGGTGTGGTTGAGGATTTCACTTTGGCGAACCACAAAATGTGGAAAATAGTTTGTACTTCAGGAGTTAAACTCTATTAACATTAATCCGCTCTGACATGAACCTTTTGGGGATGCTGCCAATTACATGTCATATCTTTTGGACAGACCAGGGAGCAGTTTTTGTTAATAAGGAATTAAAAGTGTTAGAGAATAGAGTGTCTGAAATATGCTAATAAGACGCGTTTTTTACTTATTTGCAAATGTTAGTTTACTTTTTGGCATTGAGCTTCCAAATGATGGTACAGACTGAATGCAAATGGACTTCAAACATCAAACTGTGTGTATTTGTAAAGCGCACATTACCTTGAAGGGCATCCTGGTGCCACAATAAAAGATTCTTGAGCTGAATCCATGCAGGCACTGGGTTTACTTGCAGACGAATGAAGAGCTGACTCAGAAGAGACCATTAGAAGAGGCTCTCTGTTCCCCCCGAAGACGTACACAGTCCCCTGGCCTGGCTGGGTACATTCAGAAGACTTTCCCAAACGAGATCACATCACAACAGTGTTCTATCAAGAACCACAAAACACCCGCTGATTCAGAAAGAACTGTGCTTTAAGACTGGTTGATAACATGGCTGGCCGACTACACATGATTATTATTTTTTTTATTTTGCAGTTTTATATAGCGCAATCTTGACCCGAATCGGGTATCAGAGCGCTTTGCATAGCAGCAGTTGCATTTCATGAGGGCTCATTTTTGTTAGGCACGGGGAGATTAAGTGATTTGCCCAGAATCACAGCATGTTCGGCTGTCATTGCCGAGACTTGAACCAAGTTCCCCAGACTCGAGGTTGACCACCTAACACATGCGACAGGGATCTCACTCCATGAACATGATCAAGTCACCTCGAGTCCTACTGTTGTCTTTTATGTCCACTCATAGATCAAGCTGAGAAGTGTGTGGGGATGCAGAGGATGACAACTTGTTGTTAACTTGGATAGGAAGATGGAACGAGACATGTATTAACATATTTGAAAACTTTAAAGTTTTAACTATGAGTTAGAACTCATGGAGTGATGAATCTATAGGATCCATACAAGTTTATTGTTATCAGCATAGAAGCCTTGTAATGCATTGCAAATAAAATTATATAAAAACAATACACAGACCCTTAAGAAAATTGCGTGCAGTAATAACCCACTATACTAAGCACCCCTGTCAAATATGAATATACAAGTTAAAAGCCTCTAAAAAGCAACATACATATTTTATGCCCAAATTGGCGCTTACAATATCAACAAATCATCGAGAAACAATCTGATGTTTGATATTTGGCCAAACTAACCATAAAAAAAGAAGACACTGAAAACACAACTTATGTCTCCTCTGTACTAAGACAGAGGGACATTGGTTCTTCCTTTGAGCCTATACCTTTATCCTAAATAATGAGAATGACCAACGCCTTTGTGCTTGGAGGTACTCGGTACAGAATAACATAAAGTACAGAGTGTTATCTATTCCCCCAAACTATAGTTGGAAAAGTCCCCACTTATAACAAACTAAATTCATGAATTCAACCAAAAAACAAAAAACAGGGTCTGGGGCAGACGCGGAACACAAAACCTCACTCAGAAGTTACCACTAACACCTTCCAGTAAGGATATCCTGTAGGACGGGAGCAAGAGGGAGGTGCAGATACAAACCCCATCGCTTAACAAGGACTATAGCTCATGACTTGCAAAGCCAGAGTTAACAGGTCAGAGCAAAGCAAGGGGTGCAGGACTAGACAACCAGACATCTCTATTCTGAAAGCGCAGTTTGCAGGACAAATTACAAAAAAGTTAATTGATAATATGCAAATAATCCAGGAAAAAACATTGCTGCTAGCAGATATTTTGAGGGGAAATCTCACCTAGATCTCAGCAGTCATTGTAAGATCAAGGGAGACCTCCCCATCGATGACAGCGTGATGTTTCAAGCACTCCAAACCAAACAATGTCCAAAAGCAGAACCCTGCTTGAATATGGAGAGATGTATTCCGGGCAAGCCTGTAACAATACTCATGTCCCCTAAGAAGCAAGATTCCTGACATGGGTGGCTTCCTGAATACGGTCGCTAGCCAAGAATATGATAGACTGCTGGAGCAGAAAAGGCTACATTGACTTTCAAAGGACGAAAGGCATGTGCGCGCCTGTGCGTGGAAAGGGGTCTTTCCACAGGTGATGTTAATACGCGAAGCACCGTGAACTCACCCTTGGAACTGCTGTTATCTTTCAATCTGTTCATGCTCTTATGGTTCAAGCAATCCGCCTCGTCCTCATCTTTGATGCAAAATGAAATCATGTCATGACCTGCTATGGAAAAACATTATGTATTATAGCAAAACATATGGAAATGTACATTATACAAGAATGAGCATGACATACAAATGTAATCAGAAGGCCATATTGGGAGCAAGCGGACTGCCTTCACCGTTGGAAGTAGATTCTTCGTTCTTTCAACTCACAAAGGGAAGCAACTCGAAAGGATCCGCGACATGCGGAGAAGGGTTCATAAACTGACCGACGTCAGGAATGTATCACGCACGGGTCAGGGACAACTGACCGGTAAGGACTACCTCCACAAACAATCCCACAGCAGGAAAACATCTGGAACTTACCTACGGAGGGGCCAGAGGTGTTTTTTCCAACTTCTGTATTAAAATCATCATTTAAAATAAACATTGGCTCTTCGTCTTTCTTCACATAAATGTCTGTATTTGGATATTGTAATTCTGCAGATTAAGTTAAGAACATTTAGGTGTATAAGAAAGCATAAAAATGACACTTTCAACACTTTTAATTACTGCATAAATTACATTTCAGTTCAGTAATGTTCTTCAGAAGAGGGGACCTAAGTATTAAAGCAGTATAGCCACAAACATATTTTTCATATACATGACAACAATAAAATTGTTTTTCAAGAAGCATCTTAAAAACGTACAGAGATAATGCATCAGGTTGCAGGGTGAAGACATATCAATAGAGAGAATACTTGTGTTATTAGGCCAAGTATTAAATAAGCAATTAAAATCCAGAGATAATGAAGCCATACATTAGCAATTCATGATCCCTTTAAATTATGATACTATAGGGCCTGATTACGATGCCGGAACTGCGGCGGAAGCAGGAGCTCCCAACTAGAAGTCAGATATCCCGCTGCCGGTATTACGATGCAACCGCCTTCACGCGGTTGCAATGTGTATATTTTGCATTGCGGTGGGTGCTGCGGGCTGCAGCACATGCCGCAATGCAAATCATATCAAATCATACTATGTGGCAAGCACCATGTGGTGCCAGCCACATGGTGCAGGGATGTTTAGAGGGACACCATATGTGCCCCCCAGGACCTATAGGGGAGGGCCAGGAGGAAGAGGGCCCTGCTAGGGGCCCCCAAAGTTACTTTCTGCCTGCCTTTTCATGGCGGGGGAATCGCAATGAAAGGGTAGGTGGAAAGGGATTCCTAAGCTGTCTTTGAAGGGAATAGGAGTCCAATCGCCGCCTTGACAGGATCCTTGATTCTGTCGGATGCAGCGGTCTTTCCCCCTGACAGCCGCGCTCCAACCGCCTGCATCCTAATACTGCGGTCGGATCCAATGGGCTGGATGGAGGTGAGACTGCCACTGACGGCCTGATGGTGGCAGTCCCACCGCCACCATAATCAAGTGCCCTGTCCCTAGAAAGTCCCAGTGCTGTCCCAAAACAAGTGTAAACAATCATTGTTTTAGCCCAAAGGAAGATATCAAAATCTGCAGTAATTCAAACTTTCCTTAACCGATGAAGCTACAGTAAGCTTTCAAAGATGATGTTCTGAGTTTATAGAGGAGATACCCAGGAACCATTATCATGAAACTCTTGTTTTTTTAAACCTATAAACTGCAATAAAACCCCACTGAGAGAGAAAGAACACTTTTGCGTGTAAATAGATAAACAATTAATTTTTTATTTTTTTTAAATTTATTTATCAAACAATATCACATTACATTGCGTACAGGGCCTTTCACCTACATCCCTTCTCGGGCCGGCGGTAGGCCAGGTCTTCTTACCAATGAGACAGTAGTGTTTACAACAAGGGTACCAAGAAGAAGCTCCCAGCTTGGAATTGTCCAGTGTACAGGCCGGTCAGTGAAGGTCCCAGGATGGTATGCCAGTGGTATTGCATCGTGCGCTGTGCATAGTAGACATATCTGTAAAATTTTATATTTTCTCCCAACTAACAACCCAACCCCCAACCCCGCCCTCTCGTAACCGGTCCCTAGTCTGCATGTTCCCTGTGGTGTAAGGTGCAATCTGTTGGAGAGGTGTGTGGAGTGGTGGTGTGCATCTCCTGCTGAGTGCCCAGGTGTATGTATGATCCCGTAAGACTGGGAATGGCTGAACGTCTACCTAACTTGGTAGCGCTGTCTAGCAAGCGGTACTGCCGCTGGAATCAGGGGGGATCTATGTTCGCTGCGCCCTCCTGGCCCTCATCCCCTCCCGAGGCCAAGTCGTCATCGTCCGTCCTGGAGTAGAGATAGGTGCGATAGAGCTCCCAGAAGTTTTTGGGGCGGCTTCGGGGAGGGAGCAATTCGCTATATGTCTCCGCCTGCGTGTTACAGTACAGCATGTCGTTAGCCCACCGCTTGAGAGTCGGGAGCGGACCCTTCATCCAACAGGAGGCCACGACCCGTTTGGCAAGTAGTATGCCCATGCTGACCAGTTTACGCACCGGCGCCGGCACATTCCTCGTATAGCCCAGCAGGGCGAGTGCCGGGTCAGCGTCCAGTTCCTGTCCCGTTATTTTGCTTAATTCCGTAAAAATAGTCGTCCAGTACTTACTGATTCCCGGACATAGCCAGGCCACGTGCATGAAGTCCGCTACTGGGGCGCGGCATCTCTCGCAACGGGGAGAGTCGCGAAGCCCATAGCGATGCAATCTTTCAGGTGTATAATATACTCGTTGCAGGAATTTAAAGTGAAGAAGGCGGTGTCTCCCATTCAGCGAGATCCGCCTGGTGGCCGCGCAGCAGTACGTCCACATTCCATCGTCAATGTGCATGTCTAAATCGGTCTGCCAGGCCAATCGCGCCCTAGTGTACTGCAGTGCCGTGTGGGCGTGTCCCATATTGTAAAGCTTAGAAGTAAGCTTCTTCTGGGACTCTGTGTGAATGACATACTCTAGCTCTGGTATCACAGGGGGTTCCTCCATATCGGGGCCTAGAAAGTCCAGCAGGGCGCTACGCACCCTGTGATACTGGAAGCGATGGAGCAGGGAGGGGCGGTCAAGCCCCCGCACCAGCTGATCCCACGTCTTAACTTTGCCATGTTGGAAAAGGTCCCCCAGCGTGTGCGCCCCTAGACCAGCTAAGGCTTTGTGTACGCCAGGTTCCGCCAAAGTAGGAAGCCAAAGGGCCCAATGTATCGGCATATTAGGAGCATACAGTAGTATCTTATCTTGCCTCTGTATTATGGAGTTCCAAGCGTGGTTAGTGGAACGGATGGAATCCAGTGTGCCCACTCTGCGGTCGCCAGGGCTACAGATAGTCGCCGGGAGTGGAGTAGGGGCCGCGAAAAGGCGCTCCAGAATCACATGCGGGATATCCGGGTCGCCGTGTATCCAGGTATGGAGGTGAGAGGCCTGCGCTATCCTATAGTAACGTTCCAGATCTGGGGCGGCCAGCCCCCCTTGCTCGTATGGGAGCTGAAGCACCTTCCATTGGATTCTAGGTTGTTTCCCGGCCCAGGCGAGCCTGATAAGGAGTTTGTTTAAGGTCGTGAAGAAAGCCCTGGAGAGGACAATCGGGAGGTTATTAAAGAGGAAAAAAAATCTCGGGAGGACCACCATCTTCATCAAGGCAATGCGGCCCATTAAAGATAGCGGTAGCTTAATCCAGAGCTCTACATCGTCAACTAGTTTACTATAGGCAACACCGTAGTTTTCGCGTAACACTATGTCTGGGTCCGTGTGTATCTTTATACCCAGGTATCTGACCGGGTCCGTGGACCATTGTAGCGGGTAGTCCATCTCGAAGGGTTCGGTAACAGGGGTCAGAGGGAAAGCCACTGACTTTGGCCAGTTCACCTTCAGTCCCGAAAGGGCCCCAAACCGCACCACCTCCCGCAGGACCGATGAGAGGTTGTTCACCGGGTCCCTGACGTACAACAACGTGTCGTCCGCATATGTGGAGATACCGATCTTGTAGGTAGGGTAGCTGATGGCTTCGTAGGAGTGGTATTCCCGCATCGCGCAAGCCAGCGGTTCCGCGACCAGCGCGTACAGTAGCGGCGAGAGGGGGCAGCCCTGTCTCGTGCCTCGGCTCACAGTGAACGCCTCCGAAACGGCGTCACCCAGCCGAACTCTCGCAGTGGGTTGGTGATAAAGTGCGCCGAGGAGTTGGAGGAAAAGGTCCCCCAGTCCCAGTTTCCTGAGGACTTTGCGCATGAACGTCCACTCCACGGAGTCGAACGCCTTCTCCATATCCAAGAAGACAGCGATTGCCTTGGTGTCATGTTTGGTGTGTTGGATGGCTCCCATAACCGTTCTGATGTTATACGTGAGGTTTCTGGCCGGGATGAAACCCGCCTGTTCTGGGGCAACTAATTCTGGGGCGACGAGCGCTAGTCTGTTTGCCAGTACCTTAGCGTACAGCTTCGCATCGACGTTGATAAGGGACAAGGGGCGGTAGGACCCCGGGAGGTCAGGCGGCTTGCCAGGTTTCAAAATCGTCACTATGAGTGCTTCTCTCATAGAAGGGGGCATCGCACCATACTCGCAGATCTCATCAAAGAGGGTGGAGAGATAGGGGAGCTGCTTGTCCTTGTACGCCTTATAAAAGGCGACGGTCAATCCATCGATTCCGGGCGCACTGCCTGACCTCATGCTGTCTAGGGCGTCCGCAATCTCCTCTCGGAGTATAGGGGACATCAGGAATTCCCTCTGCCAGTTCTCTAAGAACGGCATTTTGATGTAGTCTAAGTAATTGTCTATGTGGCTCTCCACACCCGAGATCTTGCTGGTGTACAGGTCTTGGTAGAATCCTTTAAATTCCGCCAGAATATCTCCCTGCGATGTCAGTGTCTCCCCGTCCGCGGAGCGCAATTCAGTGACACCCTGGCGTCGCCTGGCGCCCTTCATAATCCTGGCCAGCAGAGAACCCGGCCGGTCGCCCTCACCGTATGCGCGGGCCGTTGCGTATTTCCCTAGGTGCCTGACCTCTCTGTCCGCCTCCTCGTGGAACTCTGTCAGGAGCCCCCGCAACGTCTCATCCCCCGCCGGGGACGGGTCCGTCAGTCGTTGGCGTTCACAATCCGCAATTCGCCCCTCGAGCAGTGACAGTCTACTCCTGATAGCCCTGAGGACACTGGAATGCTTGGTCATGACGACACCCCTAACATAGACTTTAAAGGTTTCCCAAACCGTTCCGAAGCTATCCACCGTGCCTACGTTACTGGAAAAGAACGTGTCAATGTCCTCCCCTAGCTCTGCCCTGAATGCCTCATCTAACAGAGAGTACGGTGGGAAGCGCCACGTGAACGGGGGGATTCTAGGTTGTGGTGTGTTCAGAACCAGTAGAATGGGGGAGTGGTCAGACAGCGTCCGCGGGAGAACTCTGCAGTCCCTCACCATCGTCAGTAGAGTAATAGGGGAGAGCCAGTAGTCAATCCTAGTGTGGAGGTTGTGGTACGCTGAGTAGTGTGTGTAACCCCCCCTCGCGCTATGCCGCTCCCTCCAGACATCCGCCAGCCCCAGTCTCACCATTTCGGCTTGCATTTGTTGCGCAGCTGCTGCTGGGCGCCTGGGGGGCCCCCCGATCTATCAAGTTCAGGGCTAAAGGTGAAATTAAAGTCCCCCCCCCAAAGCAGTTTATCTGTGGGCCATTCAGCACAGTGCCCCGCCAGCGCCGCATAAAATTCTGGGGAGTCATAATTCGGGCCATACACATTCATGATCAGGAGATTATGTCCCTTACCCGTGCATTTGCTTAACACAAATCGGCCCTCCGGGTCCGCTCTGAGTAGCGTGAGTGAAAGTTTAGATTTAGGATTTACCCACGTGAGAACTCCCCTAGCGTGTGAGGTGAAGCCCGCATAAGTGGAGTTGCCCTGAAGACCTCTATGTGTGAGCATTCTACTGGTGTTGGGTAGGTGCGTCTCCTGTAACAGAGCCAGGTCCACATGGTGTCTTTGGAGGTAGTGCAGCACCTTGCGGAGTTTCCGGTAGTCGTTCAAACCCCTTACATTCCATGTCAACGCAGTTAGGGTTTCAGTGTTAAGCAGTGGGTCCCCTAGTATCGATTCAGCCATTAGAAAAGTGGCAACATATAATGAGCACCAGCAGTAAACAACCCCCCCTCCCACGTGCGCCCCCACAATCGGTCCCCTCCAGGGCATGGAACATTGCAGAACACAGTTGAGACCCCCCCCCGAACATTCCGAACTCCAGAACAAGAACCCCCACCCACCTCCCACAGTCAACCGACCCCAACCTGGTGTGACCGAATCCCCTGTGTCCCCCCCCCCCCACCCTCTAGCAATCCCATTCAACAACACCACAAACTGGCTCAGTCTGAGCCGTCACTGCTGGCAGCGCTGGGGCAGAGGTAGCCTACTCGTTCAGTCCGTCGTCCAGTGTCCCACCTGGATCTCCGTGCAATGTTCATACATAGCCCTCACGCCAGCGCCTTAGAGGCTTAGCTCAGCAAGCAAGGAGTGCATAACAAGGTTCGGCTCTCTGTCCGAGCCCCCCCCCTCCCGTCCCACCAGCCGCCTCTGACCTGTATCGTGTCCGGTTCCAGGGCAGCTGAGCCCATCCAGGATTGCTGTGTGCCGCAAGTGCGAGGGCCCAGGGGCACCCAGTCGAATCACTCAGGTCTCCCCCGCTCTAGGGCGCTCAGGGAGTCCAGATATTCCACAGTCCAGACTGAGCGGGGGGAGCGTATCGTGTCAAAGTGGAGTGGCGCCATGTGTGCCCCTGAAGCTGCGGCCTGCCGGTGTGTCCGTAAGAGCGCTCTCGCTCCTCAGTCCTGTTCCTCCAGGTCCTCCGCTCCTGATTGTTCCGCTGCACGCGTGTCTGAGCTCCCTCTGTTCTCCCTCATCCACACCTTCAAGGATTTTTGTAGTTCTTTGGGATCCGTGAAGAAGTGAGAATGCCCCTGACGGTTAATGCGCAGCCGCGCCGGGTATAACATGGCGTAGTCCAGGCCAAGGTCCCTCAATTGTTGCTTGTACGGGACAAATCGTCGTCGTTCTTCCTGCACTTTGGTGGTGAAATCAGGGTATAAAGATATGTTCATCCCCTCGTGTTGCAGTGACCCCTTCTCGCGGGCCGCACGGAGCGCCGTGTCCCTGTCTCTGTAGTTCAATAATTTCGCAATTATCGGCCTGGGGTTTGCGCCCGGGGGTGGCCTAGGTCCAAGGGTGCGATGGGCGCGCTCTACAATGAACATTGGGGAAAAGATGTCGTCTCCCAAGAGTGTCTTAAGTAGTTTTTCGACAAAAAGTTCCATCTTACCCGTTTGGGTCGTCTCGGCCACACCCGTTATTCGTATGTTGGATCGTCTTGAGCGCGCCTCCAAGTCCTCCGACTTTTCCTGTATCACCTGAAGCAGGCGGCCAAACTGCTTTCGATCAGCGTCCCACTCCGTTTGCGCCTCTTCAGCCTCAGTCAGTCTGCGTTCGGCCATGTCGAGTCGTTCCGCATGTTTATCCACCCTCTCCGTCATGCGGTCCATGCGATACGCCAGGGCGTCGATCTTGTTACCAATGGCCGACATACCTTCCTGCAGGCCCTTCTCCATGGTCGTGAGCATGCCTTTTATTTCCGCGCAGAGCGAGGAGCCCGGGTCGTTGGTCGCTCCTGGCGACTGGGAGGCCGGAGGGCCTGGTTCCTTCTGGCGGCGCAGGTCGAACGACAGCTTCGACTGGGTCCTGTCCCCCTTCACCATTGTCGCGTGTCCCAGACAGTCTAAAGCCCGCACCACGGTGGGGGGTGCAGCGGGTGAGCAGCACGTAGCCCTCGTTGAGTGCGTGGGTATGCCGCTGGGTCGGGAAAGCGTGGCGGGCACCGCCCGGGGTGCCGGCTGAGTTGGTACCTAGCCGCCCTCCTGTCCAGGGCTTGTGGGGTTCGTTTGTCGACTGGGCCTGGGTGATGGCGCCTTGTCAGGGCCCGACCTGCGCCACGCGGCTCGCCGCCTCCTCCGCAGTTAGCCCAGGGGTTTTTTCGGGGTCTCACAGCTCCGGGAACCCCCGCCAGCTGGTGACTCTGTGTGTCGATGAGGTGGCGTGGAGTCTGGGGGTCCGCCTTCGCCGGGACCCGGAGGGGTCTAGGTCAGCTTGTCCGCGCAGCCGCACGTCGGGTCACGTAACTCGGTCTCGGCTCTCAAGCGAGGTCGGGGATCGCGGCCTGGTCTCTCGCCACCTCGCAGCCGCTGAAAAATGGTGCGTCCGAGCGCGGATCGGCCCCAAACTTCGGGTGGAGTTGCGGAAGGAGTAGGGTCGACAATTCCTGCCGTTTTCGCGGGGATTTCTTTGCTGAGCAAGGATCTTTGTCGGATAATAGTTGGCGCCGACGCGGAGCTCTGCTCTTACGCGTCCGCCATAGACGCTGGCTAGCTCCGCCCCCCCAGATAAACAATTAATTGCCTATACTTTTCATTCATGTGCCTTACTTCTCCGAATCAGAGGGATGGGTGGATACAACTGTTGGTGCTGGAGCTTTGGAAAGAAAATTAAAGGTCATCCAGCGAAAATTAAGTAAGGGAAAACAGAATTTTTAATTCCATGCTGAACACAGTATGTAATTTTTAGGTCTCGCCTAGCGCATGCGCTGCTTCGCCTTGGCAAGACTATTGTTGTCGGTTTGGTATGCGAAGGGAGACAAACCATGTGCGCACACGGACAGGCGATGTGCACGCACATGGCGTCTCGCATCTCTTCCACAAGAGGCAGTCGGTTCTCTGATTGGTTGGCAACTACCAAATAAGCACTGTGATTTGTGGACCTTGTCAACCAATCAGAGAGCCTACTGGCTCGTGCAGGCAGCGTAAGCAAGACACGCTGTAGACTCTGTCCAAAGGGCGTGTTGATCTTCAGCCTTCGGTTTCACGTCGTACAGTTTTGTAGGTCTCGCCTCTCCACACCCGAGATTGTAGCGTAACATGAGACCCTTGCCTGCAAAGTACCTGGAGGGCGCCCCCCCCCCCCGACTCACTCATATTTACTAACGGAAAAGACAGGTATCGGCCCTGAGAGCAAAACAGTCCTAATGCTAACTCTGACTGCCTGCCTGGATGAATCTAACCAGGCCCGCAACACCGCTGTAACACAGAGAGGAGGTGCCTCGGAGGTGCCGCCCTAGCAGAGAAACAACGTCTGGAGAGCCTCCCTGGAGCCCCAGGAAACAGTGGCTCTTCAGCGTCCTGGTCTGTTCCCAGGGATCGACTGTTGCCACTTCCATGCCCCCCCCCCCCCACACTGCTTCTCGACTACCTCCCCTGGGTGGAATCTGTGGTGCGATGCAGGCATTCCCCATCCCCCCATCGGCTGGCCTCTTCGAGCAGATTATCTGCTTGCTGGCCCATAGACCATCGCTTCAGGGTGTCTCTGCGCGCTGTGCTCGGTGCTACAGCTCGTCTCTGCTCACTGCGCTTCCGGTGGAGAGAGCGGTGTGAGCTTGCCTCTGTCTCACACTTGGGATGGCTCCAACCCTGGCAGGAGGGCAGAAGCGCCAAGTCTGGGAGTGACATCTCGCTCTACTCCCCACCCCTTGGTGGCAATGCTAGCTCCCTGCAGCTCCAGCTGATAAGATCAGAGCTGAGCGGAGCTCCTGCGGAGAGCTTAGCAGTAAGGCGGGGGTGCAGAACAAGGCACCAGGGACACTTTGCCACACAACCCCGGCGCAGAGGGGGTCGTCTGCCGCTGCCACCCTCACTCTTCTCCTGCACCGCTTCCTTCACTTTACCACTACCTTTACTTTACCTTGATCCGTTACCTCCTCCACCTGTACAAACCTGGGTGTCTGCTCTATATCCGCCCTCCACCTATGTGCCTACGTTCCTCACCCTGTAACCTCTCTACTACACGCACACCCCTGCTCCACCTGAGTCCCCTCACCTGTGCCATTCGTCCCCTCACCATCACATCTCATCTGCTACACCCGTATTCCTACTCCACCTGAACAACCCCTTCCTCCCGTACCTTCCCGCTCCTCAATCTGTGCCCTAGTCTCTACTCCGCCTCTCCTCCTGATTCACCTGTTCCGGCCCACCGGCACTCTCCTCTACTCCTCCACACTTCACCCTCCATCCCTCCAACCGCACATCACAGCTCTCTACCAGTGCACATCCGTACCCCCTCTCTTTATCTGCATGACTCCGCCCCACGTACCCACACCCTCTCCTGTGCTCTCTCCCCGGTCACACTTTCTTCACGTCATTACCTTTCTCCCCGGCGAGGACCCTCCCCCCACACTCACGTGTACCTCCCTGCCTCTCTGTCACCCACCACTGTCACAGTCTCCACATCGCTGACTCCCTATCGCTTTACTTTCCCTTATCTCGCCCTTTGTCCTGCCGTCTGTCCATCCGACCGCCCAACCAACCATACGGATACAGCTATCCATCCATCCGTCCATCTGCCTGCCCGTCCATCCATCTGCCGGTTCTCTCTCTCATCTGTAGCTTCTTCTGTCCGTCCATTCATTTGCAACTCCCCACCCATCCATTTGCCTGTACATCTATCCGCCCGTCTCCCTTTCTCTCTTTCCATTGATTCATCCCCCTGTCCATCCCTCCTATGACCCATCCATACATCTTTATTTTACCCTGGCTAATCATTCGCTTGTCTCTGCCAGTGTATACATGTCGATCAACGGTCTATATCAGGGTCTCCAAACTGGTCCTAGAGGGCCAGATTCGTGCCAGATTTTTGGGATATCCCTATTGAGATACATCTAGTAATTTTAAAAATATGGCATGGATCCGGCCCTCCAGGACCGGTTTGGAGACCCCTGGTCTATATGTACGCTGTCTGCCCGAACTATATGTACATCTATACTACTTTGTTCCGCAGCTTCCCCTTTTCTGATGTGCAATCGCTCTTCGTTATTTCTCCGGTTCTTCTCTTCCACAGTTCCATTCCCTGGCATGTCTGAGTTCATGCCCCCCTGCTCCCTCCTCAGTGTCTGTTGCCTGTCGGGGTCTCTTGCAGCGCTTGCACCAATATCTGCTTCCACAAATAGCGCTATATTGTGTCTGTGCACATCTCAGCGCACAAGCATGCTTTCCAGCCGGATGTATGTCGTTACAACGCATACTTTTACAATGCATACCTTTACAACGCATTTTTTACAACACAACATCCATCACAACGCATGCCATTACAACACACCTCTAAAAACTACCTTTACAACGCATTCCACTACAACGCATACTACTTTTACAACGCATACCATTACAACGCATACCATTACATTGTATGTATGGTAAGTATTGGATAGTGTAGGGGTAAAATGTAGTATTCCAACTCCAGGGGGTGCAACAGTAGGGTAAGTGTTGGATAGTCTAAGGGTACTATGTGTATGTGTTGTAATGGTATGAGTTGTAATGACTGCGTTGTAATGACATGCGTTGTAGTGGTATGCGTTGTAGTGACATGCGTTGTAATGGTTGCTCTGCAATGGCATGCGTTGTAATGGATGTTGCGTTGTAAAAGTTTTGCTGTGAAGGTAGTGTGTTGTAAAAGTTGCTTTGTAAACGTTGTTCCCCTTTCCAGCCTCTCATCACACTGACAGTCAGAAAAAGATCCCGAGGCACACGCCACTCACAGGCAGAGAGAGATCCTGAGGTACACGCCACTCACAGGAAGAGAGAGATCCCGAAGTACACACCACTCACAGGAAGAGAGAGATCCCGAGGTACACGCCACTCACAGGAAGAGAGAGATCCCGAGGTACACGCCACTCACAGGCAGAGAGAGATCCTGAGGTACACGCCACTCACAGGAAGAGAGAGATCCCGAAGTACACACCACTCACAGGAAGAGAGAGATCCCGAGGTACACGCCACTCACAGGAAGAGAGAGATCCCGAGGTACACGCCACTCACAGGAAGAGAGAGATCCCGAGGTACACGCCACTCACAGGCAGAGAGAGATCCTGAGGTACACGCCACTCACAGGAAGAGAGAGATC